>NC_136062.1:3145000-3745000 GCF_964261635.1 Lissotriton helveticus
CACATTGCTTCTAAATTAAGCCTGACTGCTTTTGTGCGAACATACCAGAAGGTTATGCAGTTTATTTTGTGACATTTGTGGTTTACCCTAACAAGAATTGTGAATATTTTTGCAAATGGGTTCTCATGTCCCCTTCAACTAATGATCCAATTTCTTAAAATAAAAAAAAAATCCAATTTCTTACAGAGAGTATTTCCAGTCCCTGATTCTAGAGTCGCAGGTCGATGACTTTTCTGAGGAGGTGGTGTTTGGGGTACTAGATTTATCCTATGCACTAGTAAGTGCCTGGAGAAATTCTACCACAATCCTATTTTCTCACAGTACCCTTACACTCATTTTGTAGCACTTATTATTTGCCTTACTGTAAAATTACATAGGTGCCCTGGCACAAAAATGACAGAACCCATCTGCCACCAGACAGGTGTGTCTTTGGCTCCTCACAAATTCCCCTATTTAGCTGAGCTCTCCTCCAAACAGACAGGGTCAAAACTATGTCTCTCTCCTACTGTGACTGGAAGCTGGTTGTCTGGAGAGTCCTGGGAATGAATATCAGAAGCTCTCCTGGCTTCTCCATGCCAAAAGAGGCAAACGATAAACATGCCCTTTGTTCTGCTAACTGTGCACTCCCAGATAGCAAATCCCTGATATGTGGTCAGCAGTTGCTGTTCCTAGGCTCAGAAGAAAGATATTGCCTTTTGATCTGATCTATATTCATTAGTCTTCCAACTAAGGCACTGCATTTAAGAACGGGAGGTGTGATGAGTGACAGCGCTGGTTTTAACCCTCTAGTACATTTTACAAAGTTACTTTTCCACGTGTTATATCAAATCTAAATTAAAACCCTTTGGAACATTTTTCTAACATTTCCTCCAAGCGGAGATAGGAAATAAAGAAGTTAAACCCATGTAGTTCTCTTTAGGGAAAAGTCTAGCAAAGCCTATAAAATAGCCTTTGCGTTTTTTCTTCATTGCAAGAACACACTATCCCCCAATACGTAGTGTGCCCTATTTTTATATATTGTAGTATACAAAATAGTGATGAATAGAATGCTTGAATTAATCTCAGCCCACGTTAATGACTCTGGCCGTAGCGTTATTCTGCAGAACATCCTTACTCAATTTGGACCCTGCTATATGCAAATCAGTCCTGGCCATGTTCCACTAGGAACAAAGCCAAGACTGTCCACAGCCTGAAGTGCCAGGACCAGAAAACAGTAATACAAGACTGGTTTCACCCTAATTAGGAGTCATCAGTTGAGTATAGCTTGATTCCAGTGACACAGTGTTCATGGGACCTACGACTGAGTATACAGATCTCACTTAGGGCATCACAGTAAGTATACACAAGAATTATGGCTGAAATGATTGAATTAATATCAGCCACCTGTATTTACTTGGGCTGCATCACAGTCCATTGTTATTTTGCACTCCATGTCACCTTAGTTTAAACTCAACCATATGCAAATTAGACTTGACCCTACTCCAGTAAGAACAGTCCAGACCAAATTGCCAGGCCAGGTCCTCCTTGAGTCGGAATACAAGCAACCCATGTGAGGTAGGAATAAGCAATTTTATAGAGCCTAGACTGAAGCAATTGTTTTCTATATATTCAGATAGCATCTACTGCCGAGTGATTAGATTTCTATCAATTGTAAAATAGTGGAACTGACTCATTGTGTGAAAAATGTATTTTGGGTGTTTTAGTCCTGCAGTGAATGGTGCACATGAACAGGAGTAGCAAAAAGTGCTGCTTGCAAAGAGAGTGGCCAACCATCACACTTTTTATGGGTTCGTCCTGAATTTGGGTAATCTGTCTCAATAACAGTACTCAATTGGTGCTGGTTGCTAAATTTCCCACTTTTTGCTTCCCACAGCTAGCTCGTACATAGGCACAGGTTAGCTCAATGGCTAAGAGGAACCTGGGTTCATAGTGATAATTAACTACAAAAGTGGACCGATACAAGATGGGGGTCCAGGCTACTGTATTAAGTATCCAGGCCCAACCTGGTCATAATAAGTGTTATCTTGTTGAAGCACAAGACCTCACCCACCAAAAGGTGGCATGCTTCGTCAACAGGCTGTGCTCCTCATTAGGCCAGCACTGCAATGCCTAACGGGCCCTGGAGGGGGCACTGTGCCAGAGAATTTGGACTTGTGGGTTGCCGTTTAATGACTTAATCCCCTCCAAAGTGTATGAAGGGGAGAAGATGATGTTGTGAAGTGATATAAAGGTCGATTTGTTAAGCGAGTCATACAAAAAATTAACTATAGGGTCCCCAGTTAACTAAGTTTATTGTTGGGGCCTATGTTAAGGGTTAAAAGCATGGAAAATTTGTAAGAAGATAATGTTCCTTATACTCTTAAAAGGCTGGTCCTGATATATAGGATGACCCAAATCACCAACGCAAACAAAAGTTCCATTTGGATGATAGAGTTATTCATTTAGTAAATTTGTCCTGCAAATGTGGCAAAAGCAAGCAGTCACAGGTACTCCAGAAGGTGGGGTTGCATCTGAAAAACAGCATAACACCGTAATCAGATTCAATACGTTCAATATTCAGCTGTGTTAAATCTTTTAAAAGGGCCTGTTTTAGAAAAAGTGTTTATAGAAATAAATAACAAAAATGAGCTCCATAACTCATGACTTGTCTGCTCCCAAACAATAGTCTTTTCATATGCCCATGTGCACAAATGTGTCTGCACACACTCTGGCCCACATGCATCATTGTGTCTTTTTGCATTTCTTAATTTGCGAAAAATAAGGAATCGCAAATTAAGAAATGCAAAATGATATGCATCAATATTTTCGGTATTCTTGTGGGATTCGGTAAAAATCGCATTTTTTACCGAATCCCAAAGAAATACCGATTTCTTAACTTAATTTTCGCAATTCCCATTGATTCCTATGGGCCAAAAGGCCCATAGGAGTCAATGGAAATTGCGAGTGGCACTTAGAAAATTTCATGGGTGCAGGGGGGGGTCCAAAGGACCCCCCCATGCACCCCTGAAATGTACTTTTCAGCATAAGTTACATACACACATGTCCTAAGGACATGTGTGTGTGTAACTTTACAGTTTAAAAAATGCATTTTTGTGCATTTTTAATCAATTTCGCAATTTACCACGAAGTTGAACTTCGTGGTAATTTGCACTTCCAATTTTAAAAAACGCATCTTTTTCTATAATGATGCATAGCATTTAAGAAATCGCACAATTGCGATTTCTTAAATGCTAACGCAATTTTAGAAATTGTAAAAAAGATGCGACTTCTAAAATGGCATGATGCATCCCAACAAGCACTTTTGCATTCGCAAACGGCCGATTTTAAGGAATCGCACCGTCTGCGACTGCAAAAATGCTTGATGCATGTGGGCCAATGAGTCTAAATGCATGCAGTGTCTTGTGAAGTGATAATAGAAGATCTCCGAGTTGACCCCAATAACTATCTGCAAGTCGAATACTTTTGCTGCCTTGCCACATGTTTGTTTGTCCGTCTAAACATTCCCTTTTGGTCAGCACTTCTTAATCAAAACTTCATGGTACTGAGTCAGCAACAGTGACTTTGGGCCTGAATGCAAGCATCATTGGAAATAATGCCCTTGTAATATGGCAGACGGGATATCTGTCACGATTATGATGGAGTAGCCCATCCACCAAACTCTAAATAAGGCCCTTTTTTGTTAAGGCTGACCTGCACATACAAAGGGAAAACATTTTTTTTTTTGCACTTGGCACAACTTTTGACAAACAGCACACCTACACACAAGAGTCACCATGTGCTGTCAAACAGATTAGCCCGGGATTGGTCAGTTGAACATCAGTATGCCAGCGATTCATCATTAAAATGAATAGCAGTTGCATACTTTCCAGGGGTCGAATAGGGAAAGTCTTCTAGAAAGTTGTTACTGCGCTTGTGGTATAATGTACTCCGAACAACAAATTTTACATATTTTTAATGCCATTGCCAAACTGTACAGGCTTGGTAGCCTAAATTAACCATTACCTTAAATTCCTGTTTTGAACAGATTCTTGAATGCAGAAACTAAAGTTTACCGGAATGGTTTTTGAGATGTAGAGGTTTAAGGAGCTGCATGTGTCTGAACTTGGTGTTGCAAATTTTGACAGCATTCTGCAGCACACATACAAAGAGGAAAATGCTGTTAATGTGTCCCTGCCTGCACAAAAAAATCATTCCCGGAGCGCATGCCCCCTTGCAAAATGATGCAAGGGTACCTGTGTTGGGGCATGGTAACCAATTGTGCTCCAGTGCAGGAGAAAGCACAGGGATGCGTTGTATTGTTTTTAATACAATGCATCCCTGTGCTATGAAAATGATGCAGCACAGCGCAGCTAAATGTCTTGCAGCGCTGCACTGTGTCATTTACTTGTAGATGAGGAACATAGTATTTTATGCTGTATTGGATGCTAGTACACCAGGATACCCTTACGGGTGATAGTGCACTTTAGAAATACACATCACATAAAATAACATATGGGCATTGTCGTGTCGCTCGACCCAGGAAACCAGACAGAATGAGGTTTTGATCAGCAGGTACGCCTTTATTATTACAGTTACAGCATGTATGTATCACGACCTCTTGCCCAGTGACGTGACACTGGCCAAGCTGCCGCCGTTGTCATCCGTTCTTTTGCTTTTGTCATCGTCAACTTGTCTCTGGAGAACTCGTTGCCATATTTCCTCACTTGTCCTTGTTTGACCATCACGGTACCTCCTTCTTTTCTTTTCCGGTTTGTCGCATGTCTTCCTTGGTTCTCATGGGGCTTTGTTGTTGCGTTCGCTGTTTGGTCTCTTGCAATAATGTCTCCTTGCTCCACTCTTTCTACCCTTCTTGTGTGTGGTAATCTCATTCTTCTTGACTCCCTCATCACTGTTCCATTTCCGCTTTCTGGTAGTTTCTCACTGGTCGTTTTAAGCGCCAACAAGTCTTCTTCTTGCCTTGACCCATGGTCCTCGTCATTCTGCTCCTTCTCGTCTTTGCGTATTTTCTCATCTGATTCTCCACATGTTTCCAGTTTTTCAGTTATGTTGTGACATGTCTTCAATATGCTCCTCTCCTCTGACATGTTATATGTCATGGCCATGAGACCCATTATTTGCGTTGTGATGTTGCTCAGCAGGCACGGTGCTGGGATGTCACCCTGCAGCACATGAATGTCCTCTTTGATCTTTTTGTCCTTATATGCTATCTCTTCTGTGAATTTTCCCATGTTAATCACTGGTTTCTTTGACCCCCAGGTGAAAACTTCTAATCGGGACGGCCTCAGTGCCGGCTTTGTCTTAATCTTTCCGTATTCCGATATGCACATAATGTTGCGTGTTGCACCGCTATCCAGGACGAAATTTGTTTTGTGTGATGCTACTCCTATGGTCACATAATCTGTCTTCTTCATTTTGCTCCTGTCTGCCAGGCATGTTCTTTCTTCATTTTCATTTTCTTCAGTTGATTCTGTGTGGACGCCTTCAGTTGATTCTGTGTGGACGTCCGACATGTGATATAGTCGTTCCGTCTTTTTTTCTTCTTCCTCTTCACCTGATTCTAGTGATGAGCTTCTCATTTCTGTTTCGATATGTCTGACATGCCTGGTTGTCGACACTTGTGGTCTCCCTGGTCTTCCCCTGTCATTCCTGAATTGTACTCCTTGACACACGCTGGCATAGTGATACCTCCCATTGCATCTTCTGCACGTTTGGCCAAACAATGGACATGGGCCTCGATGTGGAAATTCCATTCCACACCTGTAGCAAGTTCCTTCAAGCTGTTTCCTCGCTGTCTGTTCATTCCTGTCTTTTTTCCACCCACCTGTGCGATAATTGTTTGTCATGTGATGTGCTTGTTCCACTCCGATGTATTTTCCTCGCTCCATTTCCTTTGCGTGTGCTGTCGCTCTCGCCTCCGCTCTTGCTAATGCCAGGATGTTCTCTAGTGACGTCGGTTCTTTTAGGATTCTTGCACGGAACCCGGTGTCACGGCATCCTTCAATGATCCGCAGCCTTATTGCTTGTTCGTTGTCAAATTTTTCAAATTCACAATGTGTCACAAGTTTTCTCAGTCTGGTCGCAAAGTCATCTAGCGTTTCATCTATTTGTTGAAACGCAATTGTGAAAGTGTATCGTTCGAAATCAACATTTCTTTGCGGGTCAAATTTAGTTGTTAAGCATTTCTTTAGTTTCTCATAGGTGGTTGTTTCCTCGGTTGGCAGTGTCACTAGAAGGTCTTCAATGTCATCGTCTGCTAAATTTAGAAATAAACCCCATTTCTTTGCTTCTGTCACATCAGTCGCTTCCATGTATCATTCTAGACGTCTGATCCACTTCTCCCACCTAATTCCTACTTGTGGCTCCGACAAGTTGAATGGCAGTGGTCTTCTGTATTGTGCACTTTGTCTTCCTGGCTTAGGGTCTGCCATTTTTGCTTTCCTGCGTTCTTCTCGACCCTCTTTTGTTATTTCTTCTGTTGTCTGTCCTTTTGTATTTTGTTCTTTACTGCTTGTGCTTTATTAGCGCTCAACTCTCTTAGCTCAACTCTCGTATTTGTCCTTGTTTTCCTTTCTCTCCTTTTATTTCTTGCCTTTTCTCCTGTTTGCTGTTCTTTGTCTTCACTTGTGCTTTGTTACTGCTCAAATTTGGCACTTTCAGCTCCTTTTCAAAATTTGCCTTCCCTTTCTTTTTGACCTTCTCTTGTTTTATCCTTGTCAACCCTTTGTTCTTCCTTTATTATCTTCTTTGTCTGTGCTTTATTCTCTTGTATCTTCTTTACGTGCTCTTTGAGTCCCTTATTCCTTTATTTGCACTTGTTCACTTTGCTATCACCTTCTTTTTTTATCTTTGCTCTATTGCTGCTTATTCAGTCCTTATTTTCTTACTTTTACCCCTTTTGCCTTTACTTGTGCTTATTTATGCCTTTTTCTTTAATTTCCTTATGTCTTTTCTTCCTACTGTCTTTTTCCTTTTATTTGCCCGTTTTTTTCTTTTAATATTCTTTTTATGTCCACTGTTGCCACTTATTTGCCTTTATTTGTGCTTATTTGTGCCTTTTTCTCTTTAATCGGCACTTTCTAATGCTTTTTTCGCCCTTTGCCTGACTCCAAAATGGCCACCACGCTGTTCCTCGTTCCTTATTGGTCAATTTGCCTGACCCCAAGATGGCCGCCGATATTCTCGCGGGATTTCGTAGCCAATCGGGACACCGCCTGACTTCAAAATGGCCGCCTCTCTATTCTTTGCTCTGATTGGCTCTCGCGCCTGGTCTCAAAATGGCCGCTGAGACTCTCGCGAGAGCTCACGCCAATTCTTCAAACTTTGCGCTTGTAAACAGCGTCCTACCGGCACTCGTGGACTTCGTTTGCAGCGATCGGGTGGGCTCCCACGTCGCTGTTCTTCTCTTTGGGGCAATTCTTTCTTCAGTTGTCCTTTGTGGGCAGGATGCGATCCAGGGTGGGCTCCTGGTTTAAAATCGCCAATATTCCTCGTCGATCGTCGATGGCCACACACGATGGTATCGTCGCCGCCTTCGTCGCCAGATGTCGTGTCGCTCGACCCAGGAAACCAGACAGAACGAGGTTTTGATCAGCAGGTACGCCTTTATTATTACAGTTACAGTATGTATGTATCACGACCTCTTGCCCCGAGGTCCAGCAGCCGAGTGCCCCTAGTCCCCACCCCTTGACCGGATGTGGTGTCCGGTGTCCCCTGGCTTCTGTCCTGTCCCAGAGTCCTAGTGCCCTTGGCCTGGGCACGACAGGCATCGGGTCTGGCTTGTAGTTGCTTGTTAACAAATGTCACATGAACTAGGAGTATGGAAGACACCTTGCATAACCTCCATAATGTCCTTCAATGGATACATCATCGGTGACTCTGCTCAGGTTCTCCATTTGGGCCCTTCATTTAAGGCCTCCGGTTTCCACCACACTGTTGTCTTCTGTCCGTATCCTCCTATGATGCTCTTTATTATACTGTAATTCTGGAGCTGTGAGGGACATGTGGCAAAACCACATGCGGCTGAGTTTTCTTTCAAAAGCAGAGACAGTGGCATCACATAGACACTCCTATGCTATATAAATTCTGAAAAAACAGACTCAGGACTACGTTTGTATCAAAGATATTTGAGTCAAGCAGCGTCTCTATAAAGCACTATGGGCCAGATGTAGGTGAATACCATTTACTGATTCTAAAATACGAAATTTTACCGAATCAGTATTTTGGAATGGGTAAATGGTATGTAGATATTCATTCGGTAATTTTTACCGAATCGGTAAAATTCGGTAAATACCGATTCGGTATTTACCGATTCGGTATTCCCCATTCATTCCTATGGGCGATGGGGAATACCGAATCGGTAAGAGGGGAAAGACCTACATTGACACCCTGTTGCACCCCTGAATAGTGCATGGATGCACATGTGGCAGACATACATGCCCTAAGGGCATGTATGTCTGCCACATGGCACTGTTAATGTCAGGAATCAGGCTTCGTGGGCCGCTGTCCGCGCAATGCGTGGTAAACGGCAACCACGTTCTTTTGGACCACAACCCCCAGAAGGCCCTGGGCGACGTCGCGCATGACGTCAGACGCGCAGTACAGGAACATAAACCCGGAAACCACAAAGAACGGAGCCGATAATTTTGCCGAGGGTGAGTCACGTCTTGGAGCGGACATTTGATATCGGAGCTACCGTGAGTAAATGTATTTCCGTGTGTTTGCTGGCTGGAGGCACACGGACCTGGGACACGCCGAACTAGCGTTGTGTCTTTCTGGATTCACACACGACGGTGTGTGTTGGAAACTCTTGAATCCTTAGAAAACCTGTGTTTGTTTTCCCCGTTTTGAGGTGGAGAAAAGCATCCGCTTTCTCTTGCGGGGAAAACGGTGTGGTAACTCGCTGTCTGGGAACAATCCTCATTCAAAACAAACAATTGTGCCAGTTAAAACGTTTTGCCTTGGTGGGTTTGAAAGCACTACCCAAGTCTCACCAATTTGAGAACACTTTATGATTTTTTGGAGAGTGTGGTGCTAACTCAAGCCTGAGGGGTATAAACTCTTCTATATGTACTACATTACCTTTTGTGGATGCAAATATAAAACTGGACAAGAAGGTGAATTGAACCTATAGCATATTGCTCATCTTTTGTTTTTGAAGACAACCTGTTTGTGCTTTATTTTACGGTGCAGGAGAGAACTCAACGGGGGGTACCTATGTAAAAGGAAGAAGTGGCGTAAAGCAGAGCATTGACACTAAGTGGTAGGTGAGGAGTTGGAGTACTTTATGCACTTGGTGTGAAGGCTATAAATTCTTATGTTCATTCTCGTTCCTTCTAGCTGATTGCTGCCACTGATAGGACCTCTCCTCCCTCTCCTGTATATCAAGACTATGTATTTTTCTTTACAGGTATGATAGTGAATTGAACAGAAAGGGATGTTCTAACACTGTTAGTAATTCAAAGTGATAGAGAAGAGAGGGAGGGGTGTGAAGCTAAACGCCTTGTCTTTGTCATTTCAGATCTCCCTCCCCACTGTCCCCTTCCTTTCCCGCGCTCACGTGATCATCCTGTTGGTCTGTGATATAACTATCGGGCCGCGGGGTGTTCGCGGGGGTGTGGAGTAAGGTCTTTCAGCACAGCCCCGAGGAGTACCGCGTGGAACCTGACAGAATTATCGGCCCACGGATACTGTTCTCCTCTTGGCTGTGTTGATAGAGAATGGCTACGCTTGATGACGTTCTGGCTGCCTTGGCTTTGGTTCAAACGGAACTGGCGGCCTCCAATAAAGAGGTCGCTGCTTCCAGAACTGAAAATGCACAATTAAGGGCTCGTATGGACAGGATGCAAGGGAATTCATTTGACGCTGGGGCTAGCACACCCGCTCCATCTTCCCTAGTCGTAGAAATTCCCACACAAATCCCGCTGGCTCCCCCTGAAAGGTTTTATGGGGACAACAAGAAGGTGCAGGTGTTTATGACACAAATACTCTTACACTTCATGTGCAAACCCAAAATGTTTTCAACAAACCAGGCCCGAGTGGCCTTCTTGATTTCCTATTTAGGTGGAGAGGCAGCCCAGTGGGCGGTTCCAGTGGTTAGGAGAGACGATCCCTTACTCTACGATTGGGACGAGTTCAGGGTAGAATTTGAGAAAACCTTCGACCGTAGAGCAGAAACGTTCTCAGCAGACCGTGAGCTGTTGGTGCTTAAACAGGGCACCTCGGACTTAGTGTCTTATTTGAACAACTTCCGTCGCCTGATAGCGGAGACAGATTGGCCTGAGGTCAAACAATCGGCGTTGTTCTATCAAGGACTAAATGACAAGATGAAAGATGTGCTTGCGCACATAGATCCCCAACCGCGTACCTGTTCGGCGCTTATTGAACTCACTCTCCATCTAGATCATAGAATAAGAGAACGCAAGGGCGAATTAAGAAAGAAAGAGCCTATAGTGGTGGGTCATGAGCGAGGTGGAGGGGGCAACGAGAAGCCAACTACCACGGAAGACGCCATGGAAATCGGAGCGGTCAGAGCCTCTTTGTCTTTTAGCGAGAAAGAGCATCGCAGGAAAAATGGGCTCTGTTTGTACTGCGGAAAGAAGGGACACTACCTACGGGAGTGTCCGGTGAAACCAAAAACAGGAAGGTTCAGACCTGGTCAGGCGGCAGCAGGAACAGTTGAGAAGAAGTCGGAAAACCCCAGTGCTTGAGAGTGGAAGAAGGGGAACCCTCAAGCAGGATCACTATCCCTTCAGTCACAGCCAGTTGTGATCAAGAAAAGAATCATGTATACCTTTCCTTGTTGTTGTTGCTGGAAACCGGAGAACAGGGAGTCAAAGCAATGGTGGATTCCGGGGCCACTGGGTGTTTTATGGACTATACAGAAGCAGAAAGGCTGGGTATACAGCTCATTGCAAAGAAACAACCTGAACCAGTGTATGCGGTCGATGGTAGTGAACTGATTGCAGGACCCATAAAATACCACACGCCGGATTTTTGGTGCGTATGTAACGGCCTACATCAAGAAACAGTTTCGTTTAACATCATCCAAGCACCCCAATATGGCATCATTTTGGGGCTCCCTTGGCTACAAAAACACGAACCATACATCCATTGGACCTCGAAGACCATCAGTTTCGACTCGGATTATTGTAAGGAACACTGTTTAGTGACTACCGAGAGTCCGTCTCATGCCTTGGCAAGGGTATTTAACATCGCCACAGCAGCCGAGAAAGAAGTGGAACTCCCGTCCTGTTATACCGCCTATGCAAAGGTGTTCAGCGAGGAACAAGCTGAGGCTCTTCCGCCTCACAGAGACTTCGATTGTCGTATCGATCTTGTTCCAGACGCGGTAATACCAAACGGCAGACTATATGCCCTTACAGTGCCGGAGAATGAGTACCTGAGAGCATATCTGGATAAGTATCTGGCTCTGGGGTACATTCGCCCGTCTCGGTCACCTGCACCGTTGTTTTTTATACCAAAAGCAAACGGTGACAAGAGGTGTTGCATCGACTACCGTGCTTTAAACACCATCATGGTAAAGAACCAATATCCTTTACCCCTGATTCCTGTACTATTGGAACAAGTTAGAGCAGCCACTATATACACCAAGTTGGATCTGGGAGGGGCATACCACCTGGTTCGCATAAGAAGGGGCGACGAATGGAAGACGGCATTCAAGACGCGGTATGGGCTCTTTGAGTATCTAGTGATGCCCTTTGGGCTGTGTAACGCCCCAGCCGCGTTCCAATACTTTTTGAATGAGGTGTTGAGAGAGTACTTAGACCTCTTTGTAGTCGTCTACATTGATGACATTTTGGTGTACTCCAGCACAACGGGTGAACATCAACAGCACGTGAGCCAGGTGTTAGAAGCCCTGATGAAACACCATCTCTATTGTAAGATCACGAAATGTGAGTTCCACGTGACTACCGTCGAGTTCTTGGGAGTAATGCTTACGCCATCAGGCCAAGTAATGGCTGAGAGGAAAGTCCAAGCCATAAAAGACTGGCCTCATCCATGCACAGTCAAGGATATCCAATGCTTACTTGGTTTTGCGAACTTTTATAGAAGGTTCATTGGGGGGTTTTCTGCCCTGGTGACCCCCTTGACACGTTTAACAAGAAAGAGCGTCCCGTTCATCTGGAGTGGAGAGGCCCAACAAGCGTTCGATGGGTTGAAAGAAGCCTTTATCAGTGCTCCGATACTAAAACATGCAAACCCCGATTTGCCGTTTATAGTAGAGGCCGATGCATCCGAAGTGGCTCTGGGGGCGGTTCTGTCACAAAGACAGGAACACACAGGCATTCTACACCCTATCGCCTTTATGTCACGAAAACTCAGTTTGGCGGAAATCAATTACACCATAGCCGAAAAAGAGTTGCTGGCTATAAGAGACGCCTTTGTGGAGTGGAGGCATTGGCTCTTGGGAGCGGTACATCAGGTAACGGTCTATACGGATCACCGTAACCTACAGTTCATAAGAGCAGCACGACATCTCACGCCCAGACAACTACGCTGGATGCTTTTCTTCGAGGAGTATCGATTCGTAGTTACCTATCGACCAGGAGTGAAAAACAAGAAAGCAGACGCCCTGACCCGGCAAGAACATCCCGCATTGCACACCCTGACTCCGACCAGATTGATCATAGACCCCGCGAAAGTGGTGTGTGCTACCCAATCCTGTGATTTTGTACAATCCTTGCGTTCTGGGATACAGTCATGCGTTTGGAGAACCTGGCTTCGTCATCATCCGGAATGGAAGTTGAGACAAGGAGTAGCCATGAAAGGGAACCAAGTTCTTGTGCCCACCAAGTCCTTACAACGTACTGTATTTCAATGGTGCCACGAAATGCCTAGTGCTGGCCACATGGGACATGTGAAGACTCTGGAAAAAGCGTTGAGGCAGTTTTGGTGGCCCTCCATCCGCCTGGATTTGAAACGCTGGGGAACCCAGTGCGTGCAATGCGCCAGAATGAAATCGGATAGACAACAACCCCAGGGATACCTACAACCTTTGCCCACTCCTGAACTGCCCTGGGAAAGTGTGTCAGTGGACTTCATTGTAGGTTTGCCGAAAGACCAAGGGAAAACCGCCATTTTTGTAGTGGTGGATTTCCTTACGAAAATGGGCCATTTCATCGCTTTTGAGAAAGTACCTACAGCGGGTGAGTTAGCGCATCTACTATTAACACACATAGTGAGGTTACATGGACTCCCGAAAGTGATAGTGTCGGACAGGGGGGCCCAATTCACTGCAGGCTTTTGGAAGGTTTGGTGTGCTGAGTTACGTATATCATCTTCCCTTTCCACCAGCTATCATCCACAGTCGGATGGTCAAACTGAGAGGCTCAATCAGTCACTAAAACAGTATCTCCGATGCTACGTTCAGGCAGACTCAGATTCCTGGGTGGATTGGTTGTGGGTGGCGGAGCTGGCGTACAACAGCACACAACATTCCTCGACCGGTCATGCCCCTTTCTTTAGCACATATGGCCATCACCCAAGGGTCAATCCACTACTCCTTCCCAGGGACGCTGTCAGGTTGCCGGACGTCAGGGCAAGATTGTTGCGCATTCGTAAGATACTTCTGGCGACACGCAGGAATCTTGTTCGTGCCAAAGGGAGATATAAAGCACAGGCTGATAAACACCGAAGACCGTGTCCCGTGTATAAGAAAGGGGACCTGGTGTGGTTATCCACCAAACATATAACATTCCGGAGGTATAGCGTGTTCAACCCTAGATTCATAGGTCCTTACAGGGTAGTAAAACTGATCAATCCGGTAGCGGTGAAGTTGAAGTTGCCTGCTCATTTCAAGATTCACCCTGTGTTTCACGTGTCCCTTCTAAAACCCTCTCGGGTCCCTGTTCATCGTCCTCCTGTGCCTGTTTGGGTACAACAAGAGAAGGAATACGAGGTGTTGAGAGTGCTGGACTCGAGATGGGTGCGGGGGAGACTGCAATACCTGCTTTCTTGGAAGGGCTACGGGCCGGAGGAGAACTCCTGGGAGCCTGCGGGGTCTGTGCATGCTCCCCGTCTTGTGTCCTGTTTTCACCGCCGGCATCCTGATAGGCCGGCCCCTGGACAGCGTCCCTTGTGAGGGGGGATGTACTGTCAGGAATCAGGCTTCGTGGGCCGCTGTCCGCGCAATGCGTGGTAAACGGCAACCACATTCTTTTGGACCACAACCCCCAGAAGGCCAAGGGGGACGTCGCGCATGACGTCAGACGCGCAGTACAGGAACATAAACCCGGAAACCACAAAGAACTGAGCCGATAATTTTACCGAGGGTGAGTCACGTCTTGGAGCGGACATTTGATATCGGAGCTACCGTGAGTAAATGTATTTCCGTGTGTTTGCCGGCTGGAGGCACACGGACCTGGGACACGCCGAACTAGCGTTGTGTCTTTCTGGATTCACACACGACGGTGTGTGTTGGAAACTCTTGAATCCTTAGAAAACCTGTGTTTGTTTTCCCCGTTTTGAGGTGGAGAAAAGCAGCCGCTTTCTCTTGCGGGGAAAACGGTGTGGTAACTCGCTGTCTGGGAACAATCCTCATTCAAAACAAACAATTGTGCGAGTTAAAACGTTTTGCCTTGGTGGGTTTGAAAGCACTACCCAAGTCTCACCAATTTGAGAACACTTTATGATTTTTTGGAGAGTGTGGTGCTAACTCAAGCCTGAGGGGTATAAACTCTTCTATATGTACTACATTACCTTTTGTGGATGCAAATATAAAACTGGACAAGAAGGTGAATTGAACCTATAGCATATTGCTCATCTTTTGTTTTTGAAGACAACCTGTTTGTGCTTTATTTTACGGTGCACGAGAGAACTCAACGGGGGGTACCTATGTAAAAGGAAGAAGTGGCGTAAAGCAGAGCATTGACACTAAGTGGTAGGTGAGGAGTTGGAGTACTTTATGCACTTGGTGTGAAGGCTATAAATTCTTATGTTCATTCTCGTTCCTTCTAGCTGATTGCTGCCACTGATAGGACCTCTCCTCCCTCTCCTGTATATCAAGACTATGTATTTTTCTTTACAGGTATGATAGTGATTTGAACAGAAAGGGATGTTCTAACACTGTTAGTAATTCAAAGTGATAGAGAAGAGAGTGAGGGGTGTGAAGCTAAACGCCTTGTCTTTGTCATTTCAGATCTCCCTCCCCGCTGTCCCCTTCCTTTCCCGCGCTCACGTGATCATCCTGTTGGTCTGTGATATAACTATCGGGCCGCGGTGTGTTCGCGGGGGTGTGGAGTAAGGTCTTTCAGCACAGCCCCGAGGAGTACCGCGTGGAACCTGACAGTTAAAAAAGCACAAAATTGCTTTTCTAGAGTTTTTCATTATTTACCACCAACTTGTAGTTGGTGGTAAATAACGAATCCTTGCAAGTGAAAAGCACTCACTTGAGTGCTTCCTACACTAAGGATTCGGTAATTTACCGAATCGCTATTTGAGAATTCGGTAATTTACCGATTCCTTAAATTACCGATTCGGTAAATTACTGAATCCTTAAATTAGGCCCCTACATCTCAAATGCCTAATTCCAGTCGGTAACGGCCGAAATTCAGTAATTTCAGCCGTTACCGACCGGTTTTAGGCTTCCTACATCTGGCCCTAAGTCACCTGTTTATGGTAAAGACTTTCCATGCATTCAGAAAATATATTTCATTCCTTACTTGCTGCTTGCAAAACACGAGTCTGGAAATAACCTAAGGTAGGCGGAGACAGTATTGACTTCTTCATTTGTCTAAAATGGTTTTCCAACTGTTCTCCATGAAGTTTTTTAGCTTCCATCACTATATATAAAATATGCCAATGTCACCAACCTTCCTCCTGTGAATAAAACCCTTTTGCTCCTGAGAATTTGATGCACCCATCATTTGATTCTTTGAACAAATATATTGTTCAAAAACTATTCAGGAAGACACCATTGTATGTGACCATTACACAAATCTCCAGGGTGTCTTAAATACAAATTCTGTGTTCAGTTTACAAACTCTATTCCATAGTCTCAACTTAGCTTTCTTTCCTTTAAAGGAAATTACGGATGTCATCCCAAAAGAAACACACAGGCCTGATTTAGAGTTGGGTGGACTAGCTACTCTTTACAAACATAACGGATATCTCATCATCCTTATCGCAAGTGCATTATATCCTATGGCTCTTGTAATAGGGTGAACAGTCCCATCACATTTCTGACAGAGTACCAGTTCACCAAAGTCTAAGTCAGGTCCTTCGCCTGTTATCCCTTTATTTTATTCCTCCTTGATTTTTACCCTTGGTCCTTTTTAGTGCCTGGCTTGACAGTGCAGCTATCACCAGACAATTACATGAGCATCACAAAAGGGGGCTCTGGCTCAGCCTGTCATGTCTTTTAGGATAGTCATGTCATTTATACCCCCTTTTTACATACATTGTCCCATCCACACGACAATAACGGTTCTAAACAGGTGACCTTTTACCTAGTAGCTTGCTCCTGTCTCTTCGACACCAGGCTCTTAGTATTCTATCATAATCCCTGTACCTGACATACATAAACATGTCCTCAGGCAATGCATAATTATTCTGTATAAGGGTCAGCACTTTTTTTCATCCTTGGCCAACAACCCGCTGTGCATGATCACATTGTTTTAGAAAATATTTATAGCACACTGACATGGGGTCCTGTATACTGAATCTTCAGCACGCAGCTGTCTGACTTCCCTTGTGGGGTGTCATCCTTTGGGGAGAAACGGAGTCCTTCATTCTCTACCATCTGGCGAGTGGGTTGCTTATTTCCTAGGGGTTTCTTGGCTAAATACTTACATATATATATATATATATATATATATATATATATATATATATATATATATACATACACTTACCTGCTACACCTACATATCTAAGCTAGGTACATTTAGGCAAATTATGTAGGAGTATGCAAATGCTACTGTTTTATCTGAACTGTATATGATCTCATTCTTATTCACTATGGTAGAAATGTATCTATTGTTTACCATATTAGTACTTGCGCTTTCTTTCGTATGCTTCTGTCTCCTGATTGTCGCCACAAATATGTTTTTACATGAGACTGGCGCTGGACCGATAAATATTTATTGAAACATCCTAATCGACATCCTGGCTATTTTTTAAGAATAAGTAAGCACGAGTGACTGAGCGAAAAGTACTGTACTGTTTACCATGATCCCTGAGGAATCAGGGTTGTCATGTACAGTGGTTTTACCAGAAACTACCTACACCACTGTAAGATACAGAGGGGTGGTTGTGACACTGTGGAGCTAGCTGGTCTAATGGCTGACATATCCTGTGGGGGTGTCCGGAAACGGTTTGGACACCAAGCCCTCAGTTTAGGTCCTCCAAAACGTGCAGGTCCTGGGGATTCCTAGGAACTACATGACAAGCCCACGTGTTGTAATCTTTCTGTTCCTGGAAGACAGTGCAGAGGTAAGTTTTATTAAATATATGATTAACTATTGATTTAAGAATAAGTGGACAGCACACTAATCATCTGTTTTTTTGTTTTACAATTTAAATTATGCCTACTGGTCTGTTTACGTACACACTCTGGAATTAATCAAATGTTGCATTGTTACCTTTCTAGCCAACAATCGCTAGCTTTACTTTTTTTCTTTTACTTTGTACAACCACCTCTGCAATTACGTAAATACCAATTCCTAGTATGCCCAAGCCAAAATCACTACTTTGTAATCACATGTTATAAGACGAAGTGACGTCCAATTCATAGACGAAGCTCTTATTAACCCATGAAATATTTACATTTTTCTCTTTCAATCTTTTCTTTTGATGTCATCTAGAATTAGGAGAAATGCTTTTCCCACCTGGGCACAACAGCCAACCACTCTACTGGAAGCACCAAATATTAATTCTGAGACCCCGTGCGGCAGTCTTAAGGTTACAAGAGTCAATTCTTGTGGTAGGATACACACATAGCCAATCTGCCTCCACTATTATAAACAACCCTTGCCATCCCTCTGGAACTCAATCATCCCATAAACATCCCTCAAATACACATTGATTTACTTGTGAGCCTTGTAAAGCCCAATATACTTTATTGTGGTGGTTGATTTGGTGGGTTTGACTCCCATTCCCTTACTGAGCCGGGTTACACTGTTGTGCAATCTCTATATCCTGTTTATCCGGATGTATGGAGCACAGACATCTGGAAATGTCCTGTTGATGTTGATCTGCTGATTAGGTTCACTGATTCCTTTCAAACCCACCATTGCCCATTTTCTCACTAACTCCCTTACTCACTTTTGATATGTCTGTCTATATAACCAAATGTTAGAATGAACACTCTATCTTTTCTTTCAAGAACGCCCACAGTGCGTGCACTCATCATTCCTGATGACATCACAAGCTTTTTGACCCAGTCTTCCCCTTAAAGCTTTATCATCAACACTCAGCAATAGTAGTTAATTCTGTTATTGGCACTATGTCAAATATATTCTTATGATTAAATATATACTTCCTCATGGCCTGATTTAGAACTCGATAGACGGTTACTCCTTCACAACGGTGAGGAATATACTGTCCGCTGAAATATAAATCACATCCTATGGGATTTATATTTCAGCAGACGGGATTTCAGTCACCGTTGTGACTGAGTAACCCGTCTGTCAAGTTCTAAATCATGCCCTAAATGTCCAAGAGTGCTAGTGCGCTATAGAAAAAAACTAAGTAAATGCATAAACTGGTGCAAATGGAATATAACTGTGTCACTTTTTTATTTAATAGCTAAAAGACAAAAGGCATTAGCTTTTAATATTTACCCTACTTTAAGCCAGTGCAGCATGTTCATAGTCAAGGGAATGTTATTATGCATCTTGATGATCAAGTTTGCTCTTACTGCCTTGTCTTATATTAATTCCAGTTCATGGTTTTGGAATCTGGTGATCCCATTCTATATGCCATTACGTTATTCCATCCTGGACGGCAATAGCAATCTGCCAAGTCAATCCTTTGGGAGGAGTAAGTTATTGATGTAGCTTTTCGTGTGATAGTTTTCTGCTGTTGACCACTGTGTTAGGTTGGTGGTGTGAAGATAAGCCTTGACTCAAGCTGAACACCCCAGCTCTGTTCTTGGTCACTGGCCAGCAGCATCAGTGAGCAGCTGTGGTCACGACAAGAGACGAGTATCTTTATTGCTGGTTCCCAATTTTGACACCGCTGCTTTTAGTGATATGCCGTATCATTCCCTTATCATGCCTCTACATTTCCCATCTGCCAGATAAATATGTTGCCAACGTCCTTGTCTATGTCTGATAACACTCTTTCTTCTTCATTGTTAACTCATCATTTTATCTTCCATGAAAATATGTTTCTGCTGTCTGTTTTCTTCAATGACTTTGTTTCCTTTCCCGTATTTTCAACTCTCATGTGTGTGCTCTTTAATCCTCAATAATGGGCTGGTCATCCTTGTCATTAGTGTTTCGCTACCTGGTAGAGCTCACACTTAACTACAATTTCTCTCTTCCATTTTCCACCTCCTCTTTTATCTGTTTTTGCTCGTTGTACAGTCACTTTACGTTTTTCTTTACTTCTTGTCCTTGGTCTGTTTTCTCCGCTTGATCTGTAACTATGAATCCTCCTGTAAAGGTAGTGACATCCATTCCCCTCAATGTGAGCGGAAATTGCACATTAAAGTAGGTGAAAAGTTTGTCCACCTGTCTTTCCTAAGCTTTAGATGGTGTGAATGGAGATGTTGGACGCTGGCCTCTGTGTAATAAATGACAGGCTTCACATAACACCAAAAAGTCCATAACCCATTCAGCTTATGTAACTCTCACTGCTCGGTATATCAAGCACACAAATAGTAAAGTACAAAATATTACATATTAATCAAATTCTCGCACTCTAAGTCACTGTTTGAGTGCAATGAAAACATATTTCCATGATTACACTGACCACTACAGCACCAATGACTTTGTAGGCGAGGGTGCGCTTCACAAAAACACATTTAAAAAAGATACACAATCATTTTATTTTGCTAGGTATGGAAGGCGTGTACCAGCCACAAAGTAACATGTAAGTTAGAAAGAAAAAAAATAAGATAACGTTTACCAAGCAAGGCTGTGCTAAAAGAAGGATGGAAGAGATGGAGACGTTTGATTAAAAAAATTGACTTCTTTGCATGATGTAATAGGTTGTTTTTCTCTAACAAAAATGTAATCCCTTTTATGGTACTGTCTCTCTCCTTTAGATACATGTTTTCGATGGCAGCCACCTTGTTGCTTCACACAGAATGTGCTGATATGCCTGGTGGTGTGATGGTAATCACTGCCAACAGTCGCCAACCAAAACAGGGGAGGCTACAGAATCCACATTCTTCTGGCCCCAGCTCAATGAGCCCACCAGAACAAACACAGGACCGTCATTCAAAAAGCACGAACCTGTCCAATAGTATATAGGCAACCGAATTAAAGAGGTGTAGGCTTAAAAGAGAAAGGACATCAAGAAAGTTATTAATAATTTTGGTCGGGTTTTCCACATATAATGCACTGTACAGAAGGCTAGACAAGACTAATAAACAAGCAAAAGGAAAGGACTGCTCTTTTTAACAAGACTTCCTGTATGCCCGTTTCCATATTTATTATTAAACACAAAGATGATGAGGGCAACCATTTACCATTTTTTACAGTATATGTGCAGTTCAGCATATGGGTAATAGTATCTTGCTATAAACTAGACGGAACATGTTTAAGGCAGGCAGTATATCTTTTCAAGTCTACGGGCAGATTTACCGTTTGGCAGACAGGGTACTCCATCACAAACACACCAGCGTTTAATGCCTGACAAAACCTGGGTCCACTTGTCTCATTTAAAGATTGCTGGCCCATAAGTATTCTGTTGATGAAGCTTCTGCTGGCTCCATCAAATGGAAGAGCTCCTCCGACTGTCCTACAAAGTAGTGGCCTCTAGAGGAAGGACAGTACACTCTCAGGCCTATTTAAAGTTGACAGTATAATGTGTTTTTTTCATACCTTCAAAGCCAGGAAACACCTGGGCGTAAGGGACAGGAAACAACAATAATACCTCCCACACCCGGGCAGAAAGCTCTCAGAGTATGATGGTCATTTGTTGTTAAAAAAACAAACTCCTACTTTGGAAGAGTTTTTAAAGAAAACTAAAAAATTTCGATAGCTTTGTGTATGGCTATCAAACTGACAGCTGGGATACTCCACATTTTTTAGTTACATTAAAAGGAGCCTCCAGGATGGCAGTGCTTTTCAATGTACTGAGAAGATTGCAGGGCCAGAGGTCATCTCTAAATTTGGTGGGTAGAGTACTGGCAGGATGGCGGCAGTAATGTCCACTACCATCCTGACAGACACTTCCCCGTCCACCCAACTGTAAATCAGCCCCAATATTGGGAAACATATTTATCCAATATTAACAATACATTTTTATAATACACTTCCCTAACTTGAAGAGCATGACGCATCACATTTAGCACATGAATCATCTAGGGATGATGAAAAACATTTTTGCAGCATGACCTGACCTGTTTTTTTTCAAATGAGTATTTCTCCTCAATTTTGTTTTAAATTCTACAACAGCTAAATGTGAAATCCTAAAAACAGAGGTTATATTACTATCTTTAGTTGTAAAGCGCCTTACACTACTACAAGTGCTGAAGGGTGAAAGTACAGATGAAAATGAAGATCTAGGGTAAGGAATATAGGCGGCAGGATAGGGTGAATAAGGAAGGAGGGAGAGGTCTACCCTAAAATACTGGTGGAGTAATAGTGCAGTATTAGTAGCCAGTCTTAGGCGTCTCTCCTTAGGTAGGATTGGAGAGTAGGGAATATGTCCGTTATGCATGTGACTTCAGGCGTGTATGAACTGTTTGTTAATGTGAAAGAAAAAAAGTCGAAAACATGCATTTATATAATTGGGGAATACATCTCTCAAATTGTGCTTGGTGAGTTGTGAAGATTTCTCTCTAATATGCCCTTTCACAACATTTCTATGTCTGATCCCCTCGGTCTTGGTTCACAATATTATGTTAGATTATGTGTCAGTTAGCCATCAAACAGAATTCCCTGTGAAAACAAACTGCAGAATAAATGTAGAGGTCAAAAGAAATACTGTTGGGGATACTTAATGTAAGGATCATTTTGTCACAGAAATGTTTTCGTTGGTAGAAATGATTAACATATGGATGCCTTGACACTTCTGAAAAACTTGGAAGGAGAGTGAAAAAAGGAAAACAATATTTAGGGAATTGCAGTGGTTGAAAGTAGAGGGTAAGCAACTCCCAAAGAGAGGATAAAGACCATCCAGCTAAAAGTAAATAATGAAAGTATACCGCCGCTTAAAACCTTTTTATGACCTCTGCTGATGGAGGGAATCCGATTGGGAGAAGCCTTTGTCAAACATAAAGCATATCAGTTTCACACAAAATGTAGGAAAATTCAGCTAATTAATTATGAGCAAAAGTAGCGATAGGAATCAATCATGGCTACAGAAGAGGTGCACACCATAAAATGTGACAATTACCAAAGAGGCAGAATATATATACCTGCAAAGTGCATAAATGGGACTACAGAGTTACATTATTCCTTATAGTACATAGGCACACCACCACCCTTCCCACAAAATGAATAAATCCTCAGTGTCTTGCTCTTTTAAATGAAAGAGATAGGATGTTTGCAAACATGAAGAATAAAAGTAGACTCTGTACTGCTGAACTAGGTACACCAAAAAGCAGCTAGATATTTAACACCAGGCTGGAGCTGCAGCCCATTTTATTCACTCAGTAAGTCTTCATGAGAGTAAATTATACCCAATCAATACTGTCAAGAAATTCGTGCCAGGGGGGTCCCGCAGTCTCCATAGTTTGATTTCTTAAGAATGATGTCTAGGTACCCTGTTTGTGAGTAGGAAGTTCCCCCTGGTTTCTTTCGCCAGAGTTGGCCCTTGCCTCTGATACCTTTGTTGCTCTGGGTGAACGGGATTTTAGGAGTACAAGCCCCTTGTGCGCATTTTAGATGCCCAATTGTAATCACAAGATTCACTGGTGGACACTTATTCTAGACGGCCTGCACGCAGAATGTTTGATAACGTTTCTTGCAAGTTGTTTATCAGTTATGGCGGCAGATTTATAGTGTGCTTGGCAGTCTGCATCGCTGATGGGAATGTTAGTACTTGGCTCATTGGTTGTGGCCGTACAGTGAGGTGCTTGTGCCGGCACATCACCCTGGGGTAATTAATCGGCGAGTACCAGGAGGGGGGCATGAGCAGGCAGGCCTTGGCGAAATTGTAGGCATAGTTGCCTATGCTGCTCCAGTGCCCTAGGTCGCAGGGCCAAGGGGCAAGGAGCAGATTAGGCTGTAGGAGCACCAAGGGGCCACCAAGGGAGCAGGAGATGGGCCCCTCTTGTGCAGAGGCACTGCCACTGAAGAAGTCGCTGTTTGGTCCAATTAAAGAAAAAAGAAGGACAAGAATGCTCTGCACAGCATGGATGCAGGGGCTATGGCGGAGCACTCCCTGGGCTCGTGCCACATCCAGCCTCAACTTTGCTGGGCCGCTTTGGTTAACATAGGGTACTCAGACTGTGTCAATGATCAATGGTCCATAGGGCCATATACAAGGGACCAGGCGCACAATGCCCATCGGGCTGAAAGGGCTTCAGGGCTCCGTCATGTGTCTCAGCCCGGGCTGCTGTAGCTCGAGCTGCTGTCGGCTCGGCTGGGCGGTGTTTGTAGTCTTATCTCCGGCACACCTGAGTTTTTCACAGGTCCTTGTAAGACCATTTGCATATTTAAATACCTTTGTAAACTGGTTGCAGAAGCTTAGTATTTTCTTCTGGTTTCCAATACCCCATGTGCCCCCACTCTGCCTATTCCTTACATTTGAATTGAACTTTTACTGCCATAGTGTGAGAATGCATTTCATGAAAAGAACTTTAAAGTAGGGTTACCAAAAGGAAAATACCAGCTATTTGTTGTTTAAAGAGCCTGCGAAGGCCCCGTCTTGACACTTCACAAACTACACTGGTTGCCCATACGCAAAAGGATAACATTTAAAATCAGCTGTATGGTGTTCAAAGCCTTAAATAAAATGGCACCAAGATATCTGGTGGACAAACTGGTCAGATACACTCCTTCGCGCGCCCTCTGATCAGGAGGCAAGGACGTCCTTTCCGAACCTCGTTTAAAACAAACCAGAGTAGGAGGCAAAGCCTTTTCCTACCTAGCACCTCAAACCTGGAACCAACTACCTTTGGACATTCATCAATGCACCAACTTCATGGCCTTCAGAAAAAAACTAAAAACCTCACTGTTCTGAGCCACCTACTTCACTGTCTCGATTGCGGCCCAACCGGGGTGATTCAAGTGCTCTATAAATGATATAAATAAATAAATATAAATAAAATCATATGTATTCATCTGTAATGTGACTTTTCTGTCTTTGTTCCCGTTAAATATCAGTCATGGGTCATTCATTCAGCCCTAGAACACAATTAAAAACGCTTCCTATTTATATTTGCTGTTCCAAGTATGCACAGATAAGTGTTGAAAATAGGCTGTAGGTGACTGCTTATTTTTGTAATGTGTGGGACATCAATATAATGAGCTGGAACCCTTAATCACAAGAGTGGAAGTTTGTTGCAGGATGAGCACAATATTTATTTCCTTCACCCTTGAGACCTGAACAGGGCCGGACTGGGAACGTAACCTGGCCTTGGCCATTGAGTCTGACTGGCTGCAGAGGAGGGGATGATGGGGGGGGGCACGAGGAAAACACTGCTGCTGCTTTTGGTACAGGGGGTAGCTATTACAGCACTGCTGCAAAACCAGACCCCTGTAACAACAAGCATTTACAATGCAATGGTCTCGGCATCATTAAAGGTATAGTTATTGGCATTGCTCATTACATTTCTTTAAATTATAAATAAATGGCATGGTCATTTGATGGGACAAACCTATTAGGAAACTTTGAAGCATAGTGCGTCTCGTGGCTGGAAATGCTTGGTAGGCACAACGGTTGATAAGTAACCTATGGTATAAGGGGAGAGAGGCTCAGTGTACACGTAGGTGCCCACTAATCAAAAGTGCGCAGAAAAGACATCTCTCTCCCCTACACATTTCAGTCCCCAGTTCGGGGAAAAAAAACGGTCGAAAACATCTGCAAAAGTTAATGGCTGAATTGTAAGGAATAATATAAAATTATACAAGGTTTCAAAGTGTTCCAGGGCAGCGCGCGACTGACTGCCTCTCCAAATGAATCACTTCAATTAACTACAGTTCTCTGTGCCGGGTGCCGGCTGGAATCACACCCTGTCTTCACTGTACCCTGTCGTTTCAAAGAGCCCTAGAGCAAAACACACTGCTATCAGGATGAATCTCTGGTTTCCGTCATGCGAAAATCAGCAGAAAGTCGGCGTAAACCGATACTGGCGACAAAAAGTTGTAAAACAAAATAAAAGGATTCGAAATACCTCTTCTCCCATTGAAAGGCGGCAGCTGCCTTCCCACCGTCAGGGCGTCCAGCACTAGCTGCAAAAAATCCCGCCCACTTCCTTCAGCAGCTACACGCACCCTGCCTAAAAGACCCAGCCTTGCACCGAGTCATATTTAGGAGGACCGAGCGAGCTGGGAGGGAAAACAAAGCTGGCGCTTGTTTATCACACACAGGAAGCCTGAAAACGGCGCACGGGGCTGAGGAGTTTACAGTGAATGCAGCGAGCGGGTTCGCGTGCTCGTTTCGAATCGCCTCCAAGGCGATGCGCGCGGCCAGGAATGTCTCCTGGAAAGGAGACACGGCCACAATAAGTTCTCGGCGGAGACGCGCTTCCGCGCGTTCAGCCGAGCCCTAAAAACGACACCTACCAGTCCAAAACCAGCCTCCACCCTTCTGGCCCACTAAGAAATCGCCGGGTGCCTGCTTTGCATTAAAAATCGTTCTTTTTATTGGAAATCTTGGAAATCTAGGGCTTTATCATGGACTTCCCAACTTCTGCTCAATAATGTTCCTTTACCTTTTCCGGATCTTCAATCTCAATTTCTTCTTCCCAATTCCTCCAAGAAACAATATGACTTATTACTGCCTGCTCTCCTCCAATATCTTCAATCTCTTCCTCCTTCCTCTGACTTACCCTCCTCTTGTCTACTGGCATCATTTTCCCATGACCTTTTCATCTAAGTGTTGGTCCTGTCCTTGCCAGACTGCAGATTTACTCCATATGTTGTTTCATTGTCCCAATATTGCATCCTTTTGGCAATCGGTCTGGTCCCATTTACACACTATTTTTGACTTGGCACTTCCCTTCTCTCCCTCCAATGTCCTTTTGGGCTCCTTGTGTCCTGACCTATCTCATTCCTCTTCTCACTTTAAACTTTTTTGACTTGTTTTTGGCTGTTGCCTTTCACCTCATTACCTCCAATTGGAAGGATTCCACCAAGGTCAGTTATTCAGCATGGTGGAATGCTATTTGCTTTAATCATAGGCTTCATACCAATTATGTTACCCTAGTTTCCCTTGCTGTGAAAAGGGATTTCTTATGGAGTCCTCTCACTGCATACCTCTCCAAACCCTCTACCCCGCCTCCTACTTCCATTGTTATTCACCAAAATCCATCTGATGATGTCCATAGCCTCCATGATTTCTTTCTCGTCTGTCCTTTTCCTTCGATTTAATTAGCTGTATAAATGTTTATGATTCGTTGTCTATTCCATACTTTTCAATTCATTTTACTATTTGTTATTTGCATGCAATGTTACATTTTGCGATTTGCCATATTTAGCTTGTTTCATTTTGTTTCTTTCCCCCCCTTTTCCCTCCCCCCTCGTGATATAGATATAGGTGTTTATTGACTCTGTTTTATTATATCTTCCTCAATTATATCTGTATACTTTTTCATATGTCTTTATTGAGTATGTTTACTATATTATGCTTACTCTATGTTTTTGGTTTCAATAAACTTGAACTTAAAAAAAAAATCGCCTGGTGCCCACTACGGCCAGTCCAGCCCGGTCCCTGAAAAATGGTATAATAGCAATACTGATATCTGAAACCTCACCCAAGCCTGCCACCAATAACATGCTGAGTTACATCAAGTGTTTGGGAATGCACCCTGCATTCAGACAACTCACTCCTCATTCTTGCTCTTCACTTTCAAACTCACCCTGCACTCACAGCGATTAAAATGCACTCACAGTGATCACCATGCACTCACGCCATTCACCCTGCACTCACAATGACCACACAGCACTTATGCCACTCGCAATGAACTCACACCGTTCTCCCTCCACTTACCCAGCGGTCACATGAGCACACCCCTCACTTTGCACTCACAGTGATCACTCTGCACTCACAATGCACTTGCGCCGTTCACCCTGTACCTCACCCTGCAGTCACACAAGCACACTACTCACCCTGCACTCATGGGACACTCCACTCACCTGTCCCCCTCACTGCTCACTCTGCAATCTCACTCAAACAAGCGCATCACTAACCATATATTCATTCGTCCCACTCTGCACTCCTGTCACCCACAGAGTGCAGAGGGTTAATGTGCCTGCTAGAGAGAACATGTGCCATGCAGATCACAGAACTGGGTGTGTGTAAACTACGAGTAGCCCTATTAAAAAAATTAAATGTTTGTCAGAAAGGTGTTATAGAGAGATGAGGTGCATTATTGGCGAGTGGTAGTGAGGGAATTCACGAAGAAGCAGGAAATGGGGAAGGGGCACCAAAACAGACTGTTGCACCATGCGCAACCAGTCCTAAGGACAGCCCTGGCTGGGAGGCTCACCCCCCCCAGAGTTTGAGTCTAGTTGCGGCCCTGCAAGGGACAGTGCACTTCCCCAAACCTCATGGCACTCCCAATGCGGTTAGCAGTACTCCATGGCCAGCTAATTCATTAAGTGAGCGAGGTGGCACAGTAGGCACAGCAGGGCAGTGAGGAACACCAGGCGGGGCGTCTGGTGTGAGGGAGGTGGGTAGAAGCCGGAAGGGGGCTGATCAGCCAAGTTGCTGACAGCTGGATGCTGCTGGACACTGCTGGATACTACTCGGTACTGAGTACTGGTGATAACAGCAGTGAGGACTCTGGGAGGAGCATTCGTAACAATAGTTTATGAATAGAAAGTCTTCCTCCAAGCATGTTAGTTTGGGAAGTCCAACAGCTTGTCATTTGTCTACCCTTTGAATTAATCGTGGAGTGATTCGATATCATATTTCGGGTAGTTATGGAGAGCCACCATTAAAGGTGCAATTCTGGTATAAGAATGAGACTTTTAAAAATATAAATGTCAGTATCCTTTTGTGAAAAGAAGGTGGTGAATATAGAAATGATGACTATACATGGTGTGTTCCTTTCACTTTATTTACTCTTAGATTTTATTCAGCGCTTCAGCTCACACATATCCCAATTCCATACAAATGCAAATGTATGCCAAAGTACTCAAAGTCGACCTATGCATGGTGAACGGTATGTGTTCTCTACAGGGAATGGCTTGCAGATTTTTTTACAATGTGCTTGCCAGAAGGCAGCATAATGATAAAATGTCATGTCCGATCCCCTTTGCATCAAGATGAATCGTAATGAAATATACAGACAAAATCCACGTGGATTTCCGTGTTTACATTAAATAACGTCAATATTGAAAGTGAAGGGTAAAACTTCATTCCGGGTAGTTTAAAGGATTCCTTTACAAAATCATTGTAGATTAAATGTAACCCTACTGAGCTGTACAGATTTGGCCTTCATTCAGGGAAAAGAATTTCAGAGCTCATAGACTGACAATACTTCCTCACAAGCAGTGATAAAAACAGACTATTCAACGCCCACATTTGCTTTGGAACGATGTACAATTGTAGCACTTTCTCTGCTTAATAAATGAGAACTAAATGTTCATGTGTTGAACCTTTCTAAGACTTCTTAAAGGTGGCATAAAATCTTCTCATGAAAGCCGCCTCGTTTAAGTCATCATCACATCGCAAATGGATGTGCAACAGAGCACATAACTATGGGCTTAATTCTGAGTGCAGGAGGATTTTCCATCTAGCAGCAGAATAGTCTTCACTATGAATAAGTCATCATTAGGAGTTAAGGGCTAATCTATCTCTGATCCCCGTGCAAGCACCTGTCTCATCCAAAAGCAGAATTATATATGGTGTGATAATCATCACACTCTCACGGATTTTCCCAGATAAATTCAGGCAGGCCAAGTCTGTTGGAAATGTATCAGGCCAAAGGTAGAGAGAAAGGCAAACCATGCAGAATGTGTTGTGTTAAAACACAATTCTACATATTTTGGCCCATTTCCATTTAAAAAACTGGAATAGTAAGTACTTACCACCTGTGGGAAACACCTTACCCTGTGGTAATGGTATTAACCACATTGGTAAATACCCCACCCTATCCTGATAAACTTGTAATAAGGGCCTTAGAGTTCTCTCAGGGTGACAGTATTTTTTCAGCAAAGTGTCAATCTGTTATAAGAGGAGTACTTTTTGGTTGGGTGGGCAGTAATTCCACCGGTGCCTATGTCGGATAGTGGAGTTTCTACCACCAAATGTGATCTAAAAAAAAATAAACATCCAAAACCTTGTCAGTGGTTTCATATCTACTCACCCTAATGAGTTACTGCAGTTTCTCAGCGTGTTCGAGATACTTTCCTTACATGACTTTCTATTTATATAGATTGTACACATTTTAATACTCCAGGATATCTATGACTGGAACAGGTATCCTGGCGTATCTCGAGAATTCCTCGGGGCTTATTTACAAGCCCCTTGTGCCGTCAGTAGGTCACTTTTTCCCATTTTAAATGTGACGCACCGGTGGCGCAAGGAGCTTGTAAATAAGCCCCCTTGTTTCCTTGTATGGCCTGAAGAGTCCGAATTTTGCTTCACATGTAGAAGTAACATTATGGGAGGAAACATATGTCTTTAAAACCATTTCGCCTATCTGACCCATTGTGTTTAATTTTTTAATTCCTGACTGCTGATCACTGGATGAGAGTTTGGTTCACTAGGCATCCGACATAGCAGATTCTGCATTAACAGCAATATCTAAGTTTGTTCCTAAAGTTGTCAAGAGAAGGTGTGAGCCTAGTTGAGGGGGATTTACATAGCATTGTTGGAAAAGGGCTACATGTGAGGCTTCCCTTTCTTGCAGAGAGGAATTTCAAACATGGTTTAGGACTGAATATTGGTGAAGGAGGAAATACCGACCTTCTTCCATTCTCCAGAAATGAGCAGGAGTATTAAAGTTCAGTAGGTAGATTTTTTGGGTTGCACTGGTGCGTCTTACTAACAGATGACTGGTTCCTGAGTGTATTCATGGCCAGCACTGTGGCGTGGGCTGTTTTCTTTCTGTTCGCAGACGACTACCTATGCCAGTAACACAACCCTTATATTCCTGTTCTCCAGCCTGCTGGCATCCACATACAGTGCAAATGTGCTGCACCGGACACAGCACATCCCAGTATGTGGCACTCGCCCACAACGAAAAAGTTGCCATAGCTCTTCTAACCACACTCCCCTATTTAGTTTCACATATGTTTTAGTTTATTTACCAAGAAAGTATGAAAAGCTGATTTAGCCTTGCCTAACTTAAAAGGTTGCATTGGCTCACATCTGAAAAACATTGCCAGTGTCTTTCTATGTAGGAAAATCACTGATTTCTTCAGAAGGAAGTAGCCTTAGCCCACGAAAGTAGTGCGTTGACTTGGTAATAAGCAGGAATCTGTTTATTCCTATTAAGATGAAAGAAAATGGTTGTCTACAGTGCAAACAATCACACACTCCTATTGAAAAGGCTTCCTGGAGATGCATCCCTTCAGCCTCCATCTAGTGCTTGGGAGATCTGAAAATTAGTACCCTCTATTTTTGGCAAATAGTTTTCCTATTGGCAGTTATTGTTTTGATCATGATATTTGGGACCGGAAGAATGTTTAATTCTGTTTTCTTTTTAAAAAAAGGAGATTGCTTTATACTTGCTCAAAGTGAATGTCGATGAGCTGCCTTTGTTCTGGCATATGGACTATGGCTCTGGTTATGTGTTATGCAGAAAAGGTGAAGTATTTAACAAACCTTGTCAATACCATTACCTCTGGTGAATTATTTAGCCGATATGGTAATAATCCTATTCTGGGTTTCTGAACTTGGAGATGTGTCATAACATGCAGAATCTGTATTTAACATACCAAAACCTGAATACTTTGCCTTTATTTTCTGGGCTTTTTATCCAGTTGAATTTCGAACAGCTTGGTTTGCAAAAAATCAGTCTTGGGGAAACAGAAGAAGGTGATAATTAACACACTGCTCTGTCAGACCACTAAACAAAATTTGCTTCAGTGAATTCGCCTGTATCCGGTCAATCAGTTTTCCATAACCCCCAATCTTCTTCGTAGGCCTATGGGCATCTGAAAATGTGAAATGTTTCTTCACCGTACAAAAGTTAAAAAAGGTTGATTTGTGCTATTGACCATAGAAATAGAGGAGGAAATTGCAAACTGATGTGTAACTCACAGTGCATTCTGAACATTGGGAACCAATTCTTTTTGCAAGGAGAAACACTACCTCTGTAACAAAATCACATCCATATACAGCCATTTTACGCCTAGTTAGACTTAGCATCCTTAGTGTGGTTTTTCCCATAACTTTTTGCCTTTAGAGCCCCTGTTTTGCTGACTTTGGTTTAGTTGGCCTTACCACTATGGGGTCGATTCCGATTCGGGAAAAAAACCGTCCGTACGATTTGTATCCGGAGCCCTCTCTGTACGAATCGTACCTGTCCGTCCGAGTCACGAAGTACGATCCGTATTCCGTGAATCCGTCCGAATCGTCGCGATCCGTACGTATTGCAAGGCTGAAAACCGTGAACAGTATGACTCGTACCCATACCGTACGACTCGTACACATGCCGTATGACCCGACAAGTACGATCCGGACCGGGGTATGAGGACGCGATCCGTACGGTCCACGTCAGGTAAGGGCGAGTCGTACGGAAAAGCACATGGACACTTACACACCGTACCATACCCCCCATGTTCGCAGGGGTACGCACCGTACCCCTGCGATCATGGGGTGTACGAGCCGTACCCCCATTGTACGATCGGTGTACGAGCCGTACCCCCATTGTACCATGGGTGTACGAGCCATACCCCATGTACGATCGGTGTACGAGCCGTACCCCCATTGTACGATCGGTGTACGAGCCATACCCCCATTGTACGATCGGTGTACGAGCCATACCCCCATTGTACGATCAGTGTACGAGCCGTACCCCCATTGTATGATCGGTGTACGAACCGTACCCCCATTGTACGATCGGTGTACGAGCCGTACCCCATGTACGATTGGTGTACGAGCCGTACCCCCATTGTACAATGGGGGTACGGCTCGTACACTGATCGTACAATGGGGGTACGGCTTGTACACCGATCGTACAATGGGGGTACGGCTCGTACACCCCATGATCGCAGGCGTATGGTACCCCGGGGGGGGGGGGCGTTCCGTACCTGTTTCGGCACGAACTCTGCTTTTACGGCTGTTTTCAGCTCCCATAGAAAAAGGGTCGTACGGTGCGTACCCGACACGTATCGTACTTGCTGGGTCGTAAAAACCAGCCGCGAACCGTACAGATGTCGCGTACAGTGGGTTCCGAGGGAGAATCGTACGGGGATTAGAGTCGTACGGTGTCTTGTACGACTCGTACGGAGTACGGCTCCTAGTACGAATCGTACTTCGTCGTACGTACGGGGGACGTTGCAGGGTACGATTCGTATGGGAAAAACGCTCCGAACGGCTATTCGGAGCGGTTTTTCCCAAATCAGAATCGACCCCTATGTGTCCTTTATCAATACTGACTAGTGCTAAAGTGCTTGTGCTCTCTCCTTAAGACATGGTAAGCCTGGTTTATACCCAATTAGTATATTTAATTTACTTGCAAGTCCCTAATAAAGGGCACTACCTATGCCCAAGGCCTATAAATTACCTGCTACTCGTTGGCCAACAGCACTGATTGTGCCACTCGCATAACTAGCACTGTAAACATGTGTGAGGCCCACGATGACAGCCTCTGTGCGTACAGTTTAAAACTGCCATATGGACCTGACAAAATAAACCATTTGCAAGGTCCAAACCTTCCTTTTTATTAATAGATAACCTCTATGGTAGACCCTTGACAGCCCAGAAGGCAGGGTGCAATGTACGTAAAAAGATGGACATGAAGTTTTAAGTTTTACATGTTTTGGTAGTGAAAAACCTTTAAATTAATTTTTCACTACAGAACGCCTAACTCTCCCATAGGATAACATTGAATTTACCTTATTACATGTAATAAGTGGAATTTCCAAATGGGAACAGGTATCAGATACATTTTTAGTTTTTTCGGAATTGTAATATAAAATCCAAATTTATGGTGAGGTCGGATTTCAAATTACAATTTTGAAAATTGTACTTTTAAAATATTGCTAAAAGGGTTTTTAGCGGCATAGGTTAAATACACAGTTCAACATATACCGAGCCGGTGTTTTCAATCCACAAGCTTGTGTGATTTGTTTCACTATTATTCTCATATTTTGAAAAACAGTACATACATTAACACCATGTCATCTTAACCCCTTCGGCGCTAATGACAAGGTCAGCTCGTCATGGGCGTAACCTGCGCTACGCGGATGACGAGCTGACCTTGTCACGTAACGCGGGATTTTTGAAATCGCAGCGCGCAGCGGGAAAACCGCTAGCGCGCATGCGGTTAAAGAACACAATTTCGACAGTTTAACATTACATATGGACAATTGTGTAACAATACATGAAAATCATTCAGAAAAGATTAAATGAATCAAACATGAAACACCAGTCTTATATTGAAAAGTAGTCACACAGGGGCAGAGGTCATCTGAGAATTACAGACATCAAGAATATACAATCTCCTGCCTGTGTGTGCAGTTCTGAGATTTAAGAGTCTAAGGGGTCCATTATGATATCGGGCGGATTGCCCCCGTCAGGCTGGCGGTAGCCACTGCCTGCCTGGCGGAGGCAATCCGCCCAATATCATCACCAGATTTCCCCCCCCGCCATATTAGGGACCTTGCGGCCGGGGCGGAACAGGAATAATATGGTGGCGGTGTCTAACAGACACCGCCAGCCATATTATGATGTCTGATTTTTAGTGCCTTTCCGCGGCGCCGATGCCGCCACGGAAAGGCATGAGGTCTTCACTCTGGGGGCCCCCTGTGGTCCCCCAGAGTGAAGTACAGGTGGAGGGTGCACATGGGGGGTACCTGTGGTACCCCCCTTCATTGTCATTTACAAAGCGGCAGGCACCGCGCGGTGCCTGCCACTTTGTAAATGACAATGTGAAAGTGCATTTTCAGCATTGTGGCGGGCGGTGCAGAGAGCACCGCCCGCCACAATGCTGAAAATACAGGATGTGCCCGCCACTTTGGTGGGCACATCCTAATAGAACCCCCGGGACCCCCGCCCTTATGGCGGGCGGTCCCGATTTACGATGGGATGACGGGCGGGCGAAGTCCGCCCGTCATCCTAATGAGGCCCTAAGTGTTCATACTAGGAGAGTAATTATTTGTAAACTTTTCTCCTCAGGCACTTGTAAGGGTATTTTGTCCCAAATGCTGGGGTCAAAGCGTTTTCAACCTCGTATTCATTATGGGGTTTTCATCAGGACCTGGACTTGGTGGTATCTATTTACAGAGGGAACAAAAACGGTGGGGGAGGTACAAGTTACTGATACGTTACTGATACCTTGGACCTTCCATAGAGGTGACCAATGTGCACAGAAAGGGAAGGGTTAGGCCTGGGAGGACATGGCAGTTCACAGACTGCACACAGGCACTGTGGTGGCAGGCCTGAGATGCCATTTTAGGGCTACTCATGTGGGTGGCACAATCAGTGCTGCAGGCCCACTAGTAGCATTTGTCATCACCAGCTCTGGCACACCCAGTGCACTTTACTAGGGACTTCTTGGTGATACAAATATGTCAATCATGTATATCTAATCACAATAACAAGTTACACAGGGAGCACTTACACTCTGACACTGATCAGCAGTGGCAGAGTGTCCAAAGCATCTAAACCAGCAAAAACGAAATCCAGCACAGCATCAAAAATACAGGAGGTAGAGGTAAAAAGATAGGGGGAAACCACGCCAAGGATGCCAGGTCTAACAGTATCAATGCTGGATCTCGGACACCAACTCTGCAGTACAGTTCTGTGGAAACTCTGCCAGTAATAAGGAATGCTGTGCCGCTTATAGGACTGTATCTCTGATGGAATGCTGTACTGAAGGATTGCTGCCATGTTCTACTGACCTCCTGCCATCCGCCTTCTTGTATGGCTGAGAAGGACTGGACCTGTATCTTTTGAACCCAGACGGCCAGAGTGATTTCAAGGGTTAGTTGGCTGGCTTCCTGATCTGAAGCCTCCGAAACATAGGAGACTTGCAACTGCACATGGACTCCACCATCTGGGAGTCTGCCCTGCTATGTGGTGCCACCCATGTCCTAGACCCTTAGAATTAGCCTAAGATGCTCTGCCAGCCTCTGTGGATACACTACACTCCCATTTCTAAAACAAATTGAAGTTTAAATTCTCTTTTATTGGATTATTTATTTTTACCAAATTCGCCCTCTGACTGCTGTGTCTGAAACCAAACCTGTAAGGATGAAATTTGTGCAGGTCAACATGGACACCTATATTATGGCCCAGCTCAAAGAGTTCTGCAAGGAGAGGGGACTTTCTGCCAAGAGCATCATCAGGAAGGTGGTGTTCGAAGGTGCTGAGGGCCTGGGCTAAGTTCACCAGCCATTGGTTGAAGCCACAGGAGGTGATGATGAGTTGAAAGGACTAGGAAAGGACCTCCCTGAGATGCAGCCTTTAGCTAAGGAGGATAACTTGACCCATGAGTTGAAACTCTTTGCTAGAGTGGGGAGCAGTGTGCCTTCCCACGATCGGTCCTCAGAGGAGCTGGTGGCAAGGAAAGCAGAGAGGGATTTTAAGCTTCAGATGGCCTAGTTGAGAATGAAAGAGAGGAAACTGGCCATTGAGGAAAGGAAACCTGCCCTGGAGAAGAACATTGCTTTAGAGTGATTGATTAATGAATGGAGCCTCAAAGACCTGGGCCTCAAAGGCAGGCAGGCTTGGTCCATCATTATTGTTGGGAGCATATCTCGAGTGTCCTCTGAAGGGATCAGTGACTTAATATCGAGGGACATAATATAGAATGCCCAAAATATCTAATCCAAAATATCTAAGTACAGAATATCGAATCCCTATCTACAAACAGGTAAGTACCAAAATATCGAATCCAAAATATAGATTGTTAAAAGTATAGTTAACTAAAATATCGAATTTTGTAAATGTATTAAAAATAATATAAAATTAATTAAATATTAAATACAATTTAAAAAAAATTACTTAAAATAATGTAAAAAATCTTAAAACGTCAAAATAATAAATGTAATTTAAAAAAAAGTAGAGAATTTGTTGGATAGTGAGACGGTAAAAGTTACTATTCCCACTCCAGTGAGTGCAACAGTAGAGAAAGCGTTGGATAGCGTAGGGGTAAAAATTACTATTCCCACTCCAAAGAGTGCAACAGTAGGGAAAGCGTTGAATAGCGTAGGGGTAAAAATTACTATTCCCACTCCAGAGAGTGCAACAGTAGGGAAAGCGTTGGATAGCGGGAGGGTAAAAATTACTATTCCCACTCCAGTGAGTGCAACAGTAGGGAAAGCGTTGGATTGGGTAGGGGCAAAAATTACTATTCCCACTCCAGTGAGTTGAACAGTAGGGAAAGCGTTGGATAGCGTAGGGGTAAAAATTACTATTCCCATTCCAGAGAGTGCAACAGTAGGAAAAGTAATGATTTAATATTAAAATAAAATTACATTAATTATCAATACCAATAAAAAAGTAACTAAAAATAATTACCAATTAATAAAAATTAATTACCAATTAAAAAAAGTATTACAAATTAATAACAATTAGTTATAAATTAATAACTAATTATCAATACATATAGATACAAATAAATATTTACTTTATAACAATTAAATTACTTCCCACCCTATTCCCTTATAAACCCACAACCCGCCCCAAATAAATAATACATAATACAATTAACATAATTATCAATTAATCAGTTAATTTACCAATTAATAAAAATTAATTACCAATTATTAATTAATTATCAAGCAATTAATTATCAATACATATAAATAAAATAAAATATTAACTTTGTTACAATTAAATTACTTCCCACCCTATTCCTCTATAAACCGACAACCCGCTCCAAATAAATAATACAATTAACATAATTATCAATTAATCAATGTATAAAAATTATTTACCAATTAATACAAATTCATTACAAATTAAAAAAATTAATTACCAATTAATAAAAATTACTTACCAATTAATAATTAATTATCAATACATATAAATAAAATGTCATATTTAATTTACTATAATTACATTTCTTCCCACCCTATTCCCCTATAAACCCACAACCCGCTACGGAATTAAATTACGCAAAAATTAAATTACATAACATTCATATCTTTAAAAAAAATAAACATACATTACAAAATTAATACATAATTTTAATACATATACTACAATACATAACACTAAAAAAATTCGATATTTGGAAAAAGATATTTTAAATTCAATATTATAAGAATAGATATTTTAAATTAGATATAATGAAATTCAATATTTCATACCCCAAATTCGATATTCTGACTGACTATAATTTGATAATTCGATATTTTGGGCAGTCTATATTTTGGAATCGATATTTAGGGTGTTTACCCCTCTGAAGATAAGAAGGTCTACATTCCCAAAGGTCTGTTGATTAACTTAATTGTGGGTGACAGAATCGACAAGTGGTTCATAAGACATGGCTTTGCAGATGCATAGAATCCCTGAGGAGGATTGGGGGCTAGCCTCTGGAAGCACATCCTTAGCGAGGGTAGAGATGACCTGTTGGCCCCAGATAAGGGAGATAGGATGAAGTGTCCCCTATGGAGAAAACTCTAGATAGGGAATATGGCCGTAACCCTGAGATGTACAGTTTAATTTAGGGTTGGCTTGTTCCTCACCCTGACATGGATTGGAATTGCTGCTGCTTGACCAAGGCACACATCCCAGTTAATCAATAACCCAATTTCTTAAACCCCTCAAATTGACACCATCCCTGTTGCAACGCAACTTATCATCACAGCTGATGAACGAACCTTGACCTCAGGTCTGCTGTTACCACAGTTGAAATCGTTGCTACCAAGAAGACCATTCACTTCAGGGCTCCATCTGACCCATGCCTCCAACACACTTTCAGTAATGGACACCTACCGATCAAAGAAGCACTAACATCCTTCCACAATGCCTTCATCAACTCAGCCCCATTCACAAACACTTGGAAACAAGCCACTGTCATGGCCCTGCTCAAGAAACCATGGACTGACCACGCCATATTTTCCAACGAAAGACCCATCTCCCTCCTACCATACCTGGCAAAGGTCTTAGAGAAACTAATCAATCAACACTTGACCAACCACCTCAGCAACCACCAGCTCCCCAACACCTTGCAGTCCAGTTTCAGGCCCAACCACAGCACAGAAACAGCACCCATTGTGCCACAAAAGTCGTCAACGCGTTCCTTGACAGAGGAGACACAGCAGCCTTGATTCTTCTGGACCTCTCTGCAGCATTTGGTGCGGTCTCACAGCCGATCCTCATCAGGTGCTTGCACTAGAATCTGTCCACTGGATCTTCTACTTCTAAATTAATAGAACACAAGCTGTAAACCTGGCACTGTATTCCTCTGAAGACTGCAAACTCATCTGTAGAGTGCATCAAGGTTCATCACTCAGCCCCACCCTCTTCAATGCATATATGTTCCCTCTGGCCAACGTCATCCCTGCACACATCAACATCATCTCCTATGCAAATGACACACAACTCATACTCTCCCTCTCAGACAAGACCCTCAAAACAAGAAATAAGTTAATCACCTGCATGTCCGTAGTCGCTAACTGGATGAAAGCCAACTGTCTTAAGCTCAACACAAACAAGACCGAAGTAGTGTTCTTCAGCAAGAACACCTCACTATGGGACTACAATGGGTGACTGCCAAACTCTGCCCCACACCCAGCACCCATGCCAGGAACCACGGAATATTTATCAAAATCAAACTGGACAGTACTGCTCAAGTCTAAGCCATTACTGCACCATGCTTCCATATCCTGAAGATGCTGAGAAAGATATTACATTTTTTCCCAAGCATCACTGGAAAAACTGTCACTTACTCCCTAGTCACCAGGAAATTGGACTATGGGAATATCCTCCATGCTGGTATCACCAAGCAGCTCACTAGAAAACTACAAACCATTCAGAACTCGACAGCCAGACTCATCCTCATTCTCCAACACAGAACTCATATCACACCACACCTCATGAAACTTCCCTGGCTCTCGATGCGCTCCATTCCAACTCCTCACACACTTATTCAAGGCATTACACAACTCAGGCCCAATCTATCTAAACAGTTGCAGCTGCTTCCATTAACCACCCAGACAACTCAGCTCCACCGGACTTCTATTCACGCACATCTCACACATACACAGAACCAGATCAGGAGGACAGGAATTCTCTTACATCACTCCAAAATCAATCATGAAACAACCTCCCACTCCACATCACAGCCTCTCTTTTTAAATTCCAAATAAATTAATCAACCTACCATAGTCAGGACTAGGCACACACACCTGCTCAGAGTCAAGAGAGTCTGGTGCGTTAATATGTCATTTTCAAATATATATAACACAACATAACAAATCATGATAACAACTTGCACCCGACCTGAAACTGAAATGTGCCTGCGTGACTCCCTCACCCTCCATGTCCTTCTGAGGCCAATATCTTAGACGGTCATGTGCAGAGCTCTGACAATTCATGGGTCATTTATTTATATTCACAGCTTAGTGTTCCAAAGAGAACAGGAATTGACAACTAAGCACTTTCATGATGCCATATGGTAATCCTTCTTGATTACCATATTTTGAAGAAACGTACATTCTGAAGATAATGCTTATTGCATGATATCAAATACATAAATTATGTGCCCTCTCCTGGACAGCATATAAATCCAGCTGTACTAGATGATGTTGTAACTACTATTATTCCTTAGATTGCTGAGCAATGCCTATGGCTCTAGGCCATGGACTATACATACATGTGGCGCTAGTCAGAGCAACACAGTAATTGAATGAATGAACTGCTATTTAATTGATTAACAGTTCACCTTGGGGTATTATCTCCAAAATATGTTTTCAAATGTTTGTGAATGGATAATTAGCATGCACTCTTTTAATCTGATGCACTGAATGAAAGGTTTCAATATAGTCTCAGTAGGCGATCTTTTACAATTGACTTCAAGAATATTTTAGATGATTATTTTTACTTGACCAACAGTGCTGCTTCATATTATAATCATACATCATTGATCAGGTTGCAGATAAAATAGATTCCTGGCGTTAAATACTATGAGAAGGAAGTCTAAGTCATGTATGATTAAGGAAAAGTTCCCCGACTACAGAACAATAACCTGTTACAGTAAGTAACTCCAGAAATATGCCTAAAGAAATCATGATGTTGCCAAGTAAATGCTTTCTTAAAAACCCATTTGATAGGAGGCAGGCCTAACCAACAGTTTTACTGATCGACAGACCAACCACAGATACTACATTTCCATTAGAGTTAAGCTTGCAATGCTCAATGTCATATTTACTTCTCTGAAAATTATAATAAAAATGCCAAGTGCTACAGAAACATATAAAAGAATCAGCTTTGGAAACTGTCCAATATCTGCAAATCTAATACTGTATGTTGCTATAGCACGGATTTTAATAAGTAAGGTATTTCAATAAGCTGCTTCAGAAAAGTCACTGCAGCCCAAGATTTGATAACATGTATTAATCTACTTATGAAATATTTATACTGAGCTCATAATAAGACTGACTTTCGAAAAAACTAATATCAGTAAAGGGATGGGATCTGCAAGAAGATTATAACGAAACAACATTCACATTTTGTGCCCTAGTAGTTAGCCTTTTCGATCGAAAATATAAAGCATTCCATAATATTGCGATTTGTATGCATGCTTTCAGTGCTTATGATCATCCGTAGGAAAAATCGTGCTGAAAGCCTGCCTGTGACCTTGACCCGTGACCATGTCACTCCATTATTAAAACAGGATACATCCCCACACACAGTCTGGAAACCAGTATTAAGAGTAACATGCAAGTCCGAAATAATGTTCTAAGATTGTTGATGTGAGAAGGTGGAGTATTATATAGTGATGCTTTTTAGGCTTCACCATGCAGTACTCACACAATACCCTAAAGATGGTCCTTGGATTCACAATAATAAACCCTTAGTTCAATCCTGGAAGAGTGGCAATGAGAAGTCTAGCTTTACTTAAGGAATGTGTATTAAGCATTTCAGAGAACCAGCATGGACAATAAGTTATTGACACGACTTGAAAGAAATCTGACACCAGTTTATATAGATGAAGCAGATTTTATATAAATTTAGACAACAAAGCATAGTCAATTGGATAAGTGTAACAGGAGTTATGGATTTTAGAAGCAATATTAAATCAGTACAAAACAACACTGCAAAACTTTTTCATTGCGGTCAATGGTAAGAAGCCCTAGTGACAAACGGTCACTTACAGGTTGAGTGTTTGGAACCCTTGGACCAAGGCATGGCAGTCAGTTAGATTTTTCCTGGCCGGAGAAGCCCGGGTGTAAAGTTGTCCTGGCTGTACTCAGTGCTGAAGCCGGAGTCGTGGGAGAGCTGGTTTTACTAGTTACACAGTGCTGGTAGGAAACCAGGTGCAAAACGTTAACAAAGAAGCCACTGCTGACATTGAATGAAGACTTTGAGGAGTTCCCTTGAGGTGCAGCATTGAGTAAAGGGTTTGCTGGACTGGTGACCAACAGGTCTTGGCAGCAGTAAGGTAAACAGAAATGTATTTTGATGTCCGGATGCACGGGGGAAAACGGTAATCACCTTAAACTGGGTGGATGTAAGGACTACATTTCCCACAATGCAATGGGTCATCTACTTTTGGGCGATCCCTTAGAGGACTTGATGGGCAGCAATTCTCGGGTTCAGGTACCATGTTTTTACATCTGATGTGCAGGGGACTAGTGCCACTGGTCCAGGGAAGTCTGGAGTTGCCTTTGGCTCTCAAAGGGGTCCCAATTTCTGGGGGAACCGAGCTTTGGTCTAAGACAAGTCTCAGTCTTTAAGTTCTAAGAAAATTGCCACAGATGCAGAGTATCACACCTTTGTTTCTTGCAGATCCAGTTGTCACAGACACGGGTCTCCTCTTTGTCCTTTGCTGCAATTCAGATAAGAAATTAGGTTCTTGTGGCAGGGATAGCCCTTATATCCTAGATGTTGGGGCGTTAGTGGTGTGGGTGCAAGTGGTCAATGGGTTACTGGCCCCAGCAGCTAATCAGTCCCTGAGGTGACCACATCTGAGAGTGTGTGTGACATTTTCTACCCTGAACCCTCTACTCTATCACTTTTAAAATGACAGAAGTATTCCTCAACTTTACAGACCAGATAACCCACCCTAGACGTGTGCCTAGCCTTCTGGGATTGTACACCTTCTGAATATCTTATTTTTTCACCTGTCTGGGTTAAATGTGCCTGGGGCAGGAGGGAGTCTGTTTCCTCCTTTAGGGGGAAGTGTGGTTGCATATCACATACAGTGAAGGCTTTGAATCTCACTGCATTGATTTGCCACTTCCCTAGCAATCCTGTCAGGGAGATAGGTATGACCTCCTTCCTGTCCAGGAGATTGTTTCTGACTCTTGTGAGAGTTCACACTTCCTGACAGGGGGTCAAATTGGCAGCAGCAGCTGGGCTTAGCGGCCAGAGCACAGTAAGAGCTGGGGCATACAGGTGGGAAACGTCTAAAGTAGCCAACTGGGTGCATGTCATATCATCCTCAACACAAGATTTGTGTCAAGAGTGATGAGCCATGTTGTTTGATACCAAAATGACATATTTCAGTCGTAACATAATGGATCTGGCGACCTCGAGTTTGCCTGGGTGCCAGCCCATCTTATTCTATCAACCGCCTATCACTATGGGAGCATTTAATGGTAAAGTCCACAATAGGTACATATACGCTTGCACTTACATATGCACACCTTTAATGTAATGTATGGTGCTTACTGGTCATAGGAGGCTTTCCTTAGGGATGACTGGCATATATGAAAAACAGTGCATTGACTTTGCCTCACATGGTGAGGGCAAAGTCAAGTTCGAGCAGTTTGCATTGGCTTGCTGTCAGTAGTTTACTTGGGTCACCAAGGGTGACACAAACAGTGCTTCAGGCCTTGGTGACCCTTTATTTATTTATTTATTTATTTTATGCGATTTTTAGAGCGCGCAAATGCCCGTGAGGGTGTCTCGGCGCTTTTAACACCCATGCACTGTATACCACTGGCACCATATACCAGGGACTTATAAGTGGTTCAACGTCCTTGCCAATTGGTGGTACCAATTCACACATATCTGTTTTAGGGAGAGAGCACTGGCACAGGGGCCTGGTTAGCAGGCTTCAGTGCCAGAGTTAAAAAAAGAGCATCTAGTAGTCCAAATGAGGGCAAAAAGTGGGGAGACATATGCAAAAAAGGCCTGTTTTCTTACAATTGTTCATGCAATTTCTTAACTCTCAAACATGCTTGATTCAAGGCAGCCTAACACACTGAAGTCAGTTTGATTCACCTACCAACACCTCGTCACCATTTCCAAAGAAACGTACTAAAAATCAATCATCACTGAGGCATCAAACTAAATCACAGCTCTCTTCAAATATTACGATAGCTCGTTAGGTAATGATTGAAACAATGATGCCGCATTCAGAACAATTGGAGGAATGAACATGGGGTTGTGGAATTCATTCTCTGGCAGTAGCCAAGTAGACAAACTCAAATATATTTTAGAACACTTAAACTTTGCAGTCCTGTAGCTCTGAAAATACCTTGATGGTCTTGCTGCTGACGCTGCATGCCATGTGTTCTAATTGCTAGCTTCTCTTGAGAAAGCAACTTCCTTAAATCCCTTAAAGTACTAAATATCAGTAGGACTCAAACAGCATGTCCATCCCTCTGACCCAGTTCTAATTGTACAGGCAGTATGCCAACACACAAATGATAGTGAAATGATTATGTATTGATTTATTAAAATAATAAAAAAAGTGACAAGTTAAAAACACCAAAACATTTAGTACCCCACCACCGAACCTACACCCCCCACCACCACCCTGTGCGCCTGGACTCAGGTAAGCAAGTAAGATACCACCCACACGATGAACACAATCCACTCGGGCTCCCCAGTCGATCCCTGCTCACACCACATCTTCAACGTCTACATGAGCCCCCATCGCACGCACGCACAATCTCAACATCATCTCCTACGCCGACGATACCCAACTGATCCTCTCCCTCACCAACGACCCCACCTCCGCCAGAGTCAGCTTCCAGGACGGAATGAAAGACATCGCAGACTGGATGAAGCTCAGCTGCCCGAAACTGAACTCAGACAAGACGGAAGTCCTCATCCTCGGCCCATCCATCTCCGCCTGGGACGACTCCTGGGGGCCCCCTGCTCTGGGCCCCCCACCCAAGCCCATGGACCATGCACGCAACCTGGGATTCATCCTTGACTCCTCCCTCACGATGGCCCGGCAAGTTAACGCCGTTACCTCCTTCTGCTTCAACACACTCCGCATGCTCTGTAAGATCTTCCGCTGGATCCCCACTGGAACCAGGAAAACGGTCACCCAGGCCCTCGTCACCAGCCGCCTGGACTACGGGAACGCCCTCTACGCTGGGACCACCGCCAAACTACAGAAAAGACTCCAGCGCATCCAGAACGCCTCAGCACGACTCGTCTTGGACATCCCCCGACACAGCCACATCTCTGCCCACCTGAGGGACCTGCACAGGTTCCCCGTCAGCAAGAGGATCACGTTCAGGCTTCTCACCCACGCACACAAGGCTCTCCACAACTTGGGCCCCAAATACCTCAACAACCGCCTCACATTCTACACGCCAACCCGCCAGCTCCGCTCCGCCAGCCTCGCCCTCGCCACCGTCCCACGGATCCGCAGTACCACCACCGGAGGAAGATCCTTCACCTACCTGGCGGCCAAGACCTGGAACACCCTCCCCACCCACCTACGACTCACCCAGGACCATCTCACCTTCAGGAAGCAACTCAAGACCTGGCTTTTCGAGCAGTAGCAGCCCACCCCTCCCCCAGCGCCTTGAGACCCTAGCGGGTGAGTAGCGCGCTTTACAAATACTCTTGATTAATAGTCATATTCATCTATCCATATAGTAAATGATGTTTTAAGTAATGTTTCTGCAATCGATTAATTGTTGTATTATATTACAAGTATCTCTGTGTAATTTTGCTACAGATAAAGTTTCATGTCAACATGATGTGTAATCATTTTATATTTTTAATCATAGATTTTCTTCGTTTATACCATCAGAGAGTAATACTGTATGTCTTGATAAAGATGGTTTAGTCAGAAAATACCATCGAATCGCATCAACCCTCTAGCTACATAATCCGTGTAGTGGGCTGTGATACTAGATATTGACTGGTTTCAGAATATCAGGCCTCAGCCTCAATGCCATCTGAACACGGATATGGTTTTTTAATGACAAAGTGTACTATCTCTTCATACTCTCTTTTTATCTTTTCCCCTTTTTTCTTTTCTTTTTATCCCTTGATGTATTGTGTGATCATTTGCTATATGGATAGATGAACTGTATATGACTAAATGTTTTGGTGTTTTTAACTTGTCACGTTTTTAATTATTTTAATAAATCGATATATAATAATTTCACGGCCATTTGTGTGTTGGCATACTGCTTTTGCAATTAGAACTCGGTCAGAGTGGTGGACGTACTCTTTTAGTGAAGAAGATTTATCAGATTGGTAGATCAAAGGACACATTGTTTTTTCTGTTTTAATTTTACCCTAGTCCTTTGACATTAGAGGGTCCCTCTCGATTTGTTTACAAAACTAAATATCAATCGGACCACGTTCCCATTAAATGCAGAACTAGAAATACTTGCAATCAAATGCCACATAATATTTTACCACTATTATTGTTGTTACAACCTACAGCACAAAATAAAAGCAGGTACAAAGTGAAGGATATCACAACAAGAAAGACATTTTCAAATGTCTATTTTCCGCTTACAAAACATTTTTAATACCATAAACATGTAAGACTTCTGTGATAAGCCACACCTTTTAAACAAATTGTAATTTAGTATATTGAAATTGTAATCTTGAAGTTGAGTGTGGAATCCGATTGCTCTAGTAGCTAGGTTTAGTTCAGTTTAAAGCCCCCTTACAATCTTTAGCCTTCTTAGTGACTAGAACCACATATATATGGTTGTCAATGGCATAGTTTATGATGAAAAACTATAGAACTATACAGTATTTTCGATTTGGGTGTTGTATCTGTATCAGCTATGATAAGGCATGAAGAAAGGTTCAGTATGTTAGATTTGGGTGTTGTATCTGTATCAGCTATGATAAGGCATGAAGAAAGGTTCTGGGTCTAAAGATTTGGAGGAATGCTAGTAGGGTGTCCCTTTTAGAGGGAGGCATACTACATCATAGGGTAACCTCCTCGCATTATGAGCCTAGTCATAGTGCGGGCTACATCACACTTTCTGAAAGGGAGGAACTCAGGTATGTTTTGTTTGTCTGGAAGAGGTATACTAAATACCTTTGTGTGACGTGGGTGTGGTAATGGATGCTCAACAAAACTATAAAAGACAGCTAAGACTAGTTCAGGGGTATGCAAATGGGTTTATTCCAGCACCCTAGACCAAGATTAAAATCAGACTATAACAGGAGGGGATTGAACCTATCATAGAGTGCGGAATAGGTCAACATGTTTCAGCCTTAGTACCCTCATAGGAGGTGTGGCGGCCTTTTTCAGGACCTCGTGAGTGTTACTATCATATGTGCGTAACAAATGAGAAAACAGAAACAATTATAAATACAAAACCAGTGGTTGGAGTGGTAGACCACTCGGTCAGCAATCCACTGGTCAGACTTGCTTGAAAAGAGACAACATGTTTCAAATATCAAACATACATCATGTGTGGTAAAACATAGCAATCATTCTAAATGGTTTGGTTCATAGTACGTTTCTGGAATCTATGATAGGTAGCATTGCTCTTTGGGATCAATACCTCAAACAAAGCTGAGTGTGATTAATTGAGAAGTATCAGTTTACCTGCAAAAGTCAGGCAACCTACCCCAACTTAACCTTGGTACAAAACTCAAGCTGGCATTGAGTCCTACAAATTTAAGAGGACAGATGCAAATCAGAGAAATCGAGAAGAAAAAACTCAATTGCAATCATATGATTAGTTACATGTTTAAAAGCATAGGGTATAGAGAAAAACTCTAGGGCAGTAGTAAAACGTAAAATGATGAATGTCAACATAGCAGGCAATGGGCAATACTTTTGCCCCCCGTTTAGCAAACCTGTACATGCATTTGTTCCAAACAGGAGAGGTCCTAACACCAAACAATCCATACTACTCCAATATCCTACAATGGAAGAGCTGTATCAATGAATTTTCTTTTCATTTTGCAAGGTGATGCGAATTCCATTACCACTTGCCATCAATGGCTGAACTTGCACAATTTCTTTTTGAAATGTGCTTGTGAACACAGCAGGGGCATCTTTCTTTTCTAGACATGTTGATTTATTCCACCTCGACTGGAACCTTTCAAACTGAGCTATACAAGAAACTTATGGCAAAAAACGCCTTACTTGCTGTTAGATCTGGGGGTTTCTAGTTGGCAGAGGTAGATACCAATGTCCAAATAGGGACCCTTGCTTCTAGTCAGAGTAAGAGGGAGGTAACCCCTGCTCACCCCCTTGGTAGCTTGGCACAAGCAGGCTTATCAAAGGCAATGTGTAAAGTATTTGTACCAACACTCACAGTAACACAGTGAAAACACCTAAAAAGGACTCCACACCAGATTAGAAAAATAAAGTATCTTTATCTAAACTACACAAGACCAAAATGGCAAGAACCCAACATACAAAGTTCAAGAATATGATTTTAAAAGAGTTCTAGGGTTTGCGTCAAAATAATCCACATTTGCATCACTTTTAGCCCAAAGTACCTGTAGATGCAACAAAAGTTCCATGTGGAAGCTGCAGCGTTGAGAAACAAGCAATGCGTCACTCCTGAGACCCTGGGAAGGCGATGCGACAGCCCCGCTGCATGCTGCGGGCGTGTTGCGATGAATCCAGTCTGTATGAGTAGGGATGCAATACCTTGAATGGATTCGGGTGCGCAGGTTCGGTAGGAAGCGTCTCGCACAGGCACGATGCGACGATCTTTGGGACGGTGACGATCTCAGGTGCGGCGGCGATGCGTGGCGGAGTATCGATCTTCTCCTCTCGCGGCTCCTCGATGCGATGGCTCTGCGACGATGTTCGCAGCGATGTGATCCGTTCCGCAAGCAAGCATTGCGACAATCTCACCCAGCAACGACAGGCTCTGCGACGATACTCTCAGAGACAGGAATCGTCCTGCACCGGGGCGATGCGCTCCACAAGCGAACGAGGCATCGTTTCTTGCAATGGCAACAGGAGCTGCGATGATCTTCACGGCGACTGGAATTTTCTTGCACTGTTGACGATGTGCTCCGCAAGCGAGCGATGCATGAAAATTGCAGATCTTCTTTTCTTCTTCTCCAACTCCCCAAACAGCAGGCAGCAACTTCCAGAGGCCCCACAAATGGATCAAGCACTCAAGGAAGGGCAGAACTCACTCAGCAGAGTTCAGGGGGGAAGAAGGGGGTGAAGTCCTTTTGTTCCTGAGACTTCTTAACAGGAGGCCCGTTCTCCTCAGGTCCTTGGAGATCTCTTCAAGCAAGGGGACACAGCAACAGCAAAGTCCTTCCCCTCTCCTTGGCAGCAAAGCAACTGCAGGTCAGCCCATAAACACACAGCAGGACAGTCTTTCCTCTTCAGTCTTCCAGCTTTCTCCTTGGCAGAGTTTCCTTCTTGATTCCAGGATGATCTAATCTTCTAAAGTCTGGGTAGCCCTTTTTATACCAATATTCTCTTTGCTCTCTGAGGGCAGAGAGGCCTTGGTTTAGTCAGAACCAGTTCTGGTCAGTCCTGGAGCACTCTGTTTACTTGACTTCTTCTGTCCTTTGAGAGAGAGGGACAGGGTCGTCGGCCACCCAGCAGGAGGTGGAGCCAGCATTGTGGAAGGCAGGCACAGCCCTATTCAGTCCCTGTCACTCACAAACCAGACAGTCAATTCACAAACAGGCCAAGGCACACAGAAAGGTCAGACAAGAAAACCACCACTTTCTAAAAGTGCAGTTTTCAAACACAGGATTTAAAAAACATTCCTCCTAAAATATGGGTTTTAAATTCTGAGTTCAGGGATACCAGCCATTTATTTTCTATCGTGCTCCTATGGGAAGATATGCAGGTAAACATTATACAAAGCATTCCCCATTATAGCCTATGGGCAAGATAGCCTTTAAATAGTGAAAAACGAAAATGGCTATAATTCACTACCAGAGCATGCCACCCACACTAGTACATGCTCTACCTTTCACATACACTGTACCCGGCCCAGGGGGGTACCTAGGGACTTCCATGTCGGTGTCTAATGTGTACAGAAAGGTAAGGGTTAGACCTGGCAAGTGTGGACACTGGTAACATCAGCATGGCAGTTAGCATCTGCACACAGGCACTGCGGTGGCTGGCCTGAGACACCATTTTAGGGATACTCCTGTGGGTGGCACAATGAGTGCTGCAGGCCCACTAGTAGCACCAGCCCTGGCACACTCAGTGCACTTTACTAGGGACTTCCTGATAAAACAAATATGCCAAACATGGATACCCAAGCACAATAACAATTTACACAGAGAGCATATGCACTTTAGCACTGATCAGCAGTGGTAAAGTGCCCAGAGTCCCATTTCCAACAATCACAGGTCAGGAAAAACAAGGGAGGAAGAAGCAAAATGTTTGGGGCTAACCCTGCAAAAAGGGCCATTTCCAACACTTGCTTACACCAGCTACAATCCCAAGTAGCTTAGGGACAATCTCCTATTTGGACAGTTCATAAGGGCAAGTTGGAGCTACTCAGAAATACAAGACCCATGCAGCCAACCTATCCTCTCAGCTCATAGATCTACAACCCCCTGCATCACTAATACACAAATCAGCCAAAAGGGCTTGAAATAACAATCGGGAAGCTTTGCTAGAAAACACACATGACTACCCAAAGAACCTTCTGAATGATTGGTCTGTGTCAATACCTTTTGTAATGCATCAGGCCTAATACAGAAATCCATCATTAGTAACTGGGATATTCTCAACAAAGGGACTGCATACTTTCAACGCCAACTCTTTGCTTTCAAGAGGAGTGCTAACCAGAAGAATACATTAGTGCATACAAGACCTAGATGTAGGAAGCTGGCTCTGTATATACTATAGCAAAAAAAGGTATAGTGTGCAGAGAGTCCAGTGGATCCCCAAAGGTTTACAGAGGTAAAGGTAGATAATACCTTACTCTCTATTTGTGGTAGTGTAGGCAAGCAGTAAGGCTTTATCAGAGGGTAGAATTAAGCATTTCTTTTGCACACTCTGGCAAGAAGTTATGTCACACACTCAAAGACTGACCTCAGACCAATTGTTTTGTATTACAATTATTTCTTTAGATGTATTTTATTTTCAGAACCAAGCAGGACTTGGTAAAGGTAATTAGAATTGTACTTTTCAAGACAGATTGATGAGCAAGCAAGCTGGATGAGAATGACTTTTGTGACAGTTTTGTATAATACTCAAATATAGTGGAAATTATTTTTGGATTACTTTTGATTACTTTTTAGAATACTTTTCGGATTACTTTTTCTACTTAGTGTGATATGCCTCGATACCACACTGGGAGATTTCCTTGATAAAATGTAAGTAAAACAGCTTTCATATAAACACAATTTCTTATGTTTCCATACAAACACCCTCAACACTTAGAATTTTTTAGAGGAAAGCAGTCAATGCAGTCCTATGCAGAAAAATTCATTTTTTGGTTTGCAAGTAAGTAAACAGTCTTGAGGGTTGATTTTCTGGGGTTATAACAAGGGTTCCCGCCGGGTCAAGCATATACTCAAAAAGCACCCTGAGCGGCACTAGGGCAGCCCTATGTTAGCCTAAGGGGCCATCGGTTGGTGGCTGTTTTTGGGCAAGCCACCGGGTTGAGGGAGCAAAGCTCCTAGGGTTAAGCTCAGGGCAAAGGGGAATCCAAGTTAGCATACATGGTGCTCCCACAATGGCACTGGGGCAGCTGGGTGCAGGGTGCCGGATCGACGTCAGGTGCCGTCTTGGTTTCAATGGGAGATCTCGGGTCAGAACAAACACTGCAGGTTTGGGCAAGAAGGTTTCTTGGATGCAACCACTGGTTGAAGAGGTAAGTTTGGATGCTCGAAGTTGCTTGGACACCATCGGTTGGGCCACCCAAAGCCTTGGGGCATTGGTTGCATGGGCGTCTTGAGGGGTCAGGTTTTCCTTACCAGCTCAGTCGCGGTTGGGCAATCCTTCAAGTAGGGGCTGCAGGAGTCGTCTGGAGGCTTGAGGTTGGTCAGAGACCACCAGATCTCTGGTCAGGATTGCTGCTCGTGGTGTTGGGCCACTCAAACTGGGGGCCGTGGGTGTTGGGTGCAGAGAGGTGCAGAGTTGCTGATTCGGCCAGAGCCAAACTCTGGTTCTTGAGCAAGTCTAGTGCTCACAGGAGACAGAATCTTTGCAGGGAATGCAGGGCAGGTGCTCCAGGCTCTGGTGTGCTGCTGGCTGCAGGACATGCCAGGATTGGGGAAGGCCGGTAGGGTTGGGGCCAAGGCAGTTAGTGCCCTCCTCTTCTTCCTTCAGCATGGCTCTTTGGTCCTTCTTCTTCTTCTTGCTCATCTGAGGAGGCAAGATTTGGGGTTGCCCCTAAATATTTAATTTAGGGCTGTTTCAGATAGGTACAGGTTGGGACCAATGGGTCCCATCCTTGGGGTGGGTACACCCCCTATTATGCCACCCTCCAGTGGGAGATGGGCATAAGCCTCACTCTGGTTGGATGGATCCCCTGATCTTCAAGATGGCAGGGACTGGGAGCTGTGCTTCGCCTTGCCTCCCACACCTGAGGGTTGGGGTTGGCAAAGGTGGGCATACCTCTCCTCTGCCCTTACTTGGTTTTCCTGCCGATTCTCCCTCCCAAAATGGGAATTATAACTGTTGGGGACCATTTGCTGGGAGCAGCAAATGGCTGACTAACCTTAAAAAGGTTTTATCAGGCAATAAAGGTCCTTGACTAAACTCAATAAAGAGAACAATGAATTAAAGACAACAATCTGTACTATAATAAGGAAGGTGTCCTGCCGGACACTGATTTAATTATTTGCAAGAAGTAAACAGATAAGGTAAACATGTATACAGTGTGGCACAGTCCTGTATCCAATACATGTAGCACAAACAGGACAAAACCAGGGGATTTAAAAGAGCGGGGTATTTGCAGGCAATTATATAATAACGAGACACTAGTAACAATTGAAACATTGGCCTACCTGTACTCATGTAGTCAACACTGTTGTGTAACACAAATGGAAAACTGGTGTGTCACTACATATAATGTCGACGGCATTTCGATCCCATTAAAAATAAAGGATCATCATCAGGACTAGAAATGTATTGCCTGAGTTGGAAGCCTGTTGGGAAGCTAATGGGGGAAAAAACAAAAACAAAACAATAGTTTAAAACCTGGGGTCTGCATGGCATCGTTTGGGTGGATTTTCAAACCATGCTTAAGGTGAAAACCTTACAGACGTAAGAGCACAGTGTGAGAAGAAAACGTGTCAGGTAAGGAGTGCAGTTGCGTCGCGGTGGGGAGTAACAGGGGAGCGTGCCTGGGTGGTAGATAACATGTGAGGGCTTGTCATACCTTGGTAGAACTGTTTTAGATTCTACAGTCCCGTAGAGTAAGGTGGGCTTGGTGGGGTCCGAGGGTCCTGTGAATTTTTTTCAGGTGAATCCCTCACCCTTACCCATTACTAATACCCCCTTCCGGTCGCCATCTCCTTTTTCCCCCACAGCGGGGATGGTCCCACCGGAAGTCATTACATTCTGGCACTTAAGGAAAATAAAAAATACATTCCGTAAAATTTACCACTGGAGGAAAAGAAAGCCATTAAATCTCTGAAATCTGTCGAAACACTTATTTTCAAAAGTGTGGACAAGGGTGGTGGCATTGTTTTGCAGGACAGAGAAACGTACACGACTGAAATACTCAGACAACTTGCCAACACTGAGCATTACAGGAGACTCCCTACTAACCCCACCAAGGAATTGCAGGGTCTCATCTCTAAAAACACCTCAGAGGCCCTTGAACTAGGTTTTATTAACCAAAAAGAATTCCTTTTTCTTAATGTTAAATCACCCAGAACCCCTGTAATCTACACCCTCCCCAAGGTCCACAAAAGTGTTAATAATTCTCCTGGCAGACCTATAGTTTCTGGTTGTGGCTCCATCCTTGAGCCCCTTGGACACTTTGTCAATCACTTCATTAAGGATTTTGTGCCAACTACACAATGCTATGTGAGGGATAGCATGGCTTTGGTCAACCTTATTGAAGATCTTCCCTTTTGTGAAGGTAACCAACTACTGTGTACATTAGACGTTGAATCGTTGTACACAAATATACCCCAGACTGACGCCATGATTGTTGTACAGACCATCCTTGAATCAAGACCAGGACCACATCGAGTTCCCTCAATCTTTATCCTCCAACTATTGGAGCTATGCCTCACTAGGAATTTCTTTACTTTTGACCAGCAGTATTACCAACAAGTCAAGGGCACGTCCATGGGAGCTATTTTTGCCCCCAACCTAGCTAAACTCTTCATGGACCACATTGAGACCCATACAATACTTTCTCCCTCCAAACCTTTCTCGTCTGCCGTCTCCATTTGGAGACGGCAGACGACATTGACGACATTTTTCTCATCTGGCATCAGGATCCTGATAGTCTCCAACAATTCACCATTGGCTAAATAACAATTGCTCTGGTTTGACGTTCACTAGCACAGTTGATAAATCTTCCATCTCCTTTTCAGACCTCACTATCTATCACTCGGAAGGGTCTCTCCACACGAAATTATATCGCAAACCCACTGAACGGAATACTTTGCTAAGCTACGCGAGCAATCATCCCAGAACTCTGAGGGACTCATTGCCTTACTCCCATTTCCTTCGAATCAGAAGGAATTGTTTTGCTAAGGAAGACTACTTCAGGGAAGCTAACATACAGTCTAACAAACTTAAAAAAAGAGGTTACCCGAAGAGACTAGTATGCAGGGCTGTTAAAAGAGCATGGTATAGGTTCTTCTTTGCCCTAAACAAAAAGAGCCCACTACCAAGATTGCCTGCATTACCACCTTTTCACCGGCTTCTAATGCTTTGCGGAAATGCATACTGAGGCATTGGCCCCTACTGAATGTTGGTATCTTGCAAATTGAGCGTCCTGTTTTCGCCTTTTGTAAAAGTTCCAACCTCAAAGATCATTTAGTGAGAGCCGCACTCCTTAGCCCAGTTCAGCGGCAAACAATTGATGCACACTGGAACCAAACACCACTTATAGGGCATGCCAAATGTGGTTCATGTAACGTTTGTGATTACACCATGGAAGGTAAATCTTTCAATTTCAACAATTGTGACGATGGGGACCCGGATGCGGGCCCCCCTGGCTTACCTAGTAATGTGTCCCCTCTTTCTTCTCAGCATACGGAGGCATGGAAAACCCCTGACGTCGTCAGCAGCCGGCCGGAGGAGTCCGCACTGTGACCCTGCACCTTTAACTGGGCGGCACCTGTCCTGGGACACACCCCCTACACCGCAGTAAAACCCGTCCCAGAAAGCACACAGGTGTGCGAGACACCCGGAGGAGGCGAAGGAGACTGGTGGCGAGATTGGAGCGTGAGCGAAGAGGAGTGGAGTTCGAGGGAGGAGGAAGAACAGCGGAGGACGGAGGAAGAACAGCGGAGGACGGAGGGAGAAGAGCGGAGGACGGAGGAAGTTCGGAGGAGGACGGAGGAAGAACAGCGGAGGACGGAGGGAGAAGAGCGGAGGACGGAGGAAGTTCGGAGGCGGACGGAGGAAGAGGACAGACAAGAGGAGTGGAGAGCAGCGGAAAAGTATCCTGAGGAGGAGCGGAGTTCAGCGGATCCAAGGGCGGAGACACCGAGGCCAGCGAAGGCGGGAGACAGAGACGGCGGCAACTTCAACAAGCCGGGAGGCCAACGGGACAACTCACCGCCCAGCCACGCTTCCCGCGAAGTGTGGCTTGACCAGGTACGGTCAAGATTCAGCGGGTGGGCGGGCACTAGACGGAATAAGCCGTCCTGAGCACACACACCCTAACCCATCCTAAGCACTAAAAGCCCCCACCCTCACTGAAACCCCAACACTTGCCAGGGGTATTTGTGCGCACGTGTGTATCCTCACCCCTTTTCCCCTGTACCAACTCCGAGGTTGAGGACAGACTGCCTGACACTTGTTTTATTTCATTTGCCGGTACCGAGAGTCATCGAGACGGCCTACAACCCCCAGGAGGCAGTGGGAACGGCGGTCCGGAGCGGGAGCCACCACGTCGGAGAAACCTGAAACCCCGCTCCCATTCTACAGAGTGCCTGTACAGAAACGGCGATTGTGTACAAAAATAAAAGCCTCATTACCACGAGCCCCCGTGTCTGTCAACCTTTTCGATACACCAGTGGAATCCCCACAACAATGTACAAATAAACTGTAAATCATTCACAAATTGTAACACCAGTGATGTAATCTATCTTATCCAATGCCCTTGTCCTAAAGTATATTTTGGCCAGACCAAACAGAAAATCAAAACAGGGATCGGACAGCATCGCAGCCGGGTCCGCTGTAAGACCCCCAACGCTCTGTTGGTTGATCATTTCACGCAGGAAAACCATAATGAGAATGACATTAAATGGACTGTTTTGAAAGCACTGAAATTACCACCACGGGGAGGAGACATGGCCCTCCTTTTGAACAAGGAATAATTCAAAATGATTATACTAATGGACAGTATAAGAGGTGGTCTCAACAGAAATGAGGACTGGACGTCTCTCTTATAGAATCATTGACCGTAATTTCTGTCCCATGATACTGTGCATATGGTTTTAATTGTACATATTCACTGTGTTATGCCGTGGTTTTCTCTCTCCCCCCTCCACTTCCGTTTCCTGTACATAATTCCCATAGTAACGTTGATTGCCAAGTCTGTCCCTTTATACTATGTACAATAGAGTCTGCATAATTGAATTGTTACCTAAAGTCACGGTACTGTTCACTGTGGTTATGGTGTGGTGCTTTTCTTTCTATCGTGGTACTTCCACTATTCCTAACCACTCCTGGTCCCTGTCCCCTTCCCTACCCAACATGGCCTCTGCCTCCCCCAGACGCTCATCCGTGGTCGCCCCAGGATCATCCCTCATCCCCCCCACCTTGGGCCAATGCCTTGGCACCAACTACTACGCTGACCATCCAATCGCCGTCCCCGGGCTTGAGACGATCGGCCCGTGGCCACCATCAAGATGGCTGACGCCGCAGTCACACACATGTGACTTGCACACATCCGCCTCACCCAAGATGGCGGTACCCTATTGAGTACATTTAATCCGAGCCGCCCTGGCTCATTCCCCTGACAGGAGCCACCGAGCCCGCCAGCGGATCTGAGATGTCCCATTTGGAACACCAGGTAAGATACAGGCTTCCCCTAGAGTCTCGCTGCAAGCCTTGCCCGCTCAGGCAGCCCTCCCTTACTATTCACCTCTCCCGTTAGATCATATCCCATCCCTGGATACCCTCGTGACGGGACTCCTCGCCGGAACCCCTCGCGTCTACCACGGTACCTATCTGCTCTCTGTGCCTCCCCCTGGACATGGAAAGTCTCGCTTAGTTAGCCTAATAATCCCGCCTTGCCGCTTCCGTTGCACGTAATGCTAATATCGCCCACCCTTCTCCCCCAGGCTCCTAGGTCACGGCTAATAATCCGGTTGACTGATTCACCCCGAAGCTCCTCCTTCAATTACTCTTTCCAGGTAAAGGCTTATTCCTTGCTCCCTCTCACTCCTTCCCTCCCCTCACACCTTCTTCTCATTGCCTTATTCCCTTCCAGGTTAGTACCACCCGACTCCCCTGGAAGTCACAGGACCCTCGGACCCCACCAAACCCACCTCGGACCCCTGGAATTCACAGGACCCTCGGACCCCACCAACCCCACCTTACTCTACGGGACCGTAGAATCTAAAACAGTCCTCCCAAGGTATGACAAGCCCTCACATGTTATCTCCCGCCCAGGCAAGCTCCCCTGTTACTCCCCACAGTGACGCAGCTGCACTCCTTACCTGACACGTTTTCTTCTCACACTGTGCTCCCAGTCACTCAAATTTGTATTTGTATTTGTATTTTGTATTTGTATTTGTATTTGTATCCTTACCTGACACGTTTTCTTCTCACACTGTGCTCCCAGTCACTCAAATATGTATTTGTATTCAAATATGTCACAAATGTCAATCTGCAATTGGTATGAGTGACACTGACCACACACACACGCACGTCTGTAAGGTTTTCACCTTAAGCATGGTTTGAAAATCCACCCAAACGATGCCATGCAGGCCCCAGGTTCTAAACTATTGTTTTGTTTTTGTTTTTCCCCCCATTACCTTCCCAACAGGCTTCCAACTCAGGCAATACATTTCTAGTCCTGAGGATGATCCTTTATTTTTAATGGGATCGAAACGCCGTCGACATTATATGTAGTGACACACCAGTTTTCCATTGTGTTACACAACAGTGTTGACTACATGAGTACAGCTAGGCCAATGTTTCAATTGTTACTAGCGTCTCGTTATTATATAATTGCCTGCAAATACCCCGCTCTTTTAAATCCCCAGGCTTTGTCCTGTTTGTGCTACATGTATTGGATACAGGACTGTGTCCCACTGTATAAATGATACTTAAGAAATTCCCACTCCAATAATTGTGGACGTAATTTCCAGACACATAATTTTAAACCTTTCCTTAGTGATCATCCTAATAAAGTTATTTTTGATACACTACGGACTGTTTTAACCATTCAACACTCACTAGTTACTCTTACTTTGCACAACACTGCCTGAAGTCACTAACCCGCTCCGCAGTAAATCTGGCGTTGTAGCACACCGAAGAGACACTCGGTCTCTTTGGTGGGCCCAATGATGAAGCATGTCATCACTAGGTGGTGAGTGAGGGCTTTCTTAAAACCCCCAAAACGTCTTAATTGAAGCCGTTTCCGTGCTCCTTTCTTGTGTTTTTGCTTAAATCCAAAGCATTGGACACTCTTCTGTTGTTTATTTACCACTGTATAAATGTTCACCTTATCTGTTTGCTTCTTGCAAATATTTAAATCAGTGTCCGTCTGGACATCTTCCTTATTATAGTACAGATTGTTGTCTATAATTCATTGTTCTCTTTATTGTGTTTAGTCAAGGACCTTTGTTGCCTGATAAAACTAATACCCCTGGTCCTTGATTACCTAGTGAGTTCCCTTGTTTCGTTGTAACTGTAACCTTAAAAAGGTGGCAAGTCGTTGAAGCTTCCCCTTCATGGACCCTGTCCATCCTGGGGAAGGAGGCTTGGCACCTCTGCCCAGGATGTGCTTTGTTTCAGGACCCCGAGAGCGGGAGGCTCTCAACCCAGGGGTCCAGAAACATGTCTGGGGGTGGCAGCTAGTGAGCAGCCAGTCAGCCAGGACACTAGAGTCAGGCTATGTTTCAGGGGGCAACTCTAAGATGCCCTCTGAGTGCATATTTGCACTAAATCCCACACTGGCATCAGTGTGGATTTAATGTGCTGAGAGGTTTGATACCAAACTTCTCAGAATTCAGTAAAGCAATTAGGGTGCTGTGGAGTTCATAACGACAAACTCCCATACCATATACTCTTTATGGCTGTACTGCACCTACAATGTCTAAGAATGGACTTAGACACTGTAGGGGTACAGGGCTCATGCACTAGTCCCCTTACCAGTGGTATAGTGCACCCAGCTCAAGGCGTGTCTTACCTATACAATAGGCAATGGATTGTAGGCATGGCACACATGCATGTGGACAATGTTGACTTTTTACTTTTCCTTGCACCAAAACATGCAGCCTGCAAGGGCAGTGTGTGGGTGTTAAGGTACAGGGCCTCTAAGGATGCACAATAGGTGCTCCAATCCTTAGAGGCTGTCCCTGGTCAGAGTGCCCTTAGTGCCAATCAAACCTTTTACAAGGGACTTAGATGTAGCCAGAGAGGTGCCAATTGGGGTTGCAAAGGTATAGTTTTAGGGAAAGTACATAAGCCCTGCGTACCTGGTTTGCAGGAACCCAGGGCACACTTAGTCAAAGAGTATCAACATCAGGCAAAAATTGGGGGGCAACCATGCAAAAAGGGGCACTTTCCTACACTAGATCCATGAATGCTATTAAACAAAACACTCTGTGGGGCATACCACATGTAAAAGGGCACTTTCTATGTAGGTCCTGTGGGGATGTGCCCAGACATCTCATTCAACACATATTGATATTGGTGCCCCCAAACCATGGGGACAAAGACACCATACGAAATGTAATAGCAAACAGGTGATATACCTGATTACATGTCCCTGTGGTCTGTAATATGTGGGCATGATGACACGCAAGGACAAAACCTGAATAATGGAACACAAGAGCACCATTAGGTGCAATAAACAAGTCACAAAACTCACTGCACACTTCCTTGAAAAGAGTCATCAGGCTGACGATCTAACATGGACTGTATTAGGTAAGCCCAACATTCCTCAGTCTATCCCGAATGTTACCCAACACCTGTTTAGAAATTAACAGAAATGGGTTTTTAGATTAGGCAGTGACAAATGAGGTCTTAACTATGACATCCCCTGGTTTCACTTTCTCAGATTTAAGTCAGCTGTTTGTTTTCTTACACATTAAAGACATTTGGCAGGTACTTGCAGTTTATTAACAACAACACAAGAGTGAGACAGCCACTTACAAATATGTATTGACAGACTGCGAAATGTTGCCCTTTTTTCATTTACCTATCATGCTGTCATAACACGTAATTTCTCAACTTCTTTAATGTATACACGCTGGACCAATTGTGAGGAAATAACACTCTACTATTTTACTGTTGTTTCCTGCCTCTCTGTCCAGCCTTATACATGGCCCGAACTTTGGGGGGTTCTCTCTAACCTTTTTTTATAACTTTTTTACAACATCAAACTAAGACTACACTCCCCATCAATCCGTAGCTGTTATTGCAAGCCACACAGTTGTCCCGATAAAGATGGGTGTGGTCTGCCCATTCAGGTATTACAATCCCCATCAATGTGTAATTCTCATCACAAATCTGACCCGGTAGAGAAGGCCAGGGCATTGTCAAAGAACTACACTCCCCATCCATCTGTAGTTCTCTTTTCAAAACACACGCTCGACCAGGTAATGAAGGGCTGGGTTTGTCAAGGGACGCAATGTAGGCGCCACTCTGGTAAACTACATAATGAGTTGGGCTTTGCCCCACGAGTCCTCCTACTTCCGTGGCTCAATCCATGCGGCCTGACATTGAGGCAACCAGGTATGTAAACAATGGGTGCTACATAGAGATACTGCTCCTTGCTGGCGACATGATATGGGGCGTGTAATCTGCCCGTGTCACTTGAAATAACTAAGGGGTTCTTTCAACTTTGTGTCTACATGCAGGGGGTTCTATAGAAGTGTTGCTCCCCTTGTGGCCACATGAAATGGGGGTGCGCTATCCGCTCTCCATTGACATACTCATAGAGGAATCTGTTTTTTTTTCCTAAATATGTGTCTACACACAGGGTCACTTTCCAATACCGTGGGCTGTAACGATTGTTCACACATTGGTGCCCCACAGCCAGATTCAATGGGCCTGACTATATTGACATCTGGTAGTTTGCCTTTAAAGTCTTCCCCATCTCAGGTATAGTTTAGAATGGGCACAAACCAAGGGTGGCGCATACCACACCTCCAACTGGTTGTAAGCCCATGAGAAAACCAGCTCCATTGACATACAATCCATACTGTTTTTGTATGCCAGAGGCGACAACAGTTACTGAAACGACATCCCATATTTATAGGGCATGATGCCCTTTTATATATACATATAGCTGTCAATATATATATATATATATATATATATATATAGTTTTTCTCTACACCCTATGCTTTTAAACATGTAACTAATTATATGGTTTGCAATTGAGTCTTTTGTTTCTCACGTACTCTGATTTGTACCTGTCCTCTTAAATTTGTAGGACTCGATGCCACATTGAGTTTTGCGCCAAGGTTAAGTTGGGTTAGGTTGCCTGACTTTTGCAGGTAAGCAGATACTTCTCAATTATTCGCACTCAGCTTTGTTTGATGTATTAGTTCTCAAAGAGCAATGGTACATATTAGAGGTTCCAGAAACGTACTGTGAACCAGAATCATTGGGAATGATTGCTATGTATAACACACATGATGTATGTTTGATATTTGAAACATGTTGTCTCTTTTCAAGCAATTCTGACCAGTGGATTCCTGATCCATGGTTCTGTATTTATGATTTTTTCTGTTTACACATTTGTTACACACATCTCATAGTATTACTCATAAAGTCCTAGGGAAGGCTGCCATACCTCCAATGAGGGTATTATGGCTGAATCATGTTGACCAATACTGCACTCTATGGCAGGTTCGAACCCCCTCCTGTTATAGTCTGATTTTTTAGGCCACCCAAAGAAACCCAATTGCGTACCCCTGAACTAGTCCTAACTCACTTTAAAAAAAATGGTTGAGTGCCCCTCACCACATCCGCTTCATGCAAAGGTATTTAGTATACCACTTCCAGACAAACAAAACATCCCTGAGCTCCTCCCTTTCAGAAAGAGCATTGTAGCCCACATTATGACTAGGCTCAAAGTATGAGAAGGTTACCCAATGATGAAGCATGCCACCTTCGGGTGGGTGAGGGAAACCATCCTTTGAAAGGGACAACCCACTAGCAATCTTCCAGTTCCTAAGACCCAGGGTTTCTTTTGTTGTGTTTGTTGCTGTCTTTTGGGGAGATAAACTCTGCTGGTCTTTAAACCCTCCTCTATCCCTTTTTAAGTGTTGTTGATGAAAAAAGGTTCATAAAATGAAGTAGCCTTTATCTCTGAACATGCAAGTGTTGAAATTGGTAAATATTTCTTATTTCCATGATCGATATTTGCAGAATTAGGATTATGATATTGATGCAAAACAACCCTAAAACAACAAAGGGTAAGCATGAGCAATACACAGTCTTAAACATAATCATTAAATGAGGCAAATGTTGGTGATAAGAGTTGGTTAAAACATAGCCCTATTTATGCAAGCAACTTAACATAATCTTGGCACACCATCACCAAGCTTCTTTAGAGCACCATATGGAATCAGAAGTGAGATAATTCGTTTACGCATGGTCCCATGGCAATTGATTTGAGGTAAGAATTAGATGTCGGCGTCCTTCCAGATAATGGTCCCATGCTTTGTGACCAGCTGAAGGGAATGTATTGACGTCTAGTCCTTCAGTATCTTGAATTTGGCTCGACTGAAGCAGAAAAAAAATTCTCTCACTCACATAACAGGAAAGATTCAAAATAAAAATGTTACGTAAAATGGATGTTCTATACTTAGCTGTTCAGATTGACTTTTGGTTCTCGTCTTTGTGGCCAAATAGTGTGGGTTCCTGACAAACTCCTATCTACTAAGTTCACAATTTAGGCTTTAGATTGAGTGCAGTTTAATATCTGTTTTGTCACAAGTGATTTTTATCTCTATCGGGTACCACAAAAGATTCTCACACGCTGGATTTCCCATCATCCTTCTGCAAATTAAGTGACATCACTGCTTCACCATCCCAGGGCCATCTTAATGACTGCCATAGGGTAGAAGCGCCAAAGGCAAGTCCATTTGTGTCCATTTGTGCCAGAACTTTGCCCAGAACCAGGAAACTTGGTTCTCCCCCCTCCTGCTGCTACCCTGCTGTGACCTCGCTGCTCCACACAACAACATTAACGCCTTCTATTGTGCTTCCTGAATGTTTTCATGCACTTACATCCAACAGACATTACACCCGCAACAACAGCACACAATACCCCACTCTCTCACACTCTTGCAGTCCTGCAACCCCTCCCATAACACTTCACACTCGCATGCTCCTCAACACCCCACCCACTCACAAATTATGCCACAGAGATTTGGAACTTGCTGCACGACAATACACTGGACCTACTTTTCTACAAAGAAACCTGGTTAAAATCTGCATTGGCACCTGGCATTGCCACAGACATCCTACCTCAGCTATTGTCAGAAAGATAGACTTAACAAGCCCAGAGGTGGAATTGCCATCTTTCACAAGAACACCATCAGCTGCACCACATCCACAAACATGTCATCCCCCAACATGGAACATCTGTAGTTCAAGCTCTACATCAAAGTCAACTTCACCCTAAGTGACACTCTCATCTACAGACCACTGGGACAGCATACGAACTTGAGCGACACCATCATGGTCTTTGTTGGACTACTTACCCTTGATGCTACTAATTACATCCCACTCGAATACCTGAAATTCCACTTGGAAATCACACCAACCCCAACTCATAAGCTCTTATTGAAGACCTTGGAAGCCAGGGCCTCATCAAACAAATAAATAAACCTACACCCATTGCCAGACACCTCTAGAACATATTTTCAACACCTTCAAAAGTATCCGAGTCCAAGAGCCCACACCATGCTCTTGTCAAGTTCAGCATCAGCGTCCCCGTCCAAGGCACGTGCACCAATGCCAGGCCAGCTGTGCCAAAACTGTAATAGCATAACTGACAAGTACTGGAATACAGCTGTCAACACCCACCAACCCAAACACAGCAACAGCCTCCACAAAGCCATCAAGACTTTCAACAATTGGACGGCCTCCTGGGTCAGCTCCCTGGCGCCCCTCAAACACAGCAATACAATAAGAACCAGACCCCAGGCTAGCTAGTGCACGGTGTTAGACCTGTCAGCCTTAAGGTGGTCTCCCCTACATTTTTGCTCTTTTTGCCTCCCATTTTTACCTTACATTTTGTTGGACTTAGGACTCTGGGCGCCTCATCACTGCTAAACAGTGCTGAGGTGCAGGTGCTCTCCCCTAAAACCTTGTGAGGCTGGCATATCTGCCACAAGCCACTGCTACCGCAGTAAGGTTTAATCCTCCATAGGCTAACATTGGGAACCTCCCCTTGTGGAATAACTTCTGACAGGGACCTAATAAGTCTATCATGTTTGGTCTTGTTGGACTCGGGGCAGGGAACCCTTTCCAATGATATATAGGGTTTGGGCATTACTACGCTAGGGATCCCACTTTTATAAAGGGGACCTTTTCCTGCCTACACTTAGATTAGGCTGCAGACTCCCCCCTCCCCTCTGCATACTGATAGCCTGCCTGGGTTGGGAGGTGGGAGTGGTGATTCACACCTTCTTCCCTGGGATGAGCTGTGATGGGCTGCCCACTGTAGCCTTAACGGCCTGTCTCTCGTCACTGTGACAGCTAGGTCAGGGAAGGCAGGGAACATACCAGAACTCCCTGGACTCTTCCAGAAGCCCCTGCCCCCAGACCCTTCCAGAGACTTCCACCACTTTCTAGCCCCTAGACTAAAAAGATATATAAGGGAGGGTCCTGGCCTCACATTCTTGTTACACTGCTGGACCTGGAAGAATCCCTGCTGGAGTGAGGACTGCTGCGCAAGAGGATTGCCACTGGGAAGGAGGCTGACTGCTCCAAGAAACTGCTGCCCCACAACCTGCTGAGCTGCCCTACTGTCTGCTGATCCTGCCCTGCATGGGAGACTGCATCATCACCACCAGAGTGTCTCCACAACATCCCAAAGGAACTACTTTTCTTTGAACCACATTTTAAAGAATCTTCAACCTTTTAAAGATTGCCTTTTTGGGACTGCACATCCCAAAGGAACTACTTTTCTTTGAACCACATTTTAAAGAATCTTCAACCTTTTAAAGATTGCCTTTTTGGGACTTGTTGGACCCGGCCTCATGGCGTGGTCCTACCCCTCCCGCATGGCGGGCCCAGGACGACATCGCCCTCCACCCAGCATCGGGCAGCCCTTTTGCCCGACACTGCACGCCCCAACATTGCTGGTCCGGTCACCATCCCGGACCCCCCCCTGCCGGCCTGGCCCCATCGTGGGCCCCTCACGACCTAAATACGAGGCCGTGCCCGACTCCATCTTTGGCCCACCACGTCACGACCACGTGGCTCCGGCCCCGGCCCAGGCCCAGCGAAGCCCAGACATCGAGGCGCCAAGATCTACCCAGGTGGTCGAGTGGCCACTCGACAGATCCCGTAGGAGGGGAGTTTCAATGACCCTCCAACCGTCCCCGGACGCCTGGTATCGATCACCCCCGGCATCCCTGGGTGCTGGCCCCACCCCCCTGCTGGGTGTCTGGACACCATCTTCCCGGCCCCTCTGACCCCCAGGCGCGAGGGTCCGGACATCAAAGGACTCCAGTCCTATATCTGGGCCAGCCCCGGAGTAGGACGGCAGTTGTATCCTGGACTGGAAAGCCCCGCTGACGCTGTCACGGCCGACCCCAGAAGAACTCATTTCCTGGAACCTGAAGAGAACTTGAGAGCCTGCTAGCGCTGCCGCGGCCCACCTTTGCCGAACCATCTTGAGAGCCTGCTGGCGCTGCCGCGGCCCACCTTTGCCGAACCATCTTGGGAGCCTGCTGGCGCTGCCGCGGCCCACCTTTGCCGAACCATCTTGGGAGCCTGCTGGCGCTGCCGCGGCCCACCCTTTGCCGAACCCTCTTGGGAGCCTGCTGGCGCTGCCGCGGCCCACCTTTGCAGAACCATCTTGAGAGCCTGCTGGCGCTGCCGCGGCCCACCTTTGCCGAACCCTCTTGGGAGCCTGCTGGCGCTGCCGCGGCCCACCTTTGCCGAACCATCTTGGGAGCCTGCTGGCGCTGCCGCGGCCCACCTTTGCCGAACCACCTTGAGAGCCTGCTGGCGCTGCCGCGGCTCAACCTCTCGGAATCCCCGGCTCGAGGATTGAGAGCTGTGCGCAGGGTATCCCTTCATACACCCCAACCGAGACTGTCCCGCTTCCCTGACCCCCCTTTTTCGAGACTTTACAGACCCCTCGGTCTACTTGTACATATCGCTGGGAACCAGCGGCCTTTATTTCCTGATAAAGCTTACGAACTCGACCTCTGGTGTGGTGTCCATTTGTAGTGTGTGGTTACTCTGCTGTGCGATCCTAGGAGAGGGCCCTCACCCAGGAGGCCTCTCAGTAACGCTCGGCTACTTCTTGACGGAGAGGTGGACCTAGGGGTGGTCAGTCAGACATCTTCTGCCTCCCCCGGGGTCGCCTTTCTAACAGGACTGCACCCTTTTTAAGCTAAAGGAAACTACCTGTCCTTGGACCACAGCGTTTTAAATACTGCCCGTTGGAACAGCAACAACACTCTCAAGATTTGCCCTGCAACGCTGTGCCTGCCCTCAGCACTGCTTGCCCCGTGATCCTCCCGAGGGCTCTGTGATTGCCTCTGCTTCTGGCGCAAGCTGACTGAAACTGGCCCTGAGGTCACCGCCACTGGGACCGGAGCGCGCTGTGTAGCGCTGAGAAGCGAAGCGCTGTGTGGCAGGAGGCTCCGTCGTTGCCCCGGACTTGGAGGCACTGTTAAACGCTGTGCTAAAGGAGCGCTGTGTGGCCGTGACCCCCACCCGTGCAGAGCCTGCTGAACCCGAGGCCCCAGGGGGAGAGGAGCCTCGCACCCGCGCCCGCAACCACCACCCCAGGTAACGCCTCAGTGCAACCAGGCTGCTGCGAGGGGGCGGGGTGCGGGTTGGCCGGGTACCTGGAGTGTGAGCTTTGTGCTTGGCTGGGAACTGTCCTTCATTGACCGGCCTACGGGGGCATAATAACTTGGTATTTGACACTGGGGCATTTGTTTAGCATTACCAGAAGCGCCTGGGCAGCCGCACTTCCTGCGCTGGGAGCATCATTTCTATGAGAGGGACACTTATTACGCTACAAGGGAACTTTGGCCTAAGAACCTTCCCCCAGTGAATTTTGACCATAAGAACCTACCTCAAGTGTACTTTTACCAACCAAGGACACTGTGAGAAAGACATTACCAGCAAGAGCCCTTGGCACACATGAGCTTTTGGTAATTTGATCAAGCCTGGGAACTGGATTCATTCTTATTGATTATTGATCTTGCTTGAAAACTGGAATCCTTTTTATTATTGATCTTGCCTGGAGCTGGATTTACCTGCTTTTGGTTCTCGCATAATTTTTAGATAAAGAAATTCTTATTCTTATACAAAACTGGTGTGGTGTTCCTTTTGTGAGTGTTTTTACTGTGTCATCGTCGTTGTGTGTTGCACAAATACTTTACACATTGCCTCTGAAGTTACGCCTTTGCTGCTCTGCGCCAAGCTACCAGGTCGGAAGCGGTGGTCCCTACTTGGACTAGGGTGCATACCCCTGCCAACTAGAGACCCCGGTTCTAACATTGGTGATCGAGCGGTGGGATAGGACTTGTGCTTGTGTAACACCACGCAGCGACGCAGTGTACACCACAACCCTACACCTGACTCTACTGAATTTTTGTCTACCCTCTCCAATTGGCATTTTTGGAAAATTAAAAAAATTCTCCCTGACTGGCTGCTCTTTTTAAAAGTCCTTTTGCCTAAGTCCCATTTGGTTTTCTCTACAAACGTCTGAGGCCCTACCTAGCAAGATAGAATTCGAGCTGGCCAATCTGGAAGTTTGCATAGTGGCACAACTGAAGGAATTCTGCGAGGAGAAAGGGGAGCCCTTCAAGCGAAGCGCCAAGAAGGCAGAGCTTCAGAAAGCCTTGAGAGCATGGGTAACAGCCCACCCAGAAGGAGATGGGGACGGGCAAGGACCGGAAAATGACACCACAGGAAATCTTGACCTACTGCACTTGGCGGGAAATGGTAATTTGTTACCAGGTACAAGGGTACCTTCCAGGGCAGGCAGTAGTGTGTCAGTGAAGAGCCTGTCCTTAGAGGACCTGGAGGACAGGAGGGAGGAGAGACAGCTCAAGTTGGAGCTTGCCAAGCTGGAGAAAGAGCGGGAAAGAGAAAGGTGGGCCATGGAGCAGGATCGCGAGAACAACCGACTGGCTATGCGACAAAAAGAACTTGCCCATGAGCTCAGCCTGAGAGAACTGGAAATCTGGGCCCTAGAAGTAGGGGCCAACAGCAACAAGAATGGTGGCAGCGTACCTATGGAAGCTTCACGTGAGTCCAGGGTCTTTATGCCTAAAGATGTGATGGCCAGTTTTAAGGTGGGGGATAATATTGATAAGTGGTTAGCCACCTATGAGGTATCTTTAAGAGCCCATGGGGTCCCAAAGAGTTATTGGGGGGGTGGTTTGTATAAGTACCTACCTCCAGATGTTAGGGACACCCTCCTTTACCTAGAGAAGGAAGACCAGACTAACTATTCTGTCATGAAAGCCGCATTGCTTAAGAGGTTCGGTCTTACCCCTGAGAGGTAAAGGCAGAGGTTTAGGAATAGCCACAAACTTCCCACACAGAACTGGGTAGACTTCCTGGACTACGCTAGTAAAGCTTTAGATGGTTGTGTGCGGGGCAGCAATGTGCATGACTATGAAGGGTTGTATGACTTGTTTTTAAGAGAGCACCTTCTAGAGAAATGTTTTCCAGAGCTGCGCCAACACCTGGTTGACCGCAAGTTGACCAATCCTAGGAAGCTTGCGGAGGAGGCGGACACCTGGGTCAGTACCAGGGTGTCCAACAAGGGTTCTGGGGGGGACTCCCAAAGGGGTGGTCAGGGTTCCTACCAGAAGAAAGAGGGGGGAGATAAAAAGAAAGAGTTTCCCAAAGGCCCCCAAAATAATTCACAAGGGAAAGGGTCTGGGTCCCAGCCCCAATCTGGCCACCAGAAGCCCACTTATCCTGACAAAGGTCAGCAGCCCAGAATTGTCCAGTGCTATGAGTGTGGTGAACTTGGACACTACAAGGGGGATCCCAAGTGTCGCAAGAGAGCACCACAGCCCACTGGAGATAAAACCCCGGGGTGGCTAGTGTAGTGCTTGGGGAGGAGCTGTCCCTAGATGATGGGAGTGAGGGGGCAGGGCTTGTCCTAGTGTCTCTGGGAGACAGTGAGATGGTTCCCAAGGTCCATGTGACCTCAAATACTACCAAGTATAGGCAGTGGGTCACCCTCAATGGTCGGGGGGTGGAGGCCCTGAGGGACACAGGTGCCAGCATGACTATGGTAAGGAGTCAGCTGGTGTCCCCAGAGCAAATAATTCCCGATGCAGTCCATCCAGTTGTGATGGCTGACAACAGGGGGGGTCACTATCCCATAGCACAGGTTCCATTTGAGTGGGGAGGGGTTTCAGGCCTTTTAAGGGTTGCTGTGAGCCCTGCCATGCCAGTGGACTGTCTGTTAGGGAATGACCTAGAGCATACTGCCTGGAAGGAGGTAGAGCTCAAAGCGCATGTGGAGATGCTGGGGTTACCGGAGTGGATTTGTGCTACCACACGGTCTATGGCTGCCCGGAAAGGGAGTCAGCCAGGGCTGGAGCCTGGGAAAATGGCCCAGCCAGCTGCTAAGAAGGGAGGAGCCCGAGGGCGTGGGAAGCCCGCCCCGGGGCAGTCACCCCGTGAGATGGATGGGGCACCTGAGGAGGTTGCACCGGAGTCCACGGAGGGGGACGTTGCTCCCTTGGGGGACCTACCTACCCCTGCAGGGTGGCAGGTGGAAGGAGGGCCCACCAGGGAGGAGTTTTGCCGGGCACAGAAGGAGTGTCCCACCCTTGAGGGCATGAGGCGACAGGCCGAAGCCCAAGCAGCAGGCAATGCCTCCGCGAAGTATCATATTTACTGGGAGGATGGGCTCCTTTACAGTGAGCCCAAGGCTCCTGTGCATGGGTCATCAAGGGCCTTAGTGGTCCCCCAGTGCTACAGGGCCTTTCTTTTGGAACTGGCCCATGAGATCCCTTTGGCAGGACACTTGGGCCAAGACAAGACCTTTGCTAGGCTTGTCCCACATTTTTATTGGCCGCAGATGAGGATCTCCTCAGATACATTCTGCAGGACCTGTCTGACCTGCCAAGCCAGTGGGAAAACAGGGACTAAGCTGAAGGCTCCCCTGGAACCGCTGCCTGTAGTTAGCACCCCCTTTGAGAGGGTGGGCATCGACATTGTTGGGCCTATGGATCCACCGACTTCTTCTGGTCACAGGTTTATCCTGGTTCTGGTGGACCACGCCACCCGGTACCCAGAGGCTATTCCTCTGAGAACCATCACTGCACCTGCAGTGGCACTGGCCCTGATGGGGATTTTTACAAGAGTGGGTTTTCCCAAAGAGGTGGTGTCCGACAGGGGTACCAATTTTATGTCTGCCTACATGCAAGCCATGTGGAAGGAGTGTGGGGTTACTTAAAAGTTCTCCACCCCTTACCACCCACAGACCAATGGTCTCGTGGAGAGATTTAACAAGACCCTAAAAGGCATGATCAGGAGTCTGCCTGAGGGCCTGAGGAAAAAGTGGGACATCCTCTTGCCCTGTTTGTTGTTTTCCTACAGGGAGGTACCGCAGAAGGGAGTGGGCTTCAGCCCCTTTGAACTTTTGTACGGTCACCCTGTTAGGGGACCTCTCAGTTTAGTGAAGGATGGGTGGGAGAAGACTCCAAGGAGGCTTCCCCAGGATGTAGTGAGCTACATGCTGGCCTTCCGTAGCCAAATGGCTAAGTTGTGGAAACAAGCTTCTGACAACTTAAAGGCCAGCCAGGCGGTGATGAAGGAATGGTACGACCAGAATTCTCACCCTGTGGAGCTAGAACCTGGACAGAAGGTGTGGGTCATGGAGCCTGGGGAGCTTAGTGCCCTCCAGGATCGCTGGACTGGCCCTTATGAGATATTGGAAAAGAAGGGTAAGGCCACTTACCTAGTGGACCTTAAGACCCCCAGGCAGCCCCACAGGGTGCTACACGCCAACCGCCTCAAACCCCACCATGAGAGGTCTGAGCTCACCTTACTGATGGTGACTGATGGGGCCGAGGAAGAGGAAAGTGAACCTCTCCCGGACCTCTTTGCTTCCAAAGAGAAGGATGGATCGGTGGAGGGAGTGGTCCTCTCCCCATCCTTGACCCCTGAGCAACAGAGGGACTGTCGCCAGGTCCTGGGGCAGTTCGCCTCAGTGTTTTCCCTTATCCCCGGGATTACCCACCTGTGTACCCATGATGTGGACACAGGAGACAGCCCCCCTGTCAAGTCCAAATCTTACAGGTTGTCAGATAAGGTGAAGGCCAGCATCCAGAGTGAGGTCACTAAGATGCTGGAGTTGGGGGTGATAGAGCCCTCCAACAGCCCTTTGTCCAGTCCGGTGGTTCTGGTACCAAAAGCTGCCCCACCGGGCACCACACCAGAACTTAGGTACTGTGTGGATTACAGGGGACTGAACTCTGTGACCAAGACTGATGCTCATCCTATCCCTAGGGCGGATGAGCTCATTGACCGACTAGGGGCTGCCCGATACCTGTGTACCTTTGACCTCACGTCGGGGTACTGTCAGATCGCCCTAACAGATGGAGCTAAAGAGAGGTCCGCCTTTTCCACCCCAGAGGGCCACTACCAGTTCAGAGTGATGCCCTTTGGACTGAAAAACGCTCCTGCCACCTTCCAGCGGCTGGTGAACCGGGTCCTCTCCGGTTTAGAGGCCTTCTCTGCTGCCTACCTGGACGACATAGCTGTCTTCAGTAGCAGCTGGGAGGACCATCTGGGTCACCTCCAGGAAGTGCTTCAGGCTCTGCAGCAGGCAGGCCTGACTATCAAAGCTAGCAAATGCCAGATAGGGCAGGGGTCGGTAGTCTACCTGGGACACTTGGTATGCGGGGGCAAGATGCAGCCCCTACAGGCCAAGATAGAAACCATCCTGGCCTGGGAGCCTCCCAAAACACAGACTGAGGTCAGGGCATTCCTGGGCCTCACAGGTTACTACCGCAGATTTGTCTAGGGCTATGGCACCATTGTGGCCCCCTTGACGGAGCTAACCTCTAAGAAATACCCTAGGAAAGTGATCTGGACAGAGGCTTGCCAAAAAGCCTTTGACTCTCTAAAGCAGGCCATGTGCACCGCTCCTGTGCTCAGGGCCCCTGACTTCTCCAAAGAGTTTATTGTCCAAACGGACGCCTCAGAGCATGGCATAGGGGCGGTACTTTCGCAACTCAATGAGGAGGGAAGGGACCAACCAGTAGCCTTCATCTCCAGGAGGCTGCTCCCCCGAGAACAGCGGTGGAGTGCGATAGATAGAGAAGCCTTCGCGGTGGTCTGGGCTGTGAAGAAGCTGAGGCCATACTTGTTTGGCTCCCACTTCCTGATTCAGACTGACCACCGGCCCCTCAGGTGGCTCATGCAAATGAGGGGCGAGAATCCCAAATGGTTGAGGTGGTCCATTTCTCTACAGGGGATGGACTTCAGGGTGGAACACAGACCCGGAGTAGACCACGCCAATGCTGACGGTCTCTCTCGGTTTTTCCGCCTTAGTGATGAGAACTCCCTGGAGGTTGGGTAGTTCTCCCCACTTTCAGCTGGGGGGGACACGTGTTAGACCTGTCAGCCTTAAGGTGGTCTCCCCTACATTTTTGCCCTTTTTGCCTCCCATTTTTACCTTACATTTTGTTGGACTTAGGACTCTGGGCGCCTCACCACTGCTAAACAGTGCTGAGGTGCAGGTGCTCTCCCCTAAACCTTGTGAGGCTGGCATATCTGCCACAAGCCACTGCTACCACAGTAAGGTTTAATCCTCCATAGGCTAACATTGGGAACCTCCCCTTGTGGAATAACTTCTGACAGGGACCTAATAAGTCTATCATGTTTGGTCTTGTTGGACTCGGGGCGGGGAACCCTTTCCAATGATATATAGGGTTTGGGCATTACTACGCTAGGGATCCCACTTTTATAAAGGGGACCTTTTCCTGCCTACACTTAGATTAGGCTGCAGACTCCCCCCTCCCCTCTGCATACTGATAGCCTGCCTGGGTTGGGAGGTGGGAGTGGTGATTCACACCTTCTTCCCTGGGATGAGCTGTGATGGGCTGCCCACTGTAGCCTTAACGGCCTGTCTCTCGTCACTGTGACAGCTAGGTCAGGGAAGGCAGGGAACGTACCAGAACTCCCTGGACTCTTCCAGAAGCCCCTGCCCCCAGACCCTTCCAGAGACTTCCACCACTTTCTAGCCCCTAGACTAAAAAGATATATAAGGGAGGGTCCTGGCCTCACATTCTTGTTACACTGCTGGACCTGGAAGAATCCCTGCTGGAGTGAGGACTGCTGCGCAAGAGGATTGCCACTGGGAAGGAGGCTGACTGCTCCAAGGAACTGCTGCCCCACAACCTGCTGAGCTGCCCTACTGTCTGCTGATCCTGCCCTGCATGGGAGACTGCATCATCGCCACCAGAGTGTCTCCACAACATCCCAAAGGAACTACTTTTCTTTGAACCACATTTTAAAGAATCTTCAACCTTTTAAATATTGCCTTTTTGGGACTTCACCCTTTTTAAGCTAAAGGAAACTACCTGTCCTTGGACCACAGCGTTTTAAATACTGCCCGTTGGAACAGCAACAACACTCTCAAGATTTGCCCTGCAACGCTGTGCCTGCCCTCAGCACTGCTTGCCCCGTGATCCTCCCGAGGGCTCTGTGATTGCCTCTGCTTCTGGCGCAAGCTGACTGAAACTGGCCCTGAGGTCACCGCCACTGGGACCGGAGCGCGCTGTGTAGCGCTGAGAAGCGAAGCGCTGTGTGGCAGGAGGCTCCGTCGTTGCCCCGGACTTGGAGGCACTGTTAAGCGCTGTGCTAAAGGAGTGCTGTGTGGCCGTGACCCCCACCCGTGCAGAGCCTGCTGAACCCGAGGCCCCAGGGGGAGAGGAGCCTCGCACCCGCACCCGCACCCGCAACCACCCCCCCAGGTAACGCCTCAGTGCAACCAGGCTGCTGCGAGGGGGCGGGGTGCGGGTTGGCCGGGTACCTGGAGTATGAGCTTTGTGCTTGGCTGGGAACCGTCCTTCATTGACCGGCCTACGGGGGCATAATAACTTGGTAATTGACACTGGGGCATTTGTTTAGCATTACCAGCAGCGCCTGGGCAGCCGCACTTCCTACGCTGGGAGCATCATTTCTATGAGAGGTACACTTATTACGCTACAAGGGAACTTTGGCCTAAGAACCTTCCCCCAGTGAATTTTGACCATAAGAACCAACCTCAAGTGTACTTTTACCATTCAAGGACACTGTGAGAAAGACATTACCAGCAAGAGCCCTTGGCACACATGAGCTTTTGGTGATTTGATCAAGCCTGGGAACTGGATTCATTCTTATTGATTATTGATCCTGCTTGGAAACTGGAATCCTTTTTATTATTGATCTTGCCTGGAGCTGGATTTACCTGCTTTTGGTTCTCGCATAATTTTTAGATAAAGAAATTCTTATTCTTATACAAAACTGGTGTGGTGTTCCTTTTGTGAGTGTTTTTACTGTGTCATCGTCGTTGTGTGTTGCACAAATACTTTACACATTGCCTCTGAAGTTACGCCTTTGCTGCTCTGCGCCAAGCTACCAGGTCGGAAGCGGTGGTCCCTACTTGGACTAGGGTGCATACCCCTGCCAACTAGAGACCCCGGTTCTAACACACGGCGAAACTCATGCTGATGAAACGTCACTGCAAACAACTGGAGCACAAATTGAGAATGAGTTAGGACAATGCAGACAGAAGCACGTTTAAATAACCCCCCTGCCCCGCCAAATAAGATGCTACCATCAAATAATTTGGACTACCAACTGTACCACTCTGGCAGTCTCCATCAATGCTAGCACCAACAAAAGCAAGATATCTTTACCATTTTGAAACAATCACCACATAAGCTGCTGCCTCTAAAGAGATCACCTCCTTATAGGGTCTCTGCAACAATCTTTCTTATAGCCATATAGCCCATCGTAGAGGGCTATACCGGCAACTAAAGGCCCTCTCCAGGGATGTATGACGTTACAACGCAGGCTATTACAACGCCTGCCTTTACAACGCGGTTTTTACATTGCATACCATTACAACGCATAGTGCTTTTGGGTGCTGGATAGTGAATAGTTTAATTTACTATTCCAACTCCAGTCCCCGTGGACACTAGGGAAGGTTATTGGATAGTAAATTAACCTATTCCCTATCCTATAGCGCCCCCCAGAGCAATGCGTTGTAATAGTTTGCGTTGTAATGGTTGCGTTGTAATGGTAGTGCGTTGTAAAAGTTTCGTTGTAAGTGATGTTTACCCCTCTCCAGCGTTAACAAGGGAGAGGAACTTTAATAGCTGGTATAGCTCAGCTACGAAGGGCTATAAGGCTATTAGAACATTCTGCCACTAGAGGGCAGAATGTTCTAACAAAAAAGAACAAAGCCTTCAGCGAGCGCGAGGGGATTGGAATCCCCTCAAGCTCCTCGAAGCCTTTGTTCTCAGACAGAGCAGTGAACAAAGAAACATTGGAATGTTGAAGCTCCAGGCTTATACCAGCCATTATAAGCCCGGAGCACTCCATTGTTTTCAATGGGGCTACCAACATTCCAATGTTCTAATAATTCTTAAGCAACAAAATCACCTACATTTAGAGCACCGTCTACCTTCTTCTGGACCTGACAGACCTTGTTTAATACCTTCTGATTTTATCCAAAGAGCCAATGCTAACCACATGGCCCATCATCGCCCTAGAAGAAACTGATGCAGCCATGAAGCCCATTCACTTAGGGGCCCATCAAACCCCTGCCCCTACTGCGCGTACTCCAGAGAAAGGCAACCCATCAGCACCATGCGCACACCGATTCTGAATGCCTCTACTGCGCTCTTCTGGGAACACACAGCTGTCTCCCTTTGCTGAAGAAACTTTTTACCGACTATTCTAAGCTAATCATCTACAGACGGATCTTCCTGCCACCATTTCCGGCCATGGTCATAGAGAAAATCATCAACAGACACCTCACCAAATACCTCAATGACCACCAACTCCTTAATACTACTCAGTCTGGTTTCAGACCCAAGGACAGCATGGAAACTGCCGTTATTGCCACCACAGATTTCATCTGCTAGACTCTAGATGGAGGAGAGTTAATGCCCCCACCCTCCTGGACCTCTCTGCAGCATTTGACACAGTCTTTCACCCCATCCTCATTTAACACCTACCTGACATCTGAATCCATGGACGCACACATCAATGGATATGCTCTTTTCAGAGAGAAAGGACCAGTTAATCAGCCTGACACTGTACACCTTGGACGCCAACTCATACATGATCCCTCTAGCCAGCATCATCCGCTCTCACAACATCGTCATCAACATCCTCTCTACACTGACAACACACAACGTATTCTCTCCAACATGGAAAAGACACCCAATACCCAAATCAAGTTCAATGTCTGCATTACTGAAGTTGCACACTAAATGAAGAACAACTGTCTACAGCATAACATCAACGAGAACGTAAATGTGATCTTCTGGAATTGTACATCACAGAGTGGCTCCAGCTGATGGCCAACAGAGCTATTGCTGACACCGACCTCCACGACTCATTCCAAGAACCTTGGGATCATCATCAACAGCAAACTCAACATGACCACCAATGTCAATGCTGCCACCGCCTCATGCTTCCATACCCTGAAGATGCTGTGGAAGAGTTTCAAATGGCTCCCAATCAGCACATGGTAAATTGGTATACATGCCCTGGTCACAAGCAATCTGAGCAAGCTGGACTACGGTAGCACCCTCTATGCCGGGATCCATAAAAACTGACAAGAAGGCTGCACACCATTGAGAACTCGGCAGCCAAGTTACCCTCAACCTCCCACAACCCCACTCACATTACACCACACCTCGTGGAGCTCCACAGGCTCCCATTTCACAAATCAGCATGCCCACACATCAACAATCACAACTGCTTTCACAAACGTTCCAGGCACCTCCGCTTATCCAGATTCCTACTTACACCCATTCCTCTCAAATGAAAAACCAGATCTGGTGGTTGCGCCTTCTCCTTCATCACTCCGAAAGCATTAAACGACTTGCCGGTAAACATAAGGGTGTCCTCCTCATGTCTTGAATTCTGCAAGAAGCTGAAGACCTGACTTGTCAAGTCATTTCACTATGCCATAGGTGTGGCTAAACTCACTCCTGCTTTGTGCCAGGTTACCTTACCTAGTGATAGTGCCCTCTACAAATTTACATAACATAACAGCACACATAGACAGGTGGCAGACATCATTGCCCTAGTCGGATCCCATGTGGACTCTATAGTTAACTATGTTAAACAGGACTGCTAGACCTATAATTAATACCAAGTGTTTCATTGCCATTGCTCAACGCTAATGAGGCTTGCACTCACTCCCTCTAAAACACTCTAGCAGGATCCAAGCCCTTTATATTCTACACTGCTCATTTCAGTGCACTGTACCCTTATTACTACCACATAAACTACTACCCTACGTTCCTGCTCATTCTCAGTGCTAAACCAATCTGCATCTTTTAAGTGTATCGTGCCAAAGAGGTCCAAGACTGGGAGGACATTACTTTTCCTTTCTTGTCCTTATTGCTAAAAACACTCTCCCGATCATCATTTGTGGGCACCTTGTTCTTTGGCATGAGGAAAAAAAGTGGCCATGTATTTGCAACACAGGTCTCCGATTGCATTCTATTCGACTAATAGCGCCAAAAACCCAGTGCGTGAGCACTTTACATTAGAAATGTAGCATTGCACATAAAGTCAGTAGTACAGCCAGGCATCTGGCAACGCATGATTATCTACCTTCATCCTTCTTCGGTCAGACGTGTACTTGGGTAGCAATAGCATGAGTGTAGATGAGGGAGTTTATAAAACGGTTTCTCGGAATTTTTGACACAGTTGCCTTCATTAAGAGGTGCCCAGATAAACTGGTCTTTTATTTTGTTCACTGTACCCTTGTGTGAAATTTTCTGCCCAGCTATGAGTATGAGAAGTAGAAGGAGGGATAACAGGCAGAATCAGAGTTTGTGTACTTGGTTACCGCAGATTAATTCTTTAAAACATGTTTTCTAAGTGCACATTTTGCCACTCATTACATGAAGAACTAAGAAGTGGTAGAAAAAAGAACTCACAAGGGCCCAAACGCTGATAATGTGAAAACAGGGACAAAAAATGTTGTTCTCAATTCGACTTTGTCGGTCATCTCGGGATCAGGGTCACAGCCAGGGTCGCGTGCACAGAATCATCACTGAAATAGCTCAGACCAATCAAGAGCGCCAACAGCTAATCTTATCATCAAGCTGGTTCACCAGCTATTTAAATGTCAAAAATATCTTCGAAAAATGGACAAAGATTCCACTCATATTTTTTAATAAAATGATGCTTGTTTCTCCAGTCATTTCAGATTCAATTTTTCACTTAGACTGAGTTTTATCGATGTAATGAACAATGGGCTTTCATGAGCAAATGCGCCCTCGGAGGTTCATTAGCGCAGAAGTTGCACAGAAATATAAAGCAGCAGATGGATAGTAAACGTCACAGAGACAAAAGTCAAAAGAACTCTCAAAAGCCAAACCAGAATGGGCACGCATAATTTAAAGGTGACAACGCAAACAAAGAGCCCACTGTATCTAATACATCTTTATAGAACAGAAATATAGGAGGTAATAAAAGAGTTTTCCCTCAACATATTGAGTAACATGTTCCCTTTGTCATTTTTTATTAAGGTTGCCATAGAATGTAAGCAGGAAAGGGGATTTATTAAAGAAAAATAAACATTTTCTATACACGGGATCATTCATTCTAATTAAATAGCATTCCAAAACAAAATATTCTGGCCTGTCTCTAAGCGAGCACTGTGCTCAAACAGTTACATCACTTTTGATTGTCGTGAATCAAAAATATAACTTAATATGCCAGCAAGACGCAAATAATGGATAAGCATCTTAGTTAGGCCAGGGACAAGGGTTCGCTGATACTTACCCCAAACATTCCAGTTATTTAATTTATTAGAGAATAGAATTATTTAACACTGTGTGTTATAAATTGTCAAATTTAATCAACCAATTTTGAAAAATTATTCAACCGAGAAACATATTTTCTAGTGCAGTTTTGAAGGCGTGAACTCTAATGGACCTTGGAAGAGCTGGCTAGTTCCCACAGGCATGCTATGTGTGAAATACGTGAGGCTCAGCATGTGGCCCTCATGATGCTAGAGAATATGACCTTTTTATGCAGTCTTTGTGGTCTTGAGCAAGCTCACCTCTGTGCAGGAGAATAGGACCATTATTGTCTGAGAACGTTTCAACTTTTGAAATAAGATTGTGCTCAAGATGTGACATAAGTACGTATAATGAGTAAAAAAGTATCTAACACCTACGGAATACCCCATTCGCAAAATGTCCTTCAGAAAGTTTTGGTTTGTCAGGAAAATGTCTGAGTTCCACAAATCATGCACGTCAATAGGCCAATTCACGTGGCCATTGTATCAGAAAAGTGTTTAGTTATGACATGACAAGGAGGATACTGTGTACACATTTTAAGAGTAGGAGAGGAATTTTTACATGGTATCTTTATTTCACGTGGAAAAGTTATTCAGACGATCGCACAATCCAAGCTCCTGCAAAGTGTTTTAGCTTTCAGGACTTATCATTGTAGCAGGTGATAGAAGGTTGAAACATACTCACTGGGGACTTCTCCTGTATCTGTTGAAAAAAGCTTCTCAATGGAGGTTGCTTCATAGAGAAGAGATACTTTTACAAGTCCTTCGAGGAAAGTATGACCACCCGAGTGCTGAAGTATGAGGTGAGGACTTCCTCTCAAAAAGAGAAACCTCTAGCTGGAAGATCTGAAAATGTATTCCTCATCTCAATTGTGCCTATAAACAAAGTTCAAAAGTTATGGAAAATTCATTCAGATTTACACCATGCTCTGAGCAGCAGCTGCTAAATCAGAGCAGGTCTGCTGGGCTTGGGGGGCAGAGAACAATGAGTCAGAAAGGCAACAGGGGGCAGAGCAAACTCTTCAGTACCATGAGGAGGGTTGCCTGTTCCTTCTTTGTTGAGGTGAAGGCTGGGCTATGCGTGTGTCCACAGGTTTTACCAGGAGGTACCTGGTGTGTATCTGTAGCCGGTAAAAACAGAAGCGGTGTTCTTGCATATGATAATTTCAGCTACAGCAACACCAGAACACTCTCGTGCAGTATCCCTGAGAAGATGCCATTTAGCCATATACATAATTGAGCCCTAAGTGATTAAGATCTTTAGATGCCAAATGGGCCTTTTTTTTACCTTTTGTCAGCATGCAGACAGTCTTGGCAGATGTGAGATAAAAGCACATATTTCATCAGAAGGGACAGTTGGTACTTCCGATGCTTTTAGTTCTATTGGTCACCGCTGACATAGCGGTTAAGATTCTTTTCACAAAATAGCTAGAGGATAAATTGATACTTTTACGAAGGTTCAAAGAAGAGCTTGAGTTTTGTTGTGGGATTACTAGGGTTATCAGTTAGTGAGCAGTTATCACTTATCAGTCCAAGAAAGTTCAGCCTTAATCATGCTATCCTTCAGGGTTCATTCATATACCTTCTGCATTTTAATGTTTATATTGGTTCATGCAGACAATGCTGAGCTAGTTGTCAGCAAGGGAAAGTGAGTTGTTCATCATTATTTGGAAGATTAAGAACAAAGAATGGCAGCAAGGTACAAATTACCGCACCACCCCGTATAGTCACTCTTAAGTCACTCATTTTATACTGCCCACTTAAAATGACCAGCTGCCAAATGGCCATAAATCAATTCTTTAATGAGAAACAGAAAATAGTATGAAAGAAGTTAAAACAGAAGAAACCTAAATCTTGACATTTCAACTAACGATCAATCAGAGAAGGGTCCAAGTCAAGAAACACCTACAGGTGCACTCTTCCACGGTATAGCCCGAGTAGTGACATTCGACCGTATATACGTAAGCTTACCACTATAAAGTAGTATCAATATATGTTGATCACGATAAAACACGCCAGATTTCAGCCACAACTCTTCAGTTCGACCTAAAATTTCAAATTTGGTCGTCCTTCAAAAACAGATAATCGCAAAGATATGAGGTAAAAAAATAAAAGTACATGATGTGGTAGATCAAATAATCTGAACTGAACATTTTCTGGATACTTAAAAAGGCAAGCTTCATAGACCCATATTGATAAAAAGGAAAAATCAGGCAAAATTCATAGTATCCATATATAGAAAAAATCCTGGAAAAGATCTATCCTGTGAACCAATGTGGGAAAGCAAATCTTTCACCAAATGATAAGGCCACACCAAAGCCATGTGACAACCTTAAACAGCAGTTCTTATGCCGCTAAGTAAATGCCCATATTTTTAAGATGATATCATGAGCAAAAACACACCCCTTATAAAAAGAAACTTGTGTTTACATGCATGCCTCAAGTGACACGCATTTTATGGTACCTGTCGATGCGTGAGATAATTATATCTCGGGTTTTCACAATATCATCAGGTATTCAGCAGAGACGAGCAAGCGTAAATGAAGGAACAGCCAAAGTTCAAAAATTAATTTCCTGTATTAACCAGTAAAAATGTAAATGTAAATCCACACATCTTTTTTTTATACAATTAGGGCTAAGCGTGTGGCAACTCCACAATCATACTCTCAGCGCTCGGTTTTAAAATAAACAGACAGTCTGTAGCCCCCACATACAAACTGCCTGCAAACCTCCTCAACCGCCCGATAAGTCCACACAGCCACTGCCAGAAGATGTAGCCATCTAATGTACTCCCATACAGTACATCGCTGCGTACTCACAAGCATCTTTACAAGGTTTCCTCAAATCGAACAAATCATCCTACTCCTGCATATCCACCTTTAGTAAGACAAATCCGGCTACAGGAAGTTAACGCGGCTGGCAGCGAGACATCCCCGCAACACTAGACCACTAACAGAACATGTCCAAAAATACTAACCAACTTCACGTCTGCCTCCCATTTACATCTAACGATCGCCCGATTTAGCAACAGAGAGGCATAATGCCCCCTCATCGTTCAGTCAAATAAATTGGTAATAAAGTTCAACAGCCCTACACGGGAACAAAATAGTCTTCTCGCAATTATTTAACCAAGTTAGTACAATGCGCAAATTCAGTACAGGACTCATTAGTTCATGTGATCAATAGCGATCCAGTTACCAAAATCACCCTTATTTCAATACAAAGGATGAGAGAATTTTTTTCAAACAAACTATCACTACATATTTGAATTCACTCAGCATCTGTCAGAATCCGCAGCGAGATCGCGCCTGCCAAGCTCAGGAACTACATTTCCCATGAGCAGGCGGGGTCCCGCAGGAAGTACATCTTCGAAGCAGACGCGCATCCGGTTGCGCGTTATTCTGGATCTGTGTTGCGCTTGGCGTGAGAGCGGCTGCTCTGCGCGCCCGCCTTCGAGTCTCCTGTTTTGGCCCCCCATCCCCAAAGGCTCCGTGAGGAGAACTTCTGCATTTCAGTATCTGATGTTGTCGGACCTCAGCACCAACAGGTATTGCCGTTCTGGTATCTCCGGCCGCCCTTGCGGTCAGCTGTTTACTTTCCTGAATTCGGTGAGTGCGGGAAGAACGGAGACAGTAGCTCACAGCTAACATTATTGTTGTTATTTCTCTTGGCTAGTTGGGTGTGGCGGAACACCGTGGCGGTCGAAACCACGTGTTGCCGTACACCCTGATGGTATTTTGGAACTAAGATAGCGGGGCGCTGGAGTGAGGATAACTACGCGTCTCCGTTATTATCTGGGTACTTACAAGGACCAAAAAGAACTGGGCATGTAGTGAGGTAACTACTGGTTACCCCAGTTCTCATTGTGCGGTCACCCTTTGGGTATATTGTTGGCAGAATTCTGTGGTGGTCGCAACTACGTTTTGCTGTTTGGCATAATCCAAACATATTCTGTGTGGTCATTATTTATTGAGCGGAGTGTTGTAGTTTTTGCTTCTGTGGAAAAGTAAATTTTGCTATGTTCTGTGTCCCTACGTGTCATCCATCATATGTTATGTGTGCATGACCAATATGCATATGTTATTCCCCATGTCCGATTCAAGACGCAATTATAGTTGTGTCCACCTCTAGTATGCTAGTTTCCAGTCCTCGTGAATACTACGAATATCAGGCCTATGTAAAATAATGTTGCCACGTTTCTCAGTGTGCACGTTATTCCATTATAAAGTCCCCGTTTCCAGGCCTCAACAGGGCCTGGACATCAGATTCAGCTCCTGTCCCCTGAAGCCTCGCTGAGGAGCGATGCAGCCCCCACCTGTATTCTCGACCTCTCACTTACTTCCTGCCTCGCAGTGCCCGGTGCAGCTTGGCTCTGCCTCTGAGTCTGCCAAGACTATGTTATGATTCCAGCTATCAGTTTAGTCCTCCTTTTCTGCATTCCTAAGCTACTGAACTGTATCAATAGTTTCCGTCATTGTCTAGCCTATGCGGCTCCATATTTAGAGAAATACTGCATTTAATGGTCATTTAATATTCCTCATCATGCACTACATGTAGAATAATGCATGGTCCAGTCTTAGAATCAAGTTAGCCTTTCCCCTCCTGACTTCTAGTTTATATCAACATGTTCCCTAAACATCAGATACTAGATAGGGTTTAGGTACATGTCGCTCCAACTCTCCAGACTTTAGTCTCTGCTCCTAGCACAGAGTTCATAGCCCCCAGCTTCTCCTAGTAACACGTCATTGCCAGTTTGCGCGCACCATCAGGTTAGAGGTCCCGGCTCCTTAGGTAGCCCCCTCCAATGTTTCCGCCCCATTCATGACATATTCTGTTACGTTTACACCACATGTCTATGTATACGCCCAGTTACACCTACTTTTACTCTTATCTTTCGCGACTGCTACGCGTCACGCCTTCTGCTCCACCCACTGCTACGCCTACTGCAATGTAATGCTATGTGTTTGCGTTTTGTATATAAGCTCGTGTATTGTTATTAAAAGCTAGCGCGCGCTCATCCCAGATCCTGGCCCCCGGCAGCTGCCATCCTATTCCCGTGCAGGTTGTCCTGTTCCTGTCCTTATGCTGTATTAAACCTGCAAAACTCCTACTACCTCGAATCTTGACTCTTATTTATTGAGCTATCTGTTATGATATATGTCTAGTCAAAAATAGGGTATTATTTATTTATTTACCACATAATGGCGCCCGAATAGGGACTTGCCCTTTCCCCACGCGTCGGTGAAGCCACGCCGACCCCCTGACCCTCTGCAGCCGTGACGGAACCATACCGGCCACGTGCAGATATTTCTGCTTCAAGTATCCCTCAGGCCCACGGAGGAGACGGAGGAGGCGGTCCAGCATCCAAACGAGACGGTGGAGGAACGCGGCGAGTCCCGACCAGAGCCCAAGCCAAGAGTCCAAGGTCCGAGGTATCCGGAGGCCCACCCGTAACTGATGTCCGAAGTTCGTCGTCCGTCGTCGTAGCAGTCCAGTCCAGTCCGAGGCTTTCCGTTCTTGCTGCCCGGTGAGTACCATTGCTGGGGTAGTATCTAGACAGGGTCAATCTAAATTGACTCTGGTCCATGGGTTGGTGGTACCCAGGCCCACTAACGAAGTGTTCACCTAGGTGGATACGGGTCTTGATGCGTCCCTTTATGGGACCGGTATGTTCCGTACTGTTTCAGCAGTGCATCCAGTAACTCTAGTCTGTTCCGTTCTCGAGAAATTCTTGTGTTTCTGTTCTCAGTATTCCAGGTAATATTTCTGTCCGAACTGTAATGTTATGATGTTGTTCAATGTATTTCCAATGTCGTGGTATGCCTGAATTGTTTTCCCAATTGTTATTGTTCCTCGTCTATTGTATTGTGTTCCGATTCAAGTTTACAATGTCTCTCTTTTCGAGACTACGTCAGTTAAAAACTAGAAAGGGTTTGTTAGAAGAAGCAGTTCCTGTCCCGCCCAGGGACAGTCCAGGTCATTTTATGTATCAGAAACATGGCATAAGCGCCATATTGTATCTAGATTTATGGGTAGAGTATACCAAACAGTTAGAAGAAAAGTATAGACGGCCCGTATCGGGTACATGGGATGCCGAATGCATCATGCGAGTAGAAGAGGCATTATGGAAAAAGAAAGCCAGACAGTCACAGAAAGATGCCATCGAGTTATGGCGCAAAGAAGCTCATAAAAGAACCGAAAAAGAAATCAGAAAGACAGAACTAAGTAGAGAATCCCAAGAACGAGCCCAAGAAAGAGAATTAATCGAGATAGGTGAACGAGTCAAAGCCGAACAGTCAGACAGACAGAGGCATGCCCTCATCAAGGGTATGTATCCTCTTCTTGCTGAGGGCTTGCCAAAAGCGACCCCAGAGGCATCCAGTAATTTCCCGCCACCATTAGTTCCGACCAAGCTACGTCACAAACCGACCGCAGCTGATATTTTCATCTCGTCCTATCTGGACGACACAGTCCCCGAATATGCAAATCCTGTTCACGCTCCGCCAGTCCCCGTAAATCAGGTAATTCCTGCTCCTCCAGACACCGGGGTGCCCTTAACAGCTCCCCCGGGTCAGCCCGCCATACAAGTCCAGCCCACGTTACAATTACCGACCCTGCCAGGACGAAAAGCATCAGTTGATGATTCTAGTTTAGGGGCCGCGGGGGGAGGTCTTCCTCAAACCCCGCCGCCATACAAGCGTTTATCAGCACTCGAATTACATGCTCAAGCATCACAGCGTACTCCTAAAAGTAATAAGTCTGTTGCAGAAATCAGGCAAACCCTTGGCGAATGTGTCTATGACCCAGTTCCAGGCGAATTTAATATGGTTTTATATTCCGTACGCATAAGGAGAGTGACCGAGTATCTAGTCACCCTGCCGAATATGAAAGAAGATCTAGACAGAATATATCGTTTCATCCGTACAGGGGATGATCCAGAAAGTATTAGTGATGCCATGTCTCAAAGGAAAGCCGAGATTCAGCGTATGATATTAAAGTTCTTAATTAATTGTTTAATAAGAGAACAAGATTACCCGTCTAAAGATCCAGCGGAAATGAAAATCCTGACAAAGTGGAGTGATAATATTGCCGAAGGAAAGCACAATACCATTAGTGCCATGGAAAGTATGTACAAGAAAATCCGTAGAGAGATAATAAAGATACACGAACAGCGTAAAGCAGCACAAGTAAGCGAGAAAGAAAGTACCTCTGATCCTGAAGAGGAAGACGACGAGAATACTGCCAGAATAGCGTATGTAGGAAAATCTAGATTTCCAGATCGCCATTTACGTCTAGAACACAAGTCTACTTTCCATCATTCAGCACCAGAACAAGGTTCCCTAGAACAAGTATTCCAAGCTACCGATCACATTCTGAAATCACGAATCGGTTATAGTGAGTTAAGTACTATGCATGAACAAGAACTAGCCCGATCAGCAGTCCGATGGATTACTGATTCTACCACTTTTCCAGACGAAATAGTGGCACAAATGTTTCTGAAATTGCCCCCAGCCGAGCAGCGACTGGTGGGTATGTATATGATCCAGCACCTCATTACTCTGTATGAGGGTCAACATTCTGATCCAGGTCCGTTACATGATATCCTGAACGAGTTACTCCAGTATAAATGGAGAGGTCTAGGTACTGATTTAATTAGTGTCATTCTAGAACAGCGTCACAAATATAGAACATTCTTGAACCCGCATTTTGTTCATGTCTCACCCCCAGAAAGTAAATCATTCTACATAGACAGACAGAATCCGTTACGAGAAGTCCACCCAGTCAGAGGAACGGGTGGCGAAATGCAGCGAGTGTTTGTATACACTCCAATCACAAAGATGGAACTCCTTGAAATGAAGAAATTAATTCCCTGTCATGACAAAGATCCAGCAGGGTTCCATCGAGAATTAAAAGACATGCTCCGTATGGGAGAATATACTTACCCAGATATCATAAAAATGTTAAAGGTTCTGTTGCCCGCAGGGGTGTATGAAAAGCTAAAGGAAAAAGAATGGGAGGTGGGAGAGAAAAAGATCGATTGGACAGTTCTAGAAGCTGAAGACAAGGCACGAGTACCAGGTACCGGTCTTGGAGATAAATGTAAAGAATTACCAGAATTATTGATTCAAGTTTTACCCAGATTATTAACAACTAGAAAAGAAGACTGGGATGCAATCTCAGCCTGTAAACAGAAGCAAGACGAAGATATTAGTGATTTTTATTCTAGATTTGAAAAATGTTTCAGTATCAACAGTGGTCTCAAGACAAGTAGTGAGTCATACCCTCACCTTTTTGTTACTAAATTAGTCGAGAATTCAAGTCCACCAATTAAAAACCGAGTTTTGAAAGTCGAAAGCACCTGGCAAGCTAATACTCCGTCCCAGATGCTCCAGATGCTCCAGTATCACCAGAATAGAATCAGGGAAGAGCAAGAACACGAAAGAAAACGTATGAAAGACACGAAAATGAAAGTGCTAGTTGCACAATCTGTTCCCCAAGACAGTCAGAAGAGGGGTCCGAATCAAGCCAGTCATCCTGCAGCTCCCGTTAAAGGGAACTGCAATTATTGTAAACAGCCAGGTCATTTTATAAATGAGTGTGCAGTTCTGAAACACAACATAGCTACTGGTAAGACTAAAGAAAGACCACGTCCGCCTAGACAAGAACAAGTTTCACAGACTCTTCAGCCACAGAATGCATCACAGACAGTTACAGTACCGCAGCCTATTGCTGCAACACAGCATGTTACATCGCAGATGTACCAGTATGCACAGTCTGAGTATCCAGAGTACCAGCCATATTCATGAAACAGCCTAGAGAGGGAGGTAGGCTTGCCTCTCATCGAGATACCTGTAGATCAAGAAGGTCCCTATGTTCACAGTCAAGTACTAGGGAAAGATAGAAAGTTTTTGATTGATACAGGGGCAAGTAGGACCACAATTAGTCACGCCGAAGTTCCAGGGGCTCCGCTCTCAGGCTCAAGAAATGTTTCCCTTGGATTTTCCGGAAAGCCTATCGTAAATGAGATTTCAATGCCAGTCACTCTAGAAGTAGGTCCATTGTCCCGCACTACTGACCTGTTACTTACTAAGTCATGTCCAGAAAATCTATTAGGCATTAAAACACTGAAAGAATTAGGTGCAGTTATATGCTGTTCCCCGGAGGGAATACGTCTGTTCCTACGTGACTTTAAGGGTCACTATGTATTACGAGATTTTGATTCCAGACTGTCTAATGTTCCGCAGCATTTATGGGCGCAAGGTCCAACTGATGTAGGTTACATGCAAATCACACCCTATCGTGTGACTCTCAAACCAGGTGTAGTGTTACCACGAATCAGGCAGTACAGATTGCCACCTGAGGCTGTAGCAGCCTTATCCAAAATTATTGACGAGCTCATCGCCCAAGGAGTAGTTGTAGAAACTGACTCCAATGTATGTAATTCTCCGATCATTCCAGTCATGAAACGTACTGATCCAAATGCACCCCCAGTATATCGATTAGTGATTGACCTACGAGAGCTTAATAAATGTATTATTCCTCAGTACCCAGTTGTCCCAGATATCTCTTCCCTATTGACAGCTATTGATTCCGAAGCCACGTTCTTTACAGTAATCGACCTCAAGAACGCATTTTTTAGTGTTCCAATTCATCCAGACAGCCAGTTTCTTTTCGGATTTTGTTTAAATGGAAGGAGCTATATGTTTACACGCGCTCCTCAAGGTTTCACAGAAAGCCCTAGTATTTACAGTCAAGCACTTAAGAGACAACTAGATAATATTCACATGCCAACTGACACTGCCCTGCTCCAGTATGTCGATGATCTACTGATCACAGCCCATTCTGAACGTGACTGCGAGCGAGCGTCACTCACGGTTCTGTATTTCCTAGCCGAGATGGGGCACAAGGTGTCACCTTCGAAGCTTCAATTCTGTGTCCAGCAAGTGGTATACTTAGGACACTTGCTGTCCAAGAGGGGTAGGCAGTTGACACCAGACCGTATCCAGTTAATAGCGAGTCTTCCCCAGCCCAGAACCCAGAAGGAGGTACGTGCCTTTATCGGCCTTACTTCTTATTGTAGACAATGGATTCCCCAGTATGCATTTCTAGCCAAGCCACTGATACAGTTAACGACACAGGAGGCAGCCGTATCGACTGTTCTCCCTTGGACATCTGAACATACGCTTAGTTTCAACGAGTTAAAGAAAGCCCTATGCCAAGCTCCAGTTCTAGCTACACCGAACTACAGTAAGCCTTTTACACTTTTCGTTACTGAACGTGAAGGTACAGCATTATCTGTTCTCACACAAGATCAAGCAGGACAGTACAAGCCCTGTGCTTATTTTTCGAGCACATTAGATCCAGTCGCCCAGGCGTTGCCTGCGTGCCTCAAGTCAGTTGCAGCCACAGCACTAGCTATCAGACAAAGTGATTCCATAGTTTTAGGACACTCCTTGACAGTACAAGTTCCACATTCCGTGGAAGTTCTTCTAAACCGAACACAAACTCAGCACTTGACAATTGCACGTTTAACAGGTTATGAATTGACACTGTTCCAGCCACACATAGAAATTAGACGCTGCAACATCCTGAATCCTGCTACACTGTTACCACCAGTTAATTCAAATCCTGACCCACATGACTGTGTGGAAGTAGTCAACATTACGACAAAGCCAAGACAAGACCTGACAGACATTCCGTTACCAGATCCTGACCTGACACTTTATGTGGATGGTTCATGTATGAGACCTAGTACAGGAAAACTAGTCGCCGCGTATGCAGTGACTACTGACACCGAAGTTATTGAAACACACCGTATTGATACCCTGTCCGCTCAAGCAGCAGAGCTAGTTGCTCTGACACAAGCCTGCATACACGCCAAGAACCTGAAAGTTAATGTTTACACAGATTCACGTTACGCATTTGGAGTTGTACACGACTTCGGAGTGCTCTGGCAGGAGAGAGGTTTCATGACTTCTCATGGAACCAAGATTCAGCATGGTCTCCTTATTCAAGCTCTGTTAGATGCCATACATTTGCCGACATCCATTGCTATCATGAAATGCAAAGCACATACGAAAGTTACTGACATTATTTCCCAAGGTAATGATCTAGCAGATCGCACAGCCAAGCTTACAGCACAGACTCCAGACATTCAAGTTAACATGACACACACTCCAGATCCGATTACATGTATGACAGTTAAGGACCCTACACAAGATGTCATAGATATCCAGTTACATGCTACTCCTGAAGAAATCAAGAAATGGTCCGAACAAGGAGGGGTCCAGACAGATCAAGGATGGTTAACGAAGGGTAGAGCCACATGGTTTCTCCCCGACTCTATGGTTCAAGTCATCATTAATACCGCACATAGTCCAGCACATTTAGGAGAAAAAGCTATGTTAGACAGTATCCAGAACATTTGGTTCAACAAGCATTTACGAGCTGCAGCCAAGCAGAAAGTCCGTACCTGTATGATATGTTGTCAGTTTAATCCAGGTAAAAGTGTCCCGGTGGAACAAGGTGGTTTCCAGCCTCCTGACCACCCTTTTGAAGTCCTCCAGATGGATTATATTCAGATGGAGCGATGTCGAGGTTTCAAGTATGTCCTTGTAGTTGTATGCGCTTTGTCCAGATGGACAGAAGCATATCCAGTCCCAGATTATACAGCCGCGACCACTGCCAAACAGTTGGTTCGTGAGTTTTTCCCTCGATATGGACTCCCTAGAGTCGTATATTCTGATAACGGTCAGCCATTCTCATCTGAACTCATGAAGCACGTTTCCCTGTTGTTAGGGTACCAGTGGAAGTTTCATTGTGTACGCCATCCTGAAGCAGCCGGTCTAGTCGAGAGACATAATCAGACTCTGAAAATCCGTATTGCAAAAATTTGTAAAGATAAGGGTGTGGACTGGCTAGTAGCTCTGCCAGTCGCTTTGTTTTATATGCGCATGGTCGCACATTCCAGATCAGGTCTGTCCCCGTATGAGGTCGTATTCGGCCGCCCCCCTAACATGTGGGGTACTCCTAGACCCCGAAGTATTACTGATGTTTCATGTAATATGCTGACAGATTACCTAGCTTCCTTGATGTCTGCCCTCAACTCATGTTGTTCACAGGTTGCTGCCGCATTTCCAGACAATACCGAGGTGGCACCGCATGAAATCGTTCCAGGTTCCATGGTGATGGTCCGTAACTTTGACAGATCAAGTCCGCTGGAGCCTCGATGGAAAGAGCCCCGTCAGGTCCTCCTCACCACCCGTACAGCCGTGAAGTTGGAAGGCCGAAAAGGATGGATACACCTTTCTCACGTTAAACTTTTCAAAGGACTGAAACCCGTCTTTAAGAACATTTCCCAGGATTTTAAGGACTGCCAAAATATTGCTCTTAAGGACTGTCCCGCAAAAGACATTGATACAACCCCTCCCTTGGTAGAGAAAACTCCGCAGCAGGAGTATAAGCAAAAACTCCGGTCTAGTAAAATAAGTCAGTCAGTTTGATTGTCTAAGTCCTCCCCTAGGTGAAACGGTTAGACTGTTTCTGACATGTATAAAATAGACCCCCATAGTGAGAGAGTTAGTAAAAACTCAATCAAATGTATCGTTTTTCTAAGTTTCATATTGTTTCTCAGCATTATGATTTCCTGCACTAGTTACGCAATTTTCCTGTGTTTTCCAGTTCTTCATGTAAATAAGCCTGCTAATGCTACAGCAGAGCACACGTTTAGTGATCTGCCTCCTCACGAATATTCATACCGCCTTGCTATGCGTAATAACTCATTTATCCGTATGCTACATTACTCACACCAGACCAGCAATGCCACTAATTGTTGGGTGTGTGGTCGACTCCCCCCTTTCCAGACACCGAAGGGAGTTCTGCCACTTTTTCCTTATCCGTTTTCACATAATGGTTCATGTGGAGCATGGTCCACGTTAACGTCATCCTCAACAGATATGTCTTTTCTTAACAGTACATGTTTCCCAGACAAGCAAGGTCTCCCCCACAGAACAGGGTTAGATCTAGAAAATGAAGTGTATAATTTAGGTAATTATTCTTCGAATTTCATGGTCCTGAATGTTCAGTCTGATACTACTCCAGACTCACCTGCTATTCCAGTACTACCAGTCAAAGGCGAATTATGTGTCCGTAATTATGGTTCCGTACACGTAGGACATAGTGATTGTACTACTATTGTCAAGTATAGTGACAGTGGGAAATCTATTTTCAAAGCTTCACGTCATTCTTATTTTGTTTGTGGACAGACCGCATATGTTCGTCTGCCCCTCGATTGGGAGGGAACCTGTTACATTGCCTTCCTACTGCCACCTGTTTTTCTAGCCCCACCTGACTACCATAGGAATTCCTTCCTAGTACATACCAGACACAAGAGAAATCTCCCGATTGTCGATTATACTGAAACTGCTGCAGAACAATTCATTGATATTGATAAAGGTGTGTTCCCTTATTTAGGTACAGTTGTAAACAGTAAGCTAATCCGTAGGTTAACAAGAACCCTTGAAGCAGTAGTAGATGAGACTGCCTCCGCTCTAGGTAACTTAACCGAAGAGCAATCCTTTATGAGAATTGTTGTGCTCCAGAATCGTCTCGTCCTTGACGTCATACTGGCCGATAGGGGCGGGGCCTGTAGACTCATCGGATCTAGTTGCTGCATTTTCATTCCAAATAACGCGCCGTCCGTTTATTCAGCTATAACCAGACTCCATAAAATTGCCCATCTGTTACACCAAGATCCAGGCACCTGGACATGGTCCGGTTGGTTCTGGAATATAATTTCCGCCTGGGGATGGAAAATACTGTCCTTTCTAGGTATCGCAGTAGCGATCATATTCAGCTGCTGCCTCTGTATACAATGTGGCCCTGCGATTTGTGGCATGTGTGCTACCTCTTGTATTCCTAGTCCCAAGCCCCGTTCTAAATCCCGTTCCAAGACAATTCGAGATGAACAAATGGTACTGTATGAAATGATAGATGGTATCATGAGTATTGATGTTTCCTGATGGAAACGTAGTGACAAGGAGGGAATGTGGAAAAGTAAATTTTGCTATGTTCTGTGTCCCTACGTGTCATCCATCATATGTTATGTGTGCATGACCAATATGCATATGTTATTCCCCATGTCCGATTCAAGACGCAATTATAGTTGTGTCCACCTCTAGTATGCTAGTTTCCAGTCCTCGTGAATACTACGAATATCAGGCCTATGTAAAATAATGTTGCCACGTTTCTCAGTGTGCACGTTATTCCATTATAAAGTCCCCGTTTCCAGGCCTCAACAGGGCCTGGACATCAGATTCAGCTCCTGTCCCCTGAAGCCTCGCTGAGGAGCGATGCAGCCCCCACCTGTATTCTCGACCTCTCACTTACTTTCCTGAATTCGGTGAGTGCGGGAAGAACGGAGACAGTAGCTCACAGCTAACATTATTGTTGTTATTTCTCTTGGCTAGTTGGGTGTGGCGGAACACCGTGGCGGTCGAAACCACGTGTTGCCGTACACCCTGATGGTATTTTGGAACTAAGATAGCGGGGCGCTGGAGTGAGGATAACTACGCGTCTCCGTTATTATCTGGGTACTTACAAGGACCAAAAAGAACTGGGCATGTAGTGAGGTAACTACTGGTTACCCCAGTTCTCATTGTGCGGTCACCCTTTGGGTATATTGTTGGCAGAATTCTGTGGTGGTCGCAACTACGTTTTGCTGTTTGGCATAATCCAAACATATTCTGTGTGGTCATTATTTATTGAGCGGAGTGTTGTAGTTTTTGCTTCTGTGGAAAAGTAAATTTTGCTATGTTCTGTGTCCCTACGTGTCATCCATCATATGTTATGTGTGCATGACCAATATGCATATGTTATTCCCCATGTCCGATTCAAGACGCAATTATAGTTGTGTCCACCTCTAGTATGCTAGTTTCCAGTCCTCGTGAATACTACGAATATCAGGCCTATGTAAAATAATGTTGCCACGTTTCTCAGTGTGCACGTTATTCCATTATAAAGTCCCCGTTTCCAGGCCTCAACAGGGCCTGGACATCAGATTCAGCTCCTGTCCCCTGAAGCCTCGCTGAGGAGCGATGCAGCCCCCACCTGTATTCTCGACCTCTCACTTACTTCCTGCCTCGCAGTGCCCGGTGCAGCTTGGCTCTGCCTCTGAGTCTGCCAAGACTATGTTATGATTCCAGCTATCAGTTTAGTCCTCCTTTTCTGCATTCCTAAGCTACTGAACTGTATCAATAGTTTCCGTCATTGTCTAGCCTATGCGGCTCCATATTTAGAGAAATACTGCATTTAATGGTCATTTAATATTCCTCATCATGCACTACATGTAGAATAATGCATGGTCCAGTCTTAGAATCAAGTTAGCCTTTCCCCTCCTGACTTCTAGTTTATATCAACATGTTCCCTAAACATCAGATACTAGATAGGGTTTAGGTACATGTCGCTCCAACTCTCCAGACTTTAGTCTCTGCTCCTAGCACAGAGTTCATAGCCCCCAGCTTCTCCTAGTAACACGTCATTGCCAGTTTGCGCGCACCATCAGGTTAGAGGTCCCGGCTCCTTAGGTAGCCCCCTCCAATGTTTCCGCCCCATTCATGACATATTCTGTTACGTTTACACCACATGTCTATGTATACGCCCAGTTACACCTACTTTTACTCTTATCTTTCGCGACTGCTACGCGTCACGCCTTCTGCTCCACCCACTGCTACGCCTACTGCAATGTAATGCTATGTGTTTGCGTTTTGTATATAAGCTCGTGTATTGTTATTAAAAGCTAGCGCGCGCTCATCCCAGATCCTGGCCCCCGGCAGCTGCCATCCTATTCCCGTGCAGGTTGTCCTGTTCCTGTCCTTATGCTGTATTAAACCTGCAAAACTCCTACTACCTCGAATCTTGACTCTTATTTATTGAGCTATCTGTTATGATATATGTCTAGTCAAAAATAGGGTATTATTTATTTATTTACCACACTTCCTACACACTACCGTATCTCTCTCTCTTGCTTTGTGTTGGAACTATCATCCTTACTTTGGATACCTTGGACACCCCTTGTACATTGCGTCCTCTGGCTCATCTGTGGTATGTTGTGAGTGGTGGGTTATGTGTCCCAGTACAACGTGTGTGTGTATGGTATGACAGGGCTGTTTTCGTTAACTATATGTCTATGTGTTCCTTAGGCCTTCCTCACAGATTGTGGCAGAAGGGCTGTAGTAATTTCCTATCCAAGGTCGGGTTTTCTTTCTGCTCAGGTACTTACTTATTTTCTTGGTTTATTAGTGAGACTAAATGAGAGTAGCATGTCATGTGAGTAAGCTCCTATCTGATGCCTGTCTTGTTTTTTGTTACAGGCGTCCTTTCCCTGCTGGCCCTACCTTTACCCATCCCACATTTTTTGATTTTAGTTTGTTATTTTTCTCCCTCGCCTAATGGCTCGAACACCCTGTGTTTACACTTCAGGGTGTTGGTGACATTTGGAGGTGGAACCATATTTGCAGCGACTGGATCCCGTGGAGTAAACATGACAGAATAACGCGCCCACGAACGTTGCTCTGCCCGGTCCAGTTGCTGCAACATGGCCACCATGGATGACATTATGCAGGCTCTGCTTTTAGTGCAGCAGGAGCTTGCCTCCTCTAAAGCAGAGGCCGCATCCCTAAAGGAATAGGTAGAAAGGTTATCAAGGAATCCCTTTTCTACCACGGTACCTCAGGTACAAGTAACGGTTCCTCCCCCTATCCCTCTGGCTAGTCCAGAGAGGTATTCTGGGGATCCGTCTAAGACTCAGGCGTTCTTAACGCAAATTATGTTACACTTTTCCTGTAAGCCTGCCTCGTTCCCTAACAATCATTCGAGAGTAGCTTTCGCGATTTCTTATTTAACAGGGGATGCAGCCAATTGGGCTGTACCTTTGGTACGGAATGACGACCCAATGCTCTCAGACTGGACAGCTTTCCGGGCCGAATTTGAAAAGGTGTTTGACCGAAGGGCAACCACCTTTAGTGCAGATAGAGAACTCCTAGAACTAAGGCAGGGGCGGTCGGACTTGATAACGTATCTTACCAAGTTCAATCAACTGGTGTTGGAAACCTCGTGGCCGGAGGAAAAGAGAATGTCCTTGTTTTATCAGGGTTTGAGGGATGGTCTTAAAGACGTCATTGCCCAGATCGATCCCCAACCAACCACTTGTGTAGATATGGTGAATCTAACCCTAAGATTGGATGGAAGAATGACAGACAGAGGAGGGGATAGGAGAAGATGGGACAGGGCCCCCCCCGTTCGGAATGGAGTCCACGTAGGGCTTTGCCTTCTACAGATGCGCACCCTGAACCGATGGAAATCGGGGCAGTCCGATCCCCCCTAACCAGAGAAGAAAAAGAAAGTCGTCGTGTGGCCGGTCTTTGCCTGTACTGCGGTAAAAAGGGTCATTATGTTAGGGACTGCCCTTCCAAACCCAGAAACACTGGTTCTTGGACTCGGACTAAAAGAGTAGCCATAGCTGCGGGTAACGCTTTAGTGGAAGCTGGTGCCCAGGGAGAGGGACACCAGAAGGAACCACAGCCCTGGAAGGTGCCCTCATTGACGGTGTTGACTCTAAGTGAATCTGAATCCCATATCCTGTTGCCCATGAGGCTGGAATGCCAGTTACAGGTATATACTGTCGCGGTCATGATTGACTCAGGGGCCACAGGGAATTTCATCAATAGCGGACTCGTGTCCTCTTTATCTATAGACCGGGTAACCAGAGACACCCCGGAGGAGGTCTTGGCGGTTGATGAAAAACCCTTAATATCTGGTCTCATAACGGAACAAACCGAGAGGGTAACCCTGTCGGTTGCTGTAATAGACGGCAGGCATAGGGAAGAATTGGTGCTTAACATCATCGAAGCCCCTCAATATGAGATAATACTTGGAATGCCCTGGCTTAGCCACCATAATCCCTCCATCGACTGGAAGAAGAAGTCGATTCGTTTTCTGTCCGAGGAGTGCAAAAACCACATGGAAGAAGACATCGGGTTCTCACCTTCTGTTCTTCCGTTGGTGGTAGCAACAGCAGCAGAAAAAGAGGTGTGTCTACCGATGGAGTATAGGGCGTACAGGGATGTCTTCAGCGAAAGTCAAGCGGAGAAACTCCCTCCGCATAGGCCCTATGACTGCAGGATTGATCTAGTGGAGGGAGCCACTATACCCTCCTGTAGGGTTTATGCATTGTCAGACCCTGAAACTACTCATTTGAAGGGGTACTTGGACCATTATGTGGACATCGGCTTTATACGCCCATCTAGGTCTCCTGCAGCCTCGCCCCTCTTTTTTATTAAAAAAGCAAACGGTGATTTGAGAGCCTGTGTCGATTATCGAATGCTGAATAAAAACACCGTCAGGAATCGATATCCACTGCCGCTTATCTCTGTTTTGCTGGACCAAGTACGATATGCCAAGGTGTTTACCAGATTGGACCTAAGGGGGGCATATCACTTGGTCCGCGTCCGTGAGGGGGACGTATGGAAAACCGCCTTCAAAACAAGATACGGCTTGTATGAATACACTGTGATGCCGTTTGGGCTGTGCAACGCCCCAGCAGCATTTCAATACTTTTTAAACGACGTTTTGAAGGATGTGGTGGATATCAGTGCAGTGGTATACATCGATGACATCCTGATTTACTCAGAAAACGTCAAGGAACATACAAGGCATGTAACTGAAGTGCTCCAACGGTTGAGAGAAAACCGGTTATACTGCAAGCTGAGCAAGTGTGAATTTGGGGTGGACAAGGTGGAGTTCTTGGGAGTCATGCTAAGCCACGAGGGACTGCAAATGTCAGACAGAAAAATACAGGCGGTGCAGGAGTGGTCCACCCCTACCTGCGTGAAAGACGTGCAAAGATTTTTAGGCTTCGCTAATTATTACCGCCGTTTCATTGCGCAGTTCTCTCAAGTGGCGGTTCCTTTGTCGAGACTGCTAAGAAAAGGTGTGCAATTTGTGTGGTCCCCCGAAGCCACAGCGGCTTTCAAGTTTCTAAAAAAGGCGTTCACGACGGCTCCGATCCTGGCACATCCAAGACCGGAATATCCTTATGTAGTCGAAGCGGATGCTTCTGACGAAGCTATCGGAGCCGTACTGTCTCAAAGGGATAAGGACACTGGACAGCTCCACCCCGTGGCGTATCTGTCCAAGAAACTAAGCCCCCCCGAACAGAATTACACCATATCTGAGAAGGAACTGCTAGCGATCAAAAGAGCGTTCCAGGAATGGCGACAATACCTTTGGGGGGCTAGATTCCCTGTCACCGTTTATACTGACCATCGCAACCTTCAGTATATGAAGACAGCAAAGCACCTAACACAAAGACAGATGAGGTGGATGCTCTTTTTCGCAGAGTACGATTTCACCATCACCTTCAGACCAGGGGCCGAAAACCTGAAAGCCGATTCCCTATCCCGACGGGATCAGTTGGAAGAGAAGGACAACGGAGAAGCTAAGGTGTCCATAATCAGTCCCGAGAAAGTGGTCTGCGCAATACAAGCAAACACTTTTTTGGATCTTGTCAGACAAGCGAAGGATCATGACGCCTGGGTCAGATGGGCCACGTATGGGGGTAATCGCACTTTGGTGAATGGGTTGCCTTTTCAAAATAACAGGTTGTTTCTCCCTTCTCCAGCATTGCAAAAAAAGGCCTTCACGTGGTGTCATGATTCCCCTTTGGCAGGACATCAGGGGGTGCAAAAGACCATACATCTCATGAAACAACACTTCTGGTGGGAGTCAATTGAAACCGATGTCTCGGTGTGGACAGTGCAGTGTGAGACATGCGCAAGGGCTAAATCTTCTACCGGAACGAAAAAAGGGTTGTTGATGCCGTTGCCTTCCCCTAGGAAGCCGTGGCAGAACATTAGTCTGGATTTTGTCACCGGACTCCCTCTTGATCAGGGTAAATCGGCTGTGTTGGTGGTCGTTGACAGCCTCACTAAATTAGGCCACTTTATTCCGTGTGTTAATCTACCAACCGCTGGGCAGACGGCTCAACTGCTGCTAAACAACGTCATACGATTGCATGGAGTCCCAGAGGTCATAGTGTCTGACAGAGGCCCTCAGTTCATAGCGAGGTTCTGGAAGGCGTGGTGCCAGGCGTTGCACATACAGTCTTCCCTTTCGACCAGTTTCCACCCACAGACAGACGGACAAACTGAACGGCTAAACCAAACATTGAAGAAATACCTACGGTGTTTTGCTGAGGATGCCCATGAGTCATGGGTTTCTTTGTTGTGGATGGCCGAGATGGCATATAATAACGCCTGGCATTGTTCTGTGGGGGTCTCCCCTTTCCTGGCTAACTACGGGTTTGATGCACGTATCCTTCCTGTGCGCATCCCGGAGGAGGTGTCTCGACAGCCTTCGGTTATGGGACAGATGCGGAAGCTCCGTGTTCTGCACAAAAAGGTCAGGGCGCATCTTGAGAAGGCTAAAGCAGTGTACAAGAAGTGGGAGGACAAACACCACAAGGAAGGTCCTTCGTTCCAGGTTGGTGATAGGGTCTGGTTGTCGACTCGCAACATTCGGTTCAAATTGCGAAGTGTGTTCCATCCACATTGCATCGGGCCCTACACCATTGTGAAACGAATCAACCCTGTTGCCTTTAAATTGAAACTGCCTGGTTCTTTGCGCATACACCCGGTGTTCCATTGTAACCTGCTGAAACCTGCTCGTTCGGCAAGACGAAGGGCCACACCTCCGGTGCTTCGGGATGCTGGGGCTGAATATGAGGTACGGCGCATTAAGGACTCCAAGTGGTGTAGAGGGGTCTTGTGGTATCTGATATCCTGGAAGGGCTACTCGGTGGAGGACGACTCCTGGGAGCCTGTCGGGAATGTCCACGCCCCAGCTGCTGTACGTGCTTTCCATCGTAGATGCCCGCTGCGCCCTGGTCCTAGGAGGCGCTAGGGAGGGGGGATGTACTGTCAGAATCCGCAGCGAGATCGCGCCTGCCAAGCTCAGGAACTACATTTCCCATGAGCAGGCGGGGTCCCGCAGGAAGTACATCTTCGAAGCAGACGCGCATCCGGGTGCGCGTTATTCTGGATCTGTGTTGCGCTTGGCGTGAGAGCGGCTGCTCTGCGCGCCCGCCTTCGAGTCTCCCGTTTTGGCCCCCCATCCCCAAAGGCTCCGTGAGGAGAACTTCTGCATTTCAGTATCTGATGTTGTCGGACCTCAGCACCAACAGGTATTGCCGTTCTGGTATCTCCGGCCGCCCTTGCGGTCAGCTGTTTACTTTCCTGAATTCGGTGAGTGCGGGAAGAACGGAGACAGTAGCTCACAGCTAACATTATTGTTGTTATTTCTCTTGGCTAGTTGGGTGTGGCGGAACACCGTGGCGGTCGAAACCACGTGTTGCCGTACACCCTGATGGTATTTTGGAACTAAGATAGCGGGGCGCTGTAGTGAGGATAACTACGCGTCTCCGTTATTATCTGGGTACTTACAAGGACCAAAAAGAACTGGGCATGTAGTGAGGTAACTACTGGTTACCCCAGTTCTCATTGTGCGGTCACCCTTTGGGTATATTGTTGGCAGAATTCTGTGGTGGTCGCAACTACGTTTTGCTGTTTGGCATAATCCAAACATATTCTGTGTGGTCATTATTTATTGAGCGGAGTGTTGTAGTTTTTGCTTCCTACACACTACCGTATCTCTCTCTCTTGCTTTGTGTTGGAACTATCATCCTTACTTTGGATACCTTGGACACCCCTTGTACATTGCGTCCTCTGGCTCATCTGTGGTATGTTGTGAGTGGTGGGTTATGTGTCCCAGTACAACGTGTGTGTGTATGGTATGACAGGGCTGTTTTCGTTAACTATATGTCTATGTGTTCCTTAGGCCTTCCTCACAGATTGTGGCAGAAGGGCTGTAGTAATTTCCTATCCAAGGTCGGGTTTTCTTTCTGCTCAGGTACTTACTTATTTTCTTGGTTTATTAGTGAGACTAAATGAGAGTAGCATGTCATGTGAGTAAGCTCCTATCTGATGCCTGTCTTGTTTTTTGTTACAGGCGTCCTTTCCCTGCTGGCCCTACCTTTACCCATCCCACATTTTTTGATTTTTGTTTGTTATTTTTCTCCCTCGCCTAATGGCTCGAACACCCTGTGTTTACACTTCAGGGTGTTGGTGACATTTGGAGGTGGAACCATATTTGCAGCGACTGGATCCCGTGGAGTAAACCTGACAGCATCGTAGTTGCTGGAGTGAATGGTACACCAAATAAATAGCACCTAACACATATAATATGTATAAAGCAACTAACTCATATGTTATTATTTCCACATATATCCAAAAATACATATCTTAAAAGATACAGTACCGGGCTTATGGAACATTTTGTCCAAAATGCTCTCTAGTTCCCAAGATGTGATGCAACCAAGGCAAGGGATCCAGTTTATGTCCAAACATAGTTAAGAAGATGCAACAACACACACATTGTAACTCAAGCATGTGTCAAATGCACGAAGGAAGTAATTTAACCGCATGCGTGCGGGCGGAATTCCGCCCGTACGCTGGGATTTACTCATTCCCATGTTTCATGACGAGCTGGGCTTGTCATGAGCGTGCGAGGAGGCTACCTCATGACGAGCCCAGCTCGTCATGAGCGTCGAAGGGGTTAATACAGACAAGAAAAAAGGGGATCCTAATGTGAATACAAGGTTTAGAAAAAGGTCATCATAAAACCAGGATTTGGGCCACTGCAGGGAAGCTATTATGACAAGTACAGGTGAAACACCTAGAAAGGAAATAACTATATTGAAGTAACATGCTAAATTACAAATAGTACAATGCACAAAGAAAAAAAGAAAGATTTTTCTCATAGAGAATGGAAAATCTTAGAGCATATCTAAGAACCGCATGGTAACACATTCAAACCACCGGACTATTACAAATGAAACAGATCGTGCAAATCTAGAAACACTGAAATTGTAAAATAATGTAGAATAAGATCAGAATCAACAGGATAGTACCCCTAGAGGAAGTAATGCATTTCATTGTCCACATTCAATCCCAGTTTCATGGATTGTTCCTACTTTGGGCAATTCTTAATATGTGCACTATTTTGGTAAATGTATCGTATATGATCTTGACACAGGATTCTAGAAGACTAGACTTTGAAATATGATTATGGTTAATTTTTTTTAAAGCAATGGGTTTTAATGTATGTTAGCATAAGTTTGCTTCTTTGTAATTAGTGTTGTTTACTGTTGGTATTTATTTTTACTTTCTGGTTGAAATCTGTTATTTTACATTTCTTTGTGTTTTTTTATTCATGCACAATTTTGCATATATGTGCATGTCTTTGTAATGTATTGGAGTCCAAATTGATATATACATGTGTACTTTTATATGTGTTTGCAGCCCTGAAGAAGCCCTTGTTGTTGGGCGAAACACGTTGGCTGTGCCTGCATGATATAGAAGCATTTTGGCTGTGCCTGCATGATATAGAAGAATTTTGAATAAACAATTTCCTGTTCACATTGGGAACTGTTGATTGAAACTATTGAAACATGGACTTTTCATTTGTGATCATGTTGTCTCTCATTTTGTAGTTAATATTATCTGGAAGATATTTGTGCATGAAGAGGCAGACTAGGTAAAAAGAGGTTTTGTAAGAGGAGTTGAATCTACTTGGCACTATTCCAACTACTTCCCCAATAGTAAATAACATAGGAGTCAGTTTTAACCATAATCTGTAATTCAAGAAACTCATTTTAGAAGTGAAAACATTTATGTATTTAGGAAAGCTCCAATCCCAACTCCCTTTTCAGCTACAAAGCAGAGCTTAGATGTCCTTAGAAAGACCATACTACCCATGCTTGATAATTGTTATGTACGTTCCATCAGACTTCCTGCCCATGCAACTGGAGCTCTCTGACACATCCAGAATGGAGCTGTTGGTTCAATGTTTAAGTGAAAGTGAAAATAATAATACATCAATCTGGATTTGTTTGTGTGCCCTTGAAGCCAGTTTATAAGAAGGTTTATTCTTAGGAGCTTCGATGTGTATAAAGAGCATTCCAAGGGAGAGTAATTGCACCTCAAAGTGTTTTCTAAAGTATAATGTGCTCAGGTCACCCAGGTTGAAATAGAAGAGTGGAATATCTCCTAGCAACCTTGAATGTCAGTCAAAGAGATATTGTAGTCCTCTATGACTTGTCTGCAGCTTACTACACTGTGGACCACATATTTTGTTTGCAGACCTTGGAGTAAGACATTTGATATGTCCCTCAATGATATAGTTCCTTCGCGTCAAACCACACCCAGCAACTTTTCTCTTCACGTTTAACTCGGAAAGTCATGTTATTTGCAGTCCTCTCTGTCTTCAATTCTATTTAACATATACATTAAAAATATGACCCCCAGCCCACCAGACACTTGTGGTCTGCCTCCCTGGCCCTCGCCACCGTCCCCAGCATCCATCGCACTCGAGCCGGAGGATGCTCCTTCTCCCACCTCGCAGCCAAAGCCTGGAACAACCTCCCCTTCTACCTCTGAACCTCTACCTCCCTCACCGATTTCAGGAGTGGACTCAGGACCTGGCTGTTAGAGTAGTTCCACCTCACGCAGCGCCTGGGTAACCCTCGGGGTGATAAGAGTGCTTTACAAATTTGATTGATTGATACCACCTACATTTTCAAATGGACACTGACAATATCCTGTTTTATATCTGTGCAGCCCTACATGTTAGGGTGATCGTTATTGTTCGGTTCTTAAGTATAATTGTGCATCCGAAGGGACAAGTGAGGAGAATAGTTAGGTGCTGCGAGGCTCCGCCCGCTTTACAACCTACAATTATTTAATGATTCGAAGTGATAGCCCCACACGTTTCTCAGCGCTCGGCTAGAACCTGTGAATGCGTTTTTCTGACACTAAACTTCCGGAGCCATTTTAAGTTCATCCATTGAAAAAATGTGCTCCAGGCAAAGCATGATTCAAAGAGCGTCTGTACAGACCCTGCAAGCAATGACAAAAAACAGTATTATAAGCATCAAATGACTGAACACCCTACAGCCGTGCTTGGTTAAAAGATGTGCTTAGCAAGTGCATCGACATTTATTGTGCAACGCAAATGGCATTTAGCAGAAGGATCTATATAAAGCTGGCATGGGAGACTTTTAAAATGCGCAAAATTCATGGCATGGGGCAAGTATTCCGCCACACTTTTACAACTAACCTTTTCTTTAAATCATTTTCAAATTTAAAATGGGGAAAAAATGCAAATGAGCAGAGTAAAAAGGATAAACAGCTATATTGTTGGCACAGGGCCTGGAAAAGAAGCTGACATGCTCCCTATCAACGTAAAACGTGCACACGGGACGTGAAGACCCAACGTGACAATGAACGAAATGCACATACATTCAACAATCTCCCACGAATTCAAAGTTTAGCGTGAACCCTGCTCCTGAAAGCGCACTTGCCTTGTGCATGTACAGAGCCTGTGTTACATGCCGGCACAAGCACAACAAATAGTGCTTAGCTGCAGTCTCAATAAGGAAACTCAGACACTTATTAACCAGGGAACATATTTCTCCAGTTTATTTTCTCTCAAAATATGTAAAGAAAACACACGCTCCAGCCTGTCTTTACTTTACTTGTTATGCTGCAAAACTAAGAGTAGCTTTAAAACCAGAATAGCCTATTCTTTTGTTTATGTTCTCAAATAAGTGATCTACTCTTGAAGAGAGAGACACAAAGCGCTTGATTTCAGAAGACAGCCTGTTGCAATGGTTTGATCGAAGGCTGTTTCTGAGAGGCGCTCAAGTGGAATAAAACGTTAGAACGTGACAATAGAACGTGGGCTGCCCTTATGCACTTCTGAAACAGGGATGTATGACGTTATAACGCATACTTTTACTCCGCAGACCATTACAACGCGACTTTTACTCCGCATACCGTTACAACGCATAGCGCCTTGGGGCGCTGGATAGTGGTAAGTATAATTTACTATTCTAACTCCAGTCCCCGTGGACCCTAGGGAAGGTGTTGGATAGTAAATTATACTTATTCCCTATCCTAGAGCGCCCCCCAGCGCAATGCGTTGTAATGGTATGCGGAGTAATGGTCGCGTTGTAATGGGTCTGCGGAGTAAAAGATCCGTTGTAACGGGTGTATACCCTGAAACAGACCTCAATGCCCCTCATGACAAGAGTAATGATGAAGGCAGGGTAGGAACAGACAAACAGAAGAGCTAGAAAAACAGTTTTCATTCCTTACCTTTCCCCAGCGCTCAAAGAAGAGGCTGTTGAAGGGGCTGAAGGTGGAGCCTGGTTGGGGGTGACATCTGCAACCAAACCGTATGATGTCACATCCACCACACCTGGCATTTTGGTGGATTAAAGTCTATGAAATGGAGTTTTCAGAGGCACTTCAAAGACTTCCAGCATCAATGCAGCATCACATTAGAGGAAATAAATCACTTTAGGCTGAACTATGGACTGATGATTTTCGATACATTTCTTGTGTTGTTTGTTCTTGCAAATCATGCTTTTGGGGCATCAGTGGTAAGGTTCATGTTAGTTGATTTTAAGTACTACATGTACCTTCAAATGATACCACACAAATTAAGTGACGCATAAGTTAGTTATTGTAATATATGTTTTATTGACAGAGATACAATCTCATGTGTTTACTGTGGCAAAAATACTTTCTTGTAGAAAGAAATTGAGATATTAGGAAACAATAAAAACGAAATATGAGTCTAGATATTTCATTCGTCAGAGAAGAAAATATGCAATGAAATCATGTGACAACTTAAAACTGCTGTGAGGTTTAGTCTTCTGTACAAACCTATAAAATGTATTCAGTTTTTACAAATTAGGAATATGGCTAGTCATAAATTTGTCAACATAATAAACTTTGTGCAGGCGCTGCATAGACAGAAAAAGAAAATTAATAGATCAGAAAGCAAATTAAAGTAAAATGGATCAAACAGTAGACTGCTAGCCCCAACTTTCCCCTCACCTGCTCATGAATACAATGAAGGTTCACTGATGAGTCTGACTGGGCAGGAACACTATTATACATTGTCAGTACTCTTGCCCATAGTCATTTAGAGGTGGGGTTGGGGCACCTCTGGGTTTAGGATGGTATTGCCTCAGTGTTAGACTAGGCATCCTTGGCGTGGTTTCCAATTACTTTTTGCCTCTACCGCCTGCATTTTTGACTGTGTGCTGGATTTTGTTTCGCTGACTTAGAAGCCTTGGGCACTTTGCCACTGCTGATCAATGTCAAAGTGCAAGCGCTCCCCTGGTAAATTATAATTGGTCATCCTTGATTGGCATATTTTATTTACTGGTAAGTCCCTAGTAAAGTGTACCGATTGTGCCAGGGCCTGTAAATCAAATGCTACTAGTAGGATTGCAGCACTGGTTGTGCCAGCCACATGAGTAGCCCTGTAAATGTGTCTGTGACCTACCACTGTAGAGTCTGCACACACAGTTTTAAACTGCCAGGTTGACCTGGCAAGTGCACTCACTAGCCAGGCCCAAAACTTCACTTTTCTCACATGTATGTCACACCTAAGGTAGGCCCAATGTACCCCCTTGGGAAGGGTACAGTGTATGTGAAAGGTAAGAGGTTCTGGTGTGTGTGAGAAGTCCTAATAGTGAAATACTGTGTATTTAGTTTTTCATTATTGGATTCGCTGGCTGTCCCATAGGCAATCATTGGAGCTCTATTGTATGTATGTATAGACGTTCTTATAAAGCGATATCACTGTCACCCGCCGGGCATCCTGGCGCTTAGACTGTTATGACACAGAGCGAGATTTTACCAACTTCTGATCTATTTACATTGTTCTGGGGAACAGGTGGGTCTTTAACTCTTTTTTGAAAATGGAGAATACCTCCAGGCCCCTCAGACCCAGCGGTAGAGAGTTCCACAGCCGTGCTGCGGCAGTCCTAAAGGAGCGTCCACCCATCCGGGTCCTCCGAAACTTGGGTACCACAACCAAGAGAGCCAATGCTGATCGGAGTGTTCTTGAGGGGATATACCATGAGAAAAGATCCTGCAGAGGGGCCGGGCCTTGACTGTGTAAAGCTCTAAAAACGATACACAGAGCCTTGAAGTTCACCCGTTAGGAAATTGGGAGCCAGTGAAGATCCCTGAGTGCTTTAGTGGAAGAGTCCGAGCGGCGTCGCGAAAGAGCCAGTTTAGCGGCACAATTCTGAATCCGCTGGAGTTTTCCTAGCACGGTAGTTGGAGCCCCCAGTAGCAGTGCGTTGCAGTAGTCAAGGCGACTGAGGATTATGCTCCGCACTACTTCTGGTCTTGCCTGCGCCGGAAGCAGGGGTAGGATCTTTCTCAAGGATCCAAGTAAAGCCATACACGTAGCCACCGTCTTATTTACTGAGGTGTCCAGTTGTAAATCGGAACTGAACATGACCCCCAGATTCCGAACCGAGTCAGCAGGCAGACTAGTGCCTAGGAAATCGGGTGGCCAGAAGCCCTGTGGTAGGGATGTGGGGATCCGGTCCGAGGAGCAGTGTAATACCTCGGTTTTCGAGCTGTTGAATTGGAGGGAGTTCTTCCCTAACCATTCTGCCGTGGCCCTCATGCATTGATGGAAAACCTCCTGTGACACCCCGCCCTTACCCTCAAACGAGAAGATAAGTTGGGTGTCGTCAGCGTAGTTGGTAACTGTTATGCCAAACGACTTGATCAGTGCGATCAGGGGACGGAGGTACAGGTTAAAAAGGATCGGGCTGATGGCCGAGCCCTGGGGTACTCCCTGTCCCACCCTCTTGATGTTGGATTGGTAGGGCGGCAGTGCAACTACCTGGTGTCTTTGCTCGAGATATGACACCAACCATTCAAGGGCTAAGCCTGACACCCCCGCCTCTGTCAATCTCCTGATCAAAGTAGCATGGTTGACCGTGTCGAACGCGGCCGACATGTCAAGCAGCACTAGAAAGGTTGCCTGACCCATGTCGGCCCGCGTCCGAAGGTCATCAAGAACAGTCACCAAAGCTGACTCTGTCCCGTGTGCCGGCCGAAACCCAAACTGAGCCACATCCAAACAGTCGTTCTTCTCAAGAAAGTTGGATAGGTGTTTTGTGGCCAGTTTCTCTAGGATCTTAATAGGGAAAGGCAGGAGGGAAATGGGCCTAAAGTTAGCTGGGCATGTGGGGTCCAGGTTTTCCTTTTTGAGCAATGGGGAGACCACCGCCAGTTTCCAGCAGTCTGGCACCCGTGCCGAGGCGAAAGACTGACAGCAGATGGAGAACAATGGGGGAAACAGCTCTTCACGACACAGTTTCCAGAATCTGGGTGGTAAGGGGTCAAAGGGTGAGCCAGAGGACACCCCATCGGCCATAGAGCAGAAGTCCTCAAAGGATGGTAGGGGGAATTTGCTTAGTTCCCCTACTTTGATGCACTCCTTCCCATTTTCTGGCAAGATGGAATCGTGTTGGGTGCTGCCAGTTGAGGGGGGGAGGTTATTTAAGATGTTGGTAATCTTATCCTCGAAGGCTTTTGCTAACAGATCGCAGAGAGCTTGTGAAGCCGGGATGACGTTTTTGGTGCAGCCAGGATGGGCCAGGTCCTTTACGATCTTAAATAGGGCCTGGGATTTATTAACAGCTGCCCGCAGAGATTCTTCTAGAAATCTGGCTTTGGCCAGCTTGATCTGGGTCTTATAGCGTGCCAGTGCTTGTCTAAAGAGGACTCTGTGAGATTCCAGGTACTGTTTCCTCCAGGTTCGCTCAGCCTGTTTGCATTGTAGCTTGAGCTGCCGGAGTTCTTCCGAGTACCATGGCATGGCAAGGTTGGTCCTGTCTTTGATTTTCCGCACCGGGGCCAGGGAATCCAGCGCAGTAGAAATATTCTGACAGAGAGTCTCATAGCTCTCATCCACGTTCACTCCCAGTGCAAAGCCGTCCGGCAGCAAAGAAGGCGGAATGGCTTGTCTGAGGAGTCTGGACCACAGTCTCCCCGTTCTAACGCCCGCCGCACTCCCTTTTTTCAGAGCGGTGCTAGTACACGAGAGGGAGAACTGGACAAGAGCATGGTCCGTCCAACACTGCGGCAGAACGTCAAGAAGTGAGGTGCTACCGGCATCAGCAAAGAGTAGATAGAGGATATGACCCTTTGCATGGGTTTTGGAGAGTACTAGTTGTTCTAGCTCAATGTTGAGACACACTTGTACCAGTTCTTCATAGGCTGACTTGGTTGATCCTTCTGAGCACAGATTGAAATCCCCCAACACCATTATCTTTGTGTGGGAGTGGGAGAGATCGTATACCAGATCAATGAGCTCAGGCACGGCCGATAGCGGGCAGGCCGGGGGTCTGTAGCATAATAGACCTGTAAGTAGCACACCCCCCGGGTCCTTGATGGAGAAGGCCAGTGTTTCGCACCCAGCAATAGCCTTGACGTTATGCTGAATGAGGTGTAGAGTCTGTCTAAAGATTATGCCAATTCCACCTCCTCTACCTCTCGCCCTAGGAATGTGCATTATTTTAAAGCCCGGGGGACACACTGACCCCAATTCCACCGAGCTAGTTGGTGTTGTCCACGTCTCTGTCATAAAGAGTACATCAAGATGCAGAGACTCTACAAGTAACGCAATCTCATCACAGTGTTTGACGAGTGAGCGCACATTCAACAGCCCACAGGACACTGCAGCTGGGTGCTTGCTAGAGGAGTTGTCCTTTTGATTACTGACAGAACCAGGGTTAAAACTTAGAAGTTCCTCACGAGAGTATGAATGGGAGGGGGCGCCTGAGTTCCCAGAGGTAATCCGTCCGGCCGCCGGCACGTCCCGTGCGCGAACGGGCGCAAACGGGCTTACCTCCGGCGCCCCACCGGCGCTCCCGCTGCGCGCCTACGCTGCGCGCTTGTGGGATAGTCGTCATTTATAGCAGTAGACACTACAGTCCTGTAGTGCGAACACTAGACCCCCCAACCAAGATGGCGCCAGCAATTCGGCACTCCCTGGATTCCCTCACTCACCCAAGATGGCGGCTGCCAACACCACAGCGTGATGTCTCCGGGAGCCCTAAGTTCCCTGAGCTGGTCAATTTCCCGCAAAGTGCGGAGTGGGGACACGATTTAAGTTGCAGGTAAGAGGGGAGGAATAATAATAAAGCGCTAGGTTGAAAATAGCGCCAGAAGCAACAGCGCGCACGCGCTATACAGTAGATAGGTTTTGTTTTTAAAATAATTAAAATCAGCAGCAGCAGTGCAGCGCTAGATACAGCAGCGCGCAGTGGTCAAGTAAGTCTGACCACACGATGGAAAGTTCTGCTTTTTATGCCCTTTTATTGTAGCATTTTACATGTGTAACTTTCAATTGGGAACAGTTAGAGATTTGGAGTTTAGGCTCACTGAACTTATAATTTAATAACACATCTTTTAGTAAAGGTTGTTTTTAAATTGTGTGTTTGAAAATACCACTTTCAGAAAGTGTGAATTTTCTTGTTTACCCATCCTGTGCGCCTCTGCCTGTTTGTGTATTCACTTTCTGGTTTTGGAGTGACAGGAGCTGGGGATGTGCATTCACTCTAGACAGTCCCAAGGAGGGTGGAGGGAGGGGTTGAGGTGTGCCCTGCCTCTCCTGGGTGACTTATAGCTGGGCTGAATAGACCTGGTTTGCATATAGAGAAGTGGGAGGGGGTTTCACTAGCACCTGAATAGGCTGGGTCTCCTTTGCACCATGCTGACTCTAGCACCTGTAGGGCATCTAAAAGAAAGGACATCACTGGTTTGGACTGGGCTCAGAGACCCTTGCTACAAAGAGAACAAAGAGAAAATGGGGTATAAGTTTTGGACCCTAAACCCCAGAGAATTAGATCACTTCTGGATTCAAGAGGAATGTCTACCAAGGGGAAGATCTGGAGAGCTTGCTTTGATACTTTGCTGGGTTGGCCTGCAGTAGCTGCTTCTGCCAAAGAGAGGACAAAGACTGGAACTTTGCTGTGAATCTGCTTGAGATGAATCTCCTGTTCTGAAGTCTCAGGAATAAAAAGACTTCACCTGCAACCCACTGACCAGCACCTCGACTCCTCTGTGGACTCCTGTATTCAGAAGGGCATCAATTCCAGTTCCTGGGCCCTGAAAATTGTGTGGTTGGTGCTGCATAGCAAGAAGAACAACTCAAACACCACCAGTGATGCCACCAGTCATGCCACGACCTGCACCAAGGCCGGGGGCACCGCTAGTACAATGCATAATGCACCACCCTCCTTCATCAGAGCTTTGAAGCCCTTTGACACCCTTCGATGCCTTTAGTTATCAGCCTTCCCGAAGCCAGCGCACCCACCAACACAATCACTGCCAGTGCTCGAATCCAGTTATTGCTGAGCCGCTAACCAACGAGGATGACTTCACAAACAACATCGCATTGTCTCACCAGAACCGACGCATCAGGGCCAATGCCGCATCACCTCCCCTGTCCTGGACTCGACACCTTGCCTCCTCATGGACTTGACATGTCACCTTTCCATGGCAGAAAGGAGCCAGCTTTGCCTCGCCATCGAAGACTTACCCCGTGAATCATCTGTTGACTTTGTTTCCAAGGTACTGTTGTTCAGGGGTCCTTGTGACTCTGTGCCCGACCCGCACACCTCATGGTCAGCAACGTACTTTGGATCTACGCCTGACATGACACCATAATAGCCCCAGGTGGAGCTACTAGTTTCTACAGTTCTATTTTTGAAGTATCCATCTAAAAGTCATATCTTCGTTTTAGTCTTGTATGGTTTAGATAAAGATATTTTATTTTTCTAAACGTGTGTGGAGTCCATTTGTGGTGTTTTCACTATGTTATCATGTGTTTGGGTATAAATACTTCACACATTGCCTTTGGGATAAACCTGTCTGCTCGTGCCAAGCTACCAAGGGGGTGAGCAGGGGTTGTCTAAAGTGTGTAATCCCCTTAGCCGGACTAGAAGGAAGGGTCCCTACATGGACAAAGGTGCATACCTCTGCCAATTAGTGATCCTCATTTCTAACACTCAGCCTTCTGTGCCTTGATAACTTTTGACACAGTGCCCACTTACCACACAGCGCAGGGCTTGTATGATTGTGTAGTTCTGCAAGCTTTGTGGGAAGCTGGTGTGACTCTTCCATCCCACCCTTGACATGCACAACAGGGGGAGCCGTAAATGCCCCCCCTCCCCAACACCACTCCAACTTCCAACACCTGCTTTGTTTATCATACTTCTTAAATATAGAGCTGCTGGTGAAACAAGGCTACAATGTAATGATTAAGTATTTAAGGAGAAAAACGTATCAGTCTAGACATTAGACGGGCTCACAAACACAGCTGAAAGCTTAAAATAATACATCTTACAAATAACTGTATGGTAGATAGGACGAGGGCATATGCCAAGAAGGAAAAATAAGCATTATCACAAAACACTGTATTTAGACAATTGGCAGCAGAGATAGGAAAATAATAAGGAAATGTGCAATGTAACCACAGAGTGCCAATTCTATAAAAAAAATCAGTTTGGACTGACTGGGCAATTCAGTATGAAACACGAGACAGTCAGAAAATATATATCAAACGACAAATCAGCTGGCACTGATATACTGACAATAGATATTAGCAATGAATCTAGAGATGTGTATCCCCTTAACTAGAAAAGCACTGTTAGGAGCTATGGCCTATTATCTTTCACTAGGGACCTATATAAATATGTGGAATGGTAAACACTATGGACACATCATTGTAACGTTTCCCAAAGTGACTTAGACTAATCATGAAAGTAATTTACAATGGCATTCTGGAACACTTCTTAGGGATATTTCTGAGTCGATTTTAACATTCTGGTGGTACCAGCACATAATGATTTCAGCATGTTACCTCGGGGTTAGAGTCTGAAGTTAGCTGTGTTATTAAATTCAAGCAAGGTATGGCTGTAACTTTGCATTTCCAATTTTCATGAACTTGAAGGGAATTTAACCACAAAGCAGCGAGCATCTTCTTCCTGGTAACTACATTTTTAAAACGACTTAATTGCACATGTGAGATACGAGCCTACATTGAAATGTCAAGCGATATGCTGGCCGGCCACTGAAGAAAAAACATTACAAACAAAAGGAGTACTGTACAAAAACAGAATACTAAATCAACTGTAATTGCCTCTGGGAAAAGGTAAGACGGCCTACCTTTTAAGTTCTAGTTTAAACAGGTTTAAATCATTTGGAGAAATGTACATTTGGAAAAGATTTGGATGGCTAGCTCAAGTTCTATGGACATTTTGATTAATGCATTTAGTAGTATACATGTTATATTCACTTTAAAATATAATATATAAAAATTCAAACATACAATGTACTTACAGTACACAATAAAATATGCCGACAACATACAATGTACTTACAGTACAAAGTATAATATACCGAATTAAAGTATTATATCACACATGTACATCGCTTTTTCTATTTGACATCGCCAGAGTAATTCGCTTTTCTACAATGCTGCTTGCCTGTTACAACAACATTTTAATAACTTAAAGCATACATTTTTGTAGGTATTATGTTTTTATTCAAGTGTTGCAGTGATAAGTACACAACTTGGTTTCGATCAAAGTGGTGTCATATTTTTGTACCTGGCAGGAGGAGTAATCAGTTCTAATGTTTTTTTTTGTCCAAGGCAAATTTACATTTTATCGCCTCTAGTGTGTCTTTTCCCACAAAAGAGATTCTAGAGCCCAAACATGCACATGCTGTGTTTCATGTGAAATGATGAGGCTCTATTTGTATTAACCAATTGACTACCTTTGTTAGCCAACGATACTGATGTTCTGCTCAAAAGCCAAGTTTGGTGTCTTATCCAATACTTAGCTGACTCAGACACTGTTAAGTTTCATAAGGAAATCGCCAGTAAAATCTTCCTCCCTGCATAATTATAATGTCCTACCCTAAAGTCGACACTGTAAACTCAAGATAAACCAAATTATGTGTTATTTCAAGTGGTGTGTAAACTCCAGAATACATGGTTCTGCCGACGCTATTCCCACAAACAATTTTCCTCAAAATATTCTCCATTAATTCAGCACTAGATGATCGGGCATCTTCACCCCAGGTATATGCTGCTGGATCGACCCATACCACCTTTATATTGATGGAATAGAGAGAAAAGAGACCAGCAAGGGCACCTTGGAAGACAAAACATAGTCTCTTCCCCCACAGCGGCAGCGCCGCACAGAGTGGAGGGGAGTGGTGTAGAGTGGATTGACGTAGAGAGGAGTGGCATAGAGCGGAGTAGGGTGGAATAGGAGGGAGTGGGTTGGAGGGTACTGAGGTAGTGGGGTGGACTTGATTAAAGCAGATTTGGGTGGATTGGTTTGGGGTGGATTGGGATGGGGTGGATTGGGATGGGGTGGATTGAGATAGATTGGAGTGGAGCAGATTATATTAGTTTGGGGTGGGATGGATTGGATTGGGGTGGGGTGGATTGGATTGGAGTAGGGTGGTTTGGAGTGGGTTGAATTAGAGTGGGTTGGAGGGGCTGGATTGGACTGGAACAGAGGGAGGTGGATTGGATTGAAGTGGGGTGGAATGGACTGGAGTGAGGTGCATTGGAGTGGGTGGATTTCCCTTGAGTGCAGTGGAATGAATTGGAGTGGGGTGGATAGATGGATTGGATTGGATTGAGTGGGGTGGACTGAACTTGGAAGGGGTGGATTGGATTGGGGTGGAGTGGATTGAGTAGATTGGGGTGGATTGGACTGCAGTAGGTGGGGTTGATTGGAGTGGGGTGGACTGGATCGGTAGATTAGATTGGAGTGGGGTGAATTTAAATTGAGTGGGGTGGATTGAATTGGTGTTAGGTGGAGTGGAGTAGGGTGGATTGGAGTGGGGTGGATTGGATTGAAATAGAGTGGGGTGGATTGGATTGGGGTTGGGTGGATTGGAGTAGGGTGGCCTGGAGTGGGGTGGATTGGAGTGGGGTGGAGTGGAGTGTAATGGAGTGGATTGGATTGGAGTGGGGTGGATTGGATAGGAGTGGAGTGGATTGAAGAGTGGCGAATTAGTATGGGGAAGATTGTTTTGGATTGGAGTGGGGCAGATTAGAGATGGGGAGATTGTTTTCGATTGGAGTGCGGTATGTTGGAGTGGAACAGATTGTTTTGGATTGGAGTGGGGCAGATTGTTTTGAATTGGAGTGGGGCAGATTGGAGAGGGGCAGATTGGAGTGGGAAGATTGTTTTGGATTGGAGTGAGGCAGATTGTTTTTGATTGGAGTGAGGCAGATTGTTTTGGATTGGAGTGGGGCAGATTGGAGTGAGGTGGATTGCTTTGGATTGGAGTGGGGCTGACTGTTTTGAACTGGAGTGGGTGGGTAAGAGAGGGGCAGATTAGAAAGGGGCAGATTGTTTTAGATTGAGTGGGGCATATTGAGTGGGACAGACTGGAGTGGGGCATATTGGCATGGAGCAGAGTCGAGTGAGTCAGATTGTTCTGGATTGGATTTGGGGCAGTTTTGAGTGGGGTGGATAGTTTTAGATTGGAGTGGGACAGATTGTTTTGGATTGGAATGAGGCAGATTGTTTTGGATTGAAGTGGAGCAAATTAGAGGGGGGCATGCTGTTTTGGATTGGAATAGGGCAGATTGGAGTGGAGTAGATTGAAGTGGGCAGATTTTTTTTAGATTGCAGTGGGGCAGATCGTTTTGAACTGGAGTGGGGAAAAATGTTATGGCCTGGAGTGTGGCAAATTATTTGTTCTGGAGTAGGGAAGATAGGAGTGAGGCAGCTTTAAACTTGGCACCCTTGGTGCGGTTTCCCTGGACTTTTAGCCTCTACCTCCTGAATTTTTTGACTGTGATGGATTTCGTTTTTGCAGGCTTAGGTGCTTTGGGCACTTTGCCACAGCTGATTAGTGGCAAAGTGCAGTGCTCCCTGTGTAAATTATAAGTATGATTGGTAATCCATAATTGACATATTTGGTTTACTGGTAAGTCCCTAGTAAAGTGCACTGAGTGTGCCAGGGTCTGTAAATCAAACGCTACAAGTAGGCTTGCAGCACTGATTGTACCACCCACATGGGTAGCCCTTTAAGCCTGTCTCAGACCGACAACGGTAGAGTTGCGTGCGCAGTTTGTAACTGCCATGTTGACCGGGCAAGTGCACCTGCTTTCCAGACCCAAACCTTCCCTTTTCTTACATTTAAGGTACCCCTCAGGTAGGCTCAAGGTACCCCCATGGGGAGGGTGCAGTGTATGTAAAAGGTAGGAACATGTAATGGTGTGTTACATGTCCTGATAGTGAAATACTATACAGGCTGTCTGTCCCACAGGCTAATAGGGGAGCTGCACTGTAACTACTTACAAAGGTACTTTCCTATTGGGAAAAGATGGATAAGTTGAGTTTAGGGTCTCTGAACTCAGAATTGACTAACACATCCCAAAGTAAAGGTGGTTTTCAAATTGTGTGTTTGAAAATGGCACTTTTAGAAAGTAGGAATTTTCTTGTTTAACCATTCTGTGTGCCTCTGCCTGTTTGTGTATTTACTGACTGTTTTTGGGGTGGCAGGAGCTGGGGATATGCATTCACTCTAGACAGTCACAAGGGGAGTTGAGGTGTGTCCTTCCTTTCCTGGGTGATTCATAGCTGGTCTGCATCAAGAGTAGTGGGAGGAGTTTCACCAACACCTGAATAGGCTGTGTCACCTTTTCACAATGCTGTCTCCACCTCCTATACAGAAACTGGGCCAGATAGTGCAGAACTGGTATGGACTAAGCTCAGAGACCCTAACAACCAGAAGAACAAAGAAACAATGGGCTATATTATTGGACCTTGAATCCGAGAAAATTAGATCACTTCTGGACTCAAGAGGAATCCCTGCCAAAGGGAAGAGCTGGAGAGCTGTAAGGAGGAGTACTACCCCATTGCTGTGTGTGCTTTGCTGGTTTGGCCTGCAGTTGCTGCTTCTGCCATGGAGAGGACAAAGACTGGAACTTTGCTGTAAACCTGCTTGAAGAAGAATTTTGAAGGGCTTGTGTGTGCTTGCCTCGTGTTCTGAAGTCCCAGGGCCCCAAATACTTTACCTGAACCCACTGACCAGCACCTGGACTCCTATGTGGATTACTTTATTAAAAAATGCACCAATTCAAGTTCCTGGACCCTCAGAATTGTGTGGTAAGTACTGCACAGCAAGAACAACAACTCTGATGCCACCAGTGATGCCTCTACCAGCACTCAGGCCGGGGGCACCACTTGTGAAGAGCACGGTGCATCGCCCTGTCTGCACCACAGCTCTGATGCCCTTCGAAGCCTGCCGATGCCTGCAGTTATCAGCCTTCCTGATGCCATTGCCAGCATCGCGGGATTACGGAACCAATAACCGATGAGGGTGACAGAGACTCTTCGACGTTGCATCGCATAACCGGAACGGACTAATCATTGCCAAATGCCACCTAGCTTCCCCTGACCTGGACTTGAGGCCTTGTTTCCTCATGGATTTGGCGCCTCGCCTCCCTCGTGGAAGAAAGGAACCAGCTTTTCCTCAACACTGAGGCCTTACCTCCACGGCAAGAAAAAGTGGTGAGATGCACACCATGTCGTACTCCTGATTTAAAGTCACTTAACCTCTTCAGACTATATTGGCGTGCAAACTTGATTCACGCTCCGCCCAATTGCGCACAATGAAACAGAACACGGTGGCACCTTCGCTGGTGCCAATTCAAGCTGCACAGCCAGCCGTATTATTGAATAAATTCAATCAATCAAAAACTTATTTTGATGCTTTACTCTACATTTAATCCATATTTTACTCTTTTATACTTCTTATCCAATGTTTCAAATCTTTCAATTCATTTTACTCATTCACATGCTGCGTGAAGATGTTAACTCAAGTACGGAAGGCGTCACAGTTTCCATATGTCACGTCTTTATTTGAAATTGCCCAATGCATTTCGGGAACAAAGTCCCTTCGTCAGGGGAAACTAGAATGCAAAAAATCATCTATATTACCAATAGCTTCATAGTTATGCATCTACTCCAAATGACAAAGTTGATTAAATGTATTAATTATAGAATCCATTATGGCATCATTTTAAATAGCGTAAAATCAACACAGCTTTAAGATATCCACCCCTTTACCACAACAACCGCATCCTTGACTGTAGCCACAAGTTTTTTAGAACATCATGCTCTTAACTCACAGCTCTCCCACTGGTGTTCAGCCCATCATTTAAATACCTTCACCAATTAAACTGTAACATGCTTACTGTGACAAGAGAATTATCGTTCATTTAAAATAACCCAAACTTGCTTAGAAATTCATGTTCTTTGGATAGTAACTCCATATCGTCCCGTAAACATTTCAAAAAGGTGCCACAGCACCAATCTTCCTCTGCGTGGTAGCTGAATCAACTTCTAGTGACTAACTCGACTTCATATCCCACCTCCCTGATTATACACAGGTGAGTAGTCACGTGTGTTTTTCCAAGAAGCTCACGCACCGTTGAAACCAAACTTTTAGAGAGCTGCGCTCGAGCCTCTGATCAAAATATAGTAATCTACACTACATTTACCTCCACGGCGCCATATATCATCTGTTGGTACTCTTGTGGGACTCAGTGCCCGGCCTGCGCATCTTGCGGTTTGTGGCGTACTTTGGAATTGTGCCTGTCATGACATCATAATAGCCCAAGGTAGAGCTATTTTGTATCTACAGTTCTATTTTTTAAGTAACCAGTTTAAAAGTGATATCTTAATATATGTATATTGGATTGTTGGTGTTTTGATCTTGCTTGGTTTATTTATGGATACATTATTTTTCAAAACTGGTGTGCTGGCCATTTGTGGTGTTTTCACAGTGTTATTGTGGGTGAGGGTACAAATACTTTAAATATTCCTTTTGAGATAAGCCTGTCTGCTTGTGCCAAGCTACTAAGTGAGTGAGCATGGGTTATCTATAGTATGTAGCTCCCTTACCCTGACTAGAAGGAAGGGTCCCTACTTGGACAAATGTGCGTACCTCAGCCAATTAGAGACCCCCATTTCTAACATTAGTGGTCAGTAGTGAGGATTTAACTTGTATTTGTACTTGACCCACAATAATCGGTGTACATCACAAGTCTAGTGCAGAGAACTGCGCAACCACATACTGTCTTTTTTGGTACTATTTATGTTGAAGTATCCATGCACCATGTCACTAAATGGTAAACCAGCAAGTGAGGCTGCAGAATTAAAGCTTCCATTGAAATGTTGCATATGTAAAAAGTAGATCCACTCAAACAATTTTTCAAAAGCTTTGGATGTCCCATGAGGAGCTCCGCTAGGAAGGAGGACCAGCAAGAGTCCTGGACTGCCTGGTGGGAGGTCAGAGAGGCTGAGGAGACTGAAGATGGAAATGTAGATATAGATCTTCTGGACCAGCAAGGAGGCATTGGGGCTCAGGATCTGCTTATAGGGAGAGCACCCTCTGGGCCTTGCAGCAGTGTGTCTACTAGATATTTTTCTCCAGTGGAGATGGAGGAGAGACAAAGGGTCAGGAATCATGAGTTGGAGCTTGAGAAATTCAGAAGAGAAGACAGGGCTTATGCCTTAGAGGAGAAGAAAGGGCTTTTGGCATCTGAATTAAGCATAAGGTAGCAGAACACCAGGGCCAAGCAGGCAGAATCCAGTGTAACTGGTGGTAGCATAGTGCCAGTACATTCTGGGGGAAAGGTCTACATTCCTAAAGTTCTAGTACATCATTTCCAGATGGGGGGAGATATCTTTGCTTGGTTTGCATCTTATGAGGCAGCACTTCTGATGAATGAGGTCCCAGAGAAACAGTGGGGAGCAGGCCTGTGGAAACACTATGAGGTCAATGGGGGGAACACCCTCACACCTTTGGAGGAGGCGGGTACTCTCACTTATCCTAATATGAAGGAGGCTTTATACCTCGAGTATAGGCTCACACCTGAGCAATACAGGAAAAGCTTAGGTCTTTTAAAAAGCTTGAGTATAACACTTGGGTGGAATGTGTGAAATTCTTTTGCAGAGCACGGGATAGTTGGATAAAGGGCAGCATGGTAACGGACTACAAGGGGTTGTATGACGTAAATGAATGCCAGCACTTGTATAGTTGTTGTGTTTCAGAGCTGCACCAGCAGCCGATGGATAGTAAGCTGATTTGACCCCAAGAAGTTTGCTCAGGAAGTAGCAAGGGGTGTGTGGGAAACCTAATCAAAGGTGGGTAGGGTCCCCAGCAGAAGAGTGGGGAGGACAAGGGTAACCAAAAGGAGTTCTCTGAAGGGCCCAAAATAGTTCCCAGGGTAAATATTCTCAGCCCCCCAGTGTTAAGAAGGCATGGCCTCCTAGATGTAAGCCAGACAATAGGGATCCTGCAAGTGTTTTACATGTGTGTAGGAGGGTCACATGAGGGGGGAATCCCAAGTGTCCCAAGGCCACACCGGCACCCACTAAAGGTCCATCACAGAGGTTAGTTAGTGTAGCGCTGGGAGAGGAGTTGGTTCCTAGTGAAGTCAGGGAGCCAGCTGAGATGACCCTTATCTCGCCAGGAGATAGTGAGATGGTCCAGAGGACCTACTGCCTGAAAACACTAAGTACAGGCAGTGGGTTTGCCACTTGGGGGGGTGCCCTACTCTTGTTGGTTTGTGGCAACCGGCTGCCAACCAGGCAGCAGGTGATAAGTCTGGATCAAATTTGATTTATTGGGAGAATGGTCTCCTAATTAGTGAGTCTGAGGTTGCTGAGCTGGGTTCAGTCAGTGTGCTGGTGGTACCCAAGCGCTTCAGGACCTTCCTACTGGGTCTAGCTCATGATGTGCCGTTGGCAGGACATTTGGGGTGTGACAAGACCTTTCACAGGCTTGTCACTCAAATCTTTTGGCACCATATGCGAAGACACACTGATACTCATTTTAGGTCTTGTCAGACTTGCCAAGCAAGCAGCAAGAGTGGGGGAAGTGTAAGGCTCCTCTCCAACCTTTCCCTGTGGCGAACACCCTTTTGAGCAGGTGGGTATTGATATTGTGGGGCCACTGGAACCCAAGACAGCCTTAGGCAACAAGTACATCTTGGTCTTGGTGGACCATGTCACCCGGTACCCGGAGGCTCTCTTTCTCAGGACAACCAAGGCACCTGTTGTGAGCTGTGCATTTATGGGTATTTTTTCCTCCATGGGTTTCCCCAGAGAGGTGGCATCTGATCGGGATACCAACTTTATATCTAAGTATATGACTTCTCTGTGGGAGGAGTGTGGTGTAATGTACAAATTCATCACTCTTTACCATCCCCAAGGAAATGGATTGGTTGAGAGATTCAACCGAACACCTGAAAGACATGATTAATGGTCTTACAGAACCCATGAGATGTTAGTGGGACATTTTTGTACCATGCCTATTGTTTGCTTACAGAGAGGTCCAGCAGAAATCCTTAGGGTTCAGTCCCTTTGAATTACTGTATGGGCATTCTGTAAGAGACCCTCTCAGACTGGTGAAGGAGGGCTGGCAGAAACCGCCCGTAAGACTCCCCAAGTTGCATTTAGCTACATGCAGGCAATCAGAAACCAGACTAAGCGCATCAGGAAACTCACCCAGGCAAACCTAGAAGCCAGCCATGAAGAGATACAATGTTGGTATGACCAGAATGCCACTACAGTAGAGTTTAAACCTGGCCAGAAAGTGTGGGTAATGGCACCAGGGGCTCCAAGACAAGTGGACTGGGCGATTTGAGGTGGGGGAGCGCAAGAGTGAAGTCCCCTACCTGGTGAACTTGCAGACTCCTAGGAACCCTTTGAGGGTCCAACATGTGAACCGCCTAAAAATGCACGTTGGGGCATCTGAAGTGACTATGCTTCTGGCAACAGATGATGGAATGGAGGAGGAGAGTGAGCCTCTTCCTGACCTTTTGTCTGCGCAGGAGCATGATGGGTCAGTAGATGGTGTGAACCTCTCTCCCACCCTGACCCCAGAGCAGCAGAGGGACTGACGCATATGTCATGGGCCAGTTTGCCTCCCTGTTTTCCCAGGCCCCAGGAATCACCAGTTGGTGTGTCCATGATGTGGACACTGTGGACAGTCTGCCTGTGAAACACAACATTTACAGGCTGATTGACAAGATCAAAGCTAGCATCAGGGAAGAAGTTTCCAAGATGTTGGCACACTGGGTGATTAATAGCACTCGTTAGAACACATGCGTTTTCTAACCATGCTATTACAACACAAGTCTTTACAATGACGCGTTGTTACATCAGATTCCATTACAAAGCAAGTCGTTAAAACAAATAATTTACTATTCCAACTCCAGTGTGTGCAACAGTAGGATAGGTGTTGGATTGAAAATACAACAAATACAACACCTTCTGCCCCTTATAGCCAGTCATTGTAATGATGTGCGCTGTAATGGCATGCAATGTATCAACGCATCATTGTAACGACTTGCGTTGTAATAGCATGCGATGAATCGCATGCATTGTAAACAATGCTACCCGGGGTGATAGAGCCCTCCAGCAGCACCTGGCCTAGTCCAGTGGTCTTGGGTCCGAAAGCTGCTGCACCTGGTACCACTCCTAAATTTTGGTTCTATGTGGACTACCATGGGCTCAATGCTGTCACCAAGACTGATGGGCATCCCATCCCCAGAGCTGGTGAGCTCATCAATTGGTTGGGACCTGTCCAGTTCCTCAGCTTTTGACTTAATGTCTGGGTCCTGGCAGATTACCTTGACTGGTGGGGCTAATGAGAGGTCTGCGTTCTCAATGTCAGATGGGCACTACCATTGCCGGGCCATGCCCTTTGGGTTAATGAATACCCTTGCCACGTTCCAGAGACTTGTCAACCAGGTATTGTCTGCACTGGAGGAATTCAGTGCCTCCTACCTGGATGACATTGCAGTGTTCAGCTGTAGCGGGGAGGAACACTTGCAACACCTCTGTAAAGTGTTGAGGCCCTGCAGAAAGCAAGCCTCGCTTTCAAGGCCAGTAAGTGCCGGATAGGGCAGGGGTCTGTGGTGTACTTAGGGCACCAGGTAGGAAGTGGCTAGGTGGTGCCCCCACAGCCTAAGATTGACACCATTATGGCTTGGGAGCCCCCCAAGACTCAGACAGAGGTGAGAGCCTCATGTGGGTGACAGAATCCGTGCTGCCACTCGTGGCATTTGATTTAAAGGCCCTAGCACACTCAGTGCAAATATGCCAATCATGGATAACCAATCATAATTTACACAGAGAGCAAATGCACTTGAGCAGTGGTAGAGTGCCCTGAGTACTAAAGCTAAGGAAAAATGGGTCCAAATCAGTAGGTCAAAAAGTCTGGGGATACTCTGCTAAAATGCCAGGTCTCTAACAGCCTCCGTTTCTCCTTCAAACATCTGCCTAGTTAAAATGTAAAAAAATTGTTTAATTACAAAAATAAATGAATTGTGCTAAAAAATAAGTCTTACTTTTTTTATTTAAAAAACTATTTGATTCCATAAAAAATGTACTCTTGAACACACAAAAACTGTATTGTTAATAATAAGATCACATTCTTTACAGAGCAGAAGTAGCCCACAGATTTGTATCAGTTCAATAAATATAATGATTCTTGTCACACATCTGGTGCCTAAATACCCGTAAGCTGTACTGCAGCGAACCAGAATATTTTCAGCACTTCGTCTCAGAATTTCACTCCCTAGTCACTCGCCCAAATCTATATTTGGCACTTTGATCCCAGTATTTAGGTCAATAAATATGTTCCAATACAGGTACTTACAACCTCACCACCTCTGGCGCCATACATATCTTGGAAGAATATAACTCTGTTCTTTAAAATGTTATCATGTATCATACTTCGGGTTTCCATCATATGAAATTCTAAGGAAAGGGAGCTGTTAAACCAATCTTTGGACATGCACTAAGTTAACCAATTAATGTCTTAAGCAGCGTGCCACCAGACTGTTCACTGTGGTCCAGCATATTATACCATCCAGTAAAAGACATCATTTGGTATAAGTTCCCAGAGATAAGCAGGCCACGCACTAAAGTCAAAGATGAGAATATATTGCTTTTGAGTTTGATAAAAGAGATATAATTGAGTTGTGTAATCGTAACAACCATTAGAACATTGGAATGTGGAGCACTCCATTGAATGCAATGTGGTGCTCTGAGCTTCTACGGGCCGGTAAAAGCTCACGAAGCAACATTCCAATATTGTTTTACAAAGGCCTCTCGGTCGTGCAATATTGGCATTAAAAATCTTGTTATGTTTTTATTCTGTAAGATGAACCAGGAAATAGACTCCATTATGTACTGGCATGTGCCATCACGTTTTTTAAACTTTGCTGTTTGTGTGCCAGAGGAAAAGATTTCTGATGTTAGTGGAAGAGAGGTGGTGGCTGGCACTGGCATTGGTCCAAACCACTGTTTCAGTTTCTGGCAGGGATGGACAGAAGATTGGTCCGGGCACCAAATAATAAGTGCCCCCTATTAGTGAATCAGATACCTAAAAAAAGGGGCCTATGTTTGTAAATCAGGGCAGCGTTAAACTAATAAAGACAAGCAGGCAAGTGTTTTGCAAGGTATGAAAAGTGAATGCATTTGTGCTTGCTGCAGACAAAGTATGTGGTAATATCAAAGAACTCAGCTGTAAAAACCAGCCCACCAGACCACAAAACAGGCACACAAACAGACAAAAAAGTCAATAAACTGGTTTGTGAGACTAGCCCTTCTGACACTGCCAGATTGCCCTATACGCCATTTACGACCTTGGTCTCTAGCTGAATGGAAGCTTATATTTGTGCATTCTGTTGAAAACATCTAGTTTACCTGTTTTATCTTTATACTCGAGTATACTCGAATATACTTATTCGAGTGATGGCTATGAACCAGTGTGGCAAATACTCAACTGTCCATTAAAACAGGACTCTCAATAACTTTAGTTTTCAGGAAATATATACTTAGAAAGCGCCTTCTTTTATAACAAATATAAACATGAGTAGAACACCCCAGGCAGCAGGTCTGTATGTGTCCAGTATACAATAAATCAAATAAAAAACACACTTCCACAATTAAAATGTTAACATGTGTTTACCAGACTAGTGTTATTCTTAAGATAAGTTTGAGTTTTTTAAGGCATCCTGGCATACTTTATGGGGTGATCGATCCAGATCCTAACATATTGGAGAAAGGGGCGGAGCCGGGAGCCGAGCGGACGCTGATCGTCTCGACTCCCGGTTCACGAGCTGATCTAACCCGGCCCTAGGCAGATACAGCCCTTCATTTCGACCACTGATTTTGCCAACACGAAGCGGAGCGAGTAGGGCAGGTGCGGAGAAACAGCGATCGCACCCAAGTTGGCGGACAGGCTCGATCTTCCGAATTGAAGGAGGAGAGGGCGGAGGCGCTCAAAATGGCGGGCGGCACTACGCCGGGGACTCCCCTGACTGCTGCGGCCGCTGGAGGTAGGATTGCGTCCTGCGCTACCCCGGCTTGTCGAGACTCTCGCCGCAGCAGCTGGCATAATTTCCACTAGTTTCATTTCGGTGGAGACCCACACTGAGGTAATCCTCCCAGCGCCTGCCTGACTCTAAGATGGCGGTCGGCGACGATTCTCGGATGGTGATCGCCGCTTCCACTGGCTCGCCCCAACTTCTCCCCGGCCTCCTGCTAATCCTGCGGCCCTCTCTTGGATTTTTGGCCTGCCTCCTGACCTGCTGCCAGTTTGGGGCCACTGCCAGTGCTGGATTGCCTTGTGGCCCTGCAACACGGGCCAGATCCCCGGACCACTCACCCCTCCCCCACATGGCACCAGGGTTCTGAATGTTGCCGGGAGCCGCTCCCGGAATCCACACCGCTTGCGGTTGAATGCACACACAACCCACCGGCTGCCGTGCAGCGCATCACGGCCAACGCGTGACCGCACCAACAGCGTCAACATGGCCTTCACCACCTGGCGCACTCTCACCCCCACCGTGACGGCTGACTACAAGCTCTCCAAGATGGTGACGCGCCTGCGGCTGGCCTCCAGCTTCATCTCCCACCTTCACCCCTGGACTTCTTGACTTTTGCTTTGTCCTGACCGACACTTTGTTGCTGTTTTCGGACAGTTTCTCTGGACTCTAGCCCTCCTCCCATTCCCTCGTCCTTTTACCCTTTTCCCCGTGGATGATCCTCAAATGTTCCCTCCCTTTTCTGCTTCCCCTTCTCTCCATACCCTTCCATCCCTCCCACCCTCCCTTTCCACACTTATGGAACTCTGCTCTTTGACTTATTGTAATAACTCTAATCAATGGTATTTGCTTTAGACCTTGCACCATATACCATTCCTATGTGACTCTTAGAGTTTTTCCAGTCATATCCCCTCCCTATGTATATAGAGATAACTCTAATCACTAGGGTATGCAGTAGACCTTTGTACTCTCTACCATTCCTATGTGACCATTAGAGTATATCCGGTCTTATCCCTTCCTATGTATATAGAGATAACTCTAATGACTAGTCTCCTATGTGACTTTTAGAGTATATCCATGTGTATCCCTTCCCTCTGTATATAGAGATAACTCTAATCACTGGAACATGCAGTAGTCCACTTTGCTCTCTTCCATTCCTATGTGACTTTTACAGTATATCCAGTCTTACCCCTTCCCTATGTATATAGAGATAACTCTAATCACTAGTTTATGCAGGAGTCCGCTTTGCTCTCTACCATTCCTATGTGACTCTTAGAGTATATCCATGTGTTTCCCCTCCCTAAGTAGATAGAGATATCACTAGTATATGCCTAGAGTTTTTCCATTTGTATCTCCTCTTTGTGTGACTTTATCTCTTGTACATTTGCAATTTTTTTCTGTTTGTACCTTTTTATAATGCATGTAATCCTAAGTCCGTATGTTTTCAACTGGTTCTTATGTAAGTCAAAAATTTGCAATTTTGTTTTTCCGAATGTAACCTTCAGTCCTTATGGTTGTAACTGGGTCCTATGTAAAGCGCTCTGACACCTTCGGGTAAAGTTCGCGCTATATAAAATCGCATAAATAAATAAATAAATAAATAAATAAATATTGCCTGCCTTTGAAAACTAGATAATTGGATCTTTTGAAGCAATTTGAAACTATATAGAACAGCTTAAATAAAGGGTCCCTGTAGGGCTGCAGCAGTTGAAATTCCAGTTCTGGATCTGAAGTACTGTGACGTAATTGCAAGAAATTTCCTAATTTCACATCTATATTAGCATTTATGTAATTGAAATCAGATTTAGCAATTGAACTGATTTGTTTTATGTAAAAGGACAATGCAACCTAGAAATAAATGCCTCTGTATACGTCTCTTGCGTCATCAAGCCATTTTAACAAAGAGCGGCAGTTAAAATATTCTAGGTACCTGTTTTTGTGTGAGCAATACTACATCCCAGGTTTGAGCGTCTCAATTAGAAGTACCACAACAAAGACAAGTACTGGTTGCAGCATGATAAACAGAGATGGACATGGCTAAATTCCCATAGCCTTTTTTTTGCACAATTTAAAGGAGCTCTGTTGTTAGACTGAGCTCTAAATTAACACTACAAGTAAATGGCAGATAGGGTGGAAAGGTTCACACAGCTCCACTTGCTTCAAATACAAAAGGCAATTTTATTCAAGGTAAGCTAAGTTCCTAGCCCTTCAGCTGAGCTGCACAACCTACCCTGCCAACTGTACTAACATTTATTTATGTATTTTTATTTTATTTTTTTGAACTTGTATGGCGCAAACAGCTACCCAAAAAGGGTTTCCCGGCGCCTAAGAACACAGACAAATGATGAAGAAGTACAGCATTAAGATTAAAAAATCACTGGTCAAACAACCAGGTTTTTATCTCTTTTCGGAACCTGGTGAGACTTTGCTCTTTTCGAATATGGATGGGGAGGGTGTTCCAGATGGAGGGGCCTAGATACGCAAATGATCTTCCTCCCATCCTGGCCAGTTTGAATCTAGGTACGCCAAATTTTTCAGCTGACTTTGAACGAAGATTTCTCTCTGGGAAATAGGGAGAGGCCAGTGCCTGAAGGTATTTGGGAGCAGTACCTGTTTTAATTTTGAACATATAGTTCAAAGCTTTAAACCTGATACGGTTTTCAACCCTTAGCCAGTGCAACTCCCGTAGGTAAGGGGACACGCTGTTGTTTTTGGGTATAACACAGAGAAGTCGGGCTGCCGCATTTTGTACAAGCTGCAGCCTCTTTGTGACTGCCTTGTAAAAGTGCCTTGAAAGCTCTAACTCATCCCTCCTCCCCTATGTAACTCCCACTCCAACATCAACCCCTCCCCCCCATTTGGTTGGTTTCTAAAGATGTAGCCTGCTGGATGTGCAAAACCACATACCTCCCCAGGTCTCTATTAGACCATGCACCATGCCTTTTACGGATAGTACTACCTGACTCGATTCCACGTATGTTCACTTGGAGGCTGCCCCCACACTCCCTATTAGATGAGGTGTTTAAGGAAGAGATCAGAGTAGATATTACTCACTATTTTACCCTCAATGCTGGCTCAGTAGACACGGTGGCATCTGTCTGGGAGGCGTTTAAGGTAGTCATTAGGGGTAAGTGCATACCCAGACATGCGGGGTGCTGAAGGTCATCCGCAGCATGCTTGCATCTCTCGAAATGCAGATAAAGGAGCTTGAAACTAAATTCTTTGCTTCCCACGATTCACAGTCCTGAGCACCTTTGAAGGAGAAGCTACTTGAATTTAGAGAAGAGATACAGCGGGAAGTAAAACTTTTGGAGAAACATGCTTAATCTAAGAGATATGGGGAGGGGGATAGGCCTGGGAGAATCTACTGGCAATGATTCGACCCCCCTGCTCCACGGCCTGTGTGGCTGAACTTCGAGGTGCCCAAGGAGATAGCATCAGAGGCCAGACAGGGACTTTAAATGAATTCCACTTATTTTACTTAGAGCTTTACACTGCTACCCAAGGATCGGAACTGGAGGGCCTGCTGCCATTTCTCGACTCACTGGAACTGCTATGGCAGAGCCAGGGGTATAGGGATTAGCTAGACTTCCCCTTTACAGTGGAGAATGTCACTAAGGTGGTCAAGAGTCTGCCACTCAACAGGGTCCCGGGGTCAGATGGCTTGACCACATCCTTTAACAAGATGTATGTGGAGGAGCTGGTGCCGTACCTATTAGTACTATTCGAGGAGGCCCAATCATCAGGTCTATTGCCACTGTCCATACGTGAAGCAATTATTATAACTCCCCTGAAACCCGGTAAGCCTGAAAATGACAGACTCCTATCGGCCCTTGTTGTTAATTAATGTGAACATAAAAATTCTGGCAAAGTTGATAGCCAATTGTTTACAGCTGCTGCTCCCCTTGGTCGCCCACCCGGACCAATTGGGCTTTATCCCTGGGAAATTGACCTCACACAATCTTAGAACCGTATTTTCAGTCCTGGATTATCTCCACCTTTATCTGCAAGCCACCGCGTTTTTTCTTGACGTCACAAAGGAGTTTGATACGCTCGAATGGCCATATTTATTTGCCCCAGTACAAGGATCTGGGCCTAAATCCATTGTTTTTTTGCACTCCACACCACCCTGGGTTAGACACTGGCTATATGCAAATCAGCTCTGACCCTGTGCCTTCGGCAGCATCACACCGCCAGGGGGATTGGCTTTCTCTCTAGGAGCCTCTTGATTTCCTTATATGCAGACGAATCATTATGGACCCGGCACCAAACCTCGATACACTTCTCCGCGAATTCATTACATTCGGTGGGCTATCCGGCATTTCCATTAACTGGGCTCAATCGACCATCTTTCCTTTAACGGACGCCACTATTCCGGCCCCTTCTGAGTTCCCCCTCAAATGGGCAGTTGAACCGGATAAATATCTGGGCATTTGGATTAGCAGAAATATGCAAGAAATATGGTAATTGAACTATGGCCGTGCCATAACTTGGCTGGAGGAGAAAGTAACAGCATAGGCTGAGCTCCCGCCCTCCTTGCACTGGCTAAAATAGTAATTCTCTCGAAATGTCTTTATTTATTTGCCAATATTCCCATACCCCTCACGCAAACCTTTTTCAGGTTGGTCAGATCCCATCTAGTGTCCCTGGTCAGGGCGGGTGGACAGGCGCATGCCTTGTGGGACTTGCTGACGTTCCCACTGCAGCAGGGGGGAATGGGAGCCCCTGACATGCAGCTTTATGCATGGAGTGCTCAGGCTCAATTTCTGTACTACTGGGTACACCCAACTCTATTTCAGCCTCATGTAGCAGTGGAGACGGACGGTGCCCCGCCAATCCCTCTGCAAGTGGCTCTATATCAGCCATATAGGCACCCTCGGGATGGCGTAGACACAGTGGAGACCTTGCGCTGGGCATGGACTGAGCTGTGGAAAAGAGCTAGTGTCCCTATATTGTATGCTCCTTCTATACCCTTGGCTCATTACCCAATGTTGCCCAATGTCGGCATTAGCATCAGCAAGGCTGTAGCACAAAGGCTGCGTGTACACACCTTTGTGGATCAGTACCCCGGTGAGACGTTCAGGCCGCACCCGGTTTCAGGGGAGGGCGAGACGGCACCATTCGCCGACCTTTTTCTAAATCAAAAACTCTGTGATGCCTGGAGATACCTACATGACACATTCCCAAACCCCCTGGAAGCTCTGCCTGCATTACAAAGCATGCTTAAAACAGCTTCCCCTCGCAGACCAATTACACGGATATATATGCATATGCAGAACTCGGCACATGTAACATGGACCAGGCATTCCAGGCATGGAATGAGGACCTCCATAATCCACTTACAGATGACAGTTGGGCCTATGTTGTGGTCACTCACGGCGCTGTCCCCTAACTATAAACTCCGGGTAATACATTTTAAATTTTTGCATAGATTTTACAGGACGCCTGTTGGATTACACCGCATAGGATTGAAAGATGATGATGGCTGCTGGAAATGTGGCACGCCCGCAGCAAACTTTCTGAACATAGCATGGAGTTGTCCCCGTCTGACACCATATTGGTCCAGTGTCTTCACTGCTATCCACCAGATCAATGCCGTTCCGGCCGATCCTGACCCACTGCTGGGCCGGCTGGGATACGTAAAGGAAACCCCGGTCAAGGTCCTAAAGTTGCATGCCATGCTCCTATTGTTTGCCAAATGCCAAATTGCCATACACTGGGGGCGGAGGGGGATTCCTTCTCTAAATGACTGGATTAGAGATGTCACATATGGCCATTCCAAAGTTGTCCACTTTCTGGGAGCTAATGCCCTCCACGTCCAGACCTAGGGACATATGGGAACCATTTGTACTGTGGGCTCATGAGCGAAGTGAGGCGGGTGGTATTGCACCGACGTAATGTGGAGTGGGCGGCCTGGTCAGAGGTCTTGACTGTGAGTATAGCTGCAAGTGTGTGAGGGGCAGATTGGAGGGATGTAGTTGTGGCCCATTCTATACATCAAAATCCACAAGATATGCGTCACATGGAATGGATAGGTACAGATTCCCATGCTGTGAAATGGACTAGACTCTGTTTAATGGTTATGAACACATGCACTTTGACTAATCTCACTTCTTTTCCTTATAGCAATATGTACTGAGCACGAGTATATCACATCTGTTATTGGCATGCTACGTGTACAATGACTATTTATGTAATATGCCTGCACTGGCTAGTTGTTTTTTTTTCTTCTTTTTCTTTGCAATGTCTGTTGCATTGTATCAAAATGCCAATAACAATAAATACATTTTAAAAAAACACATCACCCCCCCATAACATTTCTCCAGGATCCACAATCTTCTTGGTGAGCCTTCCCACCCTTGGACTTGCCCCATATCTTGGCTCCTTTGTCCTTTCTTCCCCATTACACCACCAGCTTTCACCTAATCAGGTACACAGTTTCGTCTTCCTCAAATTGCAACAGCATATTTCCCATAAACTGCAACTCTCTAGTCACCCAACTCTTCAAACCTCTCGTATGTGGTCAGTGGGGAGCTTCCTTTCAATGGCAAATGTGAAAAAAAATGTCTCCCACGAGTCCAACGCAACTAATGTAAAAGGCAGCTACCAAGTAAGTGCATAATGCCTCCCATTCCTCACAACTCAGACAGTGTTAAGAATCACAAGCCATATCAGTATAGGGCACAGTCCTAGTACCAGGCATTGGATGTATCAAATAAGTAATAACTGTCCTGGAGCTGTTCCCAGAAAATTGCAGCCTAGAGCGAAAAGAAGCAACAGTTAAACTTTTTGTAAGGGCATAATCATTTTTTATTCTTTTCTGGCTACCCCTACACAAGAGACCCACCATGACACAATGCCTCATCACCAGCCAACTGGACTACGGCAATGCTCTCTATATAGGAATTGCTGCACACCTTCGACAGAGACATCAGACCATGTAGAACACCGCAGCCAGACTCATCCTAGGCCTTCCTCGATGAACCCATATTACACCCCACTTCAGGAAACTCCACTGGCTCCCCGTACAGAAAATATGCCAATTCTAGCTGCTGACCCACGCACACAAGGCTCTACACAACCAAGGACGTGCACAAGTTAACCACCACCTGAACTTCCACCAACTGTCAAGACTACGCTTTGCTTCCCTTTCGCTTGCTCATACACCCGTATATACTGAAGCAGAAGTGGAGGACGCTCCTCCTCCTACATCTCACCAAAGACCTGGAACAGCCTCCCCACTCACCTCCGGACCATCACCTCACTTCTGAAACTCCGAATGGCCCTCAAGACCTGGCTGTTCAATGAAGCCTCCAGGGCCTGGATACCGTATCAGGTGATTAGCACGCTTTCCAAATGTTAATTGATTGATTGAGTAATGTCACTGCCTTGCCCATGACTGTTCGGGGAGTTGGTGAATTTTTCTTTACTGTAATCATGGCTGATATAATTTAGATTTGTCTTGGTTAAACACACCTATTTAAATATAGTGAAGACATCTCCGTACTTATTGTGTTCACTGAAAACGGAGTGGGGTTTGTGTCAGCCCAACTCAAACAACTGCACTTTCTCGCCTCAGTCCCCTAATGTCTTTGATTTAGGACACTGTAAGTCACATTAGGGCTCAGCCGAGAGGAGTATTATAGCCTGATATATGCGACTGACTGTTTTACTGTGTCCTTCCATCTCCAATGCTTCTACCAGATTGCATTAGGGACTATTTTGTATTTCAAAAGTACACAAAATCGCCACACGTTTTGTCGGAATCAATCTTCTATCTCACAAATGAATTTCATATATAAGTAATCATTTATTGTTTGTTTTAAATGTAGCAGCCATATTCACATGCTATGTCAATGCTTCAGTAGAAGCCTACTCTTAAAAGGTCACCACTTTGGCATGTCCCTTGCAGATCAGAGCAGCCTGACCCCAAGATTGAAGTATTTCAAAATCAGTTCCGAATCTTGCAATATTTCAAGCATGGGGCGAACTGTCAGATACCAGCAGGACCACTGCTGCCGTTCAGCCGCAATAGTGCGTCTGCCTTTCAGCACCTTTTAGTGTCTCATTCTCATCTGCCACTTGGCCATTGCTTATACGCATTGGCAAGGCCAAAGAGTCTGGTTTACAGCTCCAGATGCGAGCCAGACCAGTATTAAAACATCTAAAGGAGCTCACCACACAAATTGTATCGGTGACGCTCTGCCCAGCAGGTAACTTGTTAAAGAAATTTGAATTGTGAGTTTTGAATTCTTGCAGTCAGTACTGTAATGCAATATCTTCTTATGGTTTCTGCATGTGTTTTTCAAAAGCATGTCCACCATCCACCAAGCTTTAGTTTATTTGAACTGTTGTGGCAAGAGGCAAGGTGATAAAAGGCAAGTTTATTCTGTTGTAATGTGTGTAGATAGCTCTTAAAATGACCTTGGAGAAGAAAACAAATGCTTAACTGAGGAATTATTCCATCTTTACTTGTTATATTTAAAGCGGTCTTAATTATTTTTAGGAAGATTTATGAGAATGCAATAATAATGATTGCAAAGAATAGATTGCATCCTTTTCTATTTCTTCATTGTAAATCTGATGTTATCTAAAAAATAAGGCTTACAATAATTTTCATCACGAAGATGGGGAGTAATATTGATCCAGATCTCTGATATGAGAATACTACCACTTAATTTGATCGCAATATGTCTTCAGTAACCTAGGGCACAACTGCAACTTTTTCATAGCGCTTCTGGGCGCTAAAATGATGCACTGTGGGGGTACATTGGCAGACTATGCCTGGTTTCCACTTATAATTATTTCAATCGATTTGATCTAGAATGGATGTCGCCTGTCCTTATCACTGAGGCTGAGACTTGAAAAAGTACAATTTGTAGGGACAAAACATGTCAACTGTTTTACATTTTTGAATGTAATAAAAGGATGCCAAAACAGCATAACATTTAAACAAATAAAGAGAATAAACTTCAAATTATTGTTTTTTGTCAAACATCGGTGTTTATGCAATGCCCGAGTAGACATATGTGAGGTTATATTAAGTATGCTTAATTGTTTATTCAGCCATGGTGCCAACTGTCACGAATCAGCTCCATAGGGAAACACTGGATACTAGTGGAAGGCAGCTGGTTATAGGTACGAATAGGGACAGATGAAATAAAGAAATAGTTGCCCGAAATTTTTATCTTTACCCTGTTCTTAAATTTTCCTTAACCCTTCCTTCACTCCATACAATTTTAACCATTTACCTCTACGTAAGGGATTTGCCCATACTTGTTTGGTGGGTGATATTTCAACATCACGTCATACTTACTGAAAAGGATAAAATGGAAGTTGTATAGACACATTTGAAGCTTGGGCAATCAATTAATTCTTATCCAACATGGCAGTTGCCCTCTCACGATGATTCCTGTTCGCCCATGACATGATTGAGAATTGAACTTGAGCAACCATGTTGAGTGTTGTAAGACATTGAGTTATTAGGTGAAGGGGTGAGAACTCATCTCAATAAATAATCAAAGCACTTGTCAGGGTGAACCTCCTTAACGTCACTAACTAAACATGAGCTCAACCCCTGGTACCTATGTCACAGAGCAGAAAGTCTAAACTTAGAGGCAGTGTGTGAAGTATTTATGCAGTTCTAAAACAGTGATAAAGTTGAAATTCAAAACAAAGTATAAAAAAAGAGTGAAATCTAATATACAAAATGACACCAAATAGACAAACATCCAATAAGGTGAACCTGAGATATGCATTTTTAAATTTTTAAGCATAAATTGCACCAAGAAGCACAAAAAGCCAATGATAGTCAATGGCCACTGCAGAACATGACCTTGGTGCTATTTGAAGCGGACTGCGATGGAGCGCAGATCAGATACACTAACTAGGTTCATCCTGTTAAAGATTTTACATTATGACTTTAGTCCTAAACGTCCCAATATACCACAGAAGTACACTTCCAAAGCCCCCCATGGCCTCAGGGGAGGTGCTTGGAGAATGCCAGAATGGCAGAAAGAGTCTAGTCTAGTTCCAGATGCCATTAATCAATTAGACAGTTGCAGGGAAGGTCTCTTATAGCTTGTTGTATCGCTGTAGCTTGAACAGGAGATCAGCTTTATGCCCCTATGAGTCCAATTCTTTATCCTGGGGATAAGGGAGAGAGCAGGTCTAGTCCTCCAGTGCTCTTCTCAGGTGGCAAACAGCAATTCCAGTCCTCTTCTGATCTTCCTCAGGTCCAAGAGTGTCCTATGTGGGTTCCTGGGGGTGAAACAATTATGCCTGGCATAGGCTAGGGTGGAGGAATGACTTCAAGGGCACCCTAATCAATGAAGTACATGTTCCCTGGGCTAATCCTACGCACTTTGGCCATTTTCAAGATTGCTGATGTTTTCTGATGGCTAGAGGGAGGTGTATACTATGGGAAGCACAGTGCCCTCCCATATATAACACCAACATCCAGATTGATGCAATCCCTGTAACCACAATAACCTCAAGGACAGACGTCTTGGTATAACAAAGCTGGGCTTTCATCAACCAGATAATGGATACATACAAATTATCTGTTTCCCTCCTTTGACTTGTGCTCCAAATGTTATATGTTAAGCCAGCAGACCTGTCAAACAGCTGTGACAGTGTAATGTCAAAAGAGTCCCACTGTGATTGTGACCTGACTGGCTGGGAAGATAAAAGAAAGGCACTGCCCAAGTGTAAACCACCATTTGCCTGTGACAGGGGAGGCAGCTTTGAAATGCGCCCTCAGTGTCATATGAAAAGCCTGAGCAGACCGGTCCAGCAGGATGTGGCATTCAAGCATGACATGACACTTCAAAGTCAAAAAGCATCCTCTCTGCCACACCCACTTAAATGTTAATACTGGATGGTCGAAGTGGGAAAATGAAATGCAGCTTTAGCTTCCATGGACTTCAAGGAAGACAAAGGTAACTTTTTAAAAGTTACTTTTCTGTAATATGTAGGATAAATCCAACTTCACCATTGAATTTGATTTTTTATAACCATTAAAAATAGTTATCTATTTATTTTTCGAGCTAGTATAATTCAAGATACAAGACTAGTATTTGATATTGGATCCCAGTATTTTCCTATGAAACAACCAAACTTGCTACTGTGAAAATTGCGTAAAAGGCATTTTCACTGTAAGAACATTTAACATTAAAATCTTACATGTTCTACTTTAAAATACCATGCACTCTGCCTTTATGGGCAATAAGGCCTGCTTAGAGATGACCTATACATATTTAAATATATGTTAAAAATTAAGGTTTAGGCCTAACAAATAAGGTTATTTAGACAGGTCTTATCAGGAGTGAAAACCTGCACAGCCAGGCTACTCGTGGCAGGCATACAATCATGTAGTGATGAAGAAAAAGACACCCCTATATAAGATATGATCAATTGCAAATGCTTTGTAAGGTTTTCCTGAAATGAAAAGCAGTGACCCTTATTAATGTCTTTTATCTCGTAGGATATGATATAGCAATTCATTACCACCAGTTGAAACACCATTGGTCCAAGCAGAAGGCTGTTATCTCAACCGGTGTTTCTCTTTCCCAATTCTCCTTCTTATGTGTGTTCTCAGCGCTTTTCAAAGTAGTTAAACTCCAGAGAGCAGGGCGTACAAGACAGAGAAGCTTCTGACATTCACATGGACTATTTGTGAGTCTTGAACCCAATCAGCATATTTCCTAAACTGATCAATTGAACAGAAGAAAAATGTAATGATAGAAACGAGACCAAAACAAAAACATGTGCATTTCAATTGTGGCAACTTTGACAAAAAATGAAAATCAGTTATCAGTTCACTGTGCTGTCAAAAGTCCAATCTTAACTTTTCAGGCTGCTAAATTACTTCCCCCTGTTGAACGCTAAATTTCACAACCTGCAAAGCAACAGTTTCTAGGATGTCAGGGCACAGAAAACAGTGGGAGACAGACTCAATCCGGCTCTTGTATAGGGCTGCTATCCAGTGACTCTGGAAAGCATAACAACAACAAAGTCAGATTTACTGAAGAGTACGCTGCCGGCAGCATGTGCTCATTCAGGATCCAAGGTACACAGATGTAGTAACCTGGTCTTGAGAATGTATTTCTGAGAAGCACCGCCTAAGCTGAGTGTTGGAAGACCAAAAATAATTTCAAGACTGGGTTTAGTTCTTACATGAACTCCTAAAATTAGAACATAATAACTTTTTCTTGACCCTTTGCCATCTGAAAGTGTGGACAATATGACATGTTCTAATGTAAGGCTATCCCTGCTGCCATACCCATTTGCCATGCTTGCACCCAGCCTTTCCTCTGCCTTAGGATTTTGTTGCTTTGTAGCTACGTTTGCACCTATACCTAAATACATACATACATGTTATTACACAGTCTTGATTCCATAATCAAGTGAAAGTGATGGCAATTATAATACATTGGTCCTCAAGTTAAGACATTTTCATAAAGTGATTTGATTATCTCGGACAACTTTCTAAAAAAACCTAACAATTTATTTATGACTGGTCACTGGAAATCACCTGATAATGTAGCAGTTTGTGTTAATGCTTTTTATACACATGTTATCACTCAGAAATGCATCGATTAATGTGTAGCTTGCAAAGACCCACTATATCATGGCTCAGCTGCCTGTTGATGGGGTATGCCAGAGAGATGTCTCTAAAATCTCCGACCAGAATTCTGCACGAATCGTAGTGGAAGAAAGCTTGATCAGCATTAATAACTCTCCGAGAAGAAGAGATAGTGGGCCCGATGTAGGAGCCCTAATACTGGTCGGAAACGGCCGAATTCGGCCGTTTCCGACCGGTATTACGGTTTTCTTATGTAGGGGACTACAGAAGTACAGATTCGGTAATTTTACCGATTCTGTACATTTACCGATTCGGTGAAATACCGAATCGGTAAATGTACAGAATCGGTAAATAGAGATGTAGGTGGCACTCTGAAGAGTGCCACAGGCCTTCAAGAGTCGATATTTTACCACCCAATCCAATTGGGTGGTAAAATACCGAATCCAGGTGTGCATGCACATCTGTGCATGCACACCTGTTTTATTTATTTTATTTTGAAAGTTTTATATAGCGCGAACAAGATCTTTGCAGATATCAGAGCGCTTTACAGAGCAGGGAATACCAAACAAAAGAAAGAATACGTGAGGGAGCATAATAGTACAGGTGAAACAATAATGCAAGTACATAGTCATAATAGTAGGTGGAAACAATAATAAAGGTAAAACACATATTCGTAGGGATGTAGCAGAATAATACAGGAAAAAACACAAAGTCATCGGGATCGAGCTGGGTAATATAGATCGGTGCCGATCCTTTATAGTTTCAAGTTGAAAGCTCAAGTGTATTTGGCCATGAGAAGAGCTTTTACTTCTTTCTTAAAAAGTGTGATTGAGGAGATGAGCCTTGTTTCAGGAGGGAGTGAGTTCCAGATCCTGGGTGCCATTCCTGAGAAAGAGCGCTTATACGTTTTTTCCTTCCTGAATCTTCGAGGTTTTAGCAGCAGATTGTTTGTGCCTCTAGTGTATCTAGAGCCGCCAGAGATTGACAGCTTCTGATTGAGGTATCCGGGAGAGCTCAAGTTTATAGCCTTATGTGTCATGCAGGCAATTTTCAGATGTATTCTGGCTTCAAAAGGCAGCCAGTTCAGGGCTTTCAAGTCGGGGTGATATGCGAGTGTTTTTTTGACCCAGTGATGAGTCTTGCTGCAGCGTTTAGAGAGGCTCTTAGGGGTGCAGTAGTGGTTAGTGGGAGACCGCAGAGGGCGATGCTGCCGTATTCAATTCGCGGGATTACTAGTGCTTGTACCGCAGTTTGGAAGTCTTTGGCTGGTAGGAAGGGTTTCAGTTTCCTCAGTGTATTGATTTGGAAGTTCGCACCTTTAGTAGCCTTGCTGATATGATGCTGCATGTTGAGATTGGAGTCGAGAGTTATGCCCAGAGATTTTGCTGAGTCCACGATGGTGGGTAGGACATTGAGTGCAGTTAGCTGTTTAAGCCACGTTTGGGAAGTAGAGATCTTCGCGGGAGGTGAGATCAAAAGGAACTCTGTTTTCAGGGCATTGAGTTTGAGATGGTTATTGGCAAGCCAGGATTGGGTGCTTCTGATTGTTGAGTTCAGGAGTAAAATGTCATTGGGAGATTGTAGTTTGAGATATAATTGGGTGTCATCTGCGTACATGTGAAAAAGTACATTGGATGCTTGTAGCAAGGTGGTGAGGGGTTCCATAACTAGGTTGAACAAAGTTGGTGAAAGGGAGGATCCTTGAGGGACACCTAACATAACAGGTATTGGCGAGGACATTAAGTTGTTACTCTTGAATTTCTGCGACCTGTTGTGTAAGAAGGAGGTGAACCACTTGAGAACAGTCCCAGATAGACCCATTCTTGTGTTCAAAAGTTCGAGTAAGTTCTCATGTTTAACGGTGTCGAATGCTGATGAGAGATCAAGAAGGATGAGGAGGCAGGTATCATTTTGATCTAGCATTTGTAGCGCGTCATCAATTATGTGGGTCATAGCACTTTCAGTACTGTGTCCTGCTCGGAAGCCTGATTGATGAGCGTTGAGGAGATCAAACTGATCAATGTGTTTAGTCAGCTGCAGTTGTGCACATTTTTCCAATAGTTTGGCGAGAGTGGGAATATTGGTAATGGGACGGTAGTTGTTTAGGTCGGATGGGTCGGCGGAAGGTTTCTTTAGTAAAGGTGTGACTTGTCCAACTATGAGGGAGTCAGGGATGTATCCTTGCTGTAGCGAGCTGTTGATAATTTTAGTCCACAGTGGAAGGAGCCATGGGGTGAAGTCTTTGACAGCGTTGGCAGGGAGGGGATCCGTGAGGTGATTGGACGGTTTCAAGGTGCTGAGCAGTTTGCCTATTTCTTCTTCAGAGTAGGTGTCAAAGGATGACCACGTAGCATTGTTTTTAGTTCAGTGGGTTTTATGCAGTTGGGAGTGTTGTAGTGGCTTGCGTCAATGCTGAGATCACTCTTTATGTTGTCAGTTTTGTGTGTAAAGAAAGCTGCGAAGTCTTCACAAGAGGGCGCTTTGTCAAAGGAGCTGATAGGTTGGGGTTGTTCCTTGGCTTGTGTTCTGATTAGCTCAAACAGTTTTCTTGGTCTGTTTTTTGCTTGGTCGAGCTGGAGGCTGAAGAAGTTTGCTTTTGAGCGCTTTATTTTCCTGAAATAGGCGTTTCTCTTTTTCTTCAGTCTTTTCAGGTGCAGTGCCGATGGAGCTGTTCTCCAAGTGCGCTCTGCCATTCGCATGGCTCGTCTATCTTCATTGAGACTCCCGTCGTACCACGGATTGGATATTTTAGCGGAGACTCTTTTTAGCTGCATGGGAGCAGCCTCATTAATTATTGACGTCATCGCATTTAGATAGTGATCAGTCAAGGATTGGACGTCTGTAGCGCCCGTAGGAGGGAGCAGTAGGTCGCGGCTGTTCGGGGGTAGGGAGTCTGGGTTGAGTTTTTTCAGGTCTCTTTTCCATATTTTAGGTCTGGAGGATTGAGTCGTGTTGAGTTTGATTTTTTCATTGATGAAGAATGTGACGATATGATGGTCTGACCAGTCACAGGGTTGGATAGATTCAAGTAGAATAGCGTCCTCTTTGGCGATGATGAGGTCGAGGATAGAACCTTTCTCATGGGTCGGGCTGTTGCATACTTGTGTGAGGTCCAGGGCTTTGAGGAAATTTTTGAGACTATTTACCACCGCATCATTGCGATCGTTCCAGTGGAGGTTGAAGTCACCAAGGTATATTTGGGTGAGCTGTCGTCCGGCGTTAGTTGAAATCATGTCCATGATTTGTTGGGCGAAGGTAAGGTTGTCTCTGGGTGGGTGGTAGATGCCGTGAAGAGAGCATATCGGTTTGCCTTCACTGATAATATCGAGGCAAATGTATTCACATGACGTTGGGGAGGTAGGGAAGGTGCGGAGACTTTCAGAACAGAGAGGTTGTTCCTGTATATGCATGCAATTCCACCACCTATCTTGCCAGACCTGTCGAGCCTAATGATGTGGTAGTTGGGGGGAACCAGGATGTCCATTATAGGTGTGGAAGATTCAGTTAGCCAGGTTTCAGTCACGATGATTAGGTCAAGGTCCAATGATAGGATGAGATCGGCGATGGAGGAGGAGTGTCTAGGAGCCGATCTACAGTTGAGGAGTGTGCATTTGAGACGGGGTGTGTCAGGGGGGGTAGAGGGTACTAGAGAGAGGGGGACTTCTCTAAGGTTATTCAGGACGGAGATTCTGTTGTTTAGTGGGTGGGGTCTACGGAATTTTGAGTGTATCGTGGGAATGGGGAGGTGCGTGGCGGTTGTGTCGTTTAGGGGAGCTGGGTCGTAGGAGCGGAGGAGGTTGAGAATGTCGAGATCCGACAGAGGGGTGCATGTGCGACGGGGGTGGTTGTTGCGATTGTCTGCAGGGATCGCCTTCCAGTGTGGGCGGCGGGTGCGGTTGTTGCGATTGTGGGCATGGATCGCGGTCCTGTGCGAAGGGTGTAGCTTGGAAGCGTCAACGGAACGGGTGGGGAGCCATTTGAGAGGGCGGGTGTTGGTGAGTGGGGTGTGTCTGGGGGGTGTGATGAGTAGCTCTTTGATGGTGTGAATGTCTTCTTTGATGGTGTGGAAGTCTTCTTTGAGCTGGAGGAGGGAGGACATAATCTTGTCCAGCGTGGGATAGGTGTTAGTGCTGGGGGAGGAAGTCATGGGTGGGTGGCTGACCTGTGCATTAGCATGCGGGTGGGGGGGTGGATTGGTGTTCATGCAGGGTTCCGTGGTGCCGGCGTATGGGTTGGTGTTAGGGAGGAAAGAGGGTATAGGGGCGATGGGTGTGGATGAGGTATGGAGGATGTTGGTGGCAAAGAGGAGGGCTTTGGTGGCAAGCGGAATGAGCGGGTTGGAGGTGGAGTGTATGTTGGTGGTGATGGGGGAGCCTGAGGGGTAGTGAGGGCTGAGAATGGGGGGAGGGGGGAGATGGTGTTGGAGATAGTCCTGTCGTGGGGAGGGGGAGTTATAGTAATAGATGTGGTGTGCTCTGTATCGTTAATTAGCGGGTGATAGTGGGGACTGAGAGAAGGGAGGGACAGAGGGTGGGAATTGTCATTATGCGTGTCGTACTGGTGCTGATCTGGGTTAGCGGTATTGTGGGTGGGAGCTGTGGTGTCAGGGGAGAGAGTGGTGGGAGTGGTATGTTTGGGGGTCCAAGTGTTGAGGTTAGGGGGGCCATTATTGTGTGAGGGGGAGAGATTTGTGACTGTTATTGAGGGGTGTGTGGTGGTAGCTGTAGGTAGGTGATCGCCTAAGGTGTTGGGGGTAGAGGTGGGGTGTGTGTCGTTCTGATATTGAGCTAGGTTAGAGGGGTTGTGGGTGAGGGCTGAGATGTCAGGAGTGATAGTGCAGGAGGAGATATGGGTGGAGGTCCTGGGCTTTGAAAGGTGCTCTTTGAACTTGGGGAAAAGGTTGTCTAGTAGTTCCAGGTTCTTGTCTGTGGATTGAATTAGGATAATCCCGTTATTGTAGATAGTAATGGTGGTTCTGCCAGAGAAGAGTTGGGATGGAGTGATGGAGAGAGTTAGGCCATGAGCCGTTTTCCTGGTGGTGGAGACGGTGAGTAGGGTGAGGAACGCTTTTCTCCATTGTGCTCTACGTGAGGTGTGGAAGATGATATCGATGTTCAGGGATCCATTGACTGGTGAGAAGTAGGTGTCGACAAAGGGTGTTTCAGGGTGGGACCTCAGGAAGTTGTGTTTAAAACGTTTAGCGGCTTTTTTGGTGAGTGTGGATGGGTAATTTATTCTATATGTGTGCTTGCCAATGAGATCCATGTTGGGATGGCTGTAGGGCGGGTATGGGCCCCTTAAATGGAGGCCAAGAGACACTAGTGATTATCCAAAAATAACCAGAATGTAGGAGGTAGCATTGGTGTAATCCAGTAGTCAAAGTGGAAGTGTGTAGTTTACAAGAATGGGCAAAATATATGAGGTAGCTATCAGTGCATAATAGGGATAGCAGTGAGCTGGGTGATAAATATGGGGTAGCGATCAGTGCACTACAGGTGAGGAAGGAGTGACATAGGTATAGGGTATACAAACTGTAAAAACTACAGGTAGGAGTACATACTGCAATAAAAGGCAGACACTTAATCACACATAAATGAGGTAGCGATCGGTGCGATACAGGTGAAAGACAAAAAGTGACATGTGTGCAGGGTACAAGTGTGCAGGGTACAAACAATGCAAAGCATACAGGTAGAAGTAAAACAAATGTATAAAATACAAGTAGGCATACAATACTGCAATAATGGGCGGATACTTAATCACAGTGTTTAGATACAGAGCTATGTAGGTGTTCAGTAGTTGAGATTATTCTAAAAGGCTAGTTTTTAAGGTTTGGTCAGGAAGTCTGAATGACTAGTCCGTGATGGCCGCCGAAGAAAGAGAGAGACCAGTCTAAGATGGCCGCCAAATAGGGGAGATAGAGATGATAGTCCTCTGTTAGTTGTTCTTACTTTAAGACCAGGGGAGGGCGGTTTCAGTTTCTATTTGAGCAATCCCAGTTCTTAGTTTGTTGGGAGGGAGTCTTATCTCTGTTTTGGAGGTCTTGTGTGTGGGAGTTAAGCTAAGGGGCCTCGTGGGTATCGGTGGTCCAAGAGGGGATTTATTACTACAGTTTTATGGCCCCAGCCATTTTGTACAAAGGAGGCTTTTTCTCAAAGAGTAAATAGTCGAGTAGGGTAGATAAATACCTTTTTTGTAGATTCTGTTAAGCAAGCGCGAAGGTATTGCCAGCAATGTGATGAATTTATCAAGGACTAGACAAAAATCCACAGATTGATGTGCGTGCTTGGCCGGGTTGAAGTGATGTTACTAAGTCTTTGTGCTTTTATGATATTACTGCTCAGTTATTATGATGAATATAGCAGCGTTTTACATGTAGCAGGTAGCAAGGAGCCCCAGCTCGCTAGCCTCCAACCAGCTCCAATGCCTGCTTGCAGTCCGTCAGGAGGAGGATGCCGCGCACCGTCCAGACCCCGATCTTCACAGCAGGGGACAATCCGGCGAGAGGCACGCCTCATCAGCGCACGCCGATCTCCGTGTGACACACAGACATGCCCTTAGGGCATGTATGTGTGCCACATGGCACACAAGCCTGTAATTGGGGTGCTAGAGGGTGTCAAAGTGACACACCCTGCACCCTTGCAAGAATAGATAATTACCGAATCGGTAAATACTGATTCGGTATTCCACATTGATTCCTATGGGCTTCAAGGCCCATAGGAATCAATGGAGGATACCGATTCGGTATTTACAGAATCGGTAAATACCGAATCTTACAGATTCGGTATTTATCGATTCAGAATTACCTACATTTCCCCCCCTCTAATTTACCACTTCTTAAATACTGAATCGGTATGATTCGGTATTTTAGAAGTGGTAAATTAGATTTACCTACATCGGGCCCAGTGTTTCTAAAAACACCAGTCATCCAACAATTCCTATAGGCAGCCAGGATGTCACTAATGATGCTTGTCATTACACTTATAGATGAGAAGAAAAGAAAGCACTGAAAAGCTCAATCTGGAAAACTGTTCCGAAAGCCATGGATGCTTCCGCCATCAACTCATAATGATCCTGATCTTTCTACTTCTGATATCTGATGTGAAGCAAGTGATTTATAGCACAGGGGAGAAAATTGCTTTCACCTGGTCCACATAAGGTTCCTAGTTTCCAAAGCAGACAAACATTGGCAAAGACAACAGGTCTGGCTTTAACCTGTTACACCCTATACTCACAAAAGGACACCACTTGCCCTGCACTCACACGGGCTCACAGTTTGTCCTGCACTCATATGTGCACGTTTATGCTGCCCTCACACTACACTCAATCAACACTCACCCCACATTCACACAAGCATACTGCTTTTCTTTCCACTCACACAACCAAACTCCCCACCCTCCACTCACACAACTCTCATCTTGCACTCACATAGGCACAACTGACAGCTTGCACTCATACAGACCCAAACCTGCACGGACACAGTGCACACCCAACACTCACACAGGTACACAACTCAACTGCACTCATATGGGTGCACCCCTCCTTTTGCACCCACATACTGTTTTCACTGCACTAATACTGGCAACCACAAACAGTACCCTCACGTGGGCACACCACTCAACCTGGACTCACACAAGCATGGCGGCCACACAGCCTGACCCACCCCTTAATCACACTCTGCTCATTCTGCAAAAACACATGCACAACTCTAATCCTGCTCTTATACACACCCAACTCTGCACTCAGACACAGGCACATCGCTCACTCTGGCCTCATATACTGCCCACCCTGCACTCACCCCGGCATGTGTGTCAAAGTGCACTTACATGGGCACAACTATCAAGCAGTGTTCATATAGACCAGCTGCTGCACTCAGACAGACATATTTCTTAACCTGCACTCACACTGTGCCCATCCCACATTCATACAAGGACACCGCTCAACCAGAACTCACACAACACTCACCCACATTCACATACTGCTCACCCTACACTGAAACAAGCACAGCTATTACCCTCCACTCATACAAAACTATGCATGCAATCAGACAGGCAAACCACTCACCCTGAACTCATACAGACACACACTTGTAATCACACAGGCACACCAATCTCCCTGCTCTGGAAGCAAACACATTCTTCCCAAGCAAGTGACATACAGGATCAGCATGTGGATGGAGCCAAAGCCTCTCTCAGTAGTCCTTCCTAAAGCTCTTTTCTGTTGATCACAAAGTCAGGCAACAGTTACGCTGTGAAACTATACCCCAAAAAGGAGCAGGGTAGGAGCGGAGTCACGGGAATACAAGCTCAAAATCAAAAACAGCTTCATTTAATTATTTCTTAAAGTGTAAAGTTAATTCCTGTCTGGTCTTCCCTACCTGATATAAGTGCCCAACTTACTCTGCTTTAAAATAAAATCGTTGCAGTTACTATATCATTAAATCGGACTTTAAATAGAAACAGATTATTCAAACCGAGGCATACTTCAAAAATGAAATGGCCCCCTTTACAAACGCAGTCAAGGTATGTTGGTCTTCAAGACTGAGGGCAACGTATCCGGTGACGGTGAACTCTGCTAATAGTCGAATTATTTTAAATACGGAACCATCAGTTCTTTCCTTTATGCCTGTGCTCTGAGCTCAAGGAGAGCCAAGGGATATGTTAAGAGTTGAATTTTCCTACATGAAAATGCAGTTATAATCTGTTGATGAAATCAGTTCTGGAAGACAGTGCAACATCAGTATTGTGCTATGGCGACTCATTGACAAGGGAAAGATATGTGGCAGGCTGCATAGTGTGTACTGTGAGCAGCAGGGCTGGACTGGGAACCAAATGCAGCCCTGGTAGACATGTTGAAACCAGCCCGCTTCCTTCACCTCCTTGTGCAATACCCATCCATCCATCTATTAAGCCATCGATCATCCATCTCTCACCCCCCTTCTATCCTCCCTTCCTGTTCGCTTTCTTTCTACACCTCCTACGTCTTTCTCTTCCCATCCATCCATCTCTCGTCCCTTCTCTCCTCGCTCTCTGATTGCTTGCTCTCTACCTTTCATCTCTCTCTTTCACTCTCTCTTTCCACCATCTCTTTCTGCCCTTCTCTTCTCCGTCTCTGATCGCTTTATCTCGACCACTTCCTCCTCCCTCTTTTCATCCATCCATCCATCCATCTTGCCCCTTCCCTCTCTGATTTCTTTTTTATACCTCCTGTCCTCCCTCTCTTTCCATCCATGTCTCCCCTTCTCTCCTCCCTCTCCCTCTTCCCATCCCCTCATTTTTAAATTTTTTTAATTTTGAAGATTTTTATATAGCGCAAACTTGACCCAAATCGGCTTTACATGAGCACCAGTTGCGTTACAGACGGACATATTCATTTTTGTTGGGCACGGGTGATTTGTCCAGTATCACAGGATGTTTAGCGTCATTGCCGGGACTCAAACCCAGTTCCCTAGATTCAAGGTTGACCATCCTAGCCATTAGGCCAAACCCTTCTCCCCGGTGCTCTCTCTTTCCATCTATCCATCTCTCTCTCTTCCTTCTCTCCTCCATCTCTGATCGCTTTCTCTCTACTTCACCCTCCTCCCTCTCTTTCTGTTCCTTTCCACCATCTCTCTCTTCCCTCTCTCCAACCTCTCTACACTTCTCCTCTTTTTCTCTGCTTCCACCATCTCTTTCTCCCCTTCTGTCCTCCCTCTCTAACTCTACCTCCCCCTCCTCTCTTCCTCTCTTGAAGCATCCCCACACCCCCACTGCCTGCTGCAGTTACCTTCCAGGAGTGGGGAGGAGACAGAGGCACCAGGGACGGCCTCCAAGGGCTCCAGCCCACCATCATGGTTTGCTGGTGGCAGGGCGGATGGGGGCGTGAGTGGGGAAACAGTGCGCAATTAAATAAATATATATATATATATAGAAGAGAGAAGTGTGGCTCAGTGGATAGAGGCGGCAGACCCGGAAGCTGAGATCGGCCGTAGACCAGGGTTCGATTCCCCGCCTCGGCGGGTCTCGGGCTCTAAAATTCCGCGGACTCGATAATTCTCGCTCCGGTGCCTACTCGACTCATGGGGTCACACTCTGCGACTCTGGGCAATAGCTTGCTTAATCTCCACTACGGCCCCTCGCGGTGGGATGCCTGGCTTTTTTACCTTGTGGATACCCTGCCGTGGTATCTCACAGGGGAATACCAGGACGGGTTCCCTAAGCAAGCGTGTCGGTGATTTGCGCTATATAAATACATGTACATATATATATATATATATATATATATATATATATATATATATATATATATATATATAATTTTAAAAAAATTAGCTTTCTACGTGTCTCTGCTCTCCTCCTCAGTCGGGCACAGGAAGTACAGCCAGGCTCTCTTGACCAATCACAACGCGTTTTGAGTCCTGATTTGATGCTACACCAGGGAATGCAGCCTGCATGGAGAACGGGGAAAGTGCACATGGCTGGTTTGGGTGGCCCGAGAGGGCCGATCAAACAATTATTGTGCACTTAGGAGTAGGCACACTACTCCTCCACGGGAAACAACCTTTACAACACAACTTTTACAACGCACTACCATTACAACGAAATTTTTAGAACGCAACATCCATTACATCCCATGCCATTACAACGCAACCATTACAACGCATGACACTACAACGCATACCACTATAACGCATGTCATTACAATGCATACCATTACAACGCATAACATTACAACGCATAGTACCCTTACACTATCCAACACTTACCCTACTGTTGCACCCCCTGGAGTTAGAATAGTAATTTTTACCCCTACACTATCCTACACTTACCCTACTGTTGCACCCCCCTGGAGTTAGAATAGTCATTTTTACCCCTACACTATCCACCACTTAACCTACTGTTGCACCCCCCTGGAGTTAGAATAGTAATTTTTACCCCTACACTATCCAATACTTACCATACATGTAATGTAATGTTATGCGTTGTAATGGTATTTGTTGTAAAGGTAGTATGCGTTGTAATGGAATGCGTAGTAAAGGTAGTTTTTAAAAATTCGTTGTAATGGCATGTGTTGTAATGGAATGCGTTGTAATGGATGTTGCGTTGTAAAAAATGCGTTGTAAAGGTATGCGTTGTAAAAGTATGCGTTGTAACGTCATACATCCCTCCTCCCCTGCTCTGAAAACAGAGCAGCCCTGCCCACCCGCCCGCCCGCCCAGAGGCAGGAAGCACAATGTTTAAAAGCAGTGGGGTGACGCTCCTCCGCCATAACGGAGGAGCCGCCCCTGCCCATCTGGGAACTGCCCAGTAGAATAAAAGGCCAGTCTGGCCCTGGTGAGCAGTCTGACATATGCTGGGTCTCCAAAAGCATATGTATAATGGGACTGTTTCCTTACTACTGTCAGGAAAAATACAGTTTTTACACACAAAGACCTTTATAGGATTCATAAATACACCGCTGTCGAGAACACTTCACATAGTGAAAATGGGGATCCTCTGCCTCCTTTCTTTTACAGGTATGGAGAAACGCTGGTTTTCAAAACATGGCATTTCAAGGAATTTGATTGACATGTTATTGGGTAAAAGGTCGATATATGACTGAGATTTTCCACTGTTAAAATAGATGAGTTTTCCCCAAGAGTATATCAGGCTCTGCTTCTGTGCTGGGAACCATGCAAAACCACTAGAAAAATTAACTCTATAGTGAACACTACAGTCAACATATAGTGAATGGCTAATTAATATGTGATGATACCCAGAATCAGCCTGGTGACCTAACAAAAAGTTAGGCCAGGTTCACCTTAAAATGGGCTATTCATTGAGTGATAGGACCACCATAGTTGCAAAGAATATGGTGGTTGTGGCCTGGGCAGAATGTCTTAGCCATAGCTGAGGTCAAAATAATGGGTATAAAAAATGGAAAGAAATTTGAGGCAACTTCATGATCTGAAAGAAATTTCTAACACTGATTGTACACACTAAGGAAGTGGAGGGACTTAATTGCCTAGATCCAAAAAAGAGCCTTGTCATTCAACATAGATCGACAGCTTGTCTGATTATGTTCTTGGTCTGGAATATAGCAAAACCATGCCTGCCTATAGTCAGACCGGGATGTACCTCACAAAACAACTTCCACGAATCAAGTATCACTCTATCCCCTACCTCCCACATTTGACTGGACACTGATATTCCACCCAGGACTTTAATGTATGTCTGCGCTAATTCCAAGCAGACTAGGAAGGTACTTTATGGACAGAAATATAACTGTCAATGTTCCAAAGGAGCACATTGTGTTAGCTACCCAATATTGCATTCCAAAAACTTGCCACAATCAATAAATATTACACTTGGGTGGATGGCAATTTAGTGGAATCAGAACTGAGCAACTGACTGTTGATTAGGCCTGTTCCCGAAATTGCTAAATTTAGTTTAATGAAGTGTCACAAAAATACATGAACGTGCACAAAACAAAAGTCTGCAATATCGCAAATGAAAATAGAAAGCAATAGCATACCTCACATTGAAAAAAGCAAACACACGATACATGCAAGTAAATTGGTTCAAGAAGGAAATGTTTCCGACAAGACATATCAACTAGCATGTGACATAAACTAAGCCGTTCCCTTGAGCGCTGGTAGGTGGCATCATCAGTGTATCTGAGTCAGAAGTGACGTGCACAGTGCCTATATAGGGAAAACCCTAGCATGCTTACTTCAGTTCTTGATTGTTTTTCAACACCAGAAGCACAGAGCCAAATGAAGGATGGATGTCCGGTGTGCCAAGATGAGGACCTGGAGGATATTTTTGATGTGTGAAATACAATTCGCAGAACAGAGAGAAAGGGAGCATCTAGATTGACTCCCTACCAGATAACACATTACCGTAGGTAAGTAACTTGTTCATCTGATAGAGACATCTAGCCACAATTTCCTCAAATTAGAATAGATTCCAAGGTAATTTCTCCCCAGAGGTGGGTCTGCAGACTTTAACACTAAAAAGTCAGGGAGGACCGAATCGGAGAAACTTCTATCTTGCTGGTCCTGACTGTCTAAGCAGCAGTGTTTGGCACACATGTGCAGTGATGCCCAAATAACTGCATGCAGGATGATCAGATCTGGGAGTTCTCGATTTACTGCTGTGGTTGTCACTTTAACTACGGTGGAATAGGCCCTCAAGCCCTCAGGAGGTTGTTTCTTGGCCACTGCATATTAGATTTTTATACAGAGGACAATCCATCCAAAGATGGTTCTCTTGTGTACCTCATTTCCTTTCTTTGGCCCTGAAAATCCCAGAAAGTTGATCATCCACCCAGACATCTTTTCTATGATCAATGTAGAATGACAATTCTCTTTTTTGGATACAGGCAGTGGAATATCTTTCTGTTTCTTAGTAGGGTGATGTGGGCAAAGAAAGTAGGCAGTGAGATGTTCTGCCCAACCTTAAAGGGTGTGACCACATTTGTTAAGAAGGATGAATGGGTCCTAAGGACCAGATTATTCTGAAAATAATGTTGTGTACTGGGGTAAACTGAAAGTGGCTGTAATTTGCTAACCCTTGTAGCAGTTGGTATAGACAAAAGAAGTCTGTTTTGATGGTAAGCAGTCTCAGAGGTTATCTGTGCATAGGATGAAAAGGGGAACACATTAGGAAGGTGAGAACTAAACTCAGGTCCCATTGGGGCATGACAAACGGTGTACGGGAAAAATCTGTGCTGTAAACCTTTCAGGAAATGACTCACAACAGGTGACTTGAACAGTGAGGGTTGATCCAACAATCACATGAAGGCTGACATGTTGGAAAGGTACCCAAAGCAAGGCCCGGTTTGGCACGGGAAAGTGCAACAAAATTACTTCAGACAAGGGATCAGACCGGATCAATGGATTTGCCAGCACACCAAGACACAAATTTGTTCAAGGTGTAAATCCTTTTCGTGGAGGGTTGCCTGGCTAACCAGGATGACACAACACACTTAGGGAGTCAGATGAAATACACTCAATTGTCATTGCTAAACCTAAAGATGGAGAGATTGCAGGTTTTGGTGCAGGACCCTGCCCTGTTGCTGAGACAGGAGATCCTCCTGAAGGAGCAGTCTGATCAGAGGATAGGTTCTCATGCTCAGGCGTTCTGGATACCAGACTTCCTTGCCCTGGAGCTACTAAAATGATTTGGGCCTGGTCATTCCTGATATTCTTGAAAACGCGATGCATAGGTGATATCGATGGAAAGGTGTACAGGAGGCCTGAGCTCCACTCAAGAGGAAATACTATCCTGAGCGAGAGGCACCGTGGAAACTCCAGCGTGTAGCAGTGCTGACATTGCAAGTTCTCGGCAGTGATGAATAGATCTAAACAAGGCTCTTCCTAATCACTGAAGAGAACCACCTCCAGATGGAGATGCTGTTCCTGATCTCTGAGGCATCAATGGCTGAGTTGCCTGGCAGGATCTCTGATTGCCAGATGTTGAACCAGGAAAATGCCCTAATGTTCCAGCCATGTCCAGAAATGCAGAGTATATTGACAGAGGGTCCATGACCCCACCCCACCCTGCTTGCTGCAATACCAAATGGTGATAGTGTTGTCCATTGAAACCCGAACCAGCCTTCCCTTGATGGAAGGAATAAAAGCTTCCAATGCCAGGCAAATCACTTTCAGTTCCAACAGTTTGATGTGGACTCAGATTCAGCGGAGACCGGAGTTCTTTGATCTCCACCTCTCCCATATGGCTGCCCCAACCCAGAAATGATGCATCGGTCACTACTTAGAGATTGGGATGGGGAAGGGCGAGGGGTCTGGGAGGCACAACTGCAGCTGTTTTGCAGTTCCCTCCAATATCTAGACCAGATCAGAGAGATACCTGTGTTGCTGTGCCCACTGGCACTTCAGATTCCACTGCAGAGCCCACATATGCAATGGCTCTGCCCAGTAAGTCGGTTGTATCCAATCTGCATCTGATCATGAACTTTTCTGCATCCCTCCCATCAGCAGTGGCTTGGAAGAGCATTGCTCTGGCCTCCTTCGAGACAATAGGCAGCACTTGCGCAACCGTATCTCACTCAGTAAGATAAGCATGTGGTGTTCATGGACAGAAGTCAGGCTAGAAGCAGAGAAAAACCCTCGGACAATCCCCGGAGGACGTCACAAAGTTGAGACTTGCACCATTCCGGATTTACCAATGGATCCTGAGGGACTGACTGGAGCCGAGGACCAACCCACCAGCAGAGTCCTAGTTGGAGTCCCACCCGAACCCCTGGGTCCCGAAGGCGCACCAGAGAGATCTGCCTGGCCAAAAATGAAGCTCAGGGCTTCATACATTTAAGAAGTTGAGCGGGGACAAGTCAGGAAACTTGGTGAAGTGTGGAGTGGTCCAATTTCAGGTGGGGCTCCACAGGGGCAACCTGGGGGCAGAACCTGGACTTGTGGCCTCATTTACGCACCTCTTCCAATGGATGGGACTGGCACAGAGAAGTTAAAGAGCGCTTTGACTTCTTAGACTTCTTCTTGTGGGACTTACCTGAAAAAATCTAGGATTGCAATGATGACTTTCACAAGCGACTCAGAGAGAGGTTGGTTCCAGGACCTCCATCATGATAGGGGCCTGGAGCAGTGTGGAGTTAAGTGGTGAGCGGCCAGAACCTTCATGGCCCTCTTGCAAATGGGCATCGGATTCATAGTGCTGTAATCCACACAGGCCTCAGAATTGTGGTCCTGTTCCAAGCACCATAAGGATTAGAACTGGTCAGTTTCTTCAGAAACATATCCCAAAAACAGTGAGAAAAAGGCACCGTGGTCAAATTAAAAAAAATGTTTAAAGAAATTCAGTCAGAAAATGACTATAGGGAGCTTGTCCAGATCCGCACTCATGGCGTGGAAAGAGGGAACTGAGATCAATCTACTGGGATAACATCTATATAGGCACCGTTAGCCTCACTTCCTCACTTCTAGTGCAAACGATGCTTCCATGCAGAGCAGAATGACGTCACCTACCAGCGCCAAAGGGAACTGCTAAAAAAGTTCCAGATCCAGTCTGACGCCGGGTGAATATTCTAAGGTAAGGAATCTTTGGCTAGTAGTCTTGCTCAGATTACGCTGTAGACAACACATTCAACAGAATATATGAGATGGAACACTGTACATAATCCAACACAGCACAGATGGGGCATATACTTGGTTGCACTTGTGCGCACAATATCAATCAACAGTACAAAACTGTTGTACCTTACATCATTGGCGTGAGTCTCCCTTCCATTTTTGACGGATTGCCTCCTCTGTTTTGATATGTTTTTGCTGGATTTATGCTTTGGGCACTGTGCCACTATTAATCAGTGCCACAGTTCAAGTGCTCCCTATGTTAAATTGATGTACTGATTGGTTACTCTACAATTGGGTTATTTGATTTATTGTCCACCCCTAGTACAGTGCACCATGTGTGCCCAGGGCTTGTAGATCAAATACTGCTGATGGGCTTGCAGCACTGGTTGTGCCACCCACAGAAGCAGCCTGTAAAGTGTGTCTCAGACCTGCCATTGCAAGGCCTGTGTGCAGTCTAGCACTGCCATGTCGACTTGGCCAAGTGCACCCACTTGCCAGTCCCTAAACCTTCCCTTTGCTTAATATTAGACACCCCTATGGTAGGCCCAAGGGCAGGGTGCAGTGTAAGTATAAGGTAGGACATGCTCTGATGTGTGTAGCATGTTCTAATAGTGAATTACAGCCATTTTTGTTTTTCACTATTTAAGGTTACCTGTTCTCATTCGCCAGAATGGGCAGTGAAGATTATTACATTCTTATAATCCTAACTGACTCAGGGAACATGGTAGAAATTCGAATTTAGTATGCCTGAACTCAGAATAATAAAATACATCTTTTAGTTAAGTTTATTTTAATATTCTGTGTTTGAAAATACCACTTTTAGAAAGTAGGTATTTGCTTGCCTAACCATTTGAACCCGCCTCTGCTGAGTTGTGTATTCCTTGTCTGGGTTTGTGTGTGACAGGGCTGGGGAAATTCCAGGAGACAGTCTGGGACAGCCCAGTGGTGAATAGGGAGATTTACACCCAGATGGGAGGGGGAGAGTGCACCTGGGACCTGAATAGGGCTGGTCCTTCCCTCTACAATGCTGGCTCCACCCCCTATGGCTTGTCTGATGTCTCTGCCCTGCACAGTGAAAGGAGAAGAGGAATCCTGTCAACAGAGTGCTCCAGAGCTGTATCTTCCCTCCCCTGTTCTGGCTCCACCTCCTGTGGGGCGGCTGCTGCCTCTGCCCTGCACAGTGAAAGGAAGAGGAGAGTCATGTCAACAAAGTGCTCAGGAACTGGTTTGAACTAGGCAGAGGCCTCTCTACCTTCAGAGAAAAAAGGATTTTGGGGTATAAATATTGGGACCCAGTCCCACAGACTTTAGATCACTTCTGGAACAAGAAACTTTTCTGCCAAGGAGAAGAACCAAGGAAGCTGCAGGAGTTTGGACTGCCCCTCTGCTGTGTGCTGTTTGCTGGGTTGGCCTGCAGTGGTTGCTTTATTGCCAAGGGAAAGGAGAAAGAACTTTGTAAGGACTTTCAACTACAGAATATTCCCCAAGGGCTTGAACTGTGCTTGCCCCCTGCTGAAGTCTCAGGGCCAAAAGACTTCACCTCCAGCTCCCTCCTGAATTTCCTTGCTGGGAATTCTGACTCCAGTCACTTGCGTGCCGCTGGGAGCTGGAAGCGCGACGCATCGAGAAGAAGCGTGTCGCCGCCGCAGCTGAAATCATCGCAACGCTGGAGAAGCGACCCTCCGTCGCATCTCCCTGGAAGCGTGTGTTCATCGAAGCTGCCTGCCTTTGCATCACCAGAGAAGCGTGACGCCATCGAGAGAGTCGCCATCGCATCACCGGAGAAGCGCGTCGCAGGGCCTGTCCCGGCTCCAAAGTACTGAGTCGCTGCAAGGCTGCCAGGGCGTCATCGCATCGCCACATCAAGGGCGCCATCTTCTCGCATCGCAACTGGATCATCGCATCGTCATCGCATCAAGGCGCCATCTTGCGCACCACAACAGGTCGAGAATCTATGCATCACCTCCGCACCGGTAAGGCTCACGATGAGTCCCCTACTCTGCGCAAGCATTGAGGAAGGACGAAACCGTTCCCCCGGGTCACGGATCCGACGCATCTCCCCTTCTGCGAGTCCTTTTGTTTACTGGGCATTACGCATCCAGGTACTTTGTTGAGAACTTTGTTGCATCTACCATCAACTGGAACTAAGAGACTTTAATCATCTTTTAAGTAATCTTCAGTGTAGTATTGTGGATTTGTGTCATTTGTGGTCTTGTGTTTAAGTCTATATAAAGAATACTTATTTTTATAAAAACCTGTGTTGTGTCCATTAGTAGTGTTATCACTGTATTACTGTGTATATTCACAAATGCTTAACACACTGCCTCTGAGATAAGACTGTCTGCTCGTGCCAAGCTACCAAGGGGGTGAGCAGGGGTTATTAAGGAGTGTAATCCCCTTATCCTGACTTAGAAGTAAGGGTCCCTATTTGGCCAAAGGTGCATACCATTGCCAACTAGAGACCCCCAGATCTAACAAAAACACACACAACATTCAACTTTAGTGCGTCTGATAGATCATCACACACATCTAACCAGGCACAGATGTAACAAATAGCGTCATTATGCTTACAGAAGCACTAATTACAATGGACCAACACCATCAAATTCAATAAATTGTCAGAACCCTGAACAAACAACCAACACAGTAAAGATAATCCATAATGTTGGGTACTGCAGTAATCACAATATTATTCACCTTCTCAATAACCCACAAACTAATCACCAACAGACTACTCTAGACAGATCTCCTAACACCTACTCAACTTTTCCAAAAAGGCCACTAAATGCCCAACACGGTTCCCTACCAGTACCCACTACATTCAACTACCTCGACTACGTTGTGCATGCAGGGTAATATGCATGCCAATTAGCCTAAATAGTACTAACTAGATTTGGTATGACTTCTGGCCAATTCTACCAAGCACTGGAATTCACTGACATTTCAATGATTTGGTTACTAAAATAAAAAAAATAATCAAAACACATCACAAATGATACAGCGTCACATAGGAAATCAAGTATGATCTGCAAAAGAATAATAGAAGCAAAGGTTGTAAGGTACCAGGACTCTTCGCTGTGAGGCCAAGGCCGTATTGATAGAATAATTTCTATAGCACAAATTCTGCTAACATAACATCTATGTATTTATTATGTGTTCCAAAAACAGCAGATAGGTCCAGGCAGATGAGACAGCACAGCATTGTGCAAGAAGTACACGAATGAATTTCTACGCAAGGGGACGAGGGACAAAATAATGAACAAGAACACATATAGATGGAAAGGAGAAATGCAGATTCATCCATGAGTGGATACTGGCCCGATAATAGCCTAATAGAAATGATAGGGTAAATGCTCATCTAGTTGCTACAGTATATGCTGGGTTAACAGTGCCTGTTTAAGTTGTCTGGGAGGTGAAAATTAAAATAGATGTAGAAAGTAAACAATGTTAAAGTTACAACAAAGGGGAGATTTCAGTAAGGAAAGAATAAAGATCTCAGCAAGAACAGTGACGAAAATGCAATAGATCGGGATATAAACGTATCTATGTGGAGATCAAGAGGTGGTCCATCATTAGGCAAGTGAAAAGGGAAAGATGGCACCAGACTTATTAGTGGTGGTTGGGTATTTAATATTTTAGGGGCATTACCAGAGATGATTCCGGCATGAGGTTTTCTGCTTGAAACTGGGGTCACCCTTTCTTATTAGGGCCCGATTTTGCATGTGAAGTATGATACTAGGTTTGTCAAATTTGGAGATGACTTCTTGCCCAGTAGTCGTCTTTATACAGTGAAAGGAATCACCGTTATGGCAGTTCCTTTCGGTGTACAAAAATATTTGGTCAGTTTTGTCAGCCATTCGCCAAATTTTTGAATAGCTTTTGTTTTTCTAAACTCTACTCACAAAAGTGGGAGTTTGGTTCAGAAAAACATAAAGCTAATGACTTCATGCCCTTGGAGTCCTCTACGAGGGTGAAGGTCATCATTTTTTTTCTGTCCCTCGCTTCCACCTTTTTCTGGGCGGTGACAGACAGGAAAAAGAGACATTACAACGTCCATCCCAAATAGGGTGGGAAGTGTAATATCCTTCCTCCAAAGACCGCTGCTGTGTCAGCCTGCTGGAGGACATTTTCCATCGATGGCGACAATAGGTGCTCCATTAATGGAAAACTTTGGCTCCGCCCATTTCTAAATGAGGCGGGTGGACTGAGAGTTTGGCAGACCGGATACTCTGTTGTGTTTGCAATGGAGTACCCTGTCCGCCAAATTCTGAATAAGCGTATTGACACATGGATAACTTTTCTGACAGTCATGCAAGGATATTTGGTTAGGTGAGTTGTGAATCCTTTTCCATAGTGGATATGAGAGTGTACCACGGATTGGGCTGCAGTTTTAAGGTCACCCTGGGCAATGAATAGCCTGCATTGTTTGAGTCTTTGTGGGTTATTTTTCAGAATTGCAGAGCGGTAGCACAAGTGGGAAAACTCTTGAGTTTTCATCAGCGTAACCTCAGCCTGATCCATCGGTGGAAAACTTTGACCTGCTGCTCGTCCAATAGTTAGCCACCAGGCCATAGTGGCAGTTGATCCACCCTATTTACAGCAGTTCAAATATTTATTCTTGGGCCTGCCAATCAAATCCGAAATTTTGAAATGTCTCTAAGGTGCAGCGGAAAAAATCCCTACTAGTCAGAAACATTATTCATTTAGTTTGCAGCAAGAAACACACCCTCCTGCTTTGGGGGTATAGCTCCAAGGCGAAAGAGAATGTCGAGCAGGCAGCCTCTAAATGGTGGCCTTCTCACCATTAAACAGTAATTGCAGGCCATTAGCTCCACCAGTGGAAGTACTTTCACTGCAGAGATCCCCGATAGCGTCGTCTTGATCTTCAAGGAGGTCCTCCATTGGAGGGTGGGGGGTGGAGAGTAGGAGGGGTGCAGTTGGAGGTAGAGTAAGGGATTACCTGTTCTTCTCCTTCCTCGCGGCCAAAGCCTGGAACGCCCTTCAGCTCCACATTGGCCAGACAACTTCTCCTCCCATCTTCGCAAAACACCTCAAGACCTGGCTCTTCGGGTAAACCCGCCCCCCCCCCCCCTGATGGACCAGAACCTACACTCCCCTCCCCCAGAGCCTTGAGACCCTCACGGGTGAGTAGTGCGCTCTACAAATGTCTGATTGATTGATTGATTGAGATACGCTCTTTAGTTGGTAAAAGGAGATTTTGGATAGATTTTTAATATGAAATGCAAGTGTAACAGAACTATGGGCACTTATGCATATGGTGGATATTTTAGAAATAAATCGATTGTATCTTATGTTAGCCATCAGACTTTGCACCTGCATTCATTGTCTTGGATTTTATTTTGGAATGCTGTTCTTTGAGTGTGTGGCAAAACATAGTTGTTGTTTAATTATTTCCCTGGGCTCCAGTATATAGTAGTATAAAGTAGGCCGCACACGTCCTCTGCTGAAAGTAAATTCTAGTGAACAGGCCTACAATGCACTAATGACTGTGCAGCAGAGGTATTTGCAGCCACCAGTTAACAGAAGACCTTGTCTGCCAGACTATAAATGCAGAAGGACAGCTTTTGAAAACAGTCTGATTCTGCTGATCTACAAACAAACAATGCGTTAAAAGTGTTCTTTCCACAACTTCTCATAAAAGTTCCCTGGCATCAAACATCTGTGTTAAATTTAAGTAATGCACTCAAGTTAAAAGAAATAAAATATGCTCCCGTGTAACAAAATGTACATGATTTATAGTCTCTCGCAAACTTTAGAGAACAAGATGGCACGCTTGCCGGACAGATTCAATGTAATCCTTTACATCCACACGCATTACAGACCAAAAGAGCTAACCCACTTTCAGAGAACAGACGCAATTACCCCGTGCGTGAGCTTATGAAGACAGAGCAGCGCAGTTAATTGGTGTGTGTTTACAAAAGCCTTAACCATAGTCTTCGAAACTACGTTTAATGGCGGACAGTCCAATCAAACAGAACAGGATGTGCAGAATTATAAAACGTGTACAATGAAAAACACATGACAAAGGTCTGGCCAGGACAAGAAATCAAAACTAAAATGCATGTAATGCACTGACAAAAAAAATACACAGACCTGTCTACCTTACAAAAAGTCACTGCAAACACTTCGATTGAAGGAACATTACAAATATTATACTAAATCTGAAAATCTTTCCATTCACTGATTATGTTTAGTGGCCATAACTTTCCACAAACCATGCTCGAGATCATAAATATGACATAATTGATGATTTAATTGATGACATCACTGGTGGTATAAGGAATTGCATCCCAGCTACTTCACACACAAGTATAATACACGCCACGTCATTGATAATATACACAATGTCAGTAAACTAATCAATGATGTCATCTGTGTGGTTATAAGAGTGGATTGGGGGAGTTCAAGATTTGGGTCGTCGATGTAAAGTCCATGTAAATGAAGATTTACAGGCAATGTAGACCGTGGTGACTGCTAGCAGGGAAAAGTGGTGGTGCAGCGCAGGGGCAAAAAAAATACTACTTACCTCCTGCCTCGCCGGGACTCCCGAATCCCAATGCACAAAGGCTCCCAGAGTCCCCTGTGCCAATGCAGATGCTGCTCTCAGGCTGATATTATCCAGCATGAGGGAAGCACTGGTATTGGGCAGAAAAGGCTGGTTTCAAGCTCCAGCAGGGACTGGGAGCCTGAGCTCCCGAGCCCTGCTGATATCTCCAAGTAACAGCCTGGAGACATCCAAGTGCACATGTCAGTTTGACCGTCCTAAGAAAACACCCGAACTGACATGCACACTTGAAGTGCCCTGTGCTCAGCTCTCCTCCAATAAAGCAGCTTTATTAATTGCTTTATTATCATTTTATTTTCCATATTTTGATTGGCTGATTCCATCAGTGGGGCAATGCTACTTCGCCATAACGGAGGAGCCGCCGCTGAATGTAGAAGGTGTGTGCAGTAACCACAGGGCATAGAATGCTGACTTCCCCTGTAGGTTATGGTTTAAGGCCATGTACTATTGCATTGCCCTCTGTATATTCCAGATGGGCATAGAACCCCACTCAACCAATATAAGTCTGGGGGCCTCTTACTGTGCTTCCTGGGTTGGTGACATGCAGATCGGCGACCAGAGCAGTAATCAGCAGCATCAGTTACCCGTGTGCCTCCCAGTGACAGGAGCACCGCTGCGTTAATGGAGCTGTAATCCACAGGCAGAAACGCCTTTTATGGTAGCTATTATTAGTGGAGAGAGCAGCATGGGCTTGCACCCGCTGCATTACTGCAAATCGACACTAGACCTGAGCACCACTCATTTGCACTATGTTTTCTCTTGGTTATACTAAAATGACAACTAGTCTATTAGCATGACTGCAATATAACAGGTACTGCAGCAAGCGTTATTCCTTTGCATGTAATGCTGCATTACACAGAAATGTTCATTGTTCTTCTTTCCTGATTTAGCAGTTGAAATTAAATGCAGAAGAGTATTAAAATAAGTCAGGAATATAGCTGAACCATGTCATGGCAGCCTGTTGCCTGACATCTAGATACCATTTATTTGCCAGAATTCCTCTTGGACAGCTCGCTGCCTTCTAGGGTGAACAATTCGAAGATGTGTCTTCAAAGGTCGGTATTGCCCATTGTAGTTACAGCTATGAAATGTATAATAATTTCAAATGCACTAGTTGCTGCATTTCAAACTTAGAAGACAGAAACATGAACATGGCAGTAGAGGATGTAAAATGACACATATACTCAGTATGAGCAGGGTAAATTGGTTAGATGCACCTGCAACTTTTGGATATTATTAAGTTATAGTCACATATGTGAAGGGATATGTGTTAATTGACACACTGTTGAGGTGGCAAAGTGTTAGCCAGCTAAATGGTTTTAGATCAGGTTCTGTGCATTATGCACCCCATTTGTTTTCTAACTGGTACTGGCAGTAACGGACTATCCCTGGCTCTGTCTAACTAGGCCCAGGATTACGTTAGAGGTTTTAAATCAAGGGTCATGTGCATTTCCTACATTGGTTGGAAGAACATAGTGTTTCTTAAGTACCCCTCACATACCAAAAGGGCCCTTGGTATCATGCTTCATCATAAGGGTCTTCGCGCCCCTCTATGGGACGTGGCATGCAACTACCTGCAAATACGTGGGTGCACTGATGTTGTTCACTATGTGTGGCGTGAAAGAGGGTGAGTGGCAAGGGCAGAAGTGAGTGATAAGTCAATGTTAAAAAATACCTAGCTCCTGTGGAGTAGAAAACTTTAATATTCCATGGTGCCGGTATTGTTAAAAAGGTGTGAGGTGGAGGTATGTTGTGTTAATGTACAAGACCTCCTGTGTGTGTCAACATCCTTCGAAGCTTGCTGCTTCTTCTTCAGGACAGGTTAACAGATCCCTACCCTACTCACATAGAATTTAATGACAATGTTATCAATGGTTAGATACCATATAAACAGGTAGTGAATGCTACAAGTAGGAGAACAATGGTCTCAGTCTAAAACACAATACCATAAGGAAATTCCTTAAGTGTAATTTGTTGTATGGAAGGCGGGTCCATCACATCCAGCACATCATGTCTGGCCCAAAGAAGAATCACAAGATAGACCATGGCTAATTACATAGGTCTCCTCAACCCCGAGCTACAACACAAATCATGATATTAATGCTCCAACTAGTGATAGTGAGTGTAAAATTTTGGGACATACACCAATAAGATCCCCTTTTTCCTTAAAAAACCTCTCAGGAGTGACTTTCCGAGAAAAAGGTCAGTATCTGTTTAACTCGGTTAGCTAACTGAGACTACGGATGATACTCCCACAGCACATTTCAAAAAGTTTTGAAAATTATCAGTAGTTTGAAATATACTGCTTAAACCAACTTTTGGACAGTGCAGGTATAATTGGACTTTAATAATACCACCAAGAGGAACACTGAAGTCGGGTATGACTTAGAATTAGGGTCGCCAATGGCATGTACACTATAAATATGACTACATTATCCATATTACCCCGGGGTAAGAACGACCTCTAACTAAAGGTCTTTCAATTATGACAGTTCACGGTGGCACGTGATGATGTCATCACGCCAACCAGGAAGCGATCACACTCGCACAGATACAGAGAAGCGCTTAAAACAGTGCTGCCTTGTTGTAGCAGTTCTCCAAGCAGCTGGGACCCAAAATGATTAGTTTCAATCAGGGGGGCAGGACCCTTGATGGCGTGAGTAATTCTATTGAAGTGGCTGAATACAGGTACGATTTGACATACAACCGCTTAGTCAGCTGGCCGTCCTGACGCTAACTGATGTGTGTTTTCGTCTTTTTGTCTTTCTCCGTTTGGTGACTCCACGTTGTTCCATACAATATGATGCTGATTACTCGATATGGCACATAAGGTTAAAATAAACATTACATGTGGGATCTATGTACTATATCCACCCTTGTGTCTGACTACAGGGCTACCCCACTAATTGAGGTCCAACGTGAAGTGAAGCCTCTCCCGGATTGGGGTAAGAAATAACAGTTGTGTAATGACTGAGTGAATGTTACGGCAGTTTTTAATGGCAGGAGAGCATGTGAGCGGCTGATACAAGAGATGTATCTAATTATTTACACGCACTAGTGTGAAGCAAGATGGTAGTATGCAACAATTTGCTGCCACTGCATGGGTATAACACAGGTATGTTTGTTCAAAGAAAACACGCACTCCAGTTAAGAGTGCTAGTCATGATTGTGTCACCATTGGAATATAATTTGTTTCACTGGGATTATGGCACAGACGTGTAGTGCACAATCTAGTTGAAAATGACATTACAATACTATGGTGGATATGTTTGTTTTTATGTCGTTCTACAGATGGAGTGACAACATATTATGAGCATTTTTATATAAGGAGCAGATATCTTCCCTTACTGGTTTGAGTGTAGGGAAATCCCCATACCTCTAAGAAAACATCTAGGGGGATTAAGTCTGTGCCCTGAAGAAAGTACAGCACCCTTTATGGGGCTTTTTTGACCTGAAACATGTTGGCAGTCGGGTCTTAGGACCATAATATGCCATAAGACCCTATTCAATAACCTTTTTAATATCCCTGTCAGATCCAAAAATATTCTAAGCCCTCCCTGAAATACGGTCAAGCCCACCCTGACTTCTAGGCGTCAGGGTGTCAGGGTGTCCCAATGATGAAGCATGACACCACTAGGGTATGTGAGGGAATATAAAACAAAAGGAGTTGCCTCCTTCCTCACCCTTAGGTGAAGTACTATCTTAGCTTCACATAGGGACATTCCACCTTCAGTATCATAGATTCAGTGATTGTGGATATCCGGGTTACCCAGACACACAATCAGGGGAGTACTTTGTGTGTAGTAGTGCTAAGAGGCTCGCCTGGGAATGGCTATCTGCTGGAGAGAGATCTGCTACATAGGAATGATAGAGCAAGGGAGGTGTTTTACATCATGAGGCTTCAAAGGTGGAACAGGACAAGCAGGGAATGCCGAGTCTGACTTCCACCTTCCCTACTGACCCAGCCAGATAGGAGGCTTAAGGAAGGAATCTGCGGATTTTAGGTGGTGAAGAGCTATGAAAATTAGCCATACTGAGAGTTGGTTTAGTTAGCTCTTTATGCTCCGCTGAGATTTCAGACATGATGAATTTTGGAGAAATAGTGCTTTCTGGGAGAAGATTATGCCACACTTTGGAAGATGTGGTCTTGCTCTGGGGTGCTGCCTTACATCTCATTGAACAGGAGTGCTCTCCTGCTTGACCCCAGAGAACACTGAATAAATATGTGAGAGGTGCATAGTCTCTAAGATCTGCTGCTTGAAACTAAGATATAAAGAAGGATTGACTTGCTGGATTTGATTTGCACCACCAGGTCTACATTCTGATCGACTATGCCTGCTGCACTATCTGAAACTACAGCCCTGTGGATGTACCTTGCTTCTAAAGGATTAAAGAGTAGACTACCTGCAATCTACAGGTTAACAGAGCTCACCTGCATCATCACCACCAAGAGTCCACTGCCTGGAGTGCATCCAGTGGACTTTTAAGAGTTTTGTCCAAGTCCTTTCAAGGACCATCTTGGAACTTCCAGTTCCAGAAGTGTGAGGAAGTTTGAAGCAACTTTGGATAAAAGCTTCATAAAGTGAACAACTCAACAGCAAGACCCAAGGAGGCCACCTTCAACCGCGACCCGGCCAGAATTCCAGGCTCATCCTGCTGAGGAACTCTGGCGGTCTGACTTCCACAGTTTGACCTGGTGCTTCCTGAAAGTCAAGCCGGCAATCCCTCACTGAATCTGAACTGGTGAAGAGCATCGAGGGACCTCGGCAGAAAAATCTCCAGAAACGTTTCTAAGTCAAATGTAATGTTTTGACCGGGGCTCTCGCTTAGTGTATCCGCACAGGACTCCATTGAGGTTGGCCTGCAAGTTTGACTTTGTCCCCGTCACAGAGTTGAGCTATAGGTTTCTAAGTGCTAGAAAGTGTTTATTCTTTAACAATTCATAACTACGGTTCCGTACATTGGAATATTGTCATTTTGGTGTAATTTTAAAGATACAAATATGTCCTATTTTTATATATCTGTTGTGTCTTAATTATATACTGAATTGGTGTGTTTACATGCTTTACATACCTGTCTTCTAAATTAAGCCTGCCTGCTCACATCCAAGCAACCAAGGGTTGAGCATGGGAATAATATATTGAGACCTATACTGGACCGTAGACTGGGTTTGTGGCCTTATTGCCAGTGGTGGGTGCCTACTTACCCCTACTAATAACCCGCCTTCCAACATTCATGATTGTACCAAGGGCATTGTTTAATGGGTCCTTTAGAAGGTTCTGTGAATTCTGAGTTTTGCTGAGGCAAAGTGAAAACCAGTTAATTCATATCTGAGCTGTGTAAGGTGTGTTCTAAGAATATCCTTGTGCTAACATCCGAACTTTTAACATATTGCTATTGTGCATCAAGTGCATCTTGCCCTATAAAACAGTGATTCCAGGGCTCGGCCGTCTGTTAAATTAGCACGCTCTACCATATATGTATAGCAAACACAAATCCCACATAAAAATTAATTTTAGGACTGCATATATATATACACCTATATGAATACAGGATCGAGACAAACTGTCTTAGCTGAGCTTGTTATCATGGCTATACATGTGTTGTTATGATATAAGCATTTTCAACCAACAGTATATCACTAAAACATTTTTTAAATATGTGTGGTTGGTATGGCGGTGTTTGAAGAGAGAGTGAAAAAAAGGGATAGAGAGCAAAAGAAAGAAATAGGGAGTGAGTGAGAACAGGAGGGGGAATGGAGTTAGGTGGTGTGTTTGAGCACAATCAGTGAAGAAGGTAGGGCGAGAGGGAAGGATGGTATGAGGGTCTGTTTGATTGAAATGGGCTATTATTGGGATTAAAATTAAAGGAATTAGGTGAGACATACTTGGACCAGAAAGATCACAGGGGGTAAGAGACTAATGATTTCTTTTTTATTGTCAGTGTCTGTACACACGACATCCAGCTGCCTATCTAGAACAAGAAGATAATAGCCACTAAAGTGTGTTCTAAATGTACCACTCCCCTGTGTTTCCCTAAGTGCTCCGAATTCTGTGAAGACAGAATGAGGGTACTCACCCTGAGGAGTCCTGAGTTATGCTACAATTGTGCCGTGCCTCACCATATGTTACCTAGATGGTTGCTCTAGTGCTAATGCTCTTGGCCTGATAACGGTGAAGGCCTGATGAGCACAGGCTTGCATTCAGGCTGTGTGAAAAGACACAAAATGCAGACTCACGCCACATTTCAAAATGATTTCATGATCTTAGACTCTAGGGGAATGTAATGTACTGAGTGGAAGGACTCAATCTGGTCCACAGTAGAAATCTTCCCAGTTTCTCTTCCTTGAATGTTTTTGTGATTCGGAGATATTAGTAATGCCATCTGAAAAGTACCTTTTGGTTTACCTTCAGATATGGGGTCCAATGTCATTTTGGCTTCAACTCTAGGCTATTGTCCTGATTTGATGTACACTCCAAAGTCTTCCTGAATTGAATATGCTCTATTTACCTTGTAGGTGTTGAAATGTAGATGCCCTTTGAAGGCTTTGGTTTTGATATGGCATTGGAAAATTAGAATTTATTTTAGTACTTCTCCATATGTTTATGGTTATGGGCCTGTGGAGTAGGCTTCTGAGATTTGGAGATGGACTTTGATGGACTTTTTCGCAAGTTCAGTTAAAAGTCCTGCAAATCCTTCTTTTTGGTTTCGGACATATTTTTCACCTTGTTTAATATCCGGGTATTACTGGTAAGGACTTGTAGCTGGGTCTGTTTGTGCAGACTCTGAAACTGGCTAGGCAGCTTAACTCAGTCCGATGTGTTGACATAAAACATGCAGTGATTAAGGTTCCACATTCTCAAGGTAAAAACAAAAAGGCATACAAGGTATACAAGCCTGTCAACAAGACTTGTTGTGATCTCATGGAATAGTTTCCCCAATCAGAAGCTGATTCATGGTGACTTACAGTGGCCTTTCAAACAAAACCTAAATGGCATTTTTTTCATAGCACAGAAGAGGGAATACAGTAGGAAAAATATGTAATTTAGATGCCGTTTTTATATTCCTTAGTCCACTGAACTTAAAATCCACACCTGTTGTTGATTCTCATGCACTCCATTACTTTTGCCTTGTGTATGCTTCTTAATTCCACACCTTCTTATGAACATGATGGAGAAAACAAGAAGATGATGTCTTAATCAATCTACAAACAGAGTTTATGGAGTGCGGCATATCACCGGTGAGGCTATTCAGGCTCTGAGAGCCCTGCTTCACAGGAAGGATCAGGTGAACAGCCAGGTCTTGAGTCCTTTCCTGCATTCAAACAGTGAGGATGCTGTCCAGATGTGAAGGGGGAGGTCATTCGAAGATTTCACAACAAAATAGAAAGAGCATCCCCCACTGTTTCTTCAGCGGATACGGGGGGAGAGAGCGGTAAAAGGAGGCGGAGCACATTTGTCTGAAGTTTTGGTGGAAGTTCAAGTGGTGGTTGATGTATGCTGGTCCTTGGTTGTGCAGGGCTATTAAGGCGAGGAGCAGCATCTTGAATTGACATCTCTCCTGTATGGGGGCAAATTAGGTCCGCTTAGGGAGGGTGAGGATGAGCCTAGCTGCTGAATTCTATATAGTCTAGAGTTTCTTCAGGAGGTGAGAGGTGATTGATCCATAGAGAGCGTTGCCGTAGACCAGTCAGCTGGTGACAAGGGTTTGAGTGATGGTTCATCTGGTGTTGATGGGGAGCCATTTGAAGAAATTATGGAGCATGCAAGGGGTGAATAAGAAGGTGGAGGAAACTGCACAGATCTGGCTTTTCATGGGTAGCTTGCCATCTATCCAGGATGATGCCAAGGTTGTGGGCATGGTCTGTCGGCAAGGGTGAGGGTCCTAGTTCATAAGGTCACCAGAAGTCGCTCCACGGGAAGGTGTTGGACCAGAAGATCAGCACTTATATTTTGCCTGCGTTGAGTTTTATGCAGTTGTCTTTCATCCAGTTAGCTATGCTCATCATGTACTTGCGGAAGTTGGCCATGGTGGTGGAGGGGTCTTTTGATAGCAAGAGGATGAGCTGGGTGTCATCAGCATAGGATATAAAGTTTATTCCATGGATCCTACGCCTGAAAATGCTGACCAAGGGGATCATGTAGGTGTTGAACTGAGTAGGGCTGAGGAACGAGCCTTGAGGGATGCCGCAGATGATGTTCTTAGGTTCCGAGATGAAAGGAGGTAGGTGGATTCCCTGGGTTCTGCCAGTGAGGAAGGAGGCAATTCATTTGACATTCATTCGTCTAGTATACTGGGCATTGGTGGCTTCAGAGTAACGTAGTGAGATAGGTACCGTGATATTCCTGGCTTGTAGTTTACAGAAAATGTCATTTGAGGGGTAATAGCTACAAAAAAGAAACATGTGCTAAGTAAAACAAACTGACAAATCCCATTTTGCCACTGAGATAAAATGGAAAAATAGTTATTACATTAGAATTTAACACAATCCTAAAGACTGTGGTTTGGATTCAATTGAGGTGTTTCATATTCTGACAAAGGGGACTACAGTTGGTCTGTAACTAAGAAATGAACTTACTTTGTAGTCAATAAATAAAAATAACATCTCTTACTATTGATGGTTATCCTCCACCTGGCGTCAAATCACTCAAAGAGACCTGCAGAACAGAGCAGTGTCGATCTGGATTTAAAATGTGCAGATACATTTGTGGATCATTTTCACATAAATTCATGTAACAGGACTCTGTTCCCAACTTGGTATTTAAAAAAACGAAGTCATCTGAGAGCATTCATTCCCGATTAACACGTAAAATGCACTATGCACAGTTTTGTTTTGCAAAAGAACACAACATCACACTTTGGATTCAGGTTTTGCTGAAAAACCATGGAAAATGAGCATGACTGTATGCCCTCTCTGCCTCCCATGGGTCAGATTTTGTTACAGATATCTGACTGGCACCACAAGATCCCTTGTAGCAGCAGGCTACACCTTATAGCAGCCAGCATTACCCACAAACCCAAGGGTTAGGGCCAAAAAAGCAATTTAAACATGAGACAAACCTCCACATACACAAAGATCAATGTCAGCACGCATATGCACAGCCAGACCTTTCGACAGATACAGTACGTCGTTAAGAAGTATTTCCACCAACTTGGCAAGCACACCCTTCATTGACGGCTCCTATCAAATCAGACTAGAAGAGAGAGCATAAGCACTGTATGACGTGGGATTTGAATCCTCATACTTCAAAGCAATCTTTACAGGATATCCTGCCTGTCAGTAGCTGAATGTAGAACCGCTAGGGCACACAGGGCCTAATAAGTGCTTTCAGCTCATGCTCTTTTCTCAATTAGAGTGCATGTGGCATATGTGGTGGACTTATATTTACAGCAATAAATCATGCTTGTTTTCCTCTGCTTAATCCGTCACATTTAAAATTCTACTCAGGCTTATATTATTAGAATTTCTGTTCTTCTAAGTTGAAGATACTGAAAGGGAGCAATGATCATACGAATCGGTCAACAACTCTGCTTTAGGGCAGAGAGTGTTTTTTTAATTATTTTCTAGACCTTGAAGGGAAGCAGGCCACGTAGGGATGTGAAGCATTCCATTTTTAAATCCATCCAGATCCCATTATATACAATCAATGCAATGGTAATAATACCTCTGCTATGTATATATAGTATACATAGGAGACACTTCCATTTCGTACATACAGAGACCAAAACTATTGTTTACTATTTTGTGCTGATGGCAAAGCAGAAGGTCACATTTCTACTATGTCTAGGTAATGAAATTGAAACAGGAATTGGAAACCGTCATAAAAGTAGACCGTCCTTATTTTACTAGCATTTTAAAAGAATGTACAACGTGAATAACATTTCATACAACTTCCTTGATTTGTTTCCAGTTAAATTACATTCACATCAAGCTTGTTTAAACCTTTTATTAATAAAACGCACACAAAATCAACAGCACTTTTTGTGGTATCATGTGCATTTTTTTACACGCATTTTAGAAGTCACGTCTATGTCACCTGCCATGACACTGTGAGCAACTCTGAAGGTTACTGAACAAATACTTTTGGGGCATTAGCCACTGCGAAATATATAGTCTCTAGTTGTTAGATTATATTAATATCTTATAATATTTAGCAAAGTGTAAGGGATTTTATCAGCTCGATAGTAATATAAATCGCTTATATACTGGGCTCCATGCAACTCATTGTTTGGGTGTTAAATATAGTACTATATATTTGATCAATCTAAATGCCAATTAGAACATGAAGCACGATCTTAAGAATTTCCGGTGTGTCCATGTTTACTTTAAACTCAGCAAACCCTAGTTCTTTAGGACCCACAAGCTCTCAGGGTTCAGCTGAGTCACTAGGACTTCTTTGACAAACATGAGTATTTTGAACATAACCTTCCCACCCGAGACCTCCTCTGTCATTATCACCACACATGCTGAGCGAAATGTACTAATGATGCCATGAATAACGTACTGCTATTTTAATCTCAACTAAGAATCATCTCTCACTGCCATTCACATGGAAATAAAATAGAATTCTTAAAATGGCACCAATAATAGCATGTAATCAAGCGAGAAATTCGAAAAATGCATTAGCAACAAAAAACTTACATCTGCATAACCTTAAAATGAGATTGGTTTTGTATTTCTTACTTTGTATCAATAGAGATCAGCAAGGATCCTTGCACTGTTTCGTCTGGGGCTTATTAGCTAATAATTGGTGCTACAAAGTATGTTTGTCTCACTGTTGAGTGCCCACCATCTCCCCAGGCATATCTCGTATTGGGTCCATGAGGTCAGCAGACATGGAGAAGGAGGTTGTATGTAATAAAGCTGACATTTTAAGTGTCGACAAATTAAAGCCGAGTTGAAATTGTCGAGGTAATGTATCCTTCCTTATTACCTTTGAGAATTTAAAAAATGTTAAATTTTTAAATTTAAAAGTCGTTTTTATTGCATACTTTCTTTAACATATCTAACTGTACTCTAATAATTCCTTAATATTACTTAATGCAACCCATTCCTGAACCCTTAAAACTCTGAACTACCCCTTAATGCTGCTCTTCCCTGAAGGCTAAAAAAAACTACTTAGGATCCCTTAATGCTATAGTGCCCTGAACCTTAACAGCCCTAATTATCCCTAAATGCTACCATTCCTGGAACTTTACCTAGCTTCCCCTGAATGTTACTGTTCCCTGAACCCTAAACCCCTTACTAATCCTTTATGCACCCTTTCTCAACTCTAAAAATATCTTACTACCCCTTAACACTACCCCCTATTAACCCCTAACAAGCCTCTTTCCTGAGACATCATTAGTACCCCTTAAAACTACCGTTCCTAAAACACTAAAAACCCTGACTATCCTTTCCCCCTACATATACTTGAACCCTAAAATGCCCAAGCTCTTTTAATGCAACCCTTCCCCGAACCTCACCCTTCCCTGACCCTAACCATTTACTGCCTCTCATTGCTATCCTTCCCAGAACCAACCCTAAAACCCCTTACTATGCCCTAACACTACCCTTACCCTGAAAACCCCTTAATACCCTTTAACTCTACCCATCCCTGAATCCTAAACACCATAAACCATGCCATAAGGATGCCCTTTCTTGAACCTTGAAAATCGCTTACGATCACTTAGTGCTACCCTTCCCTGGAACCTAAAAGCCCTTAACTACCCATTAACGGTACAATTAGAAAGTGGGTTATTTATTGGAGTGGATGGGGGTTCATCACAAGGAATAAAGTCACAAACGTGTTAAAGCAAAAGACTGTTTCGATAATTTAAACCTGGGCTCAGCAAGCATTAGCTAAAGCACAGAGCAGACAGGCTCAACTTTGTACTTTTTACTCAAGTGTTTAAAATATTTAGCAGTAACAAAACAGGTAAAAAAAACTTAAAACACAGCACAGAAAAATCCCACAATCAGTTAAAAAATAGAAGAAAAGGTTATTAGTAAAATGTCGCCAAAATAACAAATATCCTATAAGGGGACACAGAGAGATGAATTTTCGAAGATCTAAAGCATAAAGTGCCAAGAAAAAGTAAAGCGCTAATCGGTAAGCACAGTTTGCAGTTGGTGGGTGCCTAGGTTTGATTGCAGGCAGACTGCAATGGGACACAGCTTGGATACACCAAGCGGGTTGGTCCTGGTGAAATATTTTAATTTCTGATTTAGTCTCTCAAATAAAAATACAAATCCTCCAGTTTTGGCAAGGTTGAAGACTGCATCTACTGAAGTCCTCTTGAAGTGGGATAGCTGGACCAGGTTCCACTGGAACAATTGTTGTTGGTGTCGAAAGCTCGAAGTGGGAAAACATCAAATGTTGTGGCCACAAAGTCCTCACATTAAGCACATGCTTTTCGTGTTTTTGCCTGGTCAAGCTTTCTATCATTGGACGTAGGTTTTTAATGGAATTTAGCATTCTCCACTGGGGCAAGCCTGGAACTGTGTCCAATGAAATCCTCTTGAAACTGGCAACTGCTGCCACAAGAACCTGTTGAAACTTTGGAGACCTTGAAATTCCAAAAATATTTTAAGTCCCAATTTTCTGGAGAAGCTCCTATTGGTCAATTCAAAGGCTCCCATGACCTCTGGGAAAGTATATAGGGGTCAGGACTCACTCCAGCAGAGGCTGCTTGTTCCAATTGCTCCTGGTCAGGTAAGCACATGAGGAAAAACTGACTCTAGTACCTTGTTGTGTCCCTAAAACCACACAGGAGGTCAGCCATCGGACCTTTGGAGTTTCCTTCTCAGTTCTGGGTACAAGTTGGAGCACATCCAGCCCATCATGTCTCCACGTAGGTTTCAAGCAGTAAGTCCAGGCCTCATCTATTCTTGTGCAGGTCCAGGGAGTGGTTTGATGAGCTATGGGTGAGAAGTGAGCTCAATGGGCTTCACTAATCAGTGAGGGAGAATGGCTCATAGACACTTCCTAACCAATGAGAAAAAGTTCTTAGGGGCAACCCAGCACACGTTTGAAGCACATCCTGCTTGTCTGGCTGCAAACTATCCCAGAGTGCACTATTGTGATGCAAATCCAACATGGCTGAATCTTTCAGCTCCTGAAAGGAGCCTGTGTAACAGCCAGTGGGTGAGTTTAGGAAAATTATCACCCCATTCTCTTCATGGGGTGAACTGTGGTACTTAAGGCCTTCTTGAAGCAAGTGAATAATTACATGCCATTCAGTTTTTGGGGTGGACATGTGCTAGAAGACTGGCTTGTGTTGGAACAGACGAGCAGCACTGTAGGTATACATGATTCAGATAGCTGTTGCTGTATATAAGAGTCTGTTTCAAGCTATGCTATATATCTGAGTACTGATATCACACTCTGCCTCCATGTTGAGCTTCACTAAGCTGAGTAGTTAAGTCGTCATCATTACTGTGGACGTGCTTTCTGTGTTGGAATATTGGAATATTTTCCAAGTGAGTGGGCCTACATTGCGTTTTTTGAATGACCACAATTTTAAAACAATTGATGGTAATTGAAGGGGTTTTGAAGAGTACTAAAAATCACTACCAATTAAATGGTTTATAGGAAATAGTTACTGTCAGTCTTATCTGGCTCTTTAAGGATTATTAAGTATACCACTTGAAAATTCAATTTTCAACACAATGGCTATACAAGTCTCTAATTAAAAGCATTCTAATTAATTCTACTGGTTTGTTAACTGAAATGATTACTTGCCATTCTTCATCTACGGTGCCAACCTATAAACCTTGCCAACCCACAGACCTCAACATTTTCCTTATTTTCATTTCTTTTCATTTCTTTTAAGTTGTAACCAGAACAGAAGGAAAATAAGAGGCTTGGCAAACCTTACGCCCACCATCTGACAAAATGTAGAGGGGAGCGCTTTCCAAGATGTTAAAAAAGCTGCATAAACATCTTTATTTAATGCATTATCCGAGCACAAAGGCTAAATATAAAAATCAAGACCTGCCTTCCAGAAATGAAAATAGAAAACTTAAATATGTATTCCTAAATCTATAGGCTGAGCAAGAATGAGAGGTAAGCAGTCACCTTAAGTATATATTGAATTGTCACGGAGGCTCAAAATGCAAATGAGCATCATAATATGAATGTTACCATAATCACAATTCAAAAGCTACAGACGGAAGCAGTAAATCAATTAAGGTCACACCCTACCTATAAAAGTGCACTCAAGTTAATTGCTTATGTAGGCTAATGCCAGATTGCAGTGATGTCCACTGTTGATCCATGATGATCCATGATGATTTTAGCCATTTAATCATTTAAAGAATAATCTTAAGGGGCCTTATACCTGCTATTAAGTGGTGCACAAGTAATCAGCAAAAACATAATAAAAAGACTGAGTGGAATTCAAATCAATACGGTTAAATCAGCTATCACGCCAGTCAATTATGAGAAAGGGCAAGATATATTTAACAATGTTTTTACTGTCAGTTATTAATTATATGTAATGTGGTACAGGAGAACAACATTTTTCAGACCAGCCCCCATTTCTTTGACACAAACCTAGCACATATTATATTCAAGTCGGAATGATGTGGTCTAAAGAGGAAGGGTATAATTTGGACAGTAATCAGAGCTCTTAATAGTAAATGCAAGGAAACCTTTTTGTGATCCACAAACCAGTTAGACAAATCCATATATGGGAATAAAAGAGTGTTTAAACCATTGTATGCCCTAGTCTGCCTGTCACCACTCCAACTCTCAGTGCATTACTCCAGGTATTATCGGAGGGACTCTTGGCATGTCTCTATGAAAAGACCACCAGTTGGAATCTCTATTTTTGGTTGAAGTACACAGAAAAGAAAAGTATCGTGCCAATGGCTCTAAAGAGTTGGACCAAAGGTTAAGTCAAAGGTATCCTCATTTAATAAAAGAATAGATTGGCAAACATGTTTTTGTGTTTTTGGAGATAAGGTGCAATATCTACTGGGATCCCATACATTTCTAAATTATTATGATGCAAGTCAAATAATATATTGTATATAAATATATAGGGGAACCAAATGAAGGTGCAGATTGTTTACCTCAGCAACACACATTATCACTATAGCATGAGTATGGGTGTCATTTAGGGTTTGGAAGAGCAGGAGATCTTTAATAAACTGGTATGGCTTCAGCTCCACAAACTATACTTGCAGTTCCCCAGCACACTTTAGAGGGGGAAACTGATTGTCTTCAGGTGGCAGGAACTGAACTGGTTCTGCTTTCTGAAAACTGTGATCATGTGCTTCAGAATATTCAATGCTTAAGGTGGGCCATATGATATATATTTTTTCTGCCTGCCATAGTCTTGGGATGCATGGCAGTCTCGGTCATTAAAAATAATAGATCAGAGCAAATACAGGGGTTTTCTTTCTGTGAAGCAAAAAGTATTGTCAACTGGCCATCATGACATGTCTCCAGATGCCATTTCACTTTCCACAAACGTTCTTTGACCTAACAGGATGGCAACTAACATGCCAATTGACCTTCCATTTTTTAAAGCAATTAAGTGTAAGCAAGACACGAAATAAAAGGTGGTTGTTGGACCTGGCCCTTTTTGCAGGGGTATCCCCAAACTTGTCTTTCTCCAACTATAATTCTGACCTTCTTCTTGTTGGCTTTATGACTCTGGGAACTTTACCACTGCTAATCGGTGCTAAAGTGCATGTGCTCTCTCCTCTAAACATGGTATGATTTATTTACACCTTTTTGGCACATTTGATTTACTCTTAAGTCTCTTGGAAAGTGGTATCCCATATACCCAGGGTCTGTAAATTAAATGCTAATAATGGCCTGCAGCACTGTTAGTGCCACCCACAGATGTAGCCTTTCAAACTTGCCTCAAGCCTGCCACAGCAGTGCCAGCTTGCACAGTTTAGTGCCACTTTAACTTGGCATTTAAAACAACTTGCCAAGCCTTAAAACCCCCTTTTAGTACACCTAGGTCACCCCTAAGTTAGGCCTTATGTAGCCCTATGAGCATGGTGCTGTGTAATTAAGAGATAGGGCATGTGCCTTTATGTGTGGCATGTCCTAGTCGTGACACACAGCCTATTTTGTTTCCCACTGCTGTGAGACCTACTCCTTTCATAGGCTAGTATTGGAAATTCTCTTATATGTTTTTTGTGGTAATTCCTGATCTGAAAGGAGTAGCATCACCATGTTTGGCATGTTTAGAATAGTTGTGAAAAATCCTACTTATTGGTGTAGTTGGATTTTGCATTACTTTTTTTAGAAATGCCAGTTTTAGAAAGTGGGAATTTCTCTGTGCTTATGACTCTTTATGCAGCCTGATTCCAATCCATGTCTAGGCTTGGGTGACAGCTACACTTTGTGCATACTTTCCATACAACCACCACACAGGAAGGGCTGCGTGTGACAAGGGTTACATCTGCATTTATCTGCCTACTGATGGTCTTTCTGGGCTGGGAGAGAAAGAGGGCGTTCACACTTTACACTTGTATATGCTGTGTCCTGCCACCACTCAAAGGTCTGATTTACCCCCTGCTGATGTCTGGTGCCAGGGCTTGGCTGAAAGGGAGTGTTGTGGACTTCAAAAGTTTCTTGTGAAGTCGCCCCTATATCAAAGACATTTATGAGTATAAGTACAGGGGCTCTGTCCCCATGATTTTAAACACTGCATGGGGCTTGTAACCAGATGCTGTTGGCTCTCATTCTGCATATTACCAGAGAACTGTTGTGCGGCCAGGATTAACTATGATCTGGACTACTTGCTTTGTTGAGCTGGCCACCCTGCCTGTTGCTGGAGGGACTGCCACTCTGCAAATGGACTCATGTCCTGGCCTGCCTGCTGCTCCCTGTGTGCCACAAATGTTCTCCAAGAGGTTGTTGGCTTGCCCCCTCTTCTTCAACAATCTCAGGGACAGAAAAGATTGCCCCTGAGCAACTCTGCCGTGGGGCACTATTCATGCACGAGTCCAGCAGCCTTGTGCCCTAAAAAGGCGCTATGATGGATTGCTCCTTATATTTTTTAAACAGCCGTGTTGAAGGCTTAGTTCTGCCCACATCTGAAGTGCGGGTGCTGTTCACTAAGTCTATCAATCAGCACATGGGGAGCGCTGCTTATTGTGCCTGGTGTCTTGAAACAATGTGTCGGGAGTGATTCCTTCACATCCCTGAACACACGCTTCAATTTGGGACCTGTTGACCGCCGGTTGACCGGGCACTCAGTACTCTGCTGATAGCAGCACATAAGGCACACGGCTTCCAATGGAATCTCCTTATTAGCGTGGCTTCCCCTGCCTGCCCTCGTGTTGCCAGAGCACCCAGAGGGGTCGAGCGGGGAAAGGAAAACCAGCGTGGCACCAGTAGGATTCCCGCTCCTGAGAAACACAGTGTTTTCCTTTCCTCACCACCGCCGCAAATCCAGGTGAAGGGCCGAGAAGAGATGAGAAAGACACAGCACAACTACAGCTGCACTGTGCACATGCTCGCAACTGCGTGTTGAGCAATCTGATTGCAGGGGGATTGAACGAGACCTCCCTGTATAATTCTGCAGTGTGCCCCCCCCCCCCCACGTTTTGGCATGTACTTTGTGGGCATAGTTATGTCTTTGTTAGGTCTTTGTTTAGGTGGCTTTGTTCTTTTGACATGCTGTATTTTCCAGCAACTGCTCCACCTGTTCACAGCAGCTGCCTCTGTCAACTCAGTATGAGGGTGACCCAGCTCCTCTATTGATGTGGTGTGCTCGACTTAGAGGTATTTGTCCTGCATTTTGGGGTAAAAACTCAACGCAGGCCCCAGATCAGGAAATTTTTGCATATGCAGAATTTTGAATTACTACACTACATGTAGTAGGCGTGCAGTCATTCCTGGGACCTGCTCTAGTACCAGGCTCATACAAATTACAGTAACCCCACCAGTAGGAGTGCATAGGATCCACTGGCTATATGGGGTTTTTGTTATTGATGTACTACTGGTGGCATATGGTGATTTGTATGTTTTCCTCTCACCAAACTGCTGCATTTCATGCCCTGATATTATAATGCATGTTGTTTTGATTCTTGCATTGTCAGGATAAAAAGTACTATCTCAGCATTTGCATTTGCATAGCAAGCACAGTATTGGTGATTCATGCAGATTTGGTCTTGTATTATGTATAATATACAATATACATTGTTATATTATCCTGAGTGGAGTCTCTTTTGTGGATGTACAAATGCTTTACATATTGCCTCTGATGATAAGTCTGCCTGTGCCACGCCAAGCTACCAGAGGGAGAGGACAGGTTATCTTTGTTGTGTAACAAAGTTGCCCTGACTAGAGTGGTGGGTTCTGCCTGGCCTAGGTGTACACCCTAGCCTATCAGAGACCCCATTTCTAACTGTGGTATTAACAGATAACAGAACTTCACTGTGTCTCAAAAAGGGTGACATATAGAGGAATAGTTTGATTTGTTTGCCAATTATGTTAAAAACCACAAAAGTACTGGAAATTAAAAAAAATGCATGTCACTACATGAAAGACTTCACAATCAGAATGCATTCGTTATCCAGGCAGACTTTCTGACCTGATCTCTGCGTTTTACTTATCCTATCCTCGTGGATTTTTCAACGCTTAACATTTGAATCCTTATCAATGCCTTAGCTTTAACATGAATGCTTCCATAAACACATGAGGATTGAGAGTAACATGCTCTCTGAATGAAAAAATAAGTCATGCATTCATTGTGAAGGATGGCGGTGATGACATCCTTTATATTTTTATAATAAATAGTCAGTCTAAAATGATGCAACACCTCAAAAAAGAGAAACCAGTCAGTGAGCGATAGAGACTGATCAATGGGGAACGTATACACTCAAACATTAATGATCCACCCCTGCGGCAGTACAATGCATTTATCCTCACCATAACAAATATATTTACAATATTTCTAACATACATTGTATCTCTAGAGAAGGATGAATATGCCTTTGGAATTTTCACGCCATCTTGAACGTACCTCATTTGTTTAAAAACACACCTGCAATTTGAGTAAGTGCAGATTCAAACAAGATCATCTCTATATACTCTTTTTCTAAATTACCTCTAACATTCATGAAATCCTTGCCAAATAAATCCAGTGAAATATAGAGTTGTGGTATCGAAATATTTTTTCCAGAATATCATCTCACATAAATATCATACCCCAATAGTGTCCACAGAATATCTCCCCCATTTGAGGTAATAATAGAAATTCTATACCCAATATTTGTGTAAGCGATGGTTAGGAGACAACATATTTGTCAGGATATTCCAGTATTCCATATTCTGAAACGCAACCGTTTTCTTTAGCTATAGCACCACAGAGACATGGGTGTTCCAGGTTTTTGGTGTTACCGGTCTGTGCTATAACTGCATCCTATAGTTCTAGAAACTAGATGTTGCAAAGTCATTCTTGTGCCCTGGGTACCCCCATTTTTTGTTGTTTGGTACTGGTGGTAACTGACTCTGACTGACCCTGGGCTCTGCCTAACCAGGCCTATGGCCAGTGCTATGCTGAAAACACATTTAGAATACAGTGAAGGCACCTACATACAGTAGGGTACACTATGGGTTAGGGTACTCCTATGATTGGCATGACCTCCCCTAAAAGGCCCTAGTACATAATAAGGCAGGGGAATCAAAACTACATTTAACTCCCTAGTTTTTAATAGGGAGTGGCAGTTTAGAGGCCAGCAGCCTTTGCTGCACTTGCATGTATGCACTGATGAGTCCTGAGGTCAGTTTAAAAGCAGCCCTGTGTTGCAGGACTACTTTTAAAATGCAAATTGTGCCCAAACTCGACTTTGGTGTTTGGTGTACATAGGAGTTAATAAACTACAATGTTTGGTTTAGGTTGACCCCCAGGGTCTCCCCTAGGTGTCCCAGTGGTGGGGGTCAGGTCAGGTACTTATAAGAAGGGTCCTTCTAAAATGGTTTTGATATGCCCTGACGTTAGTGAAATTGCACATTTTTCTCCCGACATTGTAGTAAAGTGCTTCCCAAAATTGACCTTTGTGCTAGAAGCACTCTGCAGTGAGAATCTGCAATATTTAGACATATTCAGAACCCCTAAAGTCTCCCCTAGGTGTTCCAGGGGTGGGGGTCCTGTAAATATAGGCAGAGTCCTTATGTAAGATGGTTTATAAGCCCTGGTGTTGGAGAAATTGCCCAGTTCATTTTACCAATTGCAGATCAACAGCCACATAGGTTAACATGGCAAGAAGTTATTCAATATTTAACTTAAGTCAAGGATACCATAAAAATATCATTCAAGGACTTCCTACAAATGGTATTGATAAATCCAACAGTATGCTATTATTGAATTTATCCTAAAATGTACAGACAAGAAGTTATACGACGCTCTTGCCTGTAAGCCAACATTTAGCCTTCAAGTGCCTGATTGGTCAGAGTTAAGTGGATTAGCCAGACTGCTTTGATGAGGTGATAAGTAGCCCCTGGGGTTAAAGAGCCATTCTGGGAGGGCATGTTTCTGCTACATAGAAATACCAGAGCAGGGGGGAGGGGGGTCCTAAAGAATAATCTTCAATAAAAGGAGGACACAGGCAGGAGAAGCCAGTTTCATTTACACCCCTACTCTTTGAACCCAGCCAGATGGCAGGGTTTAGGAAGGAATGAGAAGATGCAAGGGGGAGGGACAATATGGAGATGAACAATCCTGAAGATTGGCTTAGCCAGCTCTTGCCTCTGCTGAAAAAAATCAGTTATTTTGAATTTTGGAGAAATTGGGCTCTCTGGTAGACCATAGTGCCACAATTTGGAGGATATGGTCATACTCTGGGGTGTGCCCTGCACCTTATTGGACAGGAGTGCCCTCCTGCTTGACCCAGAGAACTTGGAATAAGTATCTGAGAGGGGCAGACGGATGTATGATAGTACAACGCGATCATTTTGATCGCAGTACTTTACTTCGCGGATTTTACAACGCAAGTCGTTACAACGCGGATTGAGGATTATTATGATTTTCTATTCCAACACCAGCCCACGTAACAGTAGGGAAGGTGTTGGAATATAAATTTACAATATTCCTTAACCAACAGCGCCATCCAGCGCAGGTCGTAGTAAGGACTTGCGTTGTAATGGCAGCGTGGTAAAGGTCATGCGTTGTAAACACTGCATTGTAAATTACGTTTACCGCGGCAGGCACTCTCAGATCTGCTGCTTGAAATAAGAAGACGACAAAGGGTCCATGCTGAAAAGTTTGATTTGCACCAACTAGGCCATTCCCTCTGACTGATGCTGCCTGCTGCACAATCTGAAACTACATCCCTATGGACCTACTTTGCTTCAAAAGGACTAAAGAGTTGACTCCCTGCAAGCTAGATGTTAACAGAGCTCACCTGGACCATCACCACCAAGAATTCCCAGACTGGAGTACTAAAAGCGGCTTTGTAAGGGTTTTCTCAAAGTGGATTGTGGGAATTGAAGTCCCAAATTTTCAAGGACCATCTTGGAGCTTCTAGACCCTTGAAGTAAGTCTTGGATACTTTAGGACCCTTAAAGGAACTTCAGTATTTCAAGAAGTTTGAAGAAGTTTGAAGCAACTTTGGAAAAAAGCTCCGTAAGTTGACTGACTCGGCCTCGCCAACCAAGCCTGCGACCCTCAACCGTGACCCAGCTTGCCATCCTGGTTCATCCAGCTGAAAAGCTCCAGTGGTCCAATTTCCAGAGCTTGACCGGGAGTTTGCTGAAACCTAAGCCGGCGAATCTTCACTGAAGCTAGCTTGGTGATGAGCAGCGAGGGACCCCTGATGAAAAAGGTCCCTAAAAGGTTTCAACTCCAAACATAGGAGAGATGACAGAGACCAACCGTGAGAGTCAAGTTGCCTACCTTCAACTGCGAGCCAGACTGGATCCCTGGTTCATCCTGCTGGAAAGCTCTGGAGGTCTGACTTCCATAAGTCTGACCGGGAGCTCATCGCAAGGCAAGCTGGTGAACCCTTGCCAAATCCAGACTGGCTTAGAACTACGAGGGACCCCTGGAATAAAAGCTCCAGATAGGTTTCTAAGTTAGAAGGTAAATACTTTGACGGAGACCTACCGCGAGGGGTAGCCGCGCAGGGCTCCATCGCGGTTAGCCTGAAACTTTGACTTTGTCCAGGTCTAGCGCGAACAGATGTTTTAGAAATTGATATCTCCGGTTCCCTACATTGAACATTTTTTGTTATGGTGTCATTTGAAAGATACAAATATTTCCTATTTTTATAAATTGGTGTTGGATTTGTATTGAGTACTGTGTCTTAATTATTTACTGAAGTGTTGTTTTAAATGCTTTACATACCGGTCTCTGCAGTTAAACCTGCCTGCTCGCAGTCAACCTACCAAGGCTTGAGCATGGGAATAATTTTCTGAGACCTATTCTGAGCCCTAAACTGTGTTATTGACCTTATTGCCAGTGGTAGATACACATTTGCCACTATTAATACCCACTTTCCAACACTAGTGTTTTGAGGCCTTATACTATTTAGTGCAGCCTTCATTTAGCCCACTTCTAAAACGGACTGATAAACTGTTGGATGTGTAGTCAGTCAAACATTGGTGTATCATAGAGCTATTTTAAAATTGGCACACTACTAATAATTTATGAACAACTACACTAGACCTGAATGATTATGTAAATTACTATCACTCAATTACCAAATATTTTCCCCATTCTTCAACCTCTTGCCATCCCATGGCAGGAGACAGTACTTGTGTATACTCTTTGTCTGGCTAAATACTCGCTCAGAAACATATGTGGTTCCGTTACAATAAAAGCACATTTTAAACTCAGAACAAACCTATTTCCATTTTTTCTGAGACTTTATGTTTCTTCTGGTTACTTCGGCTTTCCTTTTATTTCATTTTGGCACATCAGTGATTGATGCAGTGACGGATTATGGTACTTTGGCTTTGAAAACATCTGTTTGCCCTTTTGTGTGTATGCACTTATATTTTAAAGGCTTTTGTGTTTATATAGGCCTCTCTCACTCTGTAGTAAAGGGAAAAAGTTGCTTTATCTCGAGCCAGCATGTTGCTGCCGTCTTTTAATATCATTAAGACATATATTTATGGATTTTGAAAAGTGCTAGAAAGTCAACATTGAAAAAAGAAGTCTTAGTCATAGATGAGATGCAGAACGGGGCTTATCTGTGGGATTCCCAAGGTTTTCTCCCATCAAGGTAATTCAGTTTGGCACATAAGAGACCACAAGAAGGGATACAATCTTACAGTTTAATGCTGTAAGTACATGTCCATAACTCATTCAGTGAATACATTGGTCAAAAGGCATGAATAATAATTCTGCCATCTATTTCAAATCTTTAATTGTGTCCTATTCACAGTATATCTTAAGAAAAGATTCATGCCCTGTGTCGTGTGCATTAATTAAGCAGTGTAGCTCCCTGCCATGTGTAATAACAGCTGTTGGAAGGCTCGTGCAGAGGTATGGACTGAGCTGAATGTGAAAGCCTAAGACAATCTGTACAGTCCGAAGCAAAAGGGTCATAATGCTTTTAGAACATCCCACCCATTGACGGTAGAATGTTCTAAAAAAAACAGGAAGAGACAAAAATACACGCATTGCATTGTTGGAGAGAAGAACTACACCAGCCATTATTAACCTTAAACTGCTTCATTGTCCTTATTTCAGAACCCAAAATTTCAATGATCTAATTGTATTTATAGTCCTATTTGGCTCAGTGACAAAAATAAATCCAGACATCCATCCAGAGCCCTCCACTCCTCTCTTTACTTTCTGTAAGTCCTGAGAGTGCACCTCACTTATAAACTCACTTCATTTCAATACTGCTACAAAGATCTCTTCCTAATTTCATACATTTCAGAATACTCATTAAATTCCTTTGTTCAAATGACTTTAAAATGCACCAGGAATAGCCTGCCATTGGCTCGTGAGAAGAATATTGATTAAAAAATTTTTTATTTGTAAGGGATACCCCCTACTTAGAAAGTATAAAGAAATATGCAAAGAGGTGCATTGGAAAAAGACAGTCATAACCATCTAATTCGTTTGTGACCGCTGAGCCCTCACAAAATTGTATTAAATTCCAATTGCTTCTGATATGGAATGTATTTTAAGCAATGTATAAGAACACTTTGACAAGCCACCATATCTTCGCATCATATGTTTTCTTGATGCTGTTGATCATGCAAACTTTATCAACAATCAAATGGCAAAAAAAAAAAATAACAATCCTGGTAACATTTTCTCCAGTCACACTGAATAGAGATACTCAGAAATGTAGTAGAAACACCATTCATCTAAATATCGAACATAGTTTATAATATCTTTACTACATTACTGTGAATTTTAGAATGTTATGTGTAATTGTGAGAAACAGTTTTATCTGTGTAGATTGTATGCCAAAGGTTCGCATAAAGAAATATCATGTCCTGTAAATACGGAATGACACACATTGCTAACGATAGATTTACTGCCATGAATTTATTTATTATTAACTGCGATGCGTCAGAAGTTTGTGAATTATGGGCCTGGTTACGATGAAGCAGGACCGCCCGACTAGAAGTCAGCGGTCCTGCTGCCGGCATTACGAGGCAACTACCTTAAGGGTGGTCACAATGTGTATATTTTGCATTGCGGTGTGTGCCATTGGCTTCAGGACACGCCGCAATACAACTTATACACTTTTAACACATCTCTGCACTATGTGTCAGGCACCATACGGTGCCTGCCACATGGTGCAGGGCTGTTTAGGGGGCAGGTCCCACAGCGGAGGGCCAGGGGGAAAGAAGACCTGCTTTTTCATGGTGGGTGAACCGCCTTGAAAGGGCAGGCGGAAAGGGGCATCCTAATTCCTACAGCTGTGCCTGAGCAGGGACCGCCATCTTTGCAGGGCATAGGAGTCTGACCTCCGCCCTGATGGGATACTTGATCCTGTCGGACGCGGCGGTCTATCCCACCAACAGCCGAGCTTTGACCGCCAGCAACCTAAGGCGTCGGCCGGATTCAATGGACTGGATGGCAGTGGAACCGCCATGGATGTTAGATGATATCCTGACTACAATAATTGAACACTTTGATAATGAGACAAAACAAGGATAATTTAATTATATTTTGCTCAATATCAAACATTTTCCTGAAAGTGCAGATGCTACAGGAGAGGGGAACAAGGTGTGCAAGTATAATCCGACTTATTGTTTGCAAAACTACAATTTTTGAGACCGTAGGAGCTCACACTGATAACATCTGATCGGAATTTGCCCCAAATGAACAGTAACATTTGTGCTCTATTATGCATACTTTTAGTACAAGACACACTAAGCCATTTTGAATGGCTAGTTCCATCGTAATGTGCAGTGTTTCTTCTATCACTTCGTTTCTATAAAAAGGGGATCCATACATCGAGTTCTTTAAGATATTGTGATGTTAAGTATGTATTGTTGTGGGAATTAGTGGTTTGTGGTGCAACGTCTGAGATAGACAAAAGGTGTCTTTTCAACAAGAGCAAGCTACTCCAGGCATCTGCTTATATTGTGTGATCTGGTACAAAAAGGCAAGCCCACAGAACTCCAAACAACTTCATGGACTTAACATTAAATAATTGTGTAACACACCCGAGATATTACTTCTGCAACAAACCCAACCGCATGAGCTAATATTCAAAGTATAACTTTTTCCTCACACTTATAATGCACATAAAGTTCCAATGAAGTTCAGGATTTCTCCTAGTGCCCACATGCATTGTGCACGTATCATTCACAACTTTACATCTATCGAGAGTAAACCAGATTCAGTTTAGGAGGTTTGAATAAGGTTTCATTGCCATTACCTCCTGAGAATATTCAGCATTCTCTGATTCGGGCCAGTGAGTCACATATTTAGAAAGATTTCCATGAAAACTTTTCCACATTCAAATGTATTTTCAGATTGGTAATACTATGAGTAAACTTTTATCTTGACCAAATGGTTTGAGGACATATCAAAGAAAGAGAACCAAGATTGCGAATGTGTGTGCATTTTATAATTGTGTTGCATGACATTTTTTAAGGATTCTAACCTCTATCACTCTAAACTGTAGCTCCAGGACCGGAATTGTAAGCCATCTCCTAAGTGTACGATCTGTTTAGGGCATCTGAGGTCAGATGTGTGACTTTGCATCACAGTAGATTATTATGTTATTTGAAACTTGCATTGTTGAGTCTTCGTCAAGCTCTGGAAAAGATGGAATTGAAATATTAAAGTTATTACCATCAGATGGGAAGCACTGATAGAATATCGATGTAAAAAAATCGAAGACAAAAATATTGATGTCAAAATATCGATCTTCAAAATATCGACATGCTATATTTAAAATGTGAATAACAAAAATATCGAAAAAATATAGATGTAAAAAATATCAGTCCAAAATATCGTTTTTTATATAGAATTTTTTTTAAGACAAATATATTATAAAATTAACTAAAAACAAATTACTTAAATATATTATACATTACAAAAATATATTAAATACATTTATTTAAAATTTTTTAAATTACATATATAACATTTAATATATAAAGGTATATTTACTTTAAAATAAATAATAAACTAATAATGTTAATGTATTTTCAAATATTATAACTATATAAAAATTAACTATAATATATATATATATATATATATATATATATATATATATATATCTTTTCTCCTGTAGCCCGGTTTCAGGCCAAATAGGGCGCTCTTACTCTTAGTAAAGCATACAGAGATAGCCCTGGAAAAAATAACAAGACAAATAAAGGAGCTGGAAAAAGAATTGGGAACCATGGATATGAACCCTGAAATGATCATGTTCAAAGAAAAATTAGACCATTATATAGAGAAACATGAGGAAACAGTGCGAAAGCGCAAGCAAACAAAATTTCAGCGAGACAAGGAGGATTACTCTGAGGGTCGTATATTTACATACGCCCAAAAATATGACAGATTTAAACAACAGGATATACCAACTAATAGTGGCAGCATGTCATCACTAACCTCAACAGATGCCAGCACAAGTGGAAGTGAAGTAGAACAAGGTGCAGTCGGGTCTAAGACTACTTTTTTAGACGAAATGAAGCTGGCCCTGCAACAGAAGAATTGGGAAAAAACCAGGGGCCCGCCAGCCGCAAATCGGGGAAGGAGAAGAGGTCGCGGAGGAAACCGCATAAACCAACCGCATACCATTTAAAAATGGCCGAAACAATTACTTACATGTTTGTGCAACCTTAACCTGTGTACCTTTTCACTTTCCATGTGGTTACACATTTTTTTACTTTATTTAACAAGCCAGAAATGCAGTGTTGGTTACCGTGTGATCAAGGCACTATCAGTATTGAAACGCGTAACGGTTTTCTGTGAATAAAATTTGAGCATCCATACTCCTTAGTGTGCATGGTGCTTCTGAGCAAACTGTGGACTAATATATATATATATATATATATATATATATATATATATATATATATATATATATATATATATATATATATATATATCTCTACACCATTAAATATAATAATAAAAACATTATATTATAAATAAATCACTAAAATATTTATACATTTTTAAACTTACATTTTGCACTCCATTGAGTGCACCAGTAGGAAAATTATTGAATTGCATAAGGGTAAAAATTGACTATTTCCACTGTATTACTGCAACAGTAGGAAAAGTGTTGGATAGCCTAGGGGTAAAAGTTACTATTCTCACTCCAGTGAGTGCAACAGTAGGGAAAGTATTTCCAAATGAGGTCGCACACCGCAGTGTGCGACCTCATTTGGAAACAGTAGGGAAAGCGTTGGACAGCGAAGGGGAAGACATTTCTATTCCCACTCCAGTGAGTGCAACAGTAGGGAAAGTGTTGAAAAGTGGATGGGAAAAAAATACTATTCCCACTCCAGAGAGTGCAACACTAGAGAAAGTGTTCGATAGCGTAGGGGTAAAAATTATTATTCCCACTCCAAAGAGTGCAACAGTAGGGACAGTGTTAGATAGCGGGTGGAGGGGGGTTAAAATTACTATTCCCACTCCATTGAGAGCAACAGTAGGGGAAGTATTGGATTACGGATGAGTAAAAATTACTATTCCCACTCCAGAGAGTGCTACAGTAGGGCAAGTGTTGAATAGCGGAGGAGGAAAAATTACTATTCCCACGACAGGGAGTGCAACAGTAGGGAAAGTGTTGGATAGCAGGGGATAAAAATTAATATTTCCCAAAAATTAAAATTCAAATAAAAAAGAAACAAAATACCAACTACAATAGAAAAGTTGTTAACAACACTAAAATAAAACACATAAAAATATAAAAAATTACAAAATCTTGAAAAATATTTCAATGTTAAAAAGTACTAAAAATTAACAACAAGCATTAATTTATAAAAGTTTTAAAAAACATTTTACAAAAAAATAAATATCTTTAATATAAATATATTATAAAACAAAAATTAATTATTATTGATTTTTAAATAAATTACTTCACACTGTATTCCCGTATAAATGCATGAACAACTCCTACATAATTGGCACAATTAACATATTTACCAATTAATTAATTATTATTAACAAACAATTAATAGTTAATAATAAATGAATTACCACAAACAACACTTTAAAATCAAAATACAAAATAAATAGCAATAAATAAAAAATTATGAATTACTTTATTCAAATTAAAGTACTTCCCAACCTATTCCCCATATACCCACAACACGTTCCTAAAAAAATAACACAATTAACATAATTATCAATGAATTAATGAATAAAAAATATTCAACAATGAATAATTAATTAATGTAATCATTCACTAAAAATACTAACAAATAAAAATTGTTAATTACTTTATTGTAATTAAATTACTTCCCACCCTATTCCCCTATAAACCCACAACCCGCTGCAAAACAAAAATACGCAAAATTTCATTAACATAAAATTAATCACTTCTAAAAATTTCACATACATAAAAACAAGCTACACTTCTACAAAAAGATTAGGGCACATTCTTTTAACATACACACAAAAAGACAGAAAACTAATATAAATATCGATATTATTAAGAACAATATTTTTACACATGATATTATTAACTTCGATATTACAGAAAACGATATTTTTTACCTTCAAGTCAATATTCTGATCAACTGTATTGTTGCAGTCGATATTCTGGCACTTCGATATGAACAACTCGATATTCTGGCACTTCCATATTCAGAATTCGATATTCTGTCTGTGAACCCAGCATAACAAATGTCATGCAGATAAGAATCCTAATAGACCCCTAAGTGTTCATTCAGACTCATTCTGGGAAAAAAACTATAGCACCTTAACCCCTTTGCTGCTTGGCCTCTCCCCCTCCCCCTGTGCTAAGCCTTTTTGTTGGCTATTTGGGGTAGTTCGCAATTTAGGCCCCATATAACATTTTGTTCACTTAAGATATCCACACCAAATTTGCGTTCTTTGCTTCCAACATAAAGGGGATTTTAAAGGTACCCAGGGTTTGAGATTCTCTGGGAGGGGCCCCAGAAATTAGCCAAAGTACAGCTACATTTTGGGTTTTGGGGGGGGAAATGGGGACAAAGTGCTGCAGAAGAAAGCTTTAGTTTTTTTCCCTACAAATGGTAACAAAAAATCTTCACAGCTTTCAGGTACAGGCAGACGTTTGTCAGAAAAACACAGTTTTGGCATGTTTTTGGTACATAGCCTATTTTTGCTACTTTTTGTGCTTTCAACCTCCTTCCAGCTGGTGGTAGAAATGGGTGTGATAGCAATAATGGATCCCAGAAAACTATACATTTCTGAAAGGTAGATTAGATTCTGAGTTCAGCAAGGGGTCACTTGTGTAGATCCTTCCATGTTTGTTCATAGAACTAACAGTTGAAAATAAATATTGAAAATGAGTTGAAAAAACCAGGCATTTGTGCCAATGTTTTCACCTGTAACGTCTTCTAAGTATGACAGATTTTTTTAAGCAATATACTGTTACATCAGCTGGGCACTTCTGATTGTGGGGATATATATAGGACTTGTAGGCTCACTAAGATTCTGAGGAACCCAGAGCCAATAACTGAGCTGCGTCTTACAATGGTTTTTCATTGTGTACCGGGTATATAGCAAGTCATTTGGTGAAATATAAAGAGTGAAAATAGGTATCAAGGACATCTATCTATTTACAAAATGGGAACAAAATATAGAGCATAGAAGCAGTAGTTATTTTCAGATCTCCGAAATTCTGAGTACCCATACTAGCATGTGAATTATAGGACATTTTTCAAAGTGACTTCTTTTTTACACATTGTCTTGCATTTGGAACGCAGAAATGCATAGAAAGTCAATAGGTAATAACAGCTGCTCTTCAATTCTGTATTTCCCTACGTTGCCTGATAAAAATGGTACCTTACTTGTATGGCTAGGCCTAGTGCGCGTGACAGGAAACGGGCCAAAATCCAACGTGGACCCACAACATTTTTACAGTGACAACTGACCCTTTTTTTTCCAAAGTGTCTTGCTGTGGATTTCGAACCCTAGCTGTGCCGGCACATAGGGAAACCAAGCAAACCTCTACATTTTTGAAAAACTAGACACCCAGGGGAATCCAGGATTGGTGACTTGTTTGGCTCTCACCAGGTTCTGTTACCCAGAATCCCATGCAAACCTCAAACTTTGTAAAAAAAAAAAACACATTTTGCTCACATTTCTGTAATGGAAAGTTCAGGAATCTGCATGGATCCACAAAATTCCACCCACCCCGCTATCTCCAAAGTCACCCAATAAAAACGGTACCTCACTTATGTGGGTAGGCCTAGTGCCCGCCACAGGTAATAGGCCACAACACAATGTGGACACACCACATTTTTAGATTGAAAACTGACCCTTTTTTGCAAAGTACCTAGCTGGGGAATTTGAACCCTAGTTCTGCCAGCACCTAGGGAAACCTAGCAGACCTATACGTTTTTGAAAACTAGACACCCAGAGAAATCCAGGATGGGGTGACTGATGTGGATCCCACCAGGTTCTGTTACGAACCTCTTGTAAAAGAAATAACACATTTTCCTCACATTTCTGTGATGGAAAGTTTTGGAATCTGTGTGGATCCACAAACTTCTACCCAACCTGCATTCTCCAAAGTCTCCGTATAAAAATGGTAACTCACTTGTGTGGGTGGGCCAAGTGCCCACGGCAGGGAAGGGCCCAAAACTTATTGTGGAGACATCAGAATTACCTTTCACAAAACGACCTAATTTTGCAAGTGGAGGCACCTAGGTTTTTGGCCTGGGCTTGTCGGCTATCTAGCAAAACCTACCAAACCCACCCATTTCTGAAAACTAGACACCAGGGGAGTCCAGTGAGGTGTGGCTTGCATGGATCCACCTAAAGTTTTACTACCCAGAATCCCCTTCAAACCTCAAATTTAGGTGAAAAAATCACTTTTCCCACACATTTTTGTGTGGGATCACCATGCGGGCACAAATGTCCTACCACACAGCATTCCACTCTGACTCCTGAGTAAAATTATATCTCACCAAAGCAGTGCACCAGATTACGAGTTCAACTTGTACCTAGCAGACTGTTCTTTTGTTGTTCCCACGGCGGTGACCTGAACACAGGCACCGCAATGGGAACGCAAAAGCGGTTCCAGTATGGTATAGACTGTGAAGTCCATGCCATGCTGGAACTTTTGGTGCATGCAAACAGGGGGCCACATGTTGTGCCCCCCTGAATTTATCTCAATGGCTTTGTTTCCCCACTGCCAGCCTTTTCTTGGTGGGCTCACTACCAGGAAAAGGCTGGTGTTGGGGAAACTAATAATATGCTCGGCGGACTGCGGCAGTCCTTCCTTGGATATTGGATACCCCTGTCTGCTGCACCACCACCAGGGAATAGCAGTTGCCTGGTGCAGTCAGAGCAGTGGTGGCGGCTCCGCATCATAATAGACCAGCCGCAGCTCTGCCACTGGTTCGCCACTGCGAGTCTGGCAGACAAACACCACCAGACTCATAATTTGGCCCTAAGCTTGTGCGAGCAACCCTCTCCCCACTGTTGCCTTTGTCAAGGAATCTAACATTAATAGAGAACTTTTGTTGAGTGCCGATGACTACAACACTCGGAAGCTACAAAGATGCAGATAATGAAACCTCTTTATCCTTCTTCAATGCCACCTAGCTCACACCTGCACCAGTGTCATGCAACAACTCCCATCACCTGGAATCCTATCCATGTCACATTCCAATGAATGGAGGGATTTTACACTGACACACTAAGACATTCCCAAAATACCAAGATAACCAAGAAAAAGAAGCATGGCAAAGTCAATATAACTGATGTTAGCTGCCAGCCTTTTTGCTTTGTCAGTGGTTGTTTTGTCACACGTGTGCACATTTTTATTTTTGGAGAAGCCACCATGCACTTGTTAATCTGAAAAAAAAGCAACAAGTAAAACTACTTTTTGATCTCAAAAAAGCACACATTGCCATAGCGATTCCTGGAACTAAAAGGAACTACTTTGTGTATAGGTGTGGTCAATGTGAAATGGTAGAATGCCATCACCACAGTGAAGTTAGCCGGTAGTTGAAGTAGGCTTACATACTACCCAATGCTATGTGCTGTAGCGCATGGAATAAAAATGTGAACAACACAATAACAGACCAATGGATGAAAAGAGCTGGGTGAAAGCCCATGTTCATTAGTTCTTCTTCATGAATGCACAATTTGAACCTTTTATTGCAAAACGTCAGCCAGGGTTCCTGTAATTGGTTGAACTTTGCACATGTACAGCTGTTTCAGTTGAATCCATTCTAGCGGAGCACACCACAGCTTTTCTGTCTCCATCATCCACTGATTTAACACATTTCCTCCACCCATCCAGATGTATGCATGCCAGGCTCCTGAGATATGCCATGTAATTCCTTCCCTTTCTGTCTTACCCTGAACTTTGGAAAAGAACTTGAGACATTCAACTATCACATTTATCCTAGGACCTGTTTTTTGGTGTATATCTATTGGTGTTTTTCTATCTCCAATGATATCTTTTTAATATGTTTGCAGATATTTTTACCTTCAATCCCCAGATTAAGCATTCCAAACCTTCATCCTCCTATCACAACTAAGTAACAGTCAATAGTTTCTTTCAACCCCTCCATTGTAGGAGAAGTTCACCTGCTTCAGAAAGAAAGAAAGGAGATTATTACATTCCAGTTGCAGTCATCATTAAAGTGGAAATGTCTACATTCTTTTAAATACAATTCTAAGGAGGAATAGCAAAAGGCGTGAAGAGAGAGAAACACCCATTATTAATATCCATAGACCTAATGTTCATGAATGAGTAATTTCAGGAGTTCAACCTTCAACTGAGCCAAACCCCTATGCAGTAATAATGATCAGTATGAACAACTACTCAGTTGCTCACTCTTGCAGTGTGCATAAAGTAGTGTAAATTATACACAAGTACATCATGTGTTAGTGGCATATTGAGGGTCTATGTGGACAGTACTTTACTCCATTTATTTTTCTATGTTGAAGTGGACAATAATGCACCCTTTTATTTTTATGAGGTAAATGTTAAGGTGTGCGTTTAACTTTTTACAGTTATCAACTTGATCAATCTGCAACTATAATGCCAGAAAGAGTTGACAGGTCTTCAGAGAGGGAGATATTATCATTGGCCCACCTTCTTTCTACAGTGCTGATAGCAAGATGGTAGCATGTATTGCTTGCTGTTACCACAGTGCGCTCATTGTCAACCAGTAAGGTCACACAGTGAGTTACTTGTGGAACATTGCAGTGATCCTCCATTGACCCTGCTGCACCAAAGAATAGCTTGCAGTGAGTCTGTTAAACCAATGATGATCCAACAAGAACAGAGCAAAGTAACATTATTTGACTAGCCGGACTGCTTGATGCACTGCAACCTCACCTCCATCAGCCAACATTGTTCCTTGCGTGCCATCTTGGGTTTCAGGAACCATCTCCACTTGTTTGGTAGATTAGTATAAACCTGTCTTTTCCAGTTTACAGTCGCTCATTGCCGGTGTTAAGAGCTGACCCTTGCAACATTCAGATGGTATACAGATACAGATAAATGAGATTCGCTATTCATAATTCATCCTTTAATGCCACCAAGTCCCCACTCGCATCACTGCCACTCAGCAACTGCCACCAGCTGAATCCTGTTCCTATCATATGCATCACTACCTTGAAGCACATCTGTGCTTCATTTTTTCAGGAGCAATTCCATTCTATATATCAGTTATCCAGATGAAGGTCGGTCAAATAATCAAGCTGAAGATATGACATCATAGTTGACTGTTGGATAAGGACTGGGATTTAGGAGTTATTGAAGAATATAAATTACAGTCCTGCAGATGGCGGAATAGATGCTACTGGATTTTAATTTTGACTCTCTTAATGTTCTCTCTGCCATTCTGACGCGAGGAGGCATTTTAGACCCAGTATATGACATTCCCAACATTCCCTTGCATTAGCTGTAAAACGACAACTGCAACACTTTTCTAGGACAGGGTGACACATATGGAACAAGTTTTGCTCTTGATCTGAGCAGAATTATATTTATATGCTTTCAAAATAGTTTCATCAGAAAAAAAGAAAGAGCTGTGGCAGCCATTTGAAGCAACACTGAAGCATTCCTAGTGAGACGAAGGGCAGCGGTCAAGTGGTGCTGCTCAGTAGCTGACCCGTCCCCTGATTCAACCGCTCACCTTTTCCTTAGCCTGCACTGTCCCCTTCCAAGTCACACCCAGCACCTACACTGTCACCTACACAGCACCACTAGCTCTCCTTCTCCAGTTTTGTCTATTCTCATCTCCCCTACTCCAGTCTGCATGGGACAGGTTATGTTATGTTATGTTATGTTAATTAATTTGTATAGCGCGACTGTTACCCGGAGGTGTCCTGGAGCTGTCTGCTGTCCTTAAGGAAAAGAAAGATGCACAATCAGAAAAAGAGTCTAGAACAACCAGGTCTTGAGCATTTTTCTGAAGGGAAGTAATTCGGTGCAGCATCTCAGGTGGGCGGGGAGCTGGTTCCAGAGTTTTGCTGCCCCGACCACAAATCTTACCACCCCAGCGAGCTTTTTTTACCGGTGGTACTCTTACTAATCTTTGCGCGGATGAGCGCAGAGATCTAGGAGGTGAGTACCATTGCAGTTGGTCCTGAAGATAGAGTGGACCCTGCTTCTTAAGCGATCTAAAGACAAGGCACAAAGATTTAAAATGTATCCGTTGTCTTACTGGTAACCAATGGAGTTTACGAATTTCGCTAGATATGGAGGAGAATTTGGGTAAGCTCAAAATCAGCCTAGCTGCAGTATTCTGCAGCAGCTCTAGCCTCTGCATCAGCCTCTCTTGGGTGTTTAAATAGAGGCTGTTGCAGTAATCAAGTCTAGACAAGACAAGTGCAGTAACCACCATCTGCCGACTCTCCTTAGGCAAGAAAGGGAGAATTTTCTTGGTGGTTGTGACGGGGAGGCGGACTATGGGGATGTCGATGCTGATGTGTCCGCGGATTGGTGGTCCGCTGTGCCGCTGACCCCCCTTTCTGTCATCCCTGCACAGACTGATGCCACGGAACTGTAGTCCTGGGTTAAAGGGGCAGTGCTCTTTTTCCGGAGGGTAATTCCACACACTGTTGACCTCCGTCGCACACCAGTCCCCCAGTCCCGTGGCATCAGTCTGTGCAGGGATGACAGAAAGGGGGGTCAGCGGCACAGCGGACCACCAATCCGCGGACACATCAGCATCGACATCCCCATAGTCCGCCTCCCCGTCACACACCTCCCCCCTGGACTCTCCCGATCGGGGAGAGGGAGGACCCGAGACAGAAAATCAGCGTTCCCGTTATCGGACCCCTTTTTGTGCAGTACAGTGAAGGTGTAGGGCTGCAGAGACAGAAACCACCTGAGCACTCGTGGATTGAGAGACCTGTTTCGGTACATCCATCGCAGGGGGGCATGGTCGGTCTGCAGGATGAAAGGCCGACCCTCCAGATAGTACTGCAGCTTTTCTATCGCCCATTTGATGGCGAGACACTCCCGCTCCACAGTGGAGTACTTCTGTTCCCTAGGGAAGAGCTTCCGACTGGTAAACAGGACCGGGTGTTCAACGCCCTCATTGTCTCACTGCGATAGAACGGCCCCTAGGCCTGTCTCAGAAGCGTCAGTGGCTAGGAGGAAGTCCTTACTGAAGTCCGGGGATAGCAAAACAGGGGCAGAGGTGATGGCGTTCTTCAAGAGTCCGAAGGCCTCCAGGGCCTCCCTAGGGGGTTTCTGTATTTCCTTGGTTTTTACGTCTTTGCGTAGGAGGTCCGTCAAGGGGGTGGCCACCTCAGCAAACCGGGGAATGAACCTTCGGTAATACCCGATTAGCCCAAGGAAGGCCCGGAGCTCCCTTTTCGTAGAAGGGAAACACGTGTCTCTGATGGCCCTGACCTTCTCATCCTGTGGAGCGATGGTGCCCTCGCCTAGCACGTAGCCCAGGTATTTGACCCTCGTAAACGCAGCACGGGATTTCTTTGCGTTGATGTGTAGGCCCGCCTCCTGCAGGGCCCGGAGGATGGCCTGGAGGTGTTGCAGGTGCTCCTTCCATGTTTTGCTGTGGACGACGATGTCGTCTAGGTATGCCGAGCAGAATGATGGGAAGGGTTTCAGGATGTGGTTCATGAGCCGTTGAAACGTGGCCGGGGCGCCATGAAGCCCAAAGGGGAGAACCGTGAACTCGTAGAGCCCGTCATCGGTGATGAAGGCGTTTTTTTTCCGATCCTCCTCTCTGAGGGGCACCTGCCAATACCCCTTGGTCAGGTCTATGGTTGTTATGTACACTGCCTCCCCCAGGTTCTCAATCAGCTCATCGACGCGGGGGATGGGATAGGCGTCGAAAGAGGAGATCATATTTAAGGCTCGGAAGTCCATGCAAAAGCGTTTTGTGCCGTCTGGTTTGGGTACCATCACTATCGGGGAGGCCCAGTTGCTAGAGGATGGTCTGATCACCCCTAACTCCAACATGTCCCGTACTTCTTGTCTTACGGCTTCTCTCCTGGCGGCAGGGATCCTATAGGGCCGTTGTCTCACTATTTTCCCTGGGATCGTCTCTATGCGGTGCTCCACCAGGGTCGTCTTTCCTGGCAAATCAGAAAACACAGACAGGAAGGGCAATAAGGCTTCCTTTAATTCATGTTTCTTTCTTTCCGTCAGTTCGGGGTTTACCACGAGGTGTCGTAGGGTGTTTTCTTCCGTTCTTTTTTTTGGGACCGCCAAGTGGGTACTCCGGGGAGGGGGGCCAATCCACTTCTTGAGGATGTTTATGTGGTATGTCTGTGTTTTTGAGGGAGAGATCCGTAGCCTGTAGGTGGTCTCTCCTATCGTTTCTGTTACCTCGTAAGGACCGACCCACTCGTTTTTCTTCGTGATGGAGGGCAACAACACCAGGGCCCAGTCACCTACTCCCAGGCGTCGTAGTCGTGTCCCTCTGTCGTAAGACTTCTTTTGTTTCTTCTGTTGTTGCTCGAGGTTCGTATAGGCCAGACTACGTAGTTTCCCCAACTTGGACCTCAGTTGTGCGGTGTACTCCAGGGGGGTGTTTCTTTCTTGGTCTTCCTGCGCTTCCCATGCGTCTTTGGTTATTTCTAGCAGGGTTCTTGGTATCCTCCCGCATAGCAGTTCAAAAGCCGAATGACCGAGACTACTCTGTTTTTGGGCCCGGAGTACGTACAGGGCTAACGGGAGCAGCCGATCCCAGGCCGGGCCTTCAGAGGACAGCATTTTCTTCAAGGTCGATTTGAGGGTCTGATTGTACCTCTCCACAAGGCCGTCTGTCTGGGGGTGGTAAACGGATGTCTTCAGATGATGTATATCCAGGGACTTACAGATTTCTTTCATGAGACGAGATGTAAACGGTGTTCCCTGGTCCGTTACCACCTCTTTTGGAAAGCCCACCCTGGAAAACAATTCCACGAACTTCTCAGCGACATTGGCGGTAGTAGGTGTCTTTAAGGGAAAGGCCTCTATGTATCTTGTGGCGTAGTCCACTATCACTAGAGCATATAGATGCCCTCTGGGGGTCTTCGGGAGGGGCCCTATGAGGTCCATCCCCACACGCTCGAAGGGCACCCCAATGATAGGCATCGGCTGTAAGGGAGCCGCCGGGGGTCTGTGGGTATTTCTTCTCTGGCAGATCTCGCACTTCCTGCAGTACTCCTGCACGTCTCTGTAGATACCCGGCCAGTAGAAATGACGTATAACGCTCTCCGTGGTCTTCTCTTTGCCCGCATGACCTGCCGTTAGGTGAGCATGGGCAAAAAACAGCACCTGTTCGCGAAAAGACGTCGGAACCAAGAGCTGCAACACATGTCCTGCAGCGGCTTCTCTGTATAACAGTTCCCTTTTTATGACGAACCTGGGATAAGAGGGGTTGACCTCGTCCTGGGTGGCCTGTGCCGCCTCCCATGCGTTAAACAATGTTCTGTCCTCTGACTGGGCGAACCTGAAACTGCGGTCAAGGACCCATGGTTCAGAAGCGACCAGAGCCGAATGGGGTTTTGGCTCGGTTAGGGGCTGTTCGTATACCGTCCTTCGGAACAGATCCAGGAAATCAGGGTTGTCCACACCCAGGATCATCTCCTCTGGGAGGGTCGGTAATACTCCTACCCTTACTGAACACGCAGGGAGGTTGCTAGGGGCAATGGACACCTGGGCCACGGGATACGGCTTTATGTCTCCGTGTACGCAACGGATATGTACAATAGCATCTTGGTCATATTGGTCGGGCAGGACAAACCTCTCTTGTACCACTGACTGTCTACACCCTGAGTCCAGGAGGGCTTTGATACTATACCCGTTTACCTTTATACTCACATAAAATGAGGTTCCCAGCTCAGCGGAGTAGAGGACAGCCTTGGGTAGATACCCCACCTCCAGAGGTTCCTCGGGAGGTCTCCTCATGGGGCAAAGGCGGGCGATGTGCCCCCACTCGCCGCACTCAAAGCATTGAGGGCCTCGAGGTAGGGGAGGCTCCATCCGGATAGGGCGAGGCCAAAAGGGCTCAGGGGTCGGTTTTGGTTTCTTTTCTCCTCTTCCTAGGGGCAGGGTTTTTGAGGTCTTCTCCGGTTCCCATCCTATGCCCCGTGGCTGCGCTCGTGCATAGTTGGCGGCCATCTATATGGCCTGTTCCACCGTGAGGCCCGAGTGCTGTCTCAGCCACCTCTGGGAGCCATAGGGGAGAGCTTCCATGAATTGCTCCAAGTATATTTGTGCCAGGATTTCTTCTTTCGTGCTGGAGCCGGATTTCAGCCATTTGTCGGCCATCATTTTCAAGCGGAAGAAAAGGGTTTTTGGGTTCTCTCCCGGGATCCCCTTTTCCTTGCGGAACCTGACTCGGTACGCTTCGGAGTCCAGTCCCAAGTGATCCAGTATCACGTTCTTGATTAGAGTATAAGGAGCGTTCCCAGCAGGATTCGCAACCTGATACGAAAAACTGTGCCTCCCCAGTTAACAGCGGGGCCAAGAAGAAAGGCCACTTTTCTTCGGGCCATCCCAGAGCCCTGGCCGCCCGCTCAAAATTCATCAAGAAGGCATCTGGGTCTTCACCGTGCACGTATTTTTGTAGCGCTATTCCGGATGGGCTGGGGACATGGGCTCTACTCTCCACGGGAACAAGCCCGGAGGGATGGGTCATCGTTTTCTGCATGTTGTCCATCTGGGCGGCTATAGTGTTTTTGAACAGGTCCCTGTCTGCTTGGGCCGAAGTCATCTGCCGCTCGACCGCCCATTCAAGTTTCTCCTGCCCCTTGATGAGATGCTGCAACAGGGCGTCCATCTCGGATTCACAGATGGACTGAGATGGCAATCCCACTTCTGACACCAGTTGTGAGGGGGCAGGGTCAGGGGGCACAGGGGATGGCGAGTCAGAAACAAGGGGAACAGTATCTAATGAGACAGAGTCAGGAAATAGCGCTCTAAGTGAAGGTTTTATTTTAAGATAGGCTTTTCTTCTTTTGGTAGTCACTCTCAGTCTTGCAAATTCAGAGGGTTCCGTCCTGACTCCTCTTGTGAATCCTGAGCTAGCCAGAATGAAGCAGGGCCGTAGACCAGTAGATTCGCTCTCTCCGGCCGTGAGGTAAGGGGATGGTGGTCTGGCGAAGCACTGGCTCGTGACTCCGTCCGGAGGATTCCCGGAAAGGAAAGGAAAGAAAAGACACAGTCACTGGGGCGTCCGTGCTGGACTTGCAAGGGCCCGGGGTGTGAGGGAAACCAAGTGCACAATTATATACAGCCGTCCGTAGTGCTCGTGAGGGGAAGGGTACTCTACTATACAATATTTACACAGGGTCTCGGGGTTTCGACGGGTCGCTCCGTCCCACCCAGCCTGCAACTTTGCCCCGTACCTTGTCCAGCCACGCTCCTCCCGTGGGACCGTGGCAGGGCGAAGCGCCGAACCGGTGGCCTCCTGGCTTGACGAACTCAGCTGGGCTCTCTTCGTACTCTTCTCCTCCGACACACGACCTCTCCGCTCTCCGTCTCCACTCCAATACACCTTCCGCCTCCAGGGAAACGCCGTCCGTCGTCTCTATCGCTCTTCCGGCTTTTGACTCTCCCTCGCTCTCAGGGGGCGGGGCCTCATCGAACTGTAGTCCTGGGTTAAAGGGGCAGTGCTCTTTTTCCGGAGGGTAATTCCACACACTGTTGACCTCCGTCGCACACCAGTCCCCCAGTCCCGTGGCATCAGTCTGTGCAGGGATGACAGAAAGGGGGGTCAGCGGCACAGCGGACCACCAATCCGCGGACACATCAGCATCGACATCCCCATAGTCCGCCTCCCCGTCACAGTGGTTCTAATAGTGAACATTGTAGAAGAAACCACCGCGTTAATTTGTTTCCTCATATCCAATCCAGGTAAACTCCCAGGTTCTTCACCTGTGTGGAGGGAACAAGTAGAGGACCGAGGGAGTTTGGGCAGCATTTTGGGGTGCAGATGCTGATGTCATTGCCGAATCGGATGACCTCAGTTTTATCTGAGTTTAATTTCAGACAATTGCTGGCCATCCATAGTCCAACTGCTTCCATACAATCGTGTAACTTGTGGCACACCGCTCCTTCTGAGCCAGGAAGAAGGGGGACCACTATCTGTGTATCGTCCGCATAAGATGAAAGCTGGAACCCGTAAGATTTTATCAATGGGGCCAGGCACGATACATACACATTGAATAGGGTTGGACTTAATTATGATCCCTGAGGGACCCCACAGGGCAGATGGAATGTGGTTGAGCAGAAATCTCCAAGAGCTACTATCTGCTTACGCCCCGAAAGGAAAGATTTTAATCCCTTCCAGGCGGAGTTCTTTACTCCGCAGGTTGACAAACGGTCCAACAACAATGAGTGGTGGACCGTGTCAAACGCTGCGGAGAGGTCAAGCATAATCATTGCTGCTTTACCCCCTTGATCCAGCGTTTTCCTAATCTCATCTGTTGATTTAAAGAGGGCAGACTCTGTACTATGACTTTCCCGAAAGCCATATTGGGTACAGTCAAGCACCTCTGCCTCTTGAAGATAACTACTCAGATGTTTATTTATCCATTTCTCTAGTATTTTGGCCGGAAAAGGTAGTCGAGAAATGGGCCTGAAGTTACGTACATCTGTAGAGTCCAGGTTTGGTTTCTTTAGCAGCGGAATCAAGGAGGCTGTCTTCCAACATGCTGGAAATATACCTTCCTCCAATACCCTGTCAAAGAGGGGAGTCAGTACTGATGTAATTACCTGAGGGGTCATTTTGGCAATTTTGACAGGGCAAGGATCGTAAGGGGAGCCAGATTTCAAGTTGTGCAAAAGGGTGATTGTGTCTGTACTACTCAGCAGTCGGAATTTCGTTAGTGCATGATTAATTTGTGAAATTGAATTCGAATCCATACCTGAGTCATAGGACAGATCATTGTTAGCATTATTAAAAGTTGAAAAAATATCTTCAACTTTATCTAGAAAGTATTTAGCAATTTTGTCGCAGAGTTCCTGACTCTCAGGTACTTTAGATGAATAGGGGTTAGCTAGTTGACAAACAATTTTAAAAAGTTCCTTAGCTGAATTTTCTGCTGACTTAATTTGGGCCGCGAAGTATTCTTGCTTCGATGTCATCAACAGATGCTTATATGCCCGTAGACAGTCTTTATGTTTCGTTTTATCCTCGGTCTTATAACTCTTCCTCCATTCCCGCTCAGAGTGTTTACAAGGCAATTCTGCGCTTTTTAATTAGGAGTATACCAAGGGGCTGAGGGGTGGGTTCTTTTACCGTCAAAACGTTTTTTGGGGGCAAGCTTGTCGCAGGCTTTATTAATCCAATCATTAAAGCTGGTGATAACTACATCTATCTCACCAAGTAAAGAAGGCATGGACGATTCCAGTAGAGCTGACAGTTCTTTTGCGTCAATTTTATTCCATGTGCGTGAGTAGCTGATTTTTGATGCTATTTTTTTTAATTTTTATTCTCTACACAAACTATCTCAAATAGGATGGCCGAATGATCGGACCATACTAAAGGGTACACATCTGTCACCGTCAGCTGCGGGTAGTTTGAGAAAATCCCAACCAGTGTGTGACCCGCTATGTGGGTGGCTCCTTTTACTATTTGTGGGAGATCAAGTCCAATCATGAGGTCGAGTAACTCCTTTGTGTCTAAATCTGCAGGGTCTTCCAGATGAAAATTAAAGTCACCCAGAATAGAGAAGGATCTATCACTTATCCCTTCCTCCATCAGATTGCACACTAAATCAATGAAGGCTTTACTTGGTCCTGGTGGCCGATATAACAGAACTCCTCTAAAATTCTCCTTGTGAGGGAGGGAGAGAGAGAGAAGCTCACTGCTTCACAGCCCCCTTTGGTAATTGTTTTAAACATTGTTTTAATGGAGTCATGATAGATTATTGCCAAACCCCCACCTTTTTTACCCTGCTTGTTGACTGTATGGCATAGGAAGCCAGGAGGTGATGCTTTAACTATATCCGGACCGGATGCATCATCCGTCCAGGCTTCTGTAATAAAAGCCACTTTAGCCCCTGAATCTTCAATCAAGGCAGCGCATCCCATACTATGTTTGGTCAAAGATCGCGCATTTATGAGGATACCTTTGATAATCTGAGTCGAGTCGGTGCTCCGAACACCTGTTTCCTTCCCTGTTTTATTCTTTACTTTACTAAACATGAGTTTTGGAAGGATAGTCTTACAATGTGTGCAATATGTTGGGTTGTCTATCACATTTTCATGTAACGAGAGACTGGAGCAATCAGTGCTTCTGGCCCCGTTATTCAGCCATAAGAGCTTGTCTTTTGTGTAGACGATAGCGGATAGAATATCTGTACAGGAAAATGCAGGGATTGTGGCCCTAGGCGCGGTCCAGGCGCGGACGGGCGCAGACGGGCTTGCCTTTGGTGCGCCTTCGGCGCACTGGCAGCGCGCCCGCTGCGCGCGTATGTGCCATCTCTGATTATAAGTATTTCCGGGGAAAAGGCTAGAGCGCTGACCCTGGACCACCTAAGATGGCGTCCGTCCGGGCAGCTGCTGAAGTCAATTCACTCCTTGACCGTTGTAAATCACACCAAGAAGCCCCTTCGTACCCCTCAACAGCTGGTAAGAAGTTGTATGCAGTAGATTGGGTCCCAGTCCCCTCCAAACCACAAATTAAAAAACGGCGATTTTTCTAAAAGTTCCCAAAAAGGAATGTGCTTAAAAACCTCAAGATTCTGACAAGAATAGGCAGATTACTCGTTGTGCAGTTACTTCTCCCGGCTCACGCCTCAGGAGCTAAGCAGGGATTGCGCGATCACTCCAGCGCCGTTTTTAAGTGTTTCCGGGGAAAAGGCTAGAGCGCTGACCCTGGACCACCTAAGATGGCGTCCGTCCGGGCAGCTGCTGAAGTCAATTCACTCCTTGAGCGTTGTAAATCACACCAAGAAGCCCCTTCGTGCCCCTCAACAGCTGGTAAGAAGTTGTAAGCAGGTAGCAAGCCTTCTTGTCTCATTGTGTTCCACCCATGGGATGGAAGTTCTACGACAGGAAATCCTGAGCTGCAGCAGCTGCAAAAGGTGAGAACCTTCACCCCAAAGTCTCTGCACCCCACTCTAGGACTACCAAACTTAAAAAGGCACCTCGATGGGAACGTCAAAACCCGTTCCTGCACAGCATGGACTGTAAAGTCCATGTCGTGCCAGAAAGGGGGTGACTGCATACTGGAGGGCACAACATGTGCCCCCCTGCAGGCACCACTTGCCCCTGAGGCACCAGTGGCAACGAAGAAACTCCTAATATGCTCAGCGGTGTTGCACCGACATGACAGCATATTAGGGGCTCTGACCACTCCGCCTCCGCCATGGGATCCATGATCCCCCAGTTATTCTGGCTGTCCTGTGGCGATCCCACCGCCGTATTTGTAATACGACATGTGGACTGACAATCTGGCGGTCCAGGGACCTTCACCACAGGATTCGGTGGTCTGATAGACTGATGAACTTTTAATTAGGCCCTAAGTCCTGTAAAAAATCCGAGCCCAAAGAGTGTGACGCTGAACATACGCCTAAAAGTATTGCACAAGTGTGCTGCTTTAAACATTGGCAAAGTGAACAACCTAGATTGAATTTCTTGATTTAATTGAAATTGTGACCTAAATAAGGGGTTTATTACGATGGCCATCGCCCGGGGAAATGGGACTGCCCGCTAGGTGTTGGGCGGTCCCGCATGTGTAATTAGGATGCGCCTGCCACCCTGTCGGGCTCTTTCAGCATTTTTTGCATTGCGGCGGGAGTTGCTGTCTGCAGCACCCGCAGCAAAACAAAAAAGGCATTTGTGCATTTGCATGCACAACGTGGCAGGCACCGCAGGGTGCCTGCCCCGTCGTCCATGCAAATGCAGGGGGTACCATAGGTACCCCCTTGCGCCCCCCTCCAGCTCCCCTCCACCCTTACAACATTCTGGGGGCCCACAATTTGCCCCAAACTGTGGAATCCGCATGCCTTTCCCACCACAGAAAGATAGCTTCCCGCTGCAATTTTAATATGGATGGCGTTGTCTAGCAGACACCGCCACCATATTCAACCCTTTTCCGCCCTAGTCGACTCGTCGACCAGGCGGAAAAGCGGCGGACGGTCTTCCCGTCTGCCGTGGTACCCCCCGCCATCAGAATCTGGCCGGGGGAAATGGGAGGCAGGTGGGGGATGATGTTGGGCGGATCGCCACCACCATGCGGGCGGTGGCGATCTGCCCGACATCATAATAGATATCTAAAATTCAAGTTGTGCCCATCTATACTTTAGCACATACAAAGCTGCAGATTAGCAGTATGACACTTTTATTGTGTATATATCAAGACGTCATAACACTGACAGAAATGTAATTAATTAATTGTTTAATGTCTCAGCTGAAAAGCTTACAATTCTTAAAAGTAATTCACATTATGTGGTAGGGGGTTTTAGCTTTATACTAGCAATTGTCTAATCTTAAACACAACCATGAAAAAACCATTACTGATTCCCAGCACTAAGCCCCCCTTCTACTGTTTATCGATATACTCAGAACAATAGGCAACAATTTCTATATGGGGGATGCCAACCAATGACAATAGAGGTATTTCCTCACGATCCAGACAGACTCACTGTTTTCCTGGACACACTACCAACAGGTAAGGTGGACGCAGACTAGACTTGCTGTGAAAAATGGCTCACACTTACTTAAAAAGCACATAAACCGCCCAGCACACAAAGAATGACCTCAATTTATATTGAAACAACTTCACAGACATTATATCATTATAGCGTCGATAAACCAATGCGAGAACAAGAGAGAACATCAAGTGCCCTGGATACTCCCAACCCATGAAAAACAAAATGTTTTGATAGAACTGGCTCATAAATGACATCATCATTTCAAATAAACAAGATACTATTTAGAATGCAAGTTGAGGCGTCTTTTTTAACAGACAGCTCCAAATTACTACAATACACTAGTGCATACCAAGAGGCCGCAAGTCAAGTAAATGGTATTTTGTGCAAAGATTAAAGGGATCACAAATAAACGATGGGACTTATCTAAAGCATCAGAAACCTCATTAAACCCACAGGCCACAAGTATATCAGTGCCAGTCATCTGTGCACATTCTTTCCAGAGTGACTTCACTGACAAACTAGAGACTATTAAACAGGAAATTATGTCTAATGAAGAAACTCTCACAATATGACACACCCAGTTAAAACTTTAAGCTGCAAGCAATAACTCTTTTGCCAAACTACCTTCAATTTAAAAGCACACAATGGAAAAACTGAAAAAACACTTGGGTAGCAGCTCAGCTGAGATGTTTGCGGTTACATTTAATAAGAGACTACATGTGAATTGACTCCTTTTTATCAATGTATTACGCATCAGTTCAAGAAATAAATCCTGACACAAATATTAAAACAAGCATTGAGAGAGCCAATAGGTCTGCATTGGCCTGTTGGTACACTGATTATTCGTTTTATTGCAATCATATATGGTCACCTTATGTTTAAAAACATTCACTAATGTGGCTGTTTCACTAGTGTTTTTTTTAATTTCTTTTTTAAAATCAAGCTCATCAGTTGTGTTGTGCATTTTTTTATTCTTTTTTGTGATGGTGACAAGAAGAAATCGCCATCTAACCAGACACACACATTGCACATAGCTATAATGTTAGAATGCCATTTACACATTTCATGACATCAAAAGGAGACAGGAAATAAATCATCATTTAATTGGGCATCCGAACTGCAGACAAGCAAATACCTACCATATATAGATAATGTAAAAATGTACATAAAATTGAAAAAGAAATCTTTAAACTAGTTGTGTCACTTAAGGAGAAAGGAACTCTTTTTAAATGGATGTGAACAATAAGTACAAGCTCTGTGCGGGCACTCAATGTGATGGGAGCCAATAGGTAAAGTGGGCTGACACAGAGCCTCCTACCGTAGACTGTGGTGGGCGAAAGCAAAACGTGAATGACAATTTAAAGAATGACAAGGAAGCATTCGTTAGTGCCATTTGTTTCTTTTATGCCCTTGAAATAAATAAGTACTATAATTAATGTGCCTTTGTCACCCACCTTCCTTTATGAAAAGAAAAACACATGACTTTCATGAAGGTGAGGGAACTTCATTATAGTGTGTCTTTCGTTATGGCTGCACTGATTAGAAGCTGCCAGACAGCGGGGTAGGGCATGCAAAACTAAAGGCAGGTGATACATTGGTGAAAGAGGAAGCCGGAAGGAAGGAACTAAAAGGAGGTGCAGGAGAGAGGAACGAGGAACATAACACAGGGCAACGGAAAAGGTTGGATGTTGGCTTTCCCTTATCATGTATGCGGACAGCCTGATCCCACAATGGAGCTGAAGTCTCATGAGATCTTGGAGCCATTTGTCCCGAGATAAAAGACTATAGAGAGCCACGAAAGTATCCGGATCAAACTTGATCACAGAGAAAAACAATACAAAGCCTCTTGCATTTAAAATAAATAAATAACAGAGATGGATTCATTTGGATTCTAGAATGCAGTTAAGAAAACTCAATGTGACAAACAGTGATATGTACTGAATGTGCTTTTGAAATGGAAACTAGTAATTTACTAAGTCTTAAGCCAATGGTTAAAAGAGGTGAACAAAAATAAAGAGTTTGTGGTTAAAACAGTGGGTCCAAAACACACTATTGGTATGTTTGAAATAATAGGTTTGTTTGACAGCTCCGCTGTCAAATTCAGATTAAAAAAACACCAACCTTCCTCCACACAAACATCCAGACATGTACCTTTTCAGAAATGTTGATTTTATGAATAAATGTTGTAACAAATATGATAACTTCTTAGATTCAAAATTATCTCACTTCTTTTACAACACTAGCATTCGAATGTAAGAACACCCTTGACATGATATGTTTTATGTTCTGTGTTCGAGTGTCATAAGAAGGAATGGCAAGAACATCCACTTATATTTCTGCATTTAGATTCTGCAAACTCTCTCACTCGCCAACACCCAGCAACAAATGTGTGGACTCACCTTGATCTCCTAATGGGAGATCATAGTGAATCCACACATTTGTTGAGGAGTGTTGTACCTTGTAGCAACAGCAGTTGAGCCCCTTAACCTGCATAGTAGTCTATTTGGGTATTGAATGCTTTTCACAAGAGGAATAGTTTGCTAAATCTAAAGACATAAATAAGGGTAGACGCCCTGGCCATTTCTTCTTATAACACTCAATGTCTCATCTACACTACCATAAGTGTATTGAGTACTTTCTTTGGCCCAAAGGATAAAAACCTTTACCGATACAAAGATTAGACTGATTAACACCCGATCCCAGACTCCAGCAATAAGATGGAGACCCAATAGTACAGGTTTATGATTACTGATGAATTGTCCATATAGTGATATATATGAAATCATTGAGCTTCACCTTACGTGCAGGTTGTGCCTGTCATTTAATTTTTATATATTCCATCTTTTTTAGCAGAGAGGGTCACCCATCCTGATGAATGTCATCAACACCTCTTAGTACAGTTATCTCTGGCAGAAACATGTTGATCTCCACTAGTGGGTCGAATTATCTCCCATATTACTTTTAACCCCATTTCTGCAGGACACAAAGAAAATCCATCTCGTCCACAAAGGAGATTGTTTTAACAAAAACAGGATTGCCCCTCTGCACTTCCTACTTACACTTATGCCATTCAGTAAAGGTCGACATACGTGCATACTTTTAAAAAAAAAGATAAGATCTCCTTGAGCTTCCCAACAATTAACAGAGTGGAAACTTGCACCCAGAGCCTTTGGTTGGTGCCAGGAGGGGCCCGATGATGTACAATGCCACTCAACAGTTGGGTGAGGGCTCTGTCCTAAAGTAGTGAAGTACATGGTACCACGTGTATGCCTCAGTTACAGGAGCAGTCAGTTTTGGGTTTATTGAGATTACTAAGAAATATGTGTCATACCCTAACCAGTTTATCGAACCACTGATTAGTTTATGGTTTTGGTGAACCACGATTAGACTTCAGTCAAAAGCTGCGCCAACATGTTATGGTATCAAAAACCCATTGGAGCCTAAATTCAAATATTTACTCTGACTTCATGCAAAGATCAACCTACTTGCTCCTTCACAAACATAACCCGGACAGTAAGGGCCTCATTTGGAGGTAGGCAGGGTAGTAATGCATGAGAAAGTCATCCTTTTTGCTCTGATCAACCCAATTTGTTTTGTGGTACTGTTGGCAATTAAATCTGCTTACCAGAAGCAGGGCCAGTGCTCTGCTGTAAAGGTATTTGGTCTACAATTGGCAATGACAGGCCCCTGTAAATGCCTAGTAGATAATAAGGCCAGGGGATACAAACTATCTATAAGTCCCTGGTATATGGTAGGGCAGGGAGGTTTAGAGGCCCAGTAGATTTATTGCAGTAAAGTGTGCACTGCTCTGTTGCCTGCTGTCATTCTAGTGGCAGCCCTGATTTGTAGATTGGCTTTAAAATGAAATTATATGCAAATTCGACTTTATTTGTTACCTATAAGTCACCCCTAAAGTCTCCCCTAGGTGCCCCAGGGATAGGGTGTGGTGTAACTATAAGCAGGGACATTGTAAAAGAATTTTTATAAGTCCTGGTGAGGGAAAAACTGCCAATTTTGTTTTCACCATTCGTAGTAAATGGCTCCATAGATTAACATTGTAATATTTTTTTACATATACATATTGATAGGACCCACCTAAAAATATACTTCAAGTCATCAAATTAATAGTTAAGATAAATCCAACAAGATGCCACAGTTAGATTTCTAATAACTAAGACAGAAAATATGTTATTACACATTCTTTTCAGCTGCTCTCTCCTGATTGGCCAGCCTCAGCCCAAGCTGAACAGGAAGGGGGTGAGGGATAGCCAAATTGGTTTTCAAAGGGAGAATGACACTTTAGGAAAGCACAGACTGGCCCCCATATCCCGCAACCCCCAGGCACACAGGAGCTCCTGTAATTCGATTAGGGAGATGGTTGGAAGGGGTGTGTTTAGGAAAATTAGCCACACCAGTAGGTTTGGGTTAGCCTGATCCAACTCCTCTGGAGAGACTTTCTCCATGTTGGATTTTGAGACAATGGTGCTTTCTAGGACAATAATATGCCACACTTTGGAGAAAGTGGTCATGCACTCTGGGTGGCACCCATCAACCCATAGATCAGGGGTGCCTCACTGCTTGACGCCCAGGAACATTGGATAAATATGGAAAAGGTGCACAGCTCCTCAGATCTGCTGCCTGAAACTATAAGAAGAATAAGGACTACTTTGCTAGAATCTGGATCTGCACCCAGAGGCCTGCACCTTGAGTGACAGCACCTGCTTCACAATCTGGTACTAAGGCCCTAAGGACATTGCCTTGCTTCCAGAAGGATTAAGGAGTTGGCTTCCTTCTACTACAGTTTAACAGAGCCCACCTGAATCATTTCCACCAAGAGTCCCAATCCTGGAGTGCGTCCAGTGGACTTTTAAGGATTTGGCCAGGTGCATTTTGGTGATTGTAGTCTAGACATCCCAAGGACCATCTAGGAGATTCCAGACCCTTGGATTTGTGTTTTGGACACTTTGAAACCTCAAGGGAGACTTCAGGAAGAAGTTCCAGAAGTTTGGAGAAACTTTTGTGAAAAGCTCCATAAGGTGACTGACTGGACATTGAGAGTCAAGCTGCCTACCTTCAACCGCAACCAGGATTTCAGAGTCATCCAGCTGAAAGCCCAGGGGCTCCAGACTTCCAGGATTTCAATGGGGCCTCACAAAAAGTCATGCCGGCGAACCAACACGAATCCGTCCTGGAGAAGTGCCTTTCTCAACATCGGGGGAAAAAGCTCTAGAAAAACGACTTAGTGTGAAGGTAAGAATTTGACTGAAGCCTCCCGCTTAGTGTATCTGACCAGGGCTCCATTGCGATTGGCCTCAAACTTTGACTTGGTGCTGTCAAGTGCAACCTGATGTCCCAAAGTGGTGATATATGTATTTAAGCCCTAAAAAATGTTTATTCTTTCAAAATTCATATCTCCGGTTCCCTATATTGAATGTTTGTTGTTTTAGTGTCTATTTTTCATAACAATATGGTCTATTTTTATCAATTGGAGTTGGATTTTTATTGCTTGTTGTTTCTTACATATATAAAGTATTGGTGTTTTTAAATGATTTACACACCTGTCTCCTAAGTTATGCCTGCCTGGTCGCAGCAAGCTACCGAGAGTTGATCAAGGGAATAATATATTGAAATCTTGCCTGACCCTTTTATTGTATTTGTGGCATTCTTACTAGTGGTAAGTCACTACTTATCACTACTAATAATCCACTTTCCAACAGAATGCTACTATAAATTGGTAGTGTTCATCTTGGGGGAAGCACTAGGATTTCACCATCAGGGCCTCTGGTAAATCTGAGGGTGTAAACTACAGGTTTGGCTGCCCATCTAACAATAGGCCAGCAGGTCATGCCACTCTGGTGAGAGCAGTCAGTCAGTCAGTCAAGAATCTTTATTCGATAAATCAATATCAAAAAAGGCACGGTACATGAAGAAATACACACGTTATACAATATTAAAAATATACATCTTTAAATTTAAAAACCACATATCATAGTTTAATAAAAGACAAAGCAAAAGAATAAAAAATGTTAAGATCATCACAAAATTCATAAGAAGATATGCCATAAAATATTTAAAAATCATCATCATACCGCCATCAACCTAGTTCCTGATATATGGTAGTATTTAACTAATAAAGTGCTAGGTGCAAAACTTCACAACAATATTGCAAATCTCTCATTCTCCATAAGTCTTTTCTTGGTGTGCACCGCACACACCAGATAGTTGGCTACGTGAAAGACAATGCTGGGATGATTTAACAACTGCAAATAAAGAAGTGCTGGTCTTACTTGCAGAAACCCTGCCTTTTTTAAGATTGGCACAAGATACTTCCTCCTTTCCACTATAAAGTGACCACAAAACATGGTGAAATGTATAGTATCTTGGATAGAGAAGCTATCACAAGAACAAGGTGGAAATTCATCAGGTTTACACCAAGTTGTATACTGACCTAATATCAGGTGAATCATATTGAAGCGGAAGCGAGTTAATAAAAATCTATGAAAGGGGCGGTTAACCAGGGTGAGATAAAATTTAGGGCCTGGAGGGGTTACAACCAAAATATGTGCTCTAACCAAAGGTTTTATCAACTCCTTTTCCTCTCTTAATAAGGACAGCCTCTTGAGCATATCACTTTTGGTTCTAACAATATCAGTCCGGGATATAGACTCCGGTGAGGAAAAGAGGTTAGGTCGACCCAGAGCGCTAAAGCCATTTTTAACGTAGGTTAACCACTTGATTTTGTGGACGTTGTCAAGTAAAAGACAGTCTTTCAAAATGGCCTGATTTAAAGATAGTTCACTATTAAGCCAAATTTTAAGCCACATGATTAAAGGGGCCACTTGAATTTTGTCTGCTATAAAATCGGCCCCCAGTTCAGAATGAACCGAATAAGATGGTGTGGACTGAGGTACAGACAAGACTGATCTAAAAAATTTATTTTCAGAAGCCTGAAGACAGTCTATCGATCCATATCCCCATAGTGAACAGCCATAGGTTGCAACAGACACGCACTTGGCATTGTAAATGGTCATAAGGGCTGGGACTGGCCTAGCCCCCAGCCTTCTGCTGAAACTCAAAATGGCAGAAGATGTTCTTACTAGGGCACTATTTCTGTTTCTTATTTGGAGGCACCAACTCCCCTTATCTTCAAACGTGACTCCTAAATACGGGAATGTCGATACTCTTTGCATTTCTGCTTTACTACAATAGAAGGTTTTAACTTTCTTGCAGCGTGAGCCTTTACCCACCATCATAATTTGTGATTTTTTGGCATTTATTTTGAGATCTAATGAGGTCATAAAAAGTCCAAATGCGTCTAGTAACCGCTGAAGTCCCAGTCCTGTGCGGGACAAAAGCACTGCGTCATCCGCATACAGGAGGACAGGAACACGGGTCTCCCCTATACGCGGTATGTCCGGTGTTGCTGTCTTTAACTCGGATTCAAGGGCATTGATATAAACTGTGAAGAGCAGGGGTGCCAAAATGCACCCCTGTCTCACCCCTCTTGTGGACTTGAAATGACTAGTACGTCGCCACCCTGACGGAAGCCTGGAGGTCTGAGTGGAGATCGGCTAGAAGGTTTACAAGTGCTCGATCAAGACCCAGATCGGCAAGGATGTGCCACAATTTAGTACGGTTCACGAGATCAAAGGCCGAAGATAAGTCCATGAACCCTAAATATAACGACCCATCTTTTGCCCTGGTGTATTTATCCACTAACATCTGCAGATTAAGGCACTGGTCCATGGTGCCCCGTTTAGTTCTAAAACCGTACTGCAGGTTGGATAAGACCCCTCTATCATCAAGCCATGTCTGGAGTCTAAGTAGGATGACCCTGCCCAAAATTTTTACTGATGAATCGATAAGAGATATTGGGCGATAACATGCTGGATCTACCCTACTTCCCTTCTTAAATACGGGAATAATTACAGACTCCTTCCAGGATGCCGGAATACTGTATCTAGTTATGGCATTAAAAACACCACACAACACCCTCGACTAAAGCTTTGGGTCCATTTTAAAGAAGTCAGCAGGGACTCCATCCGGCCCGGGGGCTTTGTTTTTTAAGGTCTGATCGATGGCCTTCTCCACCTCAGAGGCTTCAAAAACAACGCCCTGCACCTCCTGAGGAAAAGAAAGACCGTCTGACAGATCTTCAACTAGGTTGCTCGAATATATTGCCTCAAAGTGATCGATCCAATCACAATCCGGGATATTTAATTCAAGGGAAGCTTGATCCTTATCTGAAAAGAAGGGCTGATTGACTACCCTCCAGAAATCAGCACTATTTTTAGCAATCTCAGGATCAGACAGTTGTGACCAGGCAGTTTCCCCAATCTCCTTCTTCCTGTTTTCTAAGGCTTTTTTATATAAAGATCTTAATGTAATTATTAGTGGGCGGTCTTTAGGGACAGCTTTAAGGGCCTTAAGCAGAACAGTGTGAGCTCTTGAACAAGCATGATCAAACCATTTTTTCTCCCTAGCCTTACACTTTTTTTTCTTATTTGTCAGGCTGATGTAATGGTTTTACAAGTATTACCAAAGGCAGACATTACTTGAGGATTTGAAGCCCTTGTATCTAAACATGTTAGCACATCATTTTCAGTGCTATCAAGGACAGCGTGAAAAACATCCTCTCAGGGACAACAGAAGACCACTTCAATCTGCGACCCTGGTCCTTTAACACCACATCTTGACTTCTATTCCCCCCTAACCCGCACTGGTTCAAAAAGACACTTGACAACATCTCTGCTATTACAGGGTTATGGTCGCTAAATACTGAGACCATAGTACCATAGTGAACCACCCTCTCTAAAATCTGACACGACATAAATATATAGTCAATTACAGTACCGTTGCCATTACCTTTAAAGGTAGGAGTTCTACTATCAAATTCCCCACAACTAGATTCATACAGATTCCAAGCATTCAAATAAGATTCAAGGGACTCCCCCCTAGTAGAATGCTCAAAGTGTGTTAATAATGAGTGCGGAGGCCCCTCTTCTGAGGGATCTGTGCATGACTGATTGCAGGGATGAATGTTAAAATCACCTAAAAGTATAACTTCGAACTCTTTTACCTTGGTTCTATAGACTGACAAAAAAGATTCAATGATATCCAAATTCTGCCTAGTGTCATCGTTAGGACTAGAATTATAGAAATTAATAAACAAAATGTTTGAAAAAGAGGGAGGATTAAGTTCGACAATCAAACAGTTTTGGGAGCCGGAATTGTGTTGTGTTAACACCCCTTTTAAAGACGATTTAAACAAAATTAACAAGCCCCCCCTTGGTCTGCCTGCCCCTCCTCTAGTAGCAGGTACAGAAAAATGTGTATAACCATCCAAAGAGAAACTGTTCGTTAAGTCCCAGGTTTCCTGGAATGCAAGAATATCAAAGGTCTTCAGTAGTTTAGTCCATTCATCAATCCCTACCTTGGCCCTAATACCGGCAATGTTCCAGGTCATTATCCGACAGTATTCATTTGAGGAACCCTCATTGGTGGACAGTCAATCATTTTCACTTAACGATGATAGAGGGGCAAAACGGTTAAACAAGGGCAAAATTGGAAGTGATTGTGAGTTAGGCCTACACAGATTATAACAATATGAGTCCATATTCACAGGCGGTTGGTGTTCTTGGGGCATCCCAGGGAAAAAGGCCTGCCTGTTTGAGGGGTAAGTAGGGGTCTGGTGACCAACATTAGAATTAGGAGTAGGAGTAATGTTCAGATGGTTATAAAAATACCCCAACGGGCGCACACTTATATTATCCTCGGTGACCGGTAAGGAGGCCGCCCTTAACAATACAGTTGCGACGTGCTGCGGGTGTCTTAAATTTACAATAACCCAGTCAACCCTGCGCACTGACAGTATGTCATTACAAAAAGCGGTGGGAAACCCACAATATTTATTTAGCCAAGCAATGACTTTATTGCCTAGAGAGCTGGTCAACTCATCCCGTGCTTCAAAAGAGTTTGGGTCTACTGTCGGGACATTTGTTAAAATCACTGTGTATGGTGCACAATCAGGGGGTAAATTAACTACAGGTTTTTTCCTCCCCATTATCCCCCCCAAATTATTATCGCCTGTCTTATTAGCGGCTATTTTCTTCTGTAAGGTAGGAGCTATGGTATCATGCTTTGACAGAGGTTGAGCAGAACTTACACAAGTAACAGGTTGACCCGTGGATATACCTTTGACCCCCTTGCCGCTATTTGAGCCAGAGACCGCTGCCGTGGCAGCTATTCCTGGTCCAATAATCTGGGGCAATTTAGTCCGTGACAAATGTGTGGACAAAAGGCACCCAAGTCTAGAAACCTCCTTAGAGACTTGATCTAATTTGTAATCAACCCCCTTCCTGTTTGCTACAGCGCCCTCAGAAGTATCACTCTCATTTGCATTTGTACTATTTTCAGTGATTGCTTGAGCTGGTGGGGATAGGAGTGTGCTTAATCTGGCTACCTCTTTTGTCACCATATCTACTTTTGCTATTAGGGGTTTAATCATTAACTCCATTTTAGTGGTCAGCATGTCTGCGAATAGCTGAAAATGGTCATTATTCACAGCTTCGTAACCCCCCTCAGTACTATCATCATTCATTACCTCCGCCCGAACAGGCTGAGAGGTTGCAGTTTTCTTGGTTTTACGTTGCCCCCCACGCTTATTAATCAGTCTTCTACAAGCCCTAACTGGGCGGTGGATCAAGGATGGAACAGCAGTGGGAGAAGATGACAGTACATCATTGCTATCAGGAATGTCAGCCGAAGTAGAAGCAGTGTCAAAATCTGATACAAGGGGAGAAACAGATGGGGCTCCCTCATTCACATTATCAATGTCAATATTGTCTACAACAAGAAGGTCGACTGTGGGCGAGGCAGGGGGCTAATCCGGCTGAGCGACAGACGATCAGAATTGATCTTTGTGACCATCTTGACCATGTAATTGTCCAAAGTCCCGACTAAGGCAGGAGTTTTGGCAGAGCGCAATTTTGCCATTTACTCGATAGACAGGATCAATATAAAAGAATGAATAAACGAGATGTTAGGCACTCACTACAAAATGATTGAGTCCGAAGGCCAAACTGCCAGGGATCGTGGCCCTGCCCTGCCTCCTCCTGCCCCGGATGGCCACAGACGGTCCCGCCCTTGTCCCGGGCTTCTCTCGGGCGCACCGCGCGTGTCCCGCGGGACGAGGGGGCGTGGACTCCTTTATGCGCCTCCCGGCGCTTCCTGAATGCGGCGGCGGCGTCCTTGCCGCGATGGGGCTGCTGGGGGATGTAGTTGCAAGCGTCCCCCGGTGAAGCCAAGCCCGGCCAGGAGCACCCACAGCAAGGGACAAACAGTGGAGCCAAGCCCGGCCGTGGACAAACAGCGGAGCAAAGCCCGGCCGTGAGCAGCCACAGATGAATCAATTACGCCTCCCACAGGACTCAGCGTCGTGGACTCCTTTATGCGCCTCCCGGCGCTTCCTGAATGCGGCGGCGGCGTCCTTCCCGCGATGGGGCTGCTGGGGGATGTACTTGCAAGCGTCCCCCGGCGGAGCCAAGCCCGGCCAGGAGCACCCACAGCAAGGGACAAACAGCGGAGCCAAGCCCGGCCGAGGACAAACAGCGGAGCAAAGCCCGGCCGTGAGCAGCCACAGATGAATCAATTACGCCTCCCCTGGTGAGAGCAGAATAACCATCACTCATTTTCCCTGCCCATGTCTGGTGTCTGAGGCATGGCAGAAATGGAAAGAGCACGATTTAAATGGTCGCTACATGCAGGGAGCAAAACCACTGGGCTTTGGGGTAATTTCTTTTTGCTTAGATAATAAAAATACTTGCTTTGTGAGTTTGTGTTATCTGAACAAAAGGTTTCCCTAGAGAGAGAGCTTTACAAATGGTGCCTATTTAACAAATCTTGAGTGGTGTGTCACTTACGCTTCCACCACAGAACAGAGATCCTCACCAGGAAGTGGAGATCTTTAAATAGAGCAGACAGTCTCCTGTCATGGGGCAGAAGCCATGGCCATTAATAAGGCTATAAGCCTGAATATAGTGGAATTAGCAAGAACCCACAATTGAACATCTAATCAAAATGTAAGGCAAACTGTTTCCCAGCCGGAGCCCTTTGCACTCACTACCACATCACCAATATGTCGGATTAAGATGTCTCTGTTATTTTTTCTGTGTAGTGAGATAAATGTATCAAGCATGCCAATTTAATTTGGGTAATTGTGTATTGTACAGTTTATGCCAGTTCATGACATGCCCTGCTGTATTTGGTAACTCACCATTTGGACGTTCTTACAAATATCTCATCCCATCTTGGATCCACAGTGAGCATCCTCTGCTGGGCATGTATTTTTGATGGCATTAGGTGTTTATTTTTACTAATTTTTATGTAATTACCTGCCAGAAATCCCCTTACGCTCTGTTCATTTGTACCTAAAATTAATTTATTTAGTTATGTGCTACCAAAATCTGAGCAACTTAGTAAATGTAAGGACTCTTATCTATCCTTAGGTGTGACAATCTGATACCACTTCAACTCAACATCTAGATTTGGGTGTGCTACAGCCACTCCCCATCCACTTGTAATTTGCACTGTAATCAAAAGAGTCATGATGCATCAGCTGCACAGTAATGCATATACTGGCATTTAATGTGTTGTAAAATAGATTGTACCATTTCCTTGTGTGTGGTATGTTCTATATAAAAAATGAAATATAATTATGGTCATAACATACGAGCACTTGCGTCATAATCACACAGATGAATCATATTTTTAACTGTGAATATTTTTCAGATACATCATATAAAAAGGAAAAGTGGCGAAATGGTGGCCGTTAATATTGACAATTAAGTATCCACCCGAAGGATCGAAGGTGCAGATCATCAATGGTTCAAAAGTTTATGGTAGGAAGTCCAATCCATTTCAAAAGTTTTTGGGTATCTATCAGTGTGTCACAGTGGGTTGGATTTTATTAGCACGTGACTGAGTTAGACTCTTTGTTTGCATGGCTGAATTAAACATTTGGTAGAGTAGAGAATTGTGGGAATATAAACTTCTTTGCCTTTACGTGGGTTGTTTGCCCAATACTATCACGTGAAAAGGTTGACATCCTAAAACAATGCTTAAGACTTTGGCACTCATATATTGGGCGGTCTATGATCTAAGAAATCAACAGTTATGTTGTGGTATGGAGTTTTCTCACTGAACTCCTTACTGCAGCAGAAAGGTACAGCGGAATATTTCTGATAAGTATTCTCAACCACATCCATCAATTACATAGTCAGTAACTCAGTTTAATTCCTGTTTGAATATCCTACTTTTCATTAATTCATTCCGGATGCGCACTTCATCCTAGAAACTATATTTCACTGAAAAATAAGCCTTCTTCCTTAGAACCTTGCTTCCTTCCACTTTCTTACTTTTGGACATTTTCATGTTAATTATATTTCTCCCATTGTATATTTGGTCCTCGTTTTTTTCTATTTTACTTGTGGAAAAAATGAGTTTGTTCTTAATTCCCCAGAATGTGGGGCTGTTAGTTTGAATCTTATTTGTAAGTCGTTCCTTATGCTCTTGCCTTTATGAGTGGCTTTACAGCAAGTGCTTATAGTTGTGATACCTTTTCCAGATTTTCTAACAACTCAGAGGTCAGTTTTCTATAGCCCATGACACTATGAACTTCATCAATGTGCCAACCTGAAACACAAAAACTGTAATATTGCAACCATTACAAAACCCGCTGAGCAGTATCTGAACAAGTTGTCTTCTAGATAATGTTCAATTACATGGGACGTTAAAGGAACAATCAGTGGAACCCCATCCTTTATTAAGGAACAACACACTCAATAACCACTAGAACATAAAGGGTACACTTAAATATCTTTTTAAAAAATAAACTTCTAGCCTAGTACATACAATCTAAATTGTAACCAAAATAAATACAAATAAATAATATGGAAGCAGCAACGGATACCAGAAGCATGAATAATAGATATCAGTCCAACATGATTGCTGTTATCAATATATAGCAGTCCTACCCTCTTTCTGCTACTTGTAAGTTCTACTCTAATTCTACAATTCTAGCAAAGCAGATAATAAAACCTATCATGAGTTTCAAAGATGGTACATATCATCATACCTGTTAGAACAATTAAGTTCTCTGTAAATAGCAAGGCCTGGTATTCTCAATCACGAGACAAGCTGCATTACTCAGCACACAAAGGCTCAGTGGCTTCCTTTCAGTTAGCCTTCAATACAAACTGGAGATATGACTCTGTGTGGTCTGTCCCTGGTGTAAAGGCTGCCCTCTGGCCTTTACGTTCTGTACTCGACTTTTATAACATAATCTCATTATTGTTAAGAACTCTTAGTCTGCTCTTTGAATATCAACAAAAGTGAAATACATAGTTATCAATGTTCTACAGACTAATAGACATTAATTAACAAGCCAATGTGGAAAATGAAGCAATCAGAATTTAGATAGAACATTGCAAATATATTCATGTAAGATTCTCTATCACGTTGCCAAACATAATATCAAAACCCAAACGTGCATCATATAAATCATGCAAGCTCAGCATTTTGATTAATTGTTTAGCACATGTAACCTAAAAAAGGAAATGTCCAGGATAGAAAAAACACAATATTCATGACAATTGGAGATACAGTGGGAGCTAAACTTTCTATTAGGGTACTCAACTTTCCTTCAGGCTCAGTCTTTCCTCCTCCTCTTGTCCCCATTGTAATTTTTAGGTTGTACTTTTTGCCTATCCATCAGTATTCACTGAGTATCATTATGTATGGCCTTGAATTGAACCATTTTGGCACTAGACACCTATGCTCCCATTTCAGGGTACTTGTCAGCTCTTGCACCTGTTTCTATCTTTCATCTTGCTTTTGCCCGCTTCTAGCAAACACTGGAAATTGCAGTCACTCCTCACAAGCAAAGATGAAGGTAGGGCAGGTCAAGAAGGTAGAGTCCTCAGCGGGGCACAACTGTGGGCTGGATCCAAAAACGGGCTCTTCAATGATGAGTTGACAAAGGAAGAGGTCTCGGTGAAGCCATACACAAAGGTGGGAACATTCAACAGTTTGCACCCAGGAGTTAGTCAACATCAATTGGATGCTCCTTGGTATCAGGCCCAGGGACCCTTTATACCTTTGGACTTAGACTCTCTGCTGGAAATCTAATTTCTTTAGCAAGGCAAGGCTGCAGGCTGTAGCCAAAGAGGGGGTGACGTCATTGGATACCGTTAGATTTGGTTCTGGGGAGAATAACGCATCAGGAGCTCTGGTACAGTGAAACTCACTCGCGAGGCACCCTGCGGATCAGCTGGCAGCTTAGTCCTGGTTGCACGAGGATCTCCAGGAAAAAGTTAACAAAATATTTTTAAGTCCAAAGCTTTGGGGTTTAGGCAAGGGGAGTGTACTCTGACACCAGCAAAAGGCTCCAAGGCTTCAAGAACAACACGTGGGGGTCAACACTCACTCCAAAACAAGCCACCAGCAGGGTCCATGGCAGGTCCAGTTGTAAATGTTGGGCTGGGCTCTTGCAGAAAAGTGGGCTCCTTGCAGCTTTTGTGTCTCTGTAGATTAACAGGCAGTCAGCAAACTGACCTTTAGAGCCCACTTCTTTCTCCTGGGTACAAGTGGGAACACATCCAACCACTAGGGTTCTCCCCACAGGTCTCATTAGCAAGTACAGTACGTCTACTGACTTCTATTAGACTGATAGTGTTCTGAAGATGGTGTCCAGGGTATCATATATATGCCTGGTGCTAGCTTGTGGGTGGAAGGGACTCTTGGTCCCTTTCTAACCAATAGGGTAAACATTCCCTGTGGTAACCCTACCCTCAATTAAGCAGCAGCTCCTGTGTGCCCTTCTGCAAACAATCTCACAGTGCCCCTCTCTACCTAAATCCAAGATGGTACTACCATTCTCCCCTTGTGCAGAGCTCCTGTACCCACATAGTGATGTGGCCAGGGATATCAGCAACCCCTTCTCTCTAGTCAAACAAAACTGGTTTTGGGAACAGCTCCTCTCCCATTAGGACTGGTACATGACTGGCTATGTTGAGAAAGAAAGGAGGCATGTCTAGGTGTTAGCTACATCTACCTGTGACAGGGTAGGCATCTTTGAAGATTACAAAGTTCCTGGGCTATGGCCAGATGGCCATCCTCTCAGAGATTCAGAGAAGGTATACAGTTCCTGTGTGAACGTGGGGGGAAGACAGGTCTTTCCTCATGTTGCCCTCACACACCCCGAGAGGTGTCATGCTTCATCATAGGGCTGTTGCCCCTTGTCAGGCCGGCGCTGCAATGCCTGACGGGCTCCCAGAACCGGGGCTCTTTGTCGGGGATCTTTTGAACAAGAAGCCGTAAGGGGCATGCTTGTGTGGGGGCTGGGTAGTGCACAGAGAGGTGAAAATAGTTAAAATAGGTATAGAGCAGTGCTCCTAAATCAATTTAATAAAAAAAGGTTGCTCTGGCCTAATTAAAAATCATGTGTGTGCCCCCTATGTGGAAAATAATGTTCCTAAGGGGCAATCAATTTGTGGAAGGTCGACATGTTTTGTGCCTGGTCTTGCCCCTAACGGGTCAATTGGCACTTCTTCAGGACCGGAAAAGAAATAAGTGAAAATCGTGCAATACCGCCTGGTATTCAGTAATTTAGCTTAAATTGCCAGGAACGGTAGAAATGCCCTAGTTGACTTGTACTGGGGAATTCAGTAGACCCCTAGGACAACGTCAAGGAAATGATGGGGATAGCCAGAGCACCTTGTTGCTTCAGAGATAAGCGTGGATTAGCAACTTGCCGTCCTCCTACCCAAGCTCCAGGGCCAGGAATAGAATCCTACCAACATCCAGGCCCTTTGTCTCATCTCTGGGAGCAAGCTCACACCTCATCAAGTAACTATTCAGATACTAGGTGACAACTAAAAGCCCATGAAAAGAGAAGCCTAGAGGCTTTAGGTGTGTTAATGGTGACATTTTAAAAACACCTTTCATAAAATATTTATTACAAATCCCAGTGTACCAATGAATTTAATTTTGATATAAATATTTTCCAAAGTCCAAGAATTAAAGTTTTATCTGATTCCTAGGCTGAGATAACTTTATTAACCTATCCTAATGCTTTTCTATGGAACAGCTAACCCTGCTACAGTAAAAAAAGCCTTTAAGGCCTTGTCACTGTACATGTCCTACTTTTATATACCATTCACCCTGCCTTACTGGGCTTAAGGCCTGCTCAGGTGAAACATGTTTATATTTAAAAGGAAGGCTTTGTCCTGTCAAAGGGAGTTATGTTGACAGGTCGAATTGTGCACAGCCCAGGTATTGTTGGCAGGCTTGAAGTCGTGCTGCCCTGAGGGCCGTGCATTCAAGTAAAATATGGAGCAGCTTTGAAGCAGCCACTCCTAGACCAATATGTGCTTTCCTACTTTGAAGTCTCCCAGCTATACCAACAATTGCTGATAGTGTAAGACTAATATCTAATTTGGGCTGCACAATTCCAAGATGTACATTTAATATATATGGAAGAAGAACTCATGTAGCAGCAAACCAGGCCAGTTTATTTGTGAAATTGCTTTTAATAGTGGATGACCATTGTGAGGATTATAAATGCAATAATCCGTCCCGGGTGCCAGAGGCAAAACACATGGAGCCGATGATACGACATCCCCATAACATAAAAGTTGTCAGAAACTGGTTCCGTCACTTACATAACATCTGTAAGATGCGCTTATCCATTGATAAAAACGAGGTGAAATATGCAAATTCACAATGTGACACATGCAATGCTCTGTTGTTGTAAAACTTTGTGTGTATGATTTTTTAGATGTGCTTAATGCTGTTCACTTTGTTGTATGTTCAATAAAAATAAATTTAAACAAATGCAACTTCACTACAGACAAAACATTAAATCACACAGTCTTTCACTATTAGTATACACTAAGACTATAAGGCCTACCCCAAGTAAATATCTGATCCTGCAGAGTCCCCTTTGTGCCAGGCTACATGTGCGCAGATACCAGGCTGCGTGCAATAGTAGTCGCACACGTGTTGCCTTCACACATGTGCATGTGTGCACACGTGCTCTCGTGTAAGCATCCAAGTGCCCCTTGATGCATAACAGCAGCTTTATCTTAAAAGGCGGACACAGGTGGTAAATACACGCAGTCCATTAGCCATGGATTATCACGGTGAGACACCTGTAGTGAGACTCACCAAAAGTAAAAAGTCCAAAACCGGGTGTTCCAAAAAGCAATAAATTCAGGTGTATTGAATCAGCAGAACCCAATTGCAACTAATACCTGTTCTGACATCCATTTGTTGGGTTAGTCCCAATAGCCGACTTTCTTCCTAGCTGGAAGACCCAAGTAAGAAGAGACCAATTTGTATTCATGTGAAATGTTCCATTCGCCAAAATGGCTGTGAAAGAAAAAGTCACTCAGTTCTTATTGTAGCTAATAAACCGAAGATCCAAAAGCCGAAGTGGTTACCTCTTAGTGTATTTGTATGGTTGCATTAGCACAAAAAAGGGCAGCAAGCTAAACGAATTGAGGTATTACTTATGAAGTAGAAGAAACACAACTCTTGTGATTGAAAAAGCTGTTGCTTAATGTATTTTCTTTGCTACTAATTGTTAATTCCTAACGTGCTCCCGAGTTGCTCTTTCTACCAAGCTAAGTGCCTTGAATAACATGTGTAATTTTATTTTTAGAGAAGAAAAAGTCAAAAATGTAAGTGAACTGTAGCAGAGCAGCTAGGTATGTTTTGAAATCATAAATCGCCTGCACAGCTCGTTCCTCATACCCACATCTCCATCTTCCATCTGTTTGATTTATGCCGCCGTCTTCAATGTGGAAACCGGGCCTACTCGGTACTTAGCAAGTTACAAGCTTGTGTTGCTCGTGTCGACTTTACAGGCTTACAGTCTGTGAGTTCCTTTCTGAACTGGTTCCTTACTCGTACATCATGGCTCTTGTTGCAAATGCCAAAGAGCATAAACTCAGTATTAACATCTCAGGACAACAGAAAACCAAAATAAAGTAAAAAAGACACTTACTCAACATGCCATGTCTTCATAAGGGCACCTACCCCCTACTTTCTGCGTTTCTGGAAAAACAACTGCACCCTTCTTAAAGGAAGTGTATGACTTCCATTATCTTTCTTCTGATTTGTAAATCAGTTTCGCATTTTTGTTTTTGGTCACAGTGTCACTTACATGGTGTGTGTCTAGCTTCCTGCACAGTGGTATTGCCAAATTCTTGTTTCTAAAATGTACCTTATCTTACCGACCCTAAGAATCCTCCATCCATTCCTGATGTTTTTTGTCTCCCAAGAAGTGTAAGGGGGAGAAACACCTTTCATTCACAATTTTATCTAGACCCAAATCGATCTAAGTCAAAGAACTACCGATTTCCAAAGTAAAGTTTTGAAAGTTTATTACAAAGCCAAGAATAACTGCAAGTACAAGCACCTCAGCAAGAGGTTAAGAAAATAAACGGGCACTAATACAAACATTATCCTTCGCAACAGTCTCATCCAACTCAAAATTAGGAAGTTTGTTAGTTCTAAAAGCATCAGGTAAACAATAACAGCTCCAATTTGTATCGTTGCCTGCATTTACCTAAGGAAGAAAGATTGTTAATCTATCCCTACACTATCACTAAAGTGGCATCCCTACTGAGCATCATCCCAGGGCAAGAGAAAAAGGTGTCAGCAGTGAAGACTTCTTTAGAAGTACACTCACTTTGCATAGGTAAGTAGCCGAAGCTACAGAGCTCGTACTAAGACGCTCCTTCTTGTTCCTCTCCTGCTCTCTGCCGATCCTACTCTGCCTCTTCTCCCTTGGGGCACTGTCAATAATACAAAATCCCAAAAAGGTAGGGCACGCCCTTCGCACACCCCCTTCAGACAGGTCGTCTCCCAGTTTTTTCCATCAAAACTCTGAATTCATCCAAAAACCGTTGGGTCGACCTTGGGTCCCAGGCACCTTCTCCGCTTAAGTATCTTCCCTGCATTCCGGTGTACTCCCCTGGCGCCTTCCCTACCATCCTAACTCCTGAAACAAAAGGGTTATTCTGCCTAACGAGACATGGTCATTGCACCTGCAATAGAAAGCTTGTGAGCAAGTCGACCTTGCACGCACACAATTCTACAGTCAGCAATTGACTAAGAATAAGAGCTTTCCCAAAGAAAAATACATTTCGGGCCAGCAACATTCAGCTGGCATAAGAAATCACAATTAGGCCTTCTCTTGAATGTGTATGCGATAAGACCTTTACACATTCAAACAGGCAATTCTAAAGTTACCTTATAGTCACCTGAAGCAATACATTTCATTACATTAATAAGCAAACTACACGTGCAGACTTTAATATGGTGCACGTTTTCATTCTAATGCATCACATTATACGTAAACTAATACATTCTACATAATCTAAAAAACATTTTCGATTAACCAATACTTTGATTTACATAAACTACATGATTACATCTATAATCACATTCATATATATGATTTTAGTACTACCTTCATAATCGTTACATGTGAAGACGGTCCTCTAAATATGCGGGTGCTGACTACCAGTGATTATAATTCACCCCTACAAATTTCAAAATGCTATGGCGCTCTAGAAGGGGCGAGAAGGATAACACAGAAAAATGTAAATTTAGGCAGGGCAATATTAATGAGTAAATAGAAGTGGATCAAAAGCTTTTTTATTGTGTCATTGATTGAAGTTGTATTCACAGAATGTTTTATTTTGTATTTAATTAACCATATTTCATGTTAAAAAGTTGTGGAAAGCGTGAATATTTCCCAAGGTGTAACATTTATTAATTTAAAGTTCATTATGTCTATTTGGAACTCATCTTGCTATTTCAATATTCGGAAGCTTAGGAGGGAAAAAACTGCACATGGAAGATGAAAGCACTTTTATTCTAAAGACATTTGGATATGTAGGTCCCCTCTGTGTGACCATCCCCCAGTCGTGAAACAGTAAACCGTGTGATGAGATAGGATCATACAAGACTAGAGCTAATGAATAAATAATACCATGTAGAATGCATGGAAGCTCTTCACTATACATACAAAGCCTACATAAAAACTCCTAATTACGGTCCAATTTCCGCACACGAAGAAATGTACAAGGCTGGTTTTACGGAAATGACTCATTACATTTTTCAGCACTGCCACTTGACATGCTGTAGAATTTAGTGCAGAGAACATTGTTATTGTAACAGGAGCATCTGTACCTCGAGGTACTGAACAGTATGGTGTGCACTATCTGACAGAGACCAGGTTACAGAAGGTAGGATATTGTTGAAAGAAGGAGGAATGTAAATTAAAAGAGCGCATTGAACAGCTGTTGCTTCCATAGTGGTCTTGGATGTTTTCACAAATTTGAGGTATGTGGTGTTTGGTGATGTGCCTGGTCCTCAGTAGCCATCTCCACGCTTCAGCCGTGGTCCATGCAAGTAATAGCGGGGGCGCCAGGTAAGGGGGGGTTTAGTGGGACGATGACGAAGAAAAAATAATTATTTATTGAATTCTCCCTCTGCATCGTCCCTTGAAATCCCCCTTACCTCGCCCCACTACTGTTACCTGCATAGACTGTGGCTACCAGGCTTCGCCCCATCACAGCACTGAGGTACTTTACAGCCCTTGCCGGCACGCCATCAAGGTAGTGCGGCTCTCAGATTCCACTTAAAGTGGCCCTTGGTGGGCTTTGGCAGCCACCTACACTATCCCAAGACTGCGGCCCTCCTCAAATCTCACTCTTGCAGCTCTATATCAGTCCCTCGCCCACACCTGTACCAAAACCAGCAGCAACATGGTCCCTTTTCGAAGTCCCTATGATGGTAAGTCAAGCCCACCTTCAGCGTCTACAGCCCCAACTTATTGTTCATAGCAGTGCATACCCCAGCAAACCACCCATCGAAAAGAACCAGTGGCTGAAAAATCACCCTTTGAGGGAGACCAGGCCTTCAGGGCAGGAGACAGCAGCACAACAGGAAAGTGTAGGAGGATTCGGCAAAACCCTGCAGAAATAGAGCACAAGATGAAAAGGAAAGAAATGACGTGTCTTAGACAAGCATATTAGAGGAAAAGGGCTGAACAACTGGCTTTAAGAGGGGCAGGACCGAGAGTATACTGTTCTCCCTGTAGTAAGATGTTGACATAAATGGGTCGGCTACCCAATTGACCAGCACCAGTTCATATTCATGTGTGCTGGGACAAAGGCTCCAGACGCTGCCCCCTTGATGTGCATTGTAGTAGAGTTGTAGAGGCCACTTCACAAGCATTTCCTTTGCCCTAGGCCAGAAACGCAAATACTAACCTTATTAAACTCCATCCTTTCATTCCTCCACGTTATGTATACAATTCCAGATGTGGGCCCAGGTGGGAATAGGCCTTGGGGCCATCTTTGCTAGAACTCTTAGTAACTTCCCAGATTTTTGCGCCTAGGCTCTTAGCCAAAAATGTGAGGAATACTGTTAAAAACAGGTGCCAGAATTAATCATCTTTTATTGGTAAGCTATACAAAAATGTGCCCCCCCGTTACTTCTTTGATAAATACGATACTTTCCAAAGAAAATGGAAATGAAATAACATTAATGCATCCAATTATTTCAGGGCAACAATCACATAGCCTTTGTGGAGTGCTGAAAAAACATTTTTTTCTCACTATTCAATATGATTTTATTATTGTAACAGCAGGACAAGCGTAGTTTTTCTCAAATCTCGAAAAGATTATAAAATATCACTCATAATCCACTACTTTAATACACCTGTAGAAACCTTCTTATAAATCCAAAGGAGAGGAATCTGTCTCTGGTGCAAATCATGCAATAAAAGATGCATTGGTACCACACAATGTGCACCTTTAATTGGTGGGCTTCATCTAAACAATAAAAAGAGTTTGTTGGAAGTCTGCAAAGACGACAGGAGTTGGTCATCTAATGAAGAATGCAGGTAAGACTGAAGATGTATTACTGGTTCATAGTGATAATCAGACTTGATGTTGGTGAAATACATTCTCGGAAAGGATTGCATGTTCTGTACCACCATCATGTAGTCTACGTTGAGATGACTCAGTTAGGACACTTAGACAATCTTTAGATAAGTAACACTCTATATTAGGCGCATAATATTTAAGAAGTATCACTATTCTGGTTAGCAATGCCCTAAAGTGGCACAAAGGCCATTTTGAAATACAAATTATTCTAATCATGAGTGAAGAAAGCGAAAAAGTAAAGTGTTTGGAGTCAGGTGTTCATGCCTCCCTATTGGAGTTGCTAATTTTTAGCATGGCAGCCCACAGATGCAAAGTTGGTACTCATCGGAATGAAGGGCATATATAATACGGTCTCTGTGTGTAGTCATTGGGGCTATCTTTGAGGTTTGTCAGGAGTTGGTCAGTCACTTGGCCTCCTCTACATTAGAATGGCATGGCTCACAGCTACCTTCTTAAGGCCAGGAACCCTCTCTTCACTCAAAAGTAACCATTGCTATGGGATGAAATGTCACCTTATTGCTAGCGTTGTCTACCATATGGAGAACATTTTGGATAATCCGCTCTAGGAAACCAAACAAACCACCACTGTGGTCATGCTGGCTCTTGCACTGGTTCGAGCCTCCACCTTGGTCTGGTTGATAAATAGCCATTGCCTGTACCTCGCCATGCTGGGAGGTAAGATGGTCAGGGCATCCACCCCACCCACAGGGAGTAGGTGGCTTCAGTATAACTCCTAATTTTCCCTGATACCAAAACAACATAAATCCAATAAGGACATGCATATAAATATTTACATCTTCTACTTTTAAATATGTAACCACAAAACCCAGACAGGGTCCGGGATGAGGGAACCAGAGGCATGGGGTGCTGGGAGTCGTCAGCCTCCAACAGAAACTGTTAATCACATTAGAGCCGCTACCAGTGGGTTGTAGCTAGTGCTAGTGTTAATACATAAGTGAGTGCAGGCATCTCACAAAAAGTGAAGGAATAGTCTCACACACCACCTGGTGTCACGCTTCATCATTGACAGTCCTCGTCCTCTAAAAACTTGATTTGATAGAGGGCGGGCATACACCTGACGTCAGGGATGCACTTCTAAACTAAGTGGGGGCCCTAAGACAAATAGTGAGGTTAAAAAGACAATATAGATGTACAATTACATTTTGATGGTGCTGGCATCTATATGGTAATTAAAATCAAGTGATCGGTGTAATGGGGATATTATTGTCCCCCTACCGATATCAATGAGGTCAACATGTTTCTGCCAGTGGCCCAGTAGGGTCCGTGGCATTCATCAGGACCTAAATGAATAAATCAACTGCGGGCTCCACTCTTACCAAACTATGGTGAAAGGATTTCCACTGGGTGGGGTGAAAGAGATCACTCTCCACCGTGATCTGTCCTGTATCTAAAGCCCTAGGGTTGGGACACTGTGCCCGATAGGAGGGTGAGGGCAGGAGACCCCTTAGGTCAAACGTGGTACGTGACGTGGTCCCCACCTCTGCGCCTATGTCTGTGCTCTTCCGCTCCTGGGAAAATTTCAGTTTTCTGAATATAAGGATACCAAAACAACATAAATCCAATAAGGACATGCTTATAAATGTTTACATGTTCTTCTTTTAAATATCACATACCCTTTCTCATGGGCAGTAAGGCCTACTTAGGGCTGATTCATTAATATTTCAAAGGAAGGTTTACGCTTGTCAAAAGGGGTTATTTGGACAAGTTCAATTAGCAGATTTAAAACTACAGTGGTCTGCCTGCTTTCTCTTTTTACATATGATCTGTCTTGAGAGCTCTGTCTTGAGGATATACTAGTGATAATGCTTTTGCGCCAGTTTAGCTGTTTGACAGAGCTCATGGCATGGACACCAAAAGCATGCACAGTGCAGAGCTTTAGGCCAATTCCTGCAAGCCCTTAGTTTGTGTAATCCATTGTTAAAGACTGCACAAAGAAGGAGTCATTCACATTCTGGATAAGGCCAGTGGAATATTTCAGCTGTTGGCTACTGGATGTGCTAGTCCGCCTGCCTAATGGGTGCTTCCCACTGCAGTGTATCGATTGCGTAAGAGACTTGCCCAAGAACTGCAAGAGAGGTGCAGCTGTGCTCCTAAAAGTGTGTCTACTCCAGTTTGCATCAAAAAGTGATCTTGCACATACTGTGTTGTTCCTCCGGAACAAGAATTGAGGTAATACATTTGTTTAAAAGCTTCTGCTGATATTCCAACAAGGGTAATTTTGCACCTACATGTGATTTTTTACTTATAACTACATTCCACTTCATTTGCTCTATGCTGAAGTTTGCACCTAAATTAAATATCATACTCCTGCTGGATTTACAACACAAGCCATTTAGTACTATGTTTAGGCACCTAAAAGTGATTTTTTGATCCTAAAAATGTTTTTGAACCTAAAGCTGAAACTCCACTCCTATTGAAGTTGCACTAAGTGTGTTTTTGCACATCAGAGTGCTTGTGCACATAATGTTGTTCCAATATTCTTTATGATGTTGAACAAAGAATGTGGAGTTGCTGTTATGTCTGAGGTGAGCAGGGCCGGACTGGCCGTAGCCGGCATCGGGCATTTTCTCAGGGGGCGGAAGGGTGTGGACAGATTTTGCAGTGGTGGGGGCCATTTTTAGGTCTCGCCTGAGCCAGCGCATGCGCTACTCTGGCGAGACATTTAGTAACCGGGTTCAAAAGTGCTACCCACAGGCTTTTGCTGGCCACCAGCTTGCTGTTATGCACTCAAGCGTGCGCGACATGCACAGCTATGCCTCTCCTTCTCTTGCGCGCAACACTCGCGTTTCTTTTCGCGTGCGCGCACGCGCAACTTCCGGGCTCTGTTCCCCGGGCGCAGCCAATGCTTGTTATATAGGCTTTACTAATTCACTTTTAAATTTTAACCCCTTGAACGCTCATGACGAGCTGAGCTCGTCATGAGGCACGGTGCTTGTGTGCTCATGACGAGCTGAGCTCGTTATGAGCCATGGAACGCTCACACGCGGGGATAATTCCCCTGCTGTGCTGAACATTCCACGAAAACGGGTGTGGCCGTGACGAGCTCAGTTCGTCATGAGCACACGAGCACTGTGCCTCATGACGAGCTGAGCTCGTCATGAGCAGGGGGGCGCTGTGCGCACCCCCTCCCCCCAGCACAGTGGGGGAATCATCCTGGCATGCAAGGGGTTAAACATCTGCAAAGTGGAAAGTGCTCACAAGACAGCGTTGTGAAATAAATTACGTCAATCATATTACATTAGTCCAGTATAGTGCTTTCCAATCTTTTGAATGCCCAAACCATGTGTAATAAACCAGCAGAGTGCAAAAAAGTGTGTTCTGATACAAAACAACAAACAGCCACGGAAATTCGTGTTTCTATTAAAGAAAATTTAGAAATGTCATTCCCACATCTCACACACAGACAGAGAACACCAGTGACATTTGCTTTCACTTTTGGCGCCACGCGCACAATGCTGCATCTGCTTTCACTTTTGGCGCTGCGCGCGCGACGCTGCGTATGCTTTTACTTTTGCCGGGTTTAAAGTGTTGCACTCACCGCTGTGGGAGATTTTAACAACCGCGCTGCCAATGCTTGTTCTCTCCGCTTCCTCAGTCTTTCTTTTACGTCGATATCGCGCCAGCAGTAGTTCGGCAAGTCTTTCTTTGATGCTATGCCAATGCTTGTTGTTACTGGGGGGCGGTTTTGCAGCAGTCCTGCTATATCAGCCCCAAGTAACAAAAGCAGCCAGGGGCCTGGTTCATCAACATTGCCAGGGCTGCCAGTCCGGCCCTGGCGGTGAGCTTGCTGTGCTTGTGCGGAGCTTGCTGTGCTTGTGCCATTCAGCATCGCATCTTGTAGAAAAGAAAATGGGGCACCGGCACAGGAGGCACAGACAGAGTCAGGTTGCATAGAGGCAGAGTTATTTAGTCCGCACATTTTTGCGTGCTGGTGTTTGCACACATTAACAAAGTAAGGCCAGACCTTTAGGCTTTGCAAATTCTTGCTTTATGCATCCATCATTCAGTTGTATTATTCCTGGGACAGTTTAAACTCATACAAAAGGCCAGCATTTCTCCAGAGTACCACCTTCGGTTACTCGAAGTCTATAGTCTAGGTGAACTCGAAATCATCAAAAGTTTTAATCTCAAAAGTGTAGGTTTGTTTATTGAACTTAATTTGAAAAGAAGTTATTCATAAAATGGCTGGAGGAAGCTAAACCGCGTCCAACAGGCTTTCTTAATGTCATAATCCATCACATATAAACGGCCTGTCACTTCGTTTGCATCAAATATCATTTTGTTCACCTCACATCTTCAGCAAACCGAAAACACAGAGGATGACATTTTAACTGTCATATGGCAGAACTTCCACGAATATCACTGAAACATGACAGGACAAGTCAAGTCGGAAAATGTTTAACGAAAAAAACAATGACACACATTACCAAAGATAAACTATCAAAACTAGAGCCCTTGGGCTGGAAGGTATAGGTCGACAGCTCTAACAAATGTGCTTGATATAAAAAAAAATAGCAATCTGCCCAAGCTCATGCCTCTGCTTAAAGGAAAATTCAATCATGACATGTCTCTAAAGTTTGGCATTCTTCAGTACAAAGGTATGAAACGAGCTGAACCTTCATCCACAGTATTGTGATGTAACAGCAGTTGTGTAATTCTAAACAGATCCTACGCATTTAGGCTACACTATTGTACTTTTGAGACCCCCCATTTGACTCCCAACATGATGGGCAACTTAACATTTAACTTTACATGATGCTTGTTTTTCCAAGAGTGCATTTGCTCTTAAACATTTCCGAAGAACGGTCTCTGCTGCCGTCTCTCTCAACAGTCGTTTCAACCTTAATACACGTGTGTATTGCGTAAATGCAACTGTGCAAAGTGGCCCCAATGTGTCCTAGTACGAGACGCAAGAGCACAAGGGCAACGCCTAACACAACGTCTACGGTTCAAGTTCCCAAAGAGAAAAAAAAGTATTTTTGGCTCATTTTATGCACCTATTCATACAGGTGGATTAAGTGGGTGTGTACAGTGTGAAGCAACATAAAAGGCAGAGGAGCACTGTACAGTATTTGGGGGGGTTCACAACAGAGTAGGTTGGGCGCGGAGAGGGTGGACACTGGATGCCACATTACTGAAGGGAGTGTAACGTGAAAAGAGAAGGGAAGGAGGGCAGGGTCGGAAAGGCACAGAAAATAGGCCCAGGCAGGAAGGTAAAAGGCCCCACATTTTCAAATCAGATAGCGAAAAAAAAGTGACTCACATTTGCAAAACAGATCAGATTGGAACTTGTAGATAGAGGCTGTGTAGGTGTTTTGCAAGGCATGCATTTGTGCTTTCTGTAGCCAATGTATGTGATTAATATCAGAAAAATCATCCACACTACAAAGAGGCCCACAAACTGCAAAACAAACGTCCAACACACTGACTTGTCAGACCAGCCCTTCTGACTTAGTTACACACCGTGTAGGTCAGTTAAACCCTGAAGGAGGGGGAGATGATATGACATGGCAGCATACAGCAGCGGGAGAGGGAGCCGAATGAATGGGTGGTTGCAGAAAGATGCAGAGTGGAATGTGTGGTAAGATTAGATGAGTGGACACTGAAAGAAGCAGTATAGCAGGATGACAGATGCAAGGGAGGGAAACAGAGAGGAAGGCGAACATAAGTTGGTATCATAGAGTATTTAAATAAAGAATTGGCAGGGCCTGATGGGGAAGTTGGGCACATTCCTTCTAGAGGAGAAAGGCACTAAGGAGGATGCATGGAGGGAGAGTTGGCAGAGGTGAGTATAATGCACAGCGAGTGGTAGCTGGGGTGCAGTCCAGTGACGTAGCTAGACCTTTGGCCACCCAAGGCCGCCCTTGCGTTTGCAGCCCGCGGCAGCCAGCATGTAAGAGAGGGGGGTGCTGGCGGATTCTTTCAACAGCCGCAGGTAAGAGCAGGGGGGAGGTTGCAGCCCCATAAACTTGTGTCACCCGGGGCGGTCCGGCATCCCCTCTTGATCCCCCCTTAGCTAACCCACTAGTACAGTCTGACAGCTTTGAGGACTGAGAGCGTTAGGGCTGCGTTTCCAAGAAGTGCTCAGTAGCCAAGAGTTTAACCGTGATGAGGAGTTGTTTGAAACTAGGTTCTTGAACTCTTTTTAGCATTCAATGTGGGAAGGTAGCTTGAAGATATCGACACAGATTGAATTCCACATTTTTAGAGCTTAACTTGCAAATATATAGTATATGCTCTTTTCCTTACTGCACTTCTGGGTCTCTCTTGGAGTGATGTTTCTGCTCCATATATTGCCTAGGCATCCAGGCATCTTGATATTAAACTACACGTATGGTGGAAGCCTTTATTGGCCTCCTTGTAAGTGATGCAGCAGAGTTTGAACACAATGTGAACACTGTTAGGATGTGGCCTCATGGCTAGAGTGGTTTACCTCGAAGCTGGGAAACAGGGTTCGAGTATCGACAGGGACGCTCAACATCCTGTAATTCTGGGAAAATCACTTAATCTTCCAGTGCCTAACAAAAAATAATGTGGCTGTCTGTAATGCAACTGGTGCGCATTTAAAGCGCTCTGATACCTTCGGGTCGATTTTGCGCTATAAAAAAAATAAAAACGGCTAGCCAGTAAAGATGTTCAGAATTATCCTGTGAAGCTTCTGAAGGCTTTTGACTAAATGTGCTTCAGCATGAAGTGCACTCAATTAGGAAGAACACTTGAGATTTTTAGAGACTGGCAAATAGTCTGTGTAAAGGTGAGACATCAGTCGTGTCTTAAGAGCCATTGTGAAATCATCTTCTGAAAGGCATCCCTTTACTTTGTGAAGTAGGATCATTTAAACATATTTTTAATTGACTCACTGTGCACTTTCTACCCTTAAGCTAAGTTTAGTATTGATATAGAAGTCAAGGAACTTATAGCTGCTAAGTTGTGGTTTAAATTTATCCAGTTGTGTTTCAGCTCAACCATTCTTGGACCTGGCACTGCTTGCTGGAGATTGTGATGAGAGTCAACTCTGTTTTATTTGGAGTTCAACTTAACATAGGCCCTGATGGACAGGCTGGGAGGTCAGTGAGTCAGTTGTCCTACAGGCCAATACAATGGCTATGGGTGACACTCAGCTAGAGCTGGGTGCCATCTGTGACTTGGAGGATGCTGACATCTCTTCAGCTATTAGTTCTCCAAGAGGCTGTACATTGGTGATCACTCAAGAAATAATAGAGTTTAGGAAACGTTACATGTTACAGGGGTGAGCTCAGAAAGGGCCATATTTGGACAAGCTGTGCTCTGTGTTTCAGGCCGAACTTCAACTCATGTAGGACTGTGCTATGAAAATTCATTTAGGGTGCCAGGGTATCAGAGAAGTATTAGTTGGCGTTGGTGCAGAAAGCACCAGAGAGATCAAAAAGGACGAGAAGGCAGGAGTCATTGTATTCTGTACTTTAAAGGATATCAACAGCTTGGATGGTCACAATCTCAATTTTCACTTCCGGAGTTAGTTGGGCCTGAAGGGTCCACTAAGAAATTACTGTATGAACAACAGGGATAGGCATTCTGTGTCTAATTCACCTGCCAGTTCCTTATTTTGGCATGGAGTCTCGTCTGGAGATTTCAGCTGCTTATTGAAGAGTTCTGAAACCTCTGGCTGACAGTAACTAGGTCTGTGGTGTTACTGCAAAGCTCATCATTCCAATGGGATGGTGAATTCAGGTACCACTGAAATTAAGTGGACACTCATATAGCAAGCCTTTATGCTTACATAGGTATTATTTGTAAAAATCCGTCATATACTTAAACACTGGTATTGATTTAAATCTTTGCTGAGCAAAGCTAGATGGAACTGATTAGATATACTGATTTGAAGAAATCAATACAAAGAGAAGTTCACCACCATGTTTTTCACAATATGGGCTCAAAAATATAACGTTTAACATCTAGGTAGATATAGCAATTTGCAGTCCTTCGAGATGCTAAAATTAAGATAAATCATCAAAAGATCTTGCCCAGGTCTTTCATATGCAGTATATTTTGTTTTTGTTAGAAAAGCCAAAACTTTCAAATGTGTGTGATTATTCTCTTTATGACCAAAAGGCTTTTCAAAACGCTCAGCCTGTACAAATAAATCATTTTTACTGGCAATTACAATATTTTACTGAACAGCGTGGAACAAAATAAATGTTTAAAATGGCAGAACCGTGGCTCTACAGCAGGACAGGGAGGCTGTGTTCTAGAACAGGGTTATAATATAGGAATTAATTAAATATGCCACCACAGTGACTGTTTGCAGAAGCAAGTGATGTGAACTACCAAATTTCTTTCATGGCATCTGCTATTCTGTGAGAAGGAACACATTAAATAGGACATTGTGACTTTTATATGTTGATCTATATTAACGCCACTATGCTGCACCACGGGAAAAATGTAACATCCGGTGCCTTGAAGATAGTGAGAGAATTTGACAGTTTAAAGTAAACGCATATTTTCCGCATGAGTCCACCAACCACATCAGTATGACAGCCTGTTTACCTAAGTTCAAGTGAAATTAACCAGTCTGCTTTAGAAGTGATAAGAGAGGTTGCATCAGAAATGCCACAGCCCACACATTCTACAACTCTATAAGAACAAATGTTCCTCTGATTTTTAGGCGTGATGCTTCCATTTTAGGCGTGGATAAGGATACCGATTTTGGGTGGTATGGTCTTCCCCAAAACGGCATCCTTGCTTTTGAAGTAGTGTTTTTTGTGTGTTCTAAGTGTGCTCGTCTCCGTTGCTGATTTATTTTCTCCACTACATTAATTAGAGTTGAAACGGCCAAGGCAAGTGAAAGACTGTGGGGCTGCCCTGCTCTTGGTTATCCTTTCCGGTTAACTAGTGGCACAGCCCCCATCCCCAGCAGCAAAAGACACTCTACAGATGGGTGGTCACTCAAAGGGACCATTCTGTCAATATAGGTGACTACTATCAGCTGTGTCATGGCCACACCGCATGACTTTCAGTTGGTGGCAGCTCATTGTTAGTTATGAGTTACAAGACATTTTACCGAAATCCCAGTTTTGGGAGGACATCTACTTGTCCTGCTAGTTACATATGAAGAATCTGTTATGACTAGGCCTCTTCATGTCCCACCTGAGCTCAAGGGGTATCTGTGTATAGCGAGATATACCCCAGTTTAGGGGATCACCTGTGTGTGTGGCCACATGTAAGTAAGAGGCCTTTCCTGATACTGTCATCCTTGGGACCCTGTTTTTACTGCTCATGTCGCTCCCCTCCAAAAGACATTGTTATCACTTAGTTGTATAGTTTGGATCAACAAAATATTCTATGGAGAAAAGAGGCCATTTCAGTCACTCCACATGTTCGAGTAAGTTCAACAAAGTCTGCCTGTGTCCTGCATAAAAGAGTGTCTTAACAAATAAATGCTAAATGTAGCGCCATTGCTCAGGCAAGAATGGCCTCGCTGTTCTTGAGTATCCGAAGCACTAGCAAGCTCCCTTGACATGCATTCTTTGTCATACAATAAAATTATAATTGCTTAATTAAAGTTTTTGTTAGAAATGGGGGTCTCTAGATGGCAATGGTTTGTACATTTGTCCAAGTAGGGACCTTTCTTCCCAGTCAGGGTAAGAGGGATACACTTCTAAAATAACCCCTGATCACCTCCTTGGTAGCTCGGCACGAGCAGACAGGCTTATCTCAGAGGCAGTGGGTAAAGCAATTGTCCATGCATACAGTAATACAGTGAAAACACTACAAATGGAACCACGGCATTTTAGAAAAATGTGTAATCTTTATCTAAACCAAACAAGATCAAAACGACAAAAATCCACAATACAGATATCAGGATGCCCTCAAAAATAGGTTATCCACACAAAAAAGCTTCTAGCAATTAATAACACCACTTGGAGCTATTACAACGTCGTGACAGATGAAAATCCCAAAGTATGGCGCCAACCGTGAGGTGCGTGGCGTTGGGCGCGGAGTTACACAGACCCCCAAAGAACAGAACCTTGGTAAACAATGAAAACAAAGACGGTGCACGACGTCAGTGAGGTGAAGCTTCGTTGATGGCTTACGACCACAGGGGAGGTGAGGCCTCAGTTCCTTACTGTAATGCATGGGAAGTGAGGAGTCAGTTCCTTACGCAGCATTGCGTTCTTGGAACTGTTTCCGTTGGTGGTGGCGGTGTCGGTGTGGGCTCAGGAATTGGCTCACAAACGGGTTCTTTTCAGAGTGGACAATATGTCCGTGGTACAGGTGGTTAACAGGCAGTCGGCCCGGGACCCCCAAGTGCTGAAATTGATGAGAGTGTTCGTACTTCGCTGTTTAGAGCATGACATCCTGTTTCAGGCCCGAAATGTGCCTGGGGTGGACAATGAGATTGCGGATGCTTGGTCTCATTCACAGTGGCAGAGGTTCCATGGGCTAGCCACGGAGGCGGAGGAGACCAAGACGCCGGTTCCGAGGGAGCTGTGGTCAGTGGGAGACGCTGGGTCGTTCAACTGGTGAAGGCGTCGGTAGAGGTGTCTACTTGGAAGGCATACGTGCAGGCCTGGGAGGAATTTAGGCGGTCTGGTGCGGTAAGGCATGGGGACCGGTGGCAGCTGGAGGAGCAGGTGGTCCGGTTCATGTTGGCATTGATGGACAGGGGGTTGTCGAGAGTGACGATTGCGGGGAAGTTGTATGCGGTGGCCTTCATGGGTAAGCTGTGGTGGGGCTATCCGCCGTCTGCGGGAGAACTGGGGCCGAGGCTGTTGGAAGGTTGGACACGGGAGAGAGGAGCGCGGGTGAGCCAGCGGAGGCCTATTACGGAGGACATGCTGGGGAGCCTGCTGTCTACGTTGCCATCGTTTTGTCGCGACGGGGGGGAGACTACTTTGTTTTCCACACTCATCTCTTGGTTGTTTTTTGGTGCGTTTCGGATTTCAGAGTTGGTGGGGCCGAAAGGGGGAGGGGGGTGTTGTGGGAGGAAGTGGAGGTTCAGGCACGAGAGGTGGCGGTGCGCTTGTGACGCTCCAAGACGGATCAGAAGGGGGTGGGGACATGGACGGTGTGTGTCCCGCGGCGTGGGGTCGGAAGTTGGCGGCCGGGCAGAGGACGTTGGTGGGGGAGGTGTTTGGACGGGGGGAGGAAGGCAGGGTGACTGGGGCTCAGGTGCTGTGGGTCCTGCGGCACGCCCTGCGATGGATGGGTGAGAACCCTAAGGCCTTCGGGACGCACTCCTTTCGAATAGGGGCGGCGACAGATGCGGCAAGGAAAGGCTGGGGGACGGAGGACATTAAGCGATTGGGGCGGTGGAAGTCGGATTGTTACAAGACTTACGTACGGTTGTGGAGGGTAAAAGGGGGTCTATGACATGGCAGTTCTTTCGCACTCTTACATGTGTGTCTTTGCAGGTGCTGTGGCAGGGCCGGCTGCGGCGGCATTGGACATTTACATTACATTCCTTTGTCAAATTTGGAACTGGAACAACAGATTGTTTAGATGTCATTGGCGGGGAAAAGGGGGGAATGCGTTGGCACGAGTTGATGCCGTTGTTGAATAATGTGGCGCGGGGTGGTGTGTCCTGATGTGGTGGTCATTCATTTAGGGGAGAACAACCTGGTACTATGCAAAGGGTTGGCCCTGGTCAAACAAATGAAAATCGACTTGTTCATTTTGAGGAGGATGTGGCGGGGGGGCGGAGCGTCCAGGGGCTATAAACAGGGCACGGCGAAATATCAATAGGGAAATGAAGGAGTTTTGTGCGAAGGAAGGGATAGGGCGCATGGAGCATCTGGAACAGAGATACGGGGCAGTGTATTTTTTCAGGGAGGACGGGGTCCACCTGTCTCGGTATGAGATGGAGCTGTACATTGTCCAGTTGAAGGAGGCCCTGGATGTAGCTTAGGGGGTACGCAGATATCCGTGGGGGCAGGATTCCTATGGGGGGGTCGAAAGTCACTAATGTGGCTTTCGACTGGCACTTTTCCTAGTACAAAAGGAGGTTAAGTGTAGGAGGCCTGGGCTGTTTTGCCAGGGGGTGGGTAATACAGATGTCAAGGTATGTTTAGTTGGGTACTGATGCAGGTTGTAAGGGGGATGTTGTGGTTATGTTGTGCTTATGTTTATAATGTGGGGAACCATTTAGGGGAGGGGGTTGGGGGCTGTTAGGGACTTCATATTTAGTGAGGTTTAGTTTTGTTCGGCACAGGCCAAGATTTTGCTCTTTAGGTTGCACCTGCTTCCAATAAAGCGGCCTTTGTCACACCTTATTACTGTGTCTGTGGTCGGTTCCTCCCCCCCCCCACCCATCTGGTGGGCCCCAAGAGTCTGTTTTCTATAATTGCCGAGCACTTTAGCATGGCAGCGTGCGTTCTACTAGGTTTACGTTTTCGGAGCAACACGGGGAACTTTAATTAAGAATACAAGGTACTTTTATTTTATTTTATCACATCCTTCATAATCGTCGGGACTTCACTGTTGTAATGGGTGAAACAAACATGCATGAAATTAAGATATCTCAGTTCCCAATCTGTTAAGATCAAACCGTTTTTCATGCTCTCAGCATGGTTATTTGTTTGAGCATGTTTATTATCACTTTTTCGAGCCCCTTTATTCTTTCGAGCCCCTTTACTTATTATTTTTACTTATGATCTTTTGAGCCCGTTGGTCCGCTGATCTTGAGCATTTTTTCGAGCAAGTTTACATATTATTTTTGGAGCACGTTGGTCAGCTGTCCTGGAGCACACTTTTTAAGTATGTTCATTCAGGGTTACAGACGACCGGTGACAGTACACTATACCCGTGTACACATATGTTTACCACGTGGTATTCTTCTGCAGTTCCTTTCACTTGAGGCACCTTTGAAGCAATTGGAATTGAGACATGATTATATATATATATGGTTTTTGGAAAAAGTTTGTCACCTCATTTCGTCATTCATTTTGTTTTTTCTAGAAATAACCCCCGACGAAGGGCAGGATGTTGACCGAAATGCATTAGGGCTAAACAAATATACATTTGTTGTTTCTCAAACATTTATATTGTGGATACACACAGAAGAAAAAAACATTGCATGACGTAATGAAAGCACAGCCACTCATGTCTTGAAATAAAATTACATGTTGGAGCAACCAATTTTGAATTTTGATTTTTTTTTAAATTCCATTTTATTATTATTATTATATATCCTTTATTTCGATAAAATATCATAAAAGGTGCAGATAAAATAAACATTTCATTTTACATAGTCCATTGTAGGTAGCTGTATGGGTAAGTATCTTTTAGAGGCAGGACATGTGATATTAAAATAAATAGATAAAAACAGATAAAATCAATTTCCATAAAATCAGCAGTAACTTCCAGTGTCATTTACATTTTTTCACCCGCTTTTCTCCTAATAAAGTATACGGCAAGCAGGTACCTACTAATACAAAAAACTATAGCTTGTCGTGTGTCAGTTGTTAAAATAATTTCTGCAACTCTGTGCGTCCTAACACCAATGTTCAAACAGAGAGGTTTGATCCATTTTTTCCTGGCTGCCAAATATGCGGGACAAAAGAATAGCATGTGTGCAATGTCATCCTTCATACCTTCACTACACATGCCACAGTTATCGTTGCCATTTGTACTCCACTTTGCTGTGCGACTTTTTAGCATCAATGATCCATATCTAAGCTTTAGGTATAGGGTTTTTGCTAGAGGGAGATTTACTTCATTCAGAAAGTGCTCAAAACATGGCTCTATCTTGAACAAGTAAAATTCTTTTGTCAAGGAACCATTAGATAGGTCACTGGTTCTCCTTTCATTCATGTAAGCCCAAAAGGAGATTTTTAGAATCCTTTTTGAACATGAAGTTAGTGCAGTTGGATTTGTCCAAAAATGGGCTAGTCCAACCCTCTCCAACCATGCTCTAATATGGGCATACCATGTGATGCGAGTAAAAAATATCCAGTTCCTTTATCTCCACTAGAGCTATTCTATAATGTATCAGCTCAGGTATGGTCCATTGCCTAACCTATAACATTAATGGTCTTAATATGGCATGATGATCTGTCCGCTTCATATTTAGGTCAAGAAGCATTGGTATTATTGGGGTATGTACTGGTAATTTCAGGAGTGCTCTATAAAATTCGTTCTCCTTAACCTCGAAAGATTTTTTACAAAGGGGTCCCCACAGCTCAGCCCCGTATAGCGCTGCCGATTGTGCTTTAGCCCGATAAATTTCGAGTGCCGGTAGCACAGCTTTGTTCCAGCTGTCCCTATGCCTTTTTAGTATGGGGCGACTATTCTGTGTTAACACTAACTTACTTTTTTCTATTTGTGATTTCCACAGCATTTTGGAATCAAAGGATACACCCAAGTTTATAAAAGTTTTAACGTGTTCCTGCTTTTGATTATCTAAAACCAAGTTTCCCTTGAAGGAACTGTGTGGATTTATTGCCATGTACTTGGTTTTGCTGGTGTTTATTTCAAGACCCTTTGTATTACAGTATGAGTGGAAAGTATTAAGTAGTGTTTGCAACCCTCTAGACGTTTGGGATATCAGGATGGTATCATCCGCATATAACAGGGAAGGCACAATTTCACCCCCTATCTTGGGTGAGTAATTTTTGCACTTGCCTAGGAAGGCGGGCATATCGTTAACAAACAGGGAAAAAAGAGTTGGGGCAAGGACACAGCCCTGGCGAACCCCCCTTAGTATTGGAATATCTTTGGTGAGCTCACCATCAGGGGCCAGATGTAGGTAGCCAAATACCGGTCGGTAACGGCCGAATTCGGCCGTTACCGACCGGTATTTGGCTTTTGACATGTAGGGGGAAGGAAACAGGCCAATTCGGTAATTTTACCGAATCGGTAAATATACCAAATTTACCGACCGGTATTTTTACAGAATCGGTAAAATTGAGATGTAGGTGGGACTATTCTGAGTCCCACAAGCCCTACAAATTCGGTATTTTACCATCAAATTCAATTTGATGGTAAAATACCGATTCAGGTGTGCATGCACATGTGTGCATGCACACCTGTGCCATATGGCAGGCAGACCTGCCCTTAGGGCAGGTCTGCCTGCCATATGGCCCCCGAACCTTTTTTGGGGGTGCTAGAGGGTGTCAAAGTGACACCCCCTGCACCCTTGTCAAAATCGGTATTACCGACCGGTAATGCCCATTCATTCCTATGGGCTTTGAAGCCCATAGGAATGAATGGGCATTACCGGTCGGTATTTACCGAATCGGTAAATACCGATTTTTACCGATTCGGTAAAAGGAACATCTGGATGTTCCTACATCTCCCCCCTTCTTATTTACCGATTCTTATTTACCGAATCGGTAAAATTCGGTAAATAAGAATGTGTAAATTTTCCCTACCTACATCTGGCCCCTGGTCCCCATCTCACTTTTGCAAAATTGTTGTGATGCAGTCTTTGTACCTGCTCCAAAATATTTCTTGGTAAACCCTGTTTGGCTAGCGCCTTCCATAACAAGTGTCTGGGGATGAGGTCGAATGCGGCCCTAAGATCAACAAATGCCACATACAAATGGCCCCTCTGCAAATTTACGTATTTCCAGCTTAGGCAGCAGAACCTGAATAGCTGGTCTATAGAGCTTACTCTTGCCCTGAAGCCCGCTTGGTATTTGCTAAGGACATCTCCTTCATCAATCAATTCGTTGATCCAATTTAAGAGGTGCCTGGCATACATTTTTTGCTCTACGTCTATTAAGCTTATCGGGCGATAATTCGCGGGATCGCTCCTGTCGCCCTTTTTAAAAATACAGATGATTACCGCTGCCCTCCAAGTATCAGGCATACTAGCACCCGCAGCTATATGATTGCACAAATGGTTAAGAAATGGTCCCCAGATTTTGACATCGTGCTTGAACAGGTCTCCTGGAATGGAGTCGAGTCCCGGGGCTTTGCCTGATTTTACACGGCTATGTCAGTTTCCTTAGGGGTGAATTTTAAAATAGGCTCGAGTGAGTTTAGCCATGTTGCAGGATCCAAATCGATCCCTGGGTCAAATGCTGCATATAGGTTTGTAAAGTGGGCAACCCAGGTCTCTTCTTCCAAAAACACATCTCTAATAGATTTCGCCTCCCTATTCTTATTTGCAACAATTTTCCAGAAGCATTTGTATTTAAGGCTGTGCATTCTGAGGGACACTTGCCAGTTTGGCAAGTGCAACAATTTTATTGTATTCACACACCCATGTTTAGAGGGTGATACCTCGGTGCACGCCGCCACAGCATTTCAAATTTTATACAACACTTGGAAAAACTCGTTGGCAGAGACTAACGGTGTACTGGCTCCAATACCAGTAGAACTTTCTAAAAGTGGCATTTTCCAAATTGTAATTTGAAATCCGACTTCACCTTAAGTTAGGATTTTTCATTACAATTCCAAAGACATCAAACATGAACTAATTACTTACTCCCATTTGGAAATTACATCTTATTAAATGTCATAAGTTAACTTCAAAGTCACCTGTGGGAGAGGTAGGCCTTACAATAGTGAATAACACATTTACACATTTTTCCCTATTGGGACATATCAAAGTAAAAGGTACATGTCCTTCTTTTTAAATACACTGCACTCTGCCTTTTGGGCTGTCCAGGGCCTACCTTAGGGGTGACGTATGCTTTAAAAGGGAAGGTTTTGGCCTGGCAAAAGGTTTATTTTGCCAGGTCGAAATTTCTCTTTAAAAGTGCACACAAGGAGGCTGCAATTGTAATTCTGAGACATGTTAAAAGTGCTACTTAAGTGTGTGTGTGTGTGGCACAAGCAACGCTGCAGGCCCAACAGTAGCATTTAATTTATAGGCCCTAGACACAAGTAATACTACCTTACTTATTAAATTAGATATTCCAATTTGCTATATGCCACTCTTACCGTGTTTTAAGGAGAGAGTGCAAGCATTTTAGCACTGGTTAGCAGTAATAAATTATCTGGAGTCCTAAGGCCAGCAAAAACAAAATCAGCAAAACTGTTGGTCTGAAGGCAAAAAGTTAAGGGGAAAACGTTGTTAGGGATGCCAGGTCCCATAAACGCCTTTTGAGGTTATAAGACGAAGGAAGGGTAGAGTGTTATTGTCCAAGGGAGTGATTAGGAGTAAATCGAGTGATAATGTTGCACAAGAATTGCAGGGTGCTACAGCCAGAATGGAGGCTTTTTGTGGGGCTGACTGTGTGTGAATGGCAAGAATGTGTAGGGAAAAAACGGGTTGTCCAGGTTCTCTAAGGCACTTCAAGTTAGAAAACTGAATCCTCACACTGTTCATTTGATGGATGGAAATGTGTGAAATTACAAAAAAGTAGTAAAATTGCCTGCTTGAAGGTCTCACAGATGGCAAAAAAGAATAAAGCCTATGAGTTCCTGAGTTGGTGACAAGCTTTATTCAAACTAAATAAATAGACCATAAAAGTACAATAAAAGAAAAATATTGAAATACAATTTAAATCCAACCGTGTCTTTACAATACATTATTAAAACGTTCATAGAGCACACTATCATGCCTTGTCATACCCCTATCCATGACGTCCAAATAACGATGTTACATGTTTGTATTGAAATCAAAAGGGTATGGAGGAGGGCAAAAAAACTCAACCTCTAGTCTGCTATGCGCTCCCGACAGCCTAATTGTCACTTTCAATTATCAAAATGTACTAAGAGGCTGTTTTGCTTTTTCTCCAGTGCACCTGGACAAGACTTCAAAATACCAGGAAACAACATGAACACTCTTCAAAATAGGACTCAACACACTTTAGAATACCAAAATACAATGTGAACAAAGCTCAACATTCATTTGCCAAGTAAATGGGAATATTTATTACAGAAAATTCACATGTATCAAATGGCGATAACGCACATGTAAAATAAATGCATATAGTGAATGTATGTACACAGGAATAAATGCATAGAAAGATAACTGTATGTACACAAGAATAAATGTATAGGAAGATAACTGCTTGTTCACAAGAATAAGGTAATAAAACTTGGAATACATCACCGGCTGTCTGTTTAGCATCATCTTGCCAGCATGACTGGGGAACCCATTGGCATGCTCCGGCAGGAGAGTCTCAGCCGGGCACAATAGCCCTGGCAGTGCATCGAAACCCTGGACAGTTCCTGTCAAAGCACCAAGAGGTCTCTGTCTTTCAACTCTTTACTAACATGGGGAGAGACTTCTACAATATAATGTAAACAACAAGGACCCCCTGTTCATAATTGATAGTTCATGGGACAGGGAATTAAACAGTGTGTATAATATATCAACATTTATAACAAGCAAAGGGAAGGAAAAGTGCAAAACAACAGATCTACACAATTATTAAAAACTCTATTCTTTTTAATGATATTTCTTTTAAAATCATGTGTTATATGCATCAAAATTACATAAACAATAACAAAATAACCAATTATCACAATACTGAAAATTAATCATACAAGTAAAAACAAAAGAAGAAAGTGGCAATCAATACTTTCTCAACTGAGAAGCTTGTTATAAATGTTGATATATTATACACACTGTGTGAGAGACTTCTAAAAGCCACCCCACCTACATCTGCACTGCAGGTTCTGGCTACACTCTCTGTGTCAAGGTTACTCAACGGAGCTGGCCAGGCTCTAATGAGAGCTGAGGCAGACACTGAATGCCTCCCACATTGTCTGTCCTAACAGCGTATCTCTCTCCCTCAGTGAAGTAAGAAACATATACAATTCTGTGTGTGCGCAAGTAACTGGGCTTACCAGCATTAGCAGCTGAAAGGCAGGGTCAGACAGACACAAGATGAATCTGTATTCACAAATGTAATTAAATCAACGTGGAATCAATGGTCAATACATGATCTCACAATGTAATAATGCCTGTAGTATTACAGAGGCACACCAATGGGCCGGCTCACTGCAGATGTTGAATCCAAGAGATGTACACTAAATGTAAAAGATTACAATACAATTGGAGTTCCACAAAGTCTCGACATTGCATTATGAAAGCCATTCATGAGGAGCACTTTCATGCATTATCGTACCCGTCCATAACTTCCAAATAATGATTTTAAACATTTGAATTGGAATCAAAAGGAAAAGGGTGAGGTCAAAAACCTCAGCTAAGTACTCGCTATGCGCTCCTGCCTACCTAGTTATCACTTCCAATTTTCAAAATATGCTAAGGAGCATGCCAATAAACCAGCTCACTGCAAATGTTGACTCCAATAGAAGTGAGTACTGGGCTGGGTCGTGTTAGTGTCATAATGTGGGGGCTACAACATCAAAGCCTAAAACCATGTACTAACACCTCAAGATGAGGGCAAAGTTACAAGAGGCAACAGCACTACGGTGTAGCAAAGATACAAGAGGCTGCGAGGGGGGCCAGTGACTAAGGTGCTGGTAGTGCAGTGCTAAAAAATGGCTAGGTCTTAAAAGCGATCATCTCTTAAATAAAGTGATAAAATGCATATTCAAAATCAAGACCCTACCTACGGACATAGTAATATAAACATACAAAGAAAGGGGGGAAAACCACAGAGTAGACCAACACAAAGCTACCAAATCCAAATATCATGGCTCATTAACCTTGGGATTGCCCAAGTTAACTTCCCAGCTAAACCTCTGATGCTTCTTAATCCCCTTTTGTACCGCTCTTAATCTTTGATGCCAGTCTTAGAAGAATGTATGATGGTATTCCGCATGCAATTAGTATGCATACCTTCCGAACACAGTCATTAGAATGAAGGCATCTTTAACATGCAATCGTTCAGCACACAAGTTGTTATAACAACTTGTCTTAGGGGGGTGCTGGATTTTGGAATAGTTTTATTTACTATTCCAACTCCAGTCTGCGCAGCAGTAGGGAATGTGTTGGACTTTAAATCCAACACCATTCCAACAATGCACCCCTCTAAAGCAAGTTGTTGTAATGACTTGTGTGCTGAACGAATGCCTGCTAAAGACGTGTTTGTTCTATTACCGGCGCTGTGAAGGCACAGCGTGATTCTGGCTTTGTCCTAATGGATGTTTCCTCTCCGAGAAAGGTATAGACAATCACAAGTACTTCGGGCACAGCAAAGTGTTGAAGTAAGTAAAATACCTAAGGGCCATGTCTTAAGGAGTATTTGTTCAAAAGTGCTTTAATAGTGGACTATCTGGGTTTGGAGAAAATAATCTACAAAAAAACATAACATGTAAAGTGCTTTGTGGAGAGATCAAATCACAAGGGCAGGGATCAAGGTTACGCTTCCAATTGTTACAATAAGGGACTACCACAGGTTGATCGAATATGTCGAGTTTGAACCTCGATAAGAGTAAGTTCTGATATTGCTCAGCACTGAGTAGCAAATATGGCTGTGTTCCCTCAAGGGGGGCAGTAAGATGCAAGATTTAACACAGGACATATTCCCAACTTTCTCTGACTTTTTGCCTCATGCTTTGCATAACACAAGTCCCTCAATAACCTTTTGGTGATGGAGGAAAGGTAACAAGGAGTTTCAAACAGTTCTGGTCTAGACAGAGCTAGAGTGTACTCCTTAATCCCCTCAGCCAAAAAGTATGAAGGCCCCGGTCCGATGCCAGGCAGTATTCAATAATCACTTTATTTAATACCAAAACCTTGTTGGTCCAAACTCACCACCACAGCATAAGAGGGGGCAGATCCAAATGTTGTCCTCCTGGTGGATTATCCCCAACTCTTTACGACAAGTGAAAGTGGCAATGCATTGGGGGAGGGAAAGAAGGTGTCTGGCTAGCCTATTTTCTGTTGTCTGAAGAACAGTTACTTTGTTAAAGCCCCAAACCCCGGTCTCATTGGTAGCCTCGCTGAGGTATATCCCCAAAGAGATAGCTAACATATGATGAACTGGTCTCCTTCCTAATTTGACGGCAAATCAAAACAGGGCATTAAAACTTCACGCAAACTCACTGTTTCTGGTTTGCAGATGCTGATGCCAGGACTCAGAGCTATTAAAGACCATTCCCAGATAGCTGAAGTTTCTTTATAGATTGGATGGGTTTTCAATGCGAAGAGAATTTTAGTTTGGTTGCACGTTTGAGACAACAGGACATAATGAAGGTTCGAAGGTTTTGCTGATGTTAACTTTAAGATCCAACCCTTTCATGAAGGCCGAAAAGCAATCTAAAAGGTCCTGTAGTTGGCGTCAATAAAGGAACACACCGGCTCCTAAGTGGTCCAAACGCACTACAAGGCCACATGCACTACAAGGCCATATGCATGGCCTTGTAGTGCATGTGGACCATGGGCACTATAGGCTGGAGTTCTAAAAAACTTTCTTCTGTGAAATTAAATTTCTATTTGCTAATAAAATAAATAAACTTGCTAGGTATTTACTTTTCCAATTCTCTCTAACTCTCGTGTGTGTCATATAAATTGCACAATAAAATGCAATTTCTAGGTCTGACACTAGCCAAAACATTTTGATTAGAGTAAAATTACATGTATAATACAATGAACTGATAGGGGCTTTCAGCCAGCCCTCTTCATCCATTGGTCTGCTACTTTGTCATTCACATTTATCTTCCACCCACAAAAAGAGGTATGTGGTCAGCCCATTTCAGCCATTCACTAACATGTTTTTGAGTGACATCATGCTGCCCTTTCACAAGAACAACATACACTCACACAGTAGTTCCCTACAGTGCCAGAGACCTTCTGTGCCAGACTACTGTGGCAATGTGTACTATTGAGACCCGAAAAAATATTTTAGCTTTTTGCTGCTTTTTTTCTGATAGACAAGGCCCCGGTAGCTTCTTCATCAATAACGTTTTACTAAAATCATTACAGAACAAAACAAGTGTTGGCAAAGCCAAAAGGCTGTCACCAACGCCAAACCTATTGGTTTTCGCAAAGCTTTTCACATTTTTTTGTTAACTAATTTGAGTATGTTCTTACTAAGGGCCCGATTACGATGCAGTTAGGAAGGCCTCCTTACAGAATTTGCTCTGTCCAAATCGGATCGTGAACATGCCTTTCCGACCTAAAAGGTTTCCAACCAAACGATTACGATGCACGTTATGCATTAGGAATATCCTAATCCAAACCCAACGGCATTAAGAATGACTGAGTGGTACGGAGCAGATTTGTACATCTCTACGGGCCGTGGTTCCAAACGACCGATTATGATGCTGGATTCGGACCACCTTTCCGAATCGTGCCATCCGACTCAAATTGGCAGTCAGACTCAGACTTTGGGGCCCCCCTGCACACAGAGCCTTCCTAATCGGGCCTGTGGGGGCCTGTGGGGGTACCCATGGGTCCCCTCTTACCAGCCATGCACAGTGTGGCAGGCACCAGCGGGTGCCCGCCTCAGGGTGCCCGATTTTCAACAGTGTCCCCTTTCTTCAAAGGGAGCCTATGCATTCAGTCAGAACATAGGCTCCCATTAAAGTCAATGGGAGTCCGACCAATTTGTATCTGGAAGCATCCAGAAGCATCGTAATTGGTCAGTCAGACTCTCCTGATTTAAGTCGGTCGGAAACCATTCCCAAACCGATTTGGTGGGAATGAATTCCTAACCGCATTGTAATCGGGCCCTAAGTTGGAAGTCTATCCGTTTGCTATCATAATAAAATAGTGGATTGAAAGTTCTCAGAAAGGAAATAATACAGCTGCATCTTGCCAATATGTTTATACAAGTAGCAAATATTGCAAGGGTGAAGTTTTATATCATTTTATCAAGGTGAACAATATAAGCGTACAAAAATGTGCTTCAATTACTCCTGCTACCAGTGGCGGCTCTTCGAGGGAGTGCTGTGGGGTGGTGAGACGGGCTGGGCGGGGGAGGGGCAGGGTGGGGAGTAGTAAACTACGGCCGAACGGTGGTAAGTAAGTAAATAAATAATTAAAATGAATTACATTGCATGGGCTGCATTGCAGCGATGCAATGCAGTGAGCGCAATGTGAATTTGTTATATTTATTTACTTACTTACCTCTGTTCGGCCATATGCCGGAGCTTACTACCACCCACCCTGCCCCTCCCCCGCCCCGCCCCAGCGCCCTGCAGCACTCCCTCGAGGAGCTGCCACTGCCTGCTACTACTGCGTCGTTAAGGTAAATATACATTTACTAATTTTAATTCCACATCTTCTTAGGCTTGACGATATAGTGGTTGTCAATCTAGTGTGTGGAATGCGTTTGTCATGCGATAAATAGAAGGGGATACAGTGACCCCAGCAAGTCGTATCAAAGATCTGTATTTTGATTTAAGGGCAGAAAGTGATTTAGTGCTTCGGTAATGTTTGTGCATCTCTTTGTACGGCGAAATAGAAACAAATACAAGTGCCTTCCTTGCATCTGGAAAAACATAGTTCAAAATATCCATGGGTAAGACAGACGTACACCTGTTGTCCTGCATCTGAATACACGTCGGAGAAAGCCATAAAGCTGTACGATGCCGCCGGGGCAGTTAAAACAAGATGTTTTACTCTTCGCTAATGCTAGCTCCAGCTTTTAAGTCTTAATTTAGAAGGCGAGAAGCAAAGCGTTACCAACGTCTAAATTCTTGGACAGGGACATGGTGGAGCTTTTAGTGTGATGCCCCATCCTCTTACTGAGCACAGAGCTCACAACTCGAGAATTACATGCAGTACTTTAGAGCTAACATATCTTTTGACTGCTGCATGTGTCGTTTCTCTAAAATTGCCAATATACTTTACTTTCAGTCGGTTAGTGCTACCACACACGCAAAGAATTACAGCTGAGGCTGTTATAACACTCAGTGCACAATAAACTGTTATATTAGAGTGACAGAAACATAACGACGTAGGAAAGAGCGTCCATTAAATAATGTTTTTTTGGTGTTTTCTTACTTTTTGTAACATTTAGCTCCGTTGCACACACATAATGAAAACGCGCGGCCCTTCGCTTGGAGCACAGCTAATGGCTCTGCTTCAGAAGAGAGGCATTTCCTGGCAGTGCAGAAAAGCACAGCAAGGTAACCTTGGGCTATTTTAACTCAGACGTAAGGCCCCATGACCAAAATGTTACCTCTAATCTTAGTTTCTATTTCGAGTGAGTATTTAATTAACCGTTACTGTTGCAAACTCTGGCGGGGTCGATTTTCGTGCAGACGTTTGTTTCCATGAATGTGCTTACATTCTCACTTTTGAGTTTCGAGGCGCGTTTTGCAGGAATGGACCAATTCACGTAACACGGAGCTCGAATGAAGGAAATCACAACGGCCTCTACTATATGCTGGAAGGGCGACTTACTTAAAGCATCAATCATGATTCTGCAAAGCCAGGCGGCCTGCGAAGCTACCGAGGGGCCCGGACAGCAGGTGCTCTGTGCTCACGTCCTCGTGCAGCCGCTGGACGGAGGGTGAATGTGTGAGATCCCGGGAGCGGGCCTTCCCCCGGCAGGTCAGCGGGGTCACGAACACGAAGAGTGACACGCGACGCTCTGCCGCGTGCACAACAGTCACAGTCTTTACAATGAATCATTCTATCTGCTAACCAAGAAGGAGGAATCACCATCGGGCCTTTGCTTACATAAGATTTTAGAGCAGAGGTGCGCCTGGAACCAGAACTATGCTCATGAGGTCAACGTGTTGTTTTCCAAACATGATAAGTAATTATATACATGATGTTCTATGCGATGAACAATATAATCAGTTCAATGAAACAACTGTACAAATATATCAGTGGTTCGCTTGTTTGCCGGAGACGTGCGATATATATACTAGGGGAAAGAATGAAATCATCCTATTGACTACTTTAAAGTTTCTCCCGGGCATGTCCAGTTATTTGAAATTCGACCCAGGGCTCATGCTTGGTCATCTTCAGCTTAAAACGGGTATTGGTATGGCTCTTAAGAGTGGGCAAAGGTGTTTGACTATCAAGATAGCGACACCTGCGACCTATTTTGATAGACAGTTGTTTAGGGGAATATTTGATGGTTCTGCATACTTGTCCATCGTGGAGCTCCTCCTGTTCGTTCTTGAATGTCCTCTTGTCCATTTTAGAACATACAGGAACATTTTTAAGGGGTGCTTTATAACAGTTTTGATGAAAAATTATTCTGGTTGCTTTACACAGGCCAGTGGCCCAATAAACTGTTATAGAAATAAATTAGAGCGCATCATTTGGAAAGCATACGGTAGGCAATAAAAACATATATTCTAATGCTATGAGCAACCTTCCTGTAAGTCGGGGGTGTCATACATTTATGAGGAGCTCACTCAAGCAAGTGCACACTTTACATCAAGGATGGCAAGGATGAACTGGGCTCTCTGCTGGTGTAACTATTCCCTGTGTCTGAGATGATACACATGAACTCCCTTTGCTTATCAGGAAATACCAAAGACACTCATTCACATGAAGGCCACGATTGAACTGAAACAGGTATTTATCAATGGTCGTGGTTTCCTGAAATATCTGCCTGAGGCCTTTGTTACAGTTATTTGTGGAGGCTCTATATAGCACTGGCATGTCAACATAGCCACTTCAGAGCACTGCCAAAACTATGTAGGTATGATAACAGCCAGATGTAAGAGAAGGTCCAAGTGTGGCATGCTTTAGTCACTGTCTTAGGCAAGGATACTGCTATGGATAATGTAATTATTTCGGAGGTCCCTAAATTGAAGGTGGTTAAGGACAGCTCTCAGCTGAGTGATGAGGGTGCCTGTTGGACAGGCCTCGTGGCCAGGCTGTCCCCTCCCCGCATGGCGGGTCGCGGACCCCTGCTCCTCCTGCTACCCGGACAAGAACCACCCCCGCAGCCCGCCGGGGCAACCTCCGGCCCTTCCCCGACGGAACCCTGGCTCCTGAACACCACCGTATCGGCTGGCCCGGGTCCTTTCCAGAACCCCTGTCCCCGGCCCAGCCGCCATTTTGGACACTACTCGACCAGGCCTCGTGGCCTCGGGTCGACCTCGGCCTCGGGCCCAGCCAGGCCCCGACATCGAGGCACCACCATCCACCCAGGGGGTAAAGAGACCACTTGGCAGGTCAATGGGAGAAGGAGTGTCAACGGCTCCCCTCCGCCAGGTGTCGATCGCCCCAGCCTCCCTGGGCGCTGGCTCCACCCCCCTGCTGGGTGTCTGGACTCCCTCATCCCGGACCCCCCGACCTCCAAGTGCGAGGGTCCGGACATCAAAGGGCGCCGGGCCTATAACTGGGGCAGCTCGAGAGCAGGAGGGCAGTTGGATCCTGGAGTCGAGAGACACCGAGACAAACTCATCTTGAAGGCCTGCTGGCGCTGCCGCGGCCCATCCTTTCATGAACCATCTTGAAGGCCTGCTGGCGCTGCCGCGGCCCATCCTTTCGTGAACCATCTTGAAGGCCTGCTGGCACTGCCGCGGCTCATCCTTTCGTGAACCATCTTGAAGGCCTGCTGGCGCTGCCGCGGCCCATCCTTTCGTGAACCATCTTGAAGGCCTGCTGGCGCTGCCGTGGCTCATCCTTTCGTGAACCATCCCGAAGTCCTGCTGGCACTGCCGCGGCCCCTGCTTGCGAACCATCAGCTCGAGGATTGTGAGCTCCACACCTGCTACCCCCGTACCGGTCCGGTACTGAGACTGTCCCGCTACCCTTCCCCCCAAAGAGACTAGAATTGACAGGGTCCTCGTATCCTGGTCCTGCTGTACCGTCAATTACCTTGCTCTTAAGAAATATAAAAGTGTGAAGAACGCGTCCCTGTGTGGTGTCTATCTGTGGGGGGGAAGTTACCTGTCTGTACGATTACCGGGGAGGACCCTCACCGGAGGCCTCTCCCCCCTGTACTCGGCCGACCCTCCGGGTCCCCGTCTAACATTGGTGGCCAGCGGCGCGATCCGAGCCGACGCATAATCGTACAGAGAGTAACTCACCCCACGACACACAGCAACCATGACGACAAAGGAGAGTGGAACAACGGAAAAATTTCAGATGGAAAAGCTGGAAGAATACAGCCACAAAGAACTAAAGCAATTTTGCATAGAGCTGGGCATTGCTACCACGGGACTGAGCACGAAAGATGACCTCAAGCACGCCCTAGAAGCTTGGGTGGAGACGGAAACATCCCCACCCCAAAATCAAAGCCTCGAGACCACCGAAACAAGTACCACCCCTGCAGACGAAAGAAGATCGGGCCTCTCGTCCGAAGAGGCCCGAGAACGGGAGAAAAGCCGGCTCCACGAATTGGAGCTGGCTCGACTCCGCTTAGATGGAGAACTCAAATTGGCAGAGAAAAAAATAACACTCGAACACTTACGGCTCAGGGAAGAACGAGAAGAGAAAAAGAGCCAGAGGGAGCTGGAAGAAAAAAGACTAGCATACGAGCATGAGCGCAACTTAAAGAGCTAGAAATTCGACGGCAGAACAAAGACCTCGGCGTCTCCGGGCACCCAAGCCCCACTGCTCCGACAGACCCCAAGGTCCACATCCCCAAGGACGTCGTCCGGGAATACTACCGGAACGATGATATCCAGCAATGGTTTAAAGCCTACGAGGTAGCAATGACCTCCCACCGAATTCCACGGAGCGACTGGGGAGCCGGGCTATGGGGTAAATTCGTTAACGAAGGAAGAGACGCCCTGCTGCAACTCCCCGACCACCAGATGACATCCTATGACCACATGAAGGCCGCCCTCCTCACTCGCTATGGGCTCACGCCCGAGATGTACCGGCAGAGATTTCGGGACTGCAAACGGATCCCTGGTACAACTTGGGTGGAGTATGTGAACTTTTTTAGCCGAGCCTTTGAGGGATGGATCAAGGGCAGCCAGGTCACCACCTACGAGCAATTATTCAACCTGATTGTATGGGAGCACCTCTCCAATAATTGCTTTGTCGAACTAAGACAGCACCTCCTTGATAGTAAACTGACCGAACCTCGGAAACTCGCCATCGAAGCAGACCGATGGGAAAGCACCCGAGTCCCTCGAAACTGGCCCAGCGAGCAAAACAGAACCTCCCAAGGGCCCCACCGGCCACGGGGAGGAGGAGGAGGCCAGGGTCGGGTCCGGGACACCGTCACCGTGCCCTCCACTAGCAACCCCCCGCCCCCGGCCGGAAGAGGTAGCCCTCCAACGCGACCAGGTTTCCGCGCCAACGTTACCTGCCACAAGTGCCAGCGACCCGGCCACTACGCCAATGATCCCAACTGCCCGAAAAATCAGAGTCCCATGAACCGCCAGATCACCGCCGCCGCTCTGGGAGAAGAGCTAGGCCAGGAAGACGCCGAAGAGTACGAGCCGTACCAGCCCGAGTGGGAACCAGCTGCCATGTCCCTGGTCTGTCTAGGAGAGAGGGACATGGTCCCGCGGGCGCCCATCCCCGCCAACACGCAGAAATACAGCCAGTGGGTCACAATCAATGGACGCCGGGCGGAAGCCCTCCGTGACACAGGGGCCAGTGTGACCGCAGTCCGCTGCCACCTGGTGACCCCTGACCAGATCCTACCAAATGTACTTTGTCCAGTGCGGTCGGCAGACAACTCCGAAAGCCTGTGCCAGATGGCCCGCATCCCCTTCGAGTGGGGGGGGGGGGTGTCCGGCATGCTAAAAGTAACTGTCCGTGACGATGCACCGGTGGACTGCCTTCTGGGGAACGACCTCGAAAGCTCCCCCTGGTCAGCCGTTGAACGGAGGGAGCACCTGGGGATGCTTGGTCTCCCTGAATGGGTCTGCGTAACGACCCGATCCATGGCCGCCCGCGCCATCCCCCGCCAAGAGGAACCAGAGTGGCCCGAGCCTCCCCCACCGATTGTCACCGAAGAAACCACCCCTGAGCCTGGTCCTCCGGGGTCCGACAACGAAGAACGGGATCAGCCCCCAGACCTCCCGGAGCTGGCCCAGTGGCGCCAAGAAGGTGGCCCCACTCAGGAACAGTTCCGCCAGGAACAAAGAGCGTGTCCCTCCCTCGAGGGCCTCCAACAACAAGCCATAGCCTAGAGCGCAGGGGATACATCGGGGGCCCACTGGATCTACTGGGATAACGAGCTGCTCTACAGTGAGCAAAAGATCGCCGAACTTGGAGCCAGCCGGGTGCTGGTGGTCCCCCTCCGATTCAGAGACGTCCTATTGAACTTGGCACACGATGTGCCTCTTGCCGGGCACCTGGGGCAGGACAAGACGTACAGCCGCCTGGTGACCCACTTCTACTGGCCGAAGATCCGGAATGATGTAGCGAACCACTGCCGGGCCTGCCCCACCTGCCAGGCCAGCGGGAAAAGCGGTCGAAAACTGAAGGTCCCCCTGCAACCCTTTCCCATCGTCACCACCCCCTTTGAGCGGGTGGGAATAGACATTGTGGGGCCCCTGGAGCCCCGGACAGCACAGGGACACCGGTTCATCCTTGTCCTGGTGGACCATGCCACCCGCTATCCCGAGGCCATACCTCCCCGGACCGTGACGGCGCCCGTGGTGGGCCGAGCCCTGATGGGGATCTTCTCGCGGGTGGGCTTCCCCCGAGAAGTCGTCAGTGACAGGGGCACGAACTTTATCTCCAAGTACATGAAGTCCCTATGGCAACAGTGCGGGGTCACCTACAAATTCACGACCCCCTATCACCCGCAAGGGAACGGACTAGTAGAACGATTCAACCGCACCCTCAAAGGGATGATCATGGGCCTGGAAGAACCCTTACGTCGCCAATGGGACGTGCTGCTCCCGTGCCTCCTGTTCGCTTACAGGGAGGTCCCCCAGAAATCCCTGGGCTTCAGCCCGTTCGAACTCTTGTATGGACACCCCGTCCGGGGCCCCCTCAGCCTAGTCAAAGAAGGATGGGAGGTGGCCCCTCAGAAGACTCCCCCTGATGTATACAAGTACCTCTTGACTCTCCGTAACCAGACACGGCGGTTCAGGGAACTCGCCAAAGCCAACCTCGAAGCCGGCCAAGAGGACATGAAGCGCTGGTATGATCAGAATGCCTCATCCATCGAGTTCGAGCCGGGACAACAGGTCTGGGTGATGTCCCCGGTTGAACCTTGCGCCCTCCAGGACAAATGGACAGGACCCTTCAAAGTGGTGGAACGCAAGGGCCCCGTCACCTACCTGGTGGACCTGGAGTCCCCCCGAAACCCCCTGCGGGTCCTCCACGCCAACAGACTCAAGCCCCACTTTGTACGCTCTGAACTTAGCCTCCTGATGGCTACCGACAGTGGAGCTGAAGAAGACTCAGAGCCCCTCCCAGACCTCCTGAAAACGCTCGAGAAAGACGGCTCCATGGAGGGAGTCCACCTCTCCGAGGCCCTGTCCCCAGCACAACGCCAAGACTGCAGAGAACTGCTTCTACAGTTTGCCGACCTGTTCTCCCTCATCCCTGGGGTCACCCCCTGGTGCCTCCACGACGTTGACACCGGGGATAGCCCCCCTATCCGACACAGGGCGTACAGGGTGCCTGATCAAGTACGCGCTTGCATCCAGTCAGAAGTCTCCAAGATGCTAGCTCTGGGAGTGATCGAGCCGTCCGACAGCCCCTGGGCCAGCCCCGTCGTGTTGGTCCCCAAGGCCGCCGCCCCGGGCGTTGCCCCCGAGCTCAGGGTCTGTGTAGACTATCGGGGTCTGAACGCCGTCATCAGGACCGACGCTCACCCCCTTCCCCGGGCAGATGAGCTGATCGACCGCATGGGGGCCGCCCGCTACCTGAGCATCTTCGATTTAACAGCGGGCTATTGGCAGATCGGCCTCACTCCAGGTGCCCAGGAGCGATCCGCCTTCTCCACCCCGGACGGCCACTACCACTTCAAGGTGATGCCATTCGGAATGAAGAACGCACCCGCCACCTTCCAGAGACTCGTGAACAAAGTCTTGGCGGGTCTGGAGGAATTCAGCGCCGCCTATTTGGACGATATTGCTGTGTACAGCCGCCACTGGGCAGAACACCTCCGCCACCTCCGGGAGGTCCTCAACGCCCTCCGGCAGGCCGGGCTAACCATCAAGGCCAGCAAGTGCCAGATCGGCCAAGGGTCCGTGACCTACCTGGGACACCAGGTGGGAAGTGGCCTGGTGGCCCCCCTCCAGCTCAAGATTGCCGCCATCCAAGCCTGGGAGCCCCCGGTCACCCAGACAGAGGTCCGAGCCTTCCTGGGGCTCACCGGGTACTACCGGCGCTTCGTAAAAGACTATGGCAGCATTGTAGGGCCCCTCACAGAACTCACATCCAAAAAGAACCCCCAGAAAGTCAACTGGACGCCGGAATGTCAGACGGCCTTTGAGAACCTGAAGTCCGCCATGTGCACCGCCCCCGTACTCCAAGCCCCCGACTACAGCCGGGAATTCATAGTGCAGACGGACGCCTCAGATCATGGCATAGGGGCCGTCCTCTCCCAACTCAACACCGAGGGGGTCGATCAGCCAGTGGTCTTCATCAGCCGACGCCTGCTGGCCCGAGAACAGCGCTGGAGCACCATCGAGCGGGAGGCCTTCGCCGTAGTATGGGCCCTCAAGAAGCTCCGGCCCTATCTCTTCGGTACCCACTTCCGGGTACAAACAGATCACCGACCCCTGCAATGGCTGATGCAGATGCGGGGAGAAAACCCGAAGCTGTTGCGTTGGTCCATCTCCCTGTAGGGAATGGACTTCACTGTGGAGCACCGCCCAGGCCAAGATCACGCCAACGCAGACGGCCTGTCCCGCTTCTTCCGCCTCGGCGAGGAGAGTACCCAAGCGGATGGCTGACTCTCCCTGCCTTCAGCTGGGGGGGACGCATGTTGGACAAGCCTCGTGGCCAGGCTGTCCCCTCCCCGCATGGCGGGTCGCGGACCCCTGCTCCTCCTGCTCCCCGGACAAGAACCACCCCCGCAGCCCGCCGGGGCAACCTCCGGCCCTTCCCCGACGGAACCCTGGCTCCTGAACACCACCGTATCGGCTGGCCCGGGTCCTTTCCAGAACCCCTGTCCCCGGCCCAGCCGCCATTTTGGACACTACTCGACCAGGCCTCGTGGCCTCGGGTCGACCTCGGCCTCGGGCCCAGCCAGGCCCCGACATCGAGGCACCACCATCCACCCAGGGGGTAAAGAGACCACTTGGCAGGTCAATGGGAGAAGGAGTGTCAACGGCTCCCCTCCGCCAGGTGTCGATCGCCCCAGCCTCCCTGGGCGCTGGCTCCACCCCCCTGCTGGGTGTCTGGACTCCCTCATCCCGGACCCCCCGACCTCCAAGTGCGAGGGTCCGGACATCAAAGGGCGCCAGGCCTATAACTGGGGCAGCTCGAGAGCAGGAGGGCAGTTGGATCCTGGAGTCGAGAGACACCGAGACGAACTCATCTTGAAGGCCTGCTGGCGCTGCCGCGGCCCATCCTTTCGTGAACCATCTTGAAGGCCTGCTGGCGCTGCCACGGCCCATCCTTTCGTGAACCATCTTGAAGGCCTGCTGGCGCTGCCGCGGCTCATCCTTTCGTGAACCATCTTGAAGGCCTGCTGGCGCGGCCCATCCTTTCGTGAATCATCTTGAAGGCCTGCTGGCGCTGCCGCGGCTCATCCTTTCGTGAACCATCCCGAAGGCCTGCTGGCACTGCCGCGGCCCCTGCTTGCGAACCATCAGCTCGAGGATTGTGAGCTCCACACCTGCTACCCCCGTACCGGTCCGGTACTGAGACTGTCCCGCTACCCTTCCCCCCAAAGAGACTAGAATTGACAGGGTCCTCGTATCCTGGTCCTGCTGTACCGTCAATTACCTTGCTCTTAAGAAATATAAAAGTGTGAAGAACGCGTCCCTGTGTGGTGTCTATCTGTGGGGGGGAAGTTACCTGTCTGTACGATTACCGGGGAGGACCCTCACCGGAGGCCTCTCCCCCTGTACTCGGCCGACCCTCCGGGTCCCCGTCTAACAGTGCCCCAGAGCTTTAAGCCCTGGATTCCCAAGAAGTGTCTTGTTTAAGTTGATGCATTAGATGAGAAATTGAAAATTCCTAAATGGTACATAATAGTTGGCCAGCTTGTTAAGGTTGCAGTGGCATTTCCCCCAGTATGCTTTGTGTATGATGCAAAATGTTTTACGTTTTAAACTGGATTTGACTAGTGATATGCTCCCTAGGATGGCTGAACACTGATTTGTTGCCATACATAGACAGTTTCCTTGATTCTGTGCTCTTTGAAGTGTAGCTATGAGTTTTTTGGGTAGGCTGATGCAAATTGATGCTACACATCTACAATTCAAATGAGTGGAGGTAGTATTCCTCTATCTGCTTGCAAACTAAAGTTAACACTTATTAAGTGTAATAAAGTAACTCAGTCAATCAATCAATAAGGGGTTTATATAGCGCGCTACTCACCCGTGAGGGTCTCAAGGCTCTGGGGGAAGGGGAGGGGTGGCTCCGGATCAGTCGAAGAGCTATGTCTTGAGGTCCTTCCTGAATGTGTGCAGGGTCGGAGAGCATCTGATGTTCACAGGGAGTTCGTTCCAGGTTTTGGCTGCGATGTAGGATAAAGCTCTCCTGCCGGTTCTGTGTCTGCGGATGCGGGGGAACTCAGCCAGGGCGAGGTCGGCGGAGCGAAGGTTCCTCTTGGGTACGTGGAAGAGGATGGTTGAGGTATTTGGGTCCGATGTTGTGGAGGGATTTGTAGGCTTAGTCTATGGTAGAGTGAACGTTTCTACAGTGATAAAATACTGGATGTTTTTTCACTGCCAGCTCATTTAAAACATAACTGAAGATGTTCTGCTCTTTAAATACCATGCACCCTTCTTTATAAACTTTTAGGGCCTACCCTTGGAATGACCTATAAGTATTGAAAAGGAAGTAATAGGCCTGCTTAAAGATTTCTTTTGTCACATCAAAATGACAGTTTAAAAATAAACTACAGACTGCAATGGCTGTCCTGTAGACATGTTTTGCATGGCTACTTTAGTGGGTGGCACAATGGGTGCTGACACCCTCTTGTAAAATTTAATTTATAGGCCCTAGGTACATATAGTAACAGATAGTAGGGACTTATAAGTAAATTACATTTGCCTTTTTAAGTGTATGCCAATTTTAACATGTTTAAATGGGAGAGCACAAGCACTTTGCCACTGATTTACAGGATTGAAGTGCACCAAGTTATATTTCCATTAAAAATGAGTTCTACAAAAATTAGGTAATGAAGGCAAAACAATCTGGTGGGAATACCACACACAAGATGGTAATTTCCAAAGCTAGCAACTATGTTGTTTCATTAAAATAGTATCCTTTTTCTCTCCCCTCGTGTTTTCTCTTATATATGTTTCCCTATTTGTCCAATAACTTTTGTAAATAGTACATTATCCCGATGCTTATCGCTTCTCCGTCTAGGCTCCAAGCCATTTAAACACAAGGGTCGCTGGATACTATATTAATGGAGTGTCTGACCACTGTGTGCATTTGCCAAATGTAAATGACCTGTTGTTAAGTCTAAGGAATGTGTTCCTTCACATACAATATTTTTTTTGAAAAAATATACTGCACCAGAGCATCGAATAGTAACCAGATGGCTAGAAACTTTCTTCTTCACTTCCTCTGTTTTTTTTTACAGAAGACTCTTTCTGACCAAAAGTCGTTTTTGCAAAATCTTTTTCCTATAAAATATTTCTCCACTGTAAAGGTTTTGTTGGGGTATTGTATGAAAAGAGAACGACAGTTGCTTTTTCCTTTTAAGTTCACAAAGTTTGTTCATGAATTTGGTAACATTTTAAAAACCGAGAAAGAGCAGGAAACGTTTCCTAATTTCCCCACACCTTCAGAGCCGTTGCATAATGGGATTTCCCTGGCTCACCAGATGTAATCACTGCCCTTACAAAAGACTTTACGCTGAACGTTTGTGCTCACATTTTGGACAACAGCTCGCCAATGCGGCATGTTACTGGTCAGTGATTGAGCCGCCTATACTAATCATTTGCAGCAGATTATTCCTTGTTGATGAATGCAAGCTACTGTGCTCCAATGAAACGGAGTTTCAAAATTATAAATGCACTTGGAAGCCTGGGCGTGTTCCACTGATGTGTTTTGCCCCAAAGGGGTTTCCTATGTAAGGCACGCACCACAACCAGATCCCAGGCCCCCTCATGACTGCTGAAGTTCTCCAATCTATCTACTGGCATCTAGTATAAGGCAGACAGCACTGAGGCGTCTGCCTTTAAGTCCTGTGACACAAAACTGCAATCATATTAAGCTAAATATACCATGCAGAAACCATTTATAAAAATGTACTCCTAAATCGACTAAGACCGTGAACTAAATGTGAAAAGAAAAAATACGACTTTCAACAATATAAAGAAAGGTCATTGTTATTAATAAGATATGACATGTGAATATCAAGATCGTATTAACAAAATAAAAACTTTAAGAATGGGTTTTGGAAGCAATCAAATCAAATCAAAGATAGCTTTATTCGGTATTTTGGAAAAGACCATAAAAGCACAAAAAAAGAATACAAAACATAGCATACGTGGCATACATTTGCTTCAAGTTAAAAAACACACTATGATGCGTGTGAATAATTTAGAATAAAAGCAGAGGATATAAAAAACAGATCCTAAAATACATATAGTTCATAAAGTTCATATAGTGCATAAAGTGCAGAAAACTCACGCGGCCTAGGAAGAGTGTATGTACTATTTGATGTAATTATGCACAAAATAATACAATTCTATAATTCTACAATCATTACTCAATGATCATTATCATTAGGCCAACGTCCCTCTGCATCTTACAGCAAATTTCAGGAATTTAATTGCTGCGATGATAGTAAGTTCATCTTGCAGCATGTACAATCTCATCAATGCTGGTTTACATTTTCTCAGTCCGCACAACTTTAAGATTGGTAACAGATACCTTTTTCTACCCCACTCATAGTACTTGCAAAAGAAGATACAATGGATATTTGACTGGGTAGATGAATCGTCGCAGGGGCAGTTTAACAGTTTAGCAGACCAGTCATTTGGGGCCGGGAATGATATTATCCTATAAAAACAATCAGTCCTCATCCGCGTAAGAAGAATTCTGTGATAGCATGAAAAAGCTGGGGCCAAATAGGGATGTAGGGCCGGACCATGAAGAATGCGGCGATGTGAGATAATTGTGGACTTGTTCCCATCTAAGTACCACCGCCTCTCCTCTAATAGGTAGAGGCATGCTACTTTTAAAGCTTTTTTGGTCATTTGTGTACATGAAGTGGGGGTGACCAATAGAGTTCACAAATTTCTTAACATAGGCTAACCATGCAAGCTTGCTAGGATCTGATTGATTCATGCAGTCTTGAATTACTTCCCTGCTAAAAACTGTGTCCTCAGAGGAAGCAATCAAAATAGGGAACCTTATGCAAACTCAACAATCCACAGTTCTATGGTGAGAGGACTATATCACTGTTAACATCAACTTCTGGGGTTTCTACCAGGTGGCTTTCCATTCTGGTATGAGTTTATATATACATATCCAGTGTGGAGTGGCTTCATAAGGGAAGCCTGTAGCCTAGTTGCCACGTGTTTTCTGTTTAGAAATATTTGTGGGAACAGTTTAATAGAATGGATGAAGACAGGGGTGGGGCAGTGGATGATGACAGAATACAGGGATGAGACAATAAATAGGGCAGGATATTTTTTTATGCCAGTGCTGATGTACATTTTAGGGATTTGAGGAGGAGGTGGCTAGTTAGTATTGTGTAAGTGGAGGCCTGAGGTGAGAGGAGGAGATTGTCTACTAGAGGGTCAGCACTGATAACATCAAATGTTATTGGAAATTTGAGTAGCCAAATGATAAACTAAAGAAAAGGTTTTGGATCCGCTTAACATAGAGTAACCAATAAAGCTGCCTCTAGTAATGTTAAAAAAATAATCCTACCACAAAGAAAGGTAGTGCAGCATGGATTGTCCACCTGCTGCCCACTATCCAGTTTCTGCACTTGGTCTAGCTGTGTCAGAAAAGGCAGCAAAAAGCACAGCCCCACCTTTCCCTCTAAGCACACCTACCTGCAATTTAAAATCTCTGAAAGTGCTGGGGCATAATTAGTACCACTGGTTCACCCTTCTTTTTTCAGAACTTACCTCCAGTGTGCCAATGCGAGCATTTTGTCATGCATACCTTCTTATGCATACAATATGCCAGCACGAGAATTTTGCCAATGATACTTCCCTTATACCACAGATGACACATATGTCAAAAATGACCTCCTGTATTCCAGAGTCAGCATTTTCTCATGGTTTGATTTTCCCAGCCCACTATCCATGATTGCCAACAATTACCTCCAGCATGCCAGCACAAGCATTTTGCCATAGGTATCGCCCATATGTCAAAAATGCTTCCAGTATGTCACAACTATAAAATTGCCATGGGTGCCCTCTGTTATGCCAAGAATTACCTTCCATAATCCAGTGACAGCATTTGGGTGATGAGCCAGGGTGCCCTCATCAGCAAAGTATTATCTTGAGTATGCCATGGCCAGCGGCAGACTCACAAGCATAAACACGCTAACAAACACACTCTTATTCACACTCTTTCACCTACTCTTACTCACACTCACTCCTGTTCAACTCGCTCTCCTCATACTCACTCTAAATCACTCACATTCACTTCCTCTCACTGTCACACACCCACACAACTCAGGTCACACTAACTGACTCTCACCGTCCCTCGCAAACACACACGTACAAACACTCACACTTTCACATTCTCTTAGTCCCTGATATACACGTGCTCTGCTTTAATAAATAGGATTCAGTAGGCACCTCAGACCTGTGTGCCCTGGAGCAACTACACTTGCTGCACTATTGATATCTATGTCCCTGACTTACTACTTCTCCCTCTCACAATCTGCAATCACTCACTGTAGGAAAATGGAGTAATATGTAGTGAGGCTGGTTAAGCTTCACAATGTAATACTCTCATAATACCTAAAATAGTTCCTTTGGATGCACACTAATAAACCCCAAGCTCAGTCGTGATAGTGTGTCACAGAGCATCCAGGCCTTAAGAGAGGAACATATGTTAAGCATTTCAGAGTACCAACATGGGCAATAAGTAATGGTCATGAATCAAAAGAAATCCAGAACCAATTCACAAACATAAAGCAGATTTCTATATAACTTTACACACCAAAACGAAGACAATCGGATGAGTATTCCCAGAGTTACATTTTTTTAAAGGAAACCTAAAAAGTGCATTTGACTATTGCAAAACATTAACATTGCAGTCAATGAGGAAAAACAAATTGACAATTGGTCACTTTCAGGTCAAGTTCAGTGGAAATCACTGGGTGGTAAGGTGATGCTGGTCCCAGGTCCAGGTTCCGACAGTCAGTGGAATTTTACCTGGATCATGGGGTCAGGGTGCAGAGTTGTCTTGGCTGTCCCTGGTGCTGTAGTGGGAGCTGCGGGTTTCCGGGTTTTACTGCATAGACGGTGCTGGTAAGGAAACAGGTGTAAAAACTAGACAACAGAACCCGTGAGGTGCAGGGTTAAAGGTGCTGCGGTGTTCACTCCAGGCACACCCTTGGACAAAGGTAGTGGTAGACGGCCTGGCCACCAACAAGCTTTGGAAGCGGCAAGCTCAGCCTTGAGTTACTTTGCTGTCCTGGAATCCAGGGGAAAATGGTAGCTGCATGAAACTTGCTGGAGGTCAGGACTACGTTTCCCGCAATACACTAGACCATTTACTTTAGGTTGATCCCTCAGCAGCCTGATGGCCAGTAAATCTTTTGTTCTGTGAGTGCAATGTGCTTGCGGGCTGCATGGGACTAGTCACTATAGTCCAAGGGAGTTCTAGAGTTGCCTTTGGCATGCAGAGAGGTTCCTCTTTCCTTTAGAGCTGGTCTCTGTTCCGGGACGAGTTATGGTCGGGTAATTGCAGGGTGATAGTCACAGATGCAATCATGCCTTTGCTTTGTGCAGGTCCTGAAGTTACAGTCACGGGTTTCTTTTTTATCCTTGGTTGCAATTCAAGAAGATCTGAGGTTCTGGTGCCAGGGTTGCCCCATAAATCCTAGATTTAGGGGCTTTAGGGTTTGGGTGCAAGTAGCCAATGTAAGCCAAAGTAGTCACTCCTGAGGTGACCACATTCGGGGAAGGTGCCTTCTTTTCTACTCAGAACTCTCTATTCTGCCACTTGTAAAAATGGCAGGGCCCATTCATGGCTGCACAGACAAGATAGTCCACCATAAGGGTGTGGCTAGCCTTCTGGGGGTTTACGTCTCCTGACTACTTAATCTTAACACCTGCCCGTGGCGAATGTGCATGAAGGGAGGAGGTTGGCTGTTTCCTCCTTTGGTAGGCAGCCTAGTTACATATCAGAGGCAATGAGAGCTCTGAAGCTCACCTCCTTGATGAACTATTTCACCAGCCATCCTGTCAAGGAGGGAGGTGACACCTCCTTCACAGGCAGGCCTTTTTTTCAGACTCCCTAGAGTGATCAGACCTCCTGGCAGGGTATCAGATTCCTGTCTTGCCAGCAGCAGCTGCAGGCTGTCAGCCAGTGCACAGGAAAAACAGGAGCAATAAAGTAGGCAATAAGGTAACCACCTGGGTGCATGTCACATTAAATCTGACTTTGGGAAACAGTCAGATTTGATGAGACAAGTTGTTTGATACCAAAGATGACACTTTTCAGTGAGACCATAATGGAGCTGGCAACCTCTATGGCCCCCTGAACACTTTTACAGTAAAGAGGCTACCATAGGGGCATATAAGCTTGCACTTAAATGTCCAGGGGTGGCTCCTCCATTTGATCGGTGGAGCGTCGCCCGACAAACAAAAGACCCAGGCCAGAGCTGGAAAATAAAATGACAATAAAATGCATGTATTACCATTTTATTTTTCTGCAACCAACCCACCCTGAACTGAGTGTCAGGAAGGGGCGGGGCTATTGCTGCTGAGCGGAAGTAGAGAGCTTTGTGTTCTCGAGCTTACAACGAGCATGTCTCTTTGGCCGTCAGTCTTGCAGTGGCCAGCCAGGCATGCACATTATAAACCTCTCTAACCCAGCACTCTCTAGACAGCTGGGTTTAGAAAAAGCAAAGGCCTCCCCCAGTGCTCATGTGAGCGCTGTTAGAGGCCGCTCCATCCAATCCTAGTACTGCTCTCATGCTGCATGAGAGCAGCGCCAGGATTGATTCAGGAGTCTGGAGCCTGTCTGCCTCTACGAGAGAAGGATTGAGGAGGACGTGGAAAAGAGAAGTGCGTTTTATGTTTTTTTGATGTGGCCCCACTTCACTACCTTCAGGACATGCCAAACTCCACTGTATATGCCCACACCTTTAATATAATACACCCTGCCTCCTGGGCTCAGGAGGCCTACCTTAGGGGTGACTGGGATATATTGAAAATAGTGCTTTGACATTGCCAGATATGGGTGTGGGCAAAGTCGACTTCGATCAGTTTGCACGGTCCATGCAGTCTTCAATAGCAGGACTGCTGACATCTGTTTACTTGGGTCACTCACTGTGCCACAATCAGTGCTTCAGGCCCTGGTGACCCCTTTAACTCCCATGCCCTGGGTATCACTGGGACCATTTACTGGGGACTTAAATGGGGTTAAAGTCCTTGCCAATTGGGGCTATGTGCTGCGGCTCCGTCCCAAGCCCGCCCCGGACCGCCTGGTATCGGACACTCACCCTTCTCGATAACCGAGCCCGAGGCGTCCATGGACGTTACCTTGACAACCCGCACCCCTCCCCTCTCTGTTTTCCAGGAACCTATCGGAAACCGTCTGAGACCGGAACCACACCCCCATGACCCCGGAAGTCCCTCCTCCTCGCCTTCACCGGAACCAGGAAAAGGAAGACGCCGGGACAGAGAAGCCGTCGGAGCAGCGAACTCGTGGCAGGAGGCTCGGACCGCAGCAGCAGCAGAACAGGTGAAAGAAGAAGAAGACGAGTGGAGCGAGGACTGGTGGAGTCCAGAGGAGGTGGCTGAAGAGCGGCCGCAACTCACCAGGGAGTTGCGGCAGAGTGTGTGAGTACAGCGTCTCCTACCCTCGTAGCACATTAGGTGCTTTGTAGATAACGTTTTCCTTTAGCGTCACCTGGCTCGACCCTCACTGTATGATATCTGTATAGCACAGCACCACTGTATAGCACTTAGTAAGGTAGAAACCCCCTCACGTCCCCTCACCGATCACTCTTGTCTATTCCTCTCTTCCCTTCCGCCTCCGTCCCGCCTCCCCTCCCTCACTGTCTCTCCGTCGATCCCTCCACGATCCTCCCGGTGTGGGTTAAGGGTCAAACCACGCCAAGTCCAGCAAGACTAACCGCTCGTTATTGTTTCTTTCCCTCCGAGGACCACCCCAGCGCCCGACCTCCCCCGAAGGACCTACCCCTACAGGACAAGTAAAGAAGAAGACCAGGAAGACCTTCCACATCCCCGGACCTTCACGTTTATCCTGCAGTTTTCCAGCAGTGTATTGACTCTGTTTCCTTGTGTAAATAAAGAAAAGGCACCCCATTGCCCACTATATACGTCCTCCGAGCCTGATTTTCCGGCCCGCCATCGTCCCACGATCACAGGTGGTGTCAGAAGTGGGATCCGCTGGAAGCATGGAGGCCGTCGTGAAGAAAATGGCGGAGACCCAGGAGCAGTGGGGAACACTCATGGAACGGTTCCTGAAGACCGCCGAGGACGACAGGGGTCAGCTACATGACGTCCTCAAAGGTCAGGGAGCCGCACACGACCAGGCCATGGGAAAACTCAGCGACGCCTTGGGCCAGCAAAGACCGGTAGCCTCCCTCCCTTCGATAGTCTTGCAGAAGTATGTGCCGGGTGAGGACCCGGACTACTTTTTCACCAATTTTGAAAGACTTGCCCAGGCCGCCTCCTGGCCCGTCGACAGGTGGGGCCAATATCTGGGTCCCCTGTTGACCGGCGATCTACAGGCCGCCTACCAGCAAGCCAACATCCAGGGGAACACCCCCTACATTGACATTAAGAAATGCATCCGGGAGCGGTTGGGCATCGATGATGAGACCTATAGGGTGAAGCTGCGGCAGGCCAAAGAAGGACCGCAAGAAAACCCCAGGGCCCTCTCCTTCCGCATTCAGGACCTGGCTTATCGATGGCTGAGACCAGACACGTCCTCAAAGGAAGACATCCTTGGTAAAATCTACTTGGAGCAATTCCTGGCTTCCCTACATCCAGCCACCCAGAGGTCGGTAAGACAACATGCCCGTCTCACCCTCGAGACGGCCGTTGAGATCGCTGCGGCCTACAACCGAGCCCAGGAGCTCCAACGGAGCAGAGAAGAGCACCACAGCCGACAGCACTCCCCTGCTAGTGTTCGTCCCCACCGACCACCGCTTCCTCGGAGACCCGACCTACCTCCCCTATTGCCCGCCACGGCCTTGTACCGACCACCTACCCTAGGACCACAATGTTACAACTGCGGGGGTTTTGGACACATCGCCCGCATGTGCCCCCAGAAGGAGGAACCTATGGAGGTAGGCCTCGTCCGGAACTATGTCTGTGTCAACCCGGGGGCCTCACCTCCCCGTTCCACTGCCCAGTGCGAATTGATGGTCATCCTGTGCTTGCTCTCGCTGATACGGGATGTCGGCAAAGTGTCCTAAGGCCTCAAGACATGGCGACTCCTGTTGGTCCTCCCACTGGTGTGATCGACATACAATGTGTCCACGGTGATACAAAGAGGTACCCGACCGCCCGGATACAAGTGCAACACCCCGCTGATCCCGGAACCGACCTCACTGTCGGACTTGTACCCACCCTTCCAGAACAGGCTATTCTGGGAAGCGATTATTCAGGCCTTCCGAGGCTCCTTCAGGACACTACGGACTCGTTCGCTCGCTGGTGGAAGGAAGCCCCGTTCTTTCAGGACCAGCCGGTAAGGGTCCCGGCCTCCCGACCCAAGAAAACACGGACCCAGCGACGCCAAGAAAGGCAGAACTACGCCAGTGCGTTCCCCACAATACCAGATGAACATCCCTGGCAAACAGACAGAGAATTCAGGGCCGCACAAAGGGAAGACCCCCTTCTACAGGAAGCCTGGGCAAGGGCCGTAGACAACGAAGACCCCTTGCAAGTAGGTCCCTATTTTTTTAAGAAAACAGGACTGTTATATCGGAAAGGTGGACCCCAGCTACCTCCCCAGTTGTTGATCCCCGGTCCCTTCCGAGACAAGGTGCTATTCCTTGCCCACAGCCATCTCCTGGGAGGACATTTTGGGGACGAAAAAACGAGTCAGACCATACTGGAGAAGTTTTATTGGCCCGGCGTCCACCAACAAGTCAAGACCTATTGCCGGGAATGTCCAGTGTGCCAGAAAAACAGCAGGTTCAGACCTCCAAGAGTACCCTTACTACCTCTCCCCCTCATTGATGTACCGTTCAGTCGAGTGGGGATGGACATCATAGGACCCCTCCTTCCCTCCCGCAGTGGGTGTCGCTACGCCCTAGTCCTTGTGGATTATGCCACCCGCTTCCCGGAAGCAGTTCCCCTACGTCATCCCACTACTCACAGCATAGCTAAAGCCCTAATCGCTATCTTTTCCAGGGTAGGATTTCCCCGGGAGATCCTAACGGATCAGGGCACCCCGTTTGTATCCAGTCTTATGCGACAGGTATGTTCTCGCCTTGGTATAAAACAGATCAGAACCTCGGCCTACCATCCGCAAACGGATGGATTGGTCGAGCGCTACAATGCAACGCTGAAACAAACCCTCAAAAAACTATTGGCCCTGGAAGCCAAAAGATGGGAAGAGATGTTGCCCTTGGCCCTGTTTGCCATCCGTTGTAAACCTCAGAGCAGCACTGGCTATTCGCCTTTCGAGCTCCTGTATGGTCGGCCTCCCTGAACCCTCCTAGACATGGCCCAAGAGGCATGGGAAGCTGAACCAGACCGAACACGTCCCCTCCCAGAGTACGTGGAAAACCTAAAAACCCACCTGTCAGTTATCCGGGATATCGTCCGCCAAAACATGGAAAACGCTCAGAGCAACCAGAAAAAACAATATGATAAAGGCACAAGAACCCGTTCCTTTTCAGTCGGAGATTTGGTCCTTTTGATGATGCCATCATGAGATCAAAAACGGTTAGGCCAATGGCAAGGCCCATACACCATCCTCCGACAGACGACCCCTGTGACGTACGAGCTGGAGCTGGATCCCACTAGAGGTACGACACAGATCTACCATATCAACCTCCTTAAGAAATGGGAGGGGCCCCGTCCCGTCATGACCAGTGAAGCCCACCCCCCAACACTCCCCTTTGAGCCTTGTTTTGACCCCGAACTGACAGAGAGGCAAAGACAGTCCCTTCGGGAAGCACTGCGGCCCTCCCGTCAGGTGGTTTCCTCCTCCCCAGGGCACACCACGCTCATAGAACATGCCATTCACACAGACCCTGGGAAGACAGTGAGGTTGAGACCATACCGGGTCCCCGAGGCCCGAAGGAACACCATACAACAGGAAGTCGAGCAAATGCTGCGTATGGGAATCATCGAGCCCTCCGTCAGCGACTGGAACTCCCCTATAGTTTTAGTACCCAAGCCCGACGGGTCGATAAGATTTTGTATTGATTTCCGCGAGGTAAACAAGGTATCTACCTTTGACGCTTATCCCTTACCTCGTGTTGACGAAATGGTTGAACGGATAGGGAAAGCCAAATACATCTCCACGCTCGACCTCTGTAAGGGGTATTGGCAGATCCCTCTAAGAGAACAGGACAAGAAAAAGACAGCATTCTCTACCCCGGCAGGGTTATACCAGTTTACAGTCATGCCTTTCGGCCTTCATGGCGCGCCAGCTACGTTTCAAAGAGCCATGAACCAGATCCTGAGACCCCATTCCCTATACGCAGGTGCGTACCTTGACGACATCATCATATTTAGTGATAGCTGGGAACTACATCTGGAACACCTATGTCGGGTTGTCACTGCATTGGGGGCTTGTGGGTTTACCATCAACCCCGCCAAAACCACCCTAGCGGCCCAAACGGTCAAATACCTGGGTTTCCTGTTGGGGGAAGGTGTTATCCGGCCCCAACAAAATAAAGTGGAAGCCATCCAATCCCTCCCCTTCCCCAGGACGCGCAAAGACCTCCGTGCATTCCTGGGCCTCCTAGGGTATTATCGGAGGTTCGTCCCCAATTTTTCCCAGAGGGCGGCTCCCCTCACGGACCTCCTAAAGAAAACAGCCAAGACAGAGGACACCCTACGAAACCCTACACCCCTACTCTTGCAGGCCTTTCATGAACTGAAGCTCTCCCTGACCACCGAGCCAGTATTGGTCAGTCCTGACTACACCCGACCATTCTTGTTGCAGACTGACGCTTCAGACCAGGGTCTGGGAGCAGTCCTCTCCCAACCAGACGATAAAGGGAATGAGAGACCAATCCTGTTTCTGAGCAGAAAACTGTTTCCCCGCGAAATGAACTATGCTGTCGTGGAAAAAGAGGCTCTCGCCATAAAATGAGCTGTCGAGAGTCTCCGGTACTATCTGGATGGCAGGGAGTTCCTCATTTACACCGACCATGCCCCATTAGAATGGATGGCCCGGAACAAGGGACACAATGACCGGGTCCTCCGCTGGTTTTTGTCGTTACAACCGTACCATTTCAAAACCATCCACCGTAAGGGCTCCGAGCAAGGGAAGGTACCCCATCTCCCCAACCCGTACAAGAAGGACAGCTAGGGGACAGCTAGGGGAAGGGAATGTGATGCGGCTCCTTCCCAAGCCCACCCCGGACCGCCTGGTATCGGACACTCACCCTTTTTTGATAACCGAGCCCGAGGCGTCCATGGACGTTACCTTGACAACCCGCACCCCTCCCCTCTCTGTTTTCCAGGAACCTATCGGAAGCCGTCTGAGACCGGAACCACACCCCCATGACCCCGGAAGTCCCTCCTCCTCGCCTTCACCGGAACCAGGAAAAGGAAGACGCCGGGACAGAGAAGCCGTCGGAGCAGCGAACTCGTGGCAGGAGGCTCGGACCGCAGCAGCAGCAGAACAGGCGAAAGAAGAAGAAGACGAGTGGAGCGAGGACTGGTGGAGTCCAGAGGAGGTGGCTGAAGAGCGGCCGCAACTCACCAGGGAGTTGCGGCAGAGTGTGTGAGTACAGCGTCTCCTACCCTCGTAGCACATTAGGTGCTTTGTAGATAACGTTTTCCTTTAGCGTCACCTGGCTCGACCCTCACTGTATGATATCTGTATAGCACGGCACCACTGTATAGCACTTAGTAAGGTAGAAACCCCCTCACGTCCCCTCACCGATGTAAATGTAAATGTATTTCGATTTATATAGCGCACGAATCACCCAGGGGTCTCAAGGCGCTTGCTTAGGGAACCCGTCCTGGTATTCCCCTGTGAGATACCCCGGCAGGGTATTCACTAGGTGAAAGCCAGGCATCCCGCCGCGAGGGGCCGTAGTGGAGATTAAGCAAGCTATTGCCCAGAGTCGCAGAGTGTGACCCCGTGAGTCAAGTAGGCACCGGAGCGAGAATTGTCGAGTCCGTGGAATTTTTGAGCCCGAGACCCGCCGAGGCGGGGAATCGAGCCCTGGTCCACGGCTGATCTCAGCTTCCGGGTCTGCCGCCTCTAACCACCGAGCCACGCTTCTCCACATACTCTTGTCTATTCCTCTCTTCCCTTCCGCCTCAGTCCCGCCTCCCCTCCCTCACTGTCTCTCCGTCGATCCCTCCACGATCCTCCCGGTGTGGGTTAAGGGTCAAACCACGCCAAGTCCAGCAAGACTAACCGCTCGTTATTGTTTCTTTCCCTCCGAGGACCACCCCAGCGCCCGACCTCCCCCGAAGGACCTACCCCTACAGGACAAGTAAAGAAGAAGACCAGGAAGACCTTCCACATCCCCGGACCTTCACGTTTATCCTGCAGTTTTCCAGCGGTGTATTGACTCTGTTTCCTTGTGTAAATAAAGAAAAGGCACGCCATTGCCCACTATATACGTCCTCCGAGCCTGATTTTCCGGCCCGCCATCGTCCCACGATCACAGGCTACCAATTTACATGTATCATAGTTTAGGATGGAGCACTGCCACTGGGGCCTAGTTGGCAGCTGGCTCTAGTGCGCGGAGTCGAAAACCAGCAGCTATTAATCTATAGGCGGGGAAAAAGTGGGGGGAAAACTGCAAAAAGTCTGTTTTCTTACACTCACTCATTCTAACACACTCACACGCCTTCACTCAATCCCATTCATTTTCACTTATGCATAGTAACTGTCACACTCAGTCTTATTGATTTAATTACAATACCAAAGGCTATCATTATGCAATAACCTTTTATTACTGCCCCAATGCAGCCCTTTAAAGAACTTGAAAACATCCCAAAGCAATAAGTTCAATTCTGGTTTCCTTAACGTAGTATATAAGCCCATATCACTCAGCTACATTCCTTTTTTATTTTGACTACTCCTGTTCAGATTAGTACACTCCTACTTCTTTGTAACTTTGCTTTTATCATTAGCCATAAGTTTATCACTCCTTTAGTTATTCCACTTTATGGATTAACAACCATCATACATTATGTATTAAATAGGGTTTTATTTGCTCGAGACATACTATTAGGAAATCTTTTAGTAAGTACTCGTCTGTTTTCCAAGTGTTAGGAATTGAATTTACCCTTTATGTAAGGGACTAATGCCTGAATTATTAGACATGTCACTGAATGATGAGTTACGAATGTTCTACCAATGTCCGATTTATCCTAAATGAGTGTACATCACACAGTACGCCTCTAACGTTTATCAGAGGCATCAAAGTTATGTTTTAAAAGCCGGTAACCTTTCTCCTGCTTACGAGCAGCGTGATATCATTCTCTCTACATGGGCTTTGTCCATGCCGCAGCTCAATTGTTAAGTAAAGATAGGGAGAGCTCCTCTCCCCATGCGGCAGCTCCATTGTTGAGAATGGCTTCGGGCTAGCTCCTCTTTTTTTTCCCTCATGACGCTCCAAGCTGAGCATGTGTGGCTTTGGCTGATTACTCTTGGCAGGGGATGATTATGAGTTAAAACGTCCTCATTGAAAGAGGAGTAAGCAATGCAACATTACCTGCAATTCTCGGTCAGGTCAAAGCTTCATATTTCGATTTCCTTGACGACTAGATGTAGTTTCAATTTAAAGTTTTTCCTACCAATGGTAACTGAACTTTTCTGCTAATTTTTAAGAGCTTGAAGTGTTGCTTAGGTTTTAGGTGTTTCTGCAAACATAATACATAGGAGGAGTATTTCTCATTTTCTGTGGAGGACATAACCATTTTTAATAAAAAGGGTGGAAAAGCTTAAAAACAGACAAGGCATCTTGTCACAACCGTTAAAAAATTGGCTGGATCAGGCACATGGAAGAGCCTTCTGCACTAATGATGCAATAGATTGTGGTGTCTGCAGCGGCACAAAAAAGAGTGGTGTCCATAGCAGCACAAAAGATAGTCTTGAATCCATCCTGGGTGGTGACTTGGATGATAATGATGAATTGAGGCTTGATGAGTATGTTTTTGACCCTGAGTAAGGGTTAGAGATGCCGAAAAGTCTAGATAACAACTTACAGCGCTCCTCAATCTCTAAACCTATTAAGGAACCCCCTAGGAGAAGACATGCTTAATCCAGACTCAAGAAGGCATCTGCGTATTTCTAAGTGGTGGCCTTTTTCCCATGTGGCAATATTTATTAGACAGTGGATGAGAAAACCCTTGGACAGACAGAATCACAGTCTTATGCTGGCAGAATGGCCTAGACCTTCTATTGAAAATAAAGTCTATAAGACTCCCATTGATTACTTTCCTATTTAAGTCAGGAAAGGATCCAAGGAAGCTTAGTGAACATTGTCTGAAGCAATGACAGGCTCTTGTGAGCGTATTCCAGACATGGTTGAGGAACACATTTTAAGGATACATAGATCAATGTAGAATAGTTGAGGGGTTGGAGCCAATGACCTATTTGCATCCTTGGAAATGCAAATGCAGGTCTAATAGAGCGGAAAAAGGCTGTCCTTAAGAGGATGAACCCCAAATTGGCTGAATCGGCCCAAAAGGAAACAGTAGGTGGTCTAGATGGCCTCCTTTTTGCACAAGACTTTATTAAGTCTTTAGGGAAATATGTGTCTACTTTTGCAGCCTGAGCAAGGCTCAATCTAATATGAGGTGTGTTTTGAATCAAGAATTTTTGGCAGAGCTGACAGGAGGGAACTTGGCTGCCAGCTGCAGGATCCAAAGGTCCTATTTTCCCTTCCAAAATACAAGAGGCTATGGCAGGAAATGAAGGTTAGTACAAAGACATGTCCTGGCTTTACCCAATAAAGGTGGGCAGGAGACTAAAGTTTTTTGCACACAAGTGAATGTTAGTAACAAAAGACCCTTGGGTTCTGGAGACTATATAATGTTTTCAAAATAGATTTCCCATCAAAGAGAAGTGCTCTTAGACAAGGAATGGATGTTTCTAAGTAGATATGGAGGTTGCTGAGATGTTAGACAAAGGAGCAATAGTAGAAATCCCAAAGTCAGAGGATGGGCTTGTATATGCAATCTGATTGGAAAAAAACAGAAAGACAAGGGACGGCGTCTAGTAATAAATCTGAGTGAACTGAACAAATCTCTGTTTTTCTGGCATTTCAAGATGGCAGGAATCCAGCTTTGAGAGATGTTTTGCAAGAAAAGGATTGGCTAGTAAAACTACGTTTGAAGCATGCATATTTCACTATTGCTATGGAAGTGAACTCACAGAAGTATCTTCATTTCAAATGGAGAGGAGTAGTGCATCAGTTTTGTTGTCTCCCTTTTGGGTTATTTTCAGCTCCATGGTGTTTATCCAAGGTTTTACAGCTGGTTGTGGCCTTTCTGAGAGAAAGAGGTGTACGTGTAATCATATACCTGGACAACATTTTGGTAATACCCCAAGGGAAAAGGGATCTATGGAATCATTTACAGTTGACAAGTGACTTATTGGAAGACCCACTGGTGTAACAAAACTTGAAGGGGTCCCCCTGCAAGGTGTGTGAAGGGGCCCACTCAAGACTCATTCAGGAACTCTCTGGCCAGAGTACTGTGTTAAGGGGGCCCCCTGGAGATGGGGGCCCTCTGCACTGCAGGGGTTTGTGTTATGCCACTGGGAAGACCAGGTTTCACAGTGAATATAGAGTGCTCATACTGAGTCCAATCATGGAGTTTTTAGGGTTCCATGTGGACACTTTGTGAACTCAGGTACTTCTTCCTCATAAAAAGATAAAGAAAATACGGAAGGAGGTAAGGTGTATTTTAGGAAAGAATTTGGTAATCCAGGGAGACTTAGCAAGGACAATTGGCCTTCTAACCTCATCCATTCAGGACATTTTGCTGGGACCTCTACATTACAGGGCTCTTCATAGATTACAAGATATGGGGTTAAGGAGAGGATTGTGCTATGTGGATTCAATTATATTGTCCCCGGAGGCTCAGGGGATGTGGAATGTTGGTTAGACAATCTAGAGATATGGAATAGCAAAGCAATATCAGAAAATGTATCAGAATTTACGTTTGAAATAGATGTCAGAATCTTAGTTTGGGCAGCACGTTTGACCAACCTGGAAACAGGAGGGAGATGGTCCATGGAGGAATGGTACTTACACCTAAATTGTTTGGAGATGATGGCAAGCCTGAACGGTTTATGGAGTTAAGAACTTTCAATCGAACAGCGTAGTGTTAATTCGTATGGCAAATGTTGCAGCAGTCTCTCATGGTAATCCCTTGGGAGGTTCAAGGTCACAGCATCTAACAGATTTAGTAAAAGAGATATGGTATTTTTGTTGGGAATATAAAATTATTTTAAGAGTAGATCATATTCCAGGCATAGAGATTCAGAGGGCAGATGGAATTCACAATATCCCAAGTACGTCAGCGATTGGCAATTGAGTCTGATCCTTTTCAGGAAGGTCTAAGCAATGTGAAGACCAATAGAAGTAGATTTGTTTGTGAGCAGACTTACCTGTCAGGTAGCAAGATTGTTCAGTTGGAGACCAGACCCAGGGCCCACAGCAGGGTATGCCTTTGTGCAGGATTGGTCAGTAGACAAAGCTTATGCTTTCCCTCAATTGCAATGATTAAGATGGTGCGGTGTAAGGTTCGGAAAGAGAAGTGCCTTGTTTGATACCATTTCATCTTGGGTTACATATAGGTCCAGAAGGAGAAGACCACCTTTTGATTCAGGAAGTAAGGTTGAACCTTCTTATTTGGAAGGCCTCATGGCTTCTGGATGATACTTGGGTCTTTCAGGGAAAGGTAAAGATTTATTGGATGAATCATGGGCACCAGGTACTAGAAAGAGGTATAAGGGAGTTAGGAAAACATGGCGTAGCTGGTGCAAATAGGGGAATCTGGACCCTGTGGTTGCTTCTGTGAAGGAGCCAGCAAACTACTTAGCTGAATTATTTCAGTCAGGTTTGTCTTAGAGGACCAGAAATTGCTACAGATCGGATGTGTCATCTGGTCATGCCTTGGTGAATGATGGTGCTACAGGAAACGTCTAGGGTGATGAAAGAAATTAGGATTAAGAGACCACCTAGGGACCGTTATTTATCTTTATGCGATGTGAACTTGGTTTTCCATCTATTTGTTTCCTGGCCTTGAAACCCTTATATTTCATTAAAACAGATATCTCAGAAGCTAGAACCTCCTCTATGTTCAATATCCTCTAGAAGGGTATCAGATGTAAAAGCTCTAGAGACTTGTAACAGGTTTTATTCCCCAGATATTATACATTTTGATAGTTGGAAGAGAATGAAGACTGTGTCTGAGAATATTTCTTATCCATCATTTAATGATTGCATGTAATAGTGTGTATGTGGTAAGTTGTATGAAAGTGTATGAACAAAGAATGTTGGAGTTCACACCTGACGGCGAAGTACAATTGTTGATATCTTATTTCAGACCTTAAAAAGCAGTATCATTTAGTACAATATCAAGATGGGTTTGATCAATTACTAAAGATGCAGGTATAGACTTGTTAGAAATGGGATTTTTGGATGGCTAGGGTATGCATCTAAGCCAGGCAAAATCCACCACTTTAGTCCGGGCCAGTAAGTTACACACCAAAGATAACCTGTGCTCACCCTCTTGTGGCATTGCGCAGAGCAGGCAGGCTTTTCATCAGAGGCAATGTGTAAAGCGCTTGTGCAACGCACTCACACAGCAACACAATGAATACACCACAAAAGAGACTGCACACCAGATTATATAAAAATATAGATAGTATATTATACATAAAACAAGACCAAAACATGATTCATAAATACTTTGCTTCCAATGCATTTACTCAGATAGTACTCATTACCTTGGACGATGCAAGGCGAAAACAACATACATCAGGGAATACTTAGCAAGAAATGCCAGCTGTTTAGGGTAAATCACATGCAAATGCAGGGAACACATAGGTATAGCGCACCTCCACTCCAATTACATATTATGTGGTATCTGCGGTAAAACAATGAGTTCATTTAAGACAAATGCAGGCATGAAACGAAGGGCACAGGAGCACCTTCACACCTATCGGAGCCTTGCTGCATGAGGCATGTTTTCTTATGGTAATCAAAGGCCTCGTCAAGGTTTTACCCTTTTATTCCACAACTGGTCAAGTGCTCCCAAAGCACGTCCCGAGAAGGGGGCAACACGCTGTAAAATCAGTCAGCGGGGAGACCTCGGTGGGTCCACCGTGTCCTGAGTATTCAATTGCAACTGTAGCTGCTCCATATGTTTTCTGTCAGCTGGGTCCCTCTCACAGGCATGGGAGAAGGGAATCCTTGATGCAGGCTAGGTACAATCCTTGCCGTATGCGTGCCTGGATCCGAGATCCTATGAGGCTGCAGCGGTCTTCCCCACTACATGGGGTAGGTGGAGCCCAGCGTTACCTGGCAGCTGGATCCTTCAATCTCTGCACTGGCTCTTGATGCCCCTCTGGCTCTGGAAACCCGAGAGTGGGACGGGGAAGCCAAGCCGACCAGGGGATTTCTTCCGAGGCCGCATGCCTCTTTAGCAACAACCAGCTGACAGCGGTGCACTGAGAGCTGGGGTGCCCATAGGTGATCAGTACAGGATTTGAAAGGCATGTACCAGTGTGCAAGTCAGGGAGGGCAACCGTGATTCCACGGGAAATATGGGGGGACTTCTTCCTGTACTGCCTGTGCTGTGTGAATTGCCGGATAGACACACCAGTACTACTCCAAAGGTGCACAGTGCACGGACAGAGCAAAGCGCTGGACACACACTGAGACCAAACACGAGTGCCACACACACTGATACTGGCAAGGAGATGATAAGGCAGAGTCTTTTCTGGCCCTAAGACTCTGGGAAAACAGGGGGAAGCCAACAAGCCCTTGGAGAGCACTCGTAGGGCACAGAAGGTGGCATGCAGTAGGTCAGCACATTAAGGCACAGTGCAAAGTGGTAGTCCCTCTTGCAGCCCAGCAATCAGCAGGCCAACTCAGCAAAGTGGTCAGTCAAATGGCAGTTCCTATCGGTAGCACAGCAGTCCTCTGGCAATGTGCTGATTGTAGAGCCAGAGGCGTCTGGTTACAAGTCCCAAGCAGTGTCTAAAACATGGGGTTAGAGCACCAGTACCTAAAGTCAGTAATGTCTTTGATGAAGGGGTGGCTTCAAAGGAACCCTTAGAAGTGCACAGCAATCCTTTTCAAACCAGCCCTGGTTCCGGATGATCATTAGAGGGTAAATCAGCCCTTTGTGTGAGGGCAGGACACAACTTATACAAATGTTAAGTGTGAACCACCTCTCCCTCTCCCAGCCGATGAAGACTATCAGTTTGCAGATTTATCCCCTGTCACATCCAGCCTTCTTGTGTGGTGGCTGTCTAGAAAGTATGCACAAAGTGTAGCTGTCACCCAGGCCTAGACATGGATTGGAGTCAGGATGCAAAGCAAAAAGAGTAATAAGCACAGAGAAATAGCTATGTTCTAAAAGTGGCATTTCTAAAATAGTAACATAAAATCTAACTACACCAGTAAGTAGAATGTATTACAACTATTGTAAACATACAAAACATGACAGCGCTACTCCTTTCAGATCAGGAATTACCACTAGAAATATATAAGGGAATTTACCAAAGCTATCCTGTGAGAGGAGTAGGACTCACTGCACAGAGAAACAAAATAGGCTGTATGTCACTACTAGGACATGCCACACATAAAGGCACATGCCCTACCTTTTACTCACACAGCACACTGCCCATAGGACTACCTAGGGCCTACTTTAGGGGTGACTTAGGTGTACTAAAAGGGACGTTTAAGGCTTGGCAAGTAGTTTGAAATGCCAAGTTAAAGTGGCAGTAAACTGCTCATGCAGGCACTGCAGTGGCAAGCCTGAGACAGGTTTGGAAGGCTAGATCTGTGAGTGGCACAAGCAGTGCTGCATGTCCATTAGTAGCATTTCATTTAAAGGGCCCTGAGTATATGGAATACTACTTTACAAAGGACTTACAAGTAAATCAAATATGCCAAACAGGTGTAAACCAATCATACCATGTTTAGAGGAGAGAGCACATGCAGTTTAGCCCTGATTAGCAGTGGTAAAGTGCCCAGAGCCCTAAAGTCAACAAGAAGAAGGTCAGAAAAATAGGCGGAGGAAGGCATATAACTCGGGGATAGCCCTCCAAAAAGGGCCAGGTCCAACAAGACGTATCTAAGTTTGGTGCGCTTTCAGCTAGGAGAGTCATGGTTAGCAAGTTTTTTAGGCAGGTGGAACCCTTTATGTTTGCAAATTTGTATCTGAGACCAATGAAGCACGTGATCAGTTTGGCTATGGACATTTTTAAATGCATAATGATAGACTCCGGTCCTGAAATGAAATGACGATTCTCCATTTAACATTCAGAGAGAATCTTGAATTCATTAAAGACAACAGAAGCTATCATTATTCCATCCACCTTGCCCTAAAGTATAAGATATAAATTAGTAAAGTTATGTTTAAAAAAAATTACTAAATTATTAGTGGTTATTTATAAGTTTCTGTGAGAAAAAATACTAATTTCTTCATACGAAATAGTTTAATGTATTCAATACATTGATATGTTGTGTCCTGAATTGTGTTTTATTCACACTGATTTGTGGAAGAAGTTCCTAATTGTATTCCTTTGTTGCTAGAATCAACCCATTATGGGAATATGTTGTTGGGGGAATGACTGAAGTTTATTTTCGCACCACAGCCTAAAGAGGAATGCAGCTGTGTGATATGGACTTATATACTGTGTTAATGATTCCAAAATGGAACTTACTGCTTTGTGATGTTTTTAAGTTCTTTAAAGGGCTGCATGGGGGCAGGAATACATTTTTTACATAATGCAAAAAGAATGTTTTCTTGTACTTACTCTTTCTAACTCACTCACAATCTTTCACTTACTTACTCACTCCCTCCATTCACTTTCACTTATTCATACTCACTCTTACAGTCAGTCTTATTAATTCTCCCTCACTTTCATTCTCATTGACATTCTTAAACACACTAAATGAACACACTCACTAAATATCATTCAAAATCAATCACTCACAAACACACACAGAGAAAAAAACACTGGATTTTCTTTTATTTACTTTTTTTCCTTCGATGGCAACTCTGAGGCACCATGGGAAACCAGAGCAGGAAACTGACACTAGATATTGGAATCGGAATGGCATGATTCCCAAGCCAGATCAGGGAGAAAGGTAAGGATTACAAAGGGGAAAATCCACCTTTATACCTCTCTCAGCTTCTTGATTGAATTGGAAGCACAGCCCTATCAGAAGATGGTACCGTGCTTGGGATCTTACCAATGTTGCTTTTTTTGGATCCTCATTGGCCTCAGGGATGCACTGAAATTCACCCTGACAACCATGTTTTAGAAAGTATAACGTGCTACATGCACAGTATGTCTGATAAATGAAATAGAGTGTGTCTGTGAAAGGAGATCATAATTGGATTACACCCCTACAAATGTGCAGTCCAGAAATCCACATACAAAGTGCTGTGTTTTTTAACAACACTCTGTAGATATATCATCGCTCAGTCCCCCCACCACACTTCTGTCTTTAGGTGCCATGTGGAGAAACTGAGAATGCGGACCTGCACACTTTGCAGTATTCATGGAAAACCAAAAGTTGTGTTTTCATGAACACTGCAAAATTAAATAAGTAGCACTGTAGGCAGAGGCTCAAAGCATTATGTGGCATCTCACAGGCAGTAGTCCTGAAGCCTTTGTTGAGGAGGCATCACTTACAAAAAACAGCACAGAGAAGAGGAAGAAAGCATCACAAAGCAATGAAAAATACAAACGTGGAATTGGGCATGTGGGCAGAGCTACATGATAGTTTAAGTTACCAAGGAACACCAGCAGAGAGTAGGAACATGGTCCTGACATCATCTGAATGCTTAAATAGCATTTCTATTCTGGTAGGTATTATTAATGCAGGTATATGTAAAAATATAGAAGAAAAAAGTTGATATGTTAAATTGCATCTAAAATAAATATGTAAATCCATGCATACACAAATACAAATAAAGCAGATGAATAAAAACTACCAATGCAATAAAGACAACAGAGGACACAACTGAAAACATTTAACAGAGAAATAGAGGAAGTACCAACAATAAACAGGTATTTACAAAATTATTGCTATATCAAAATGAATGTATAAACAAGCTGGAAATCAGTATAACTTCACCATTTTGGTTAATAGATTAAGATATTGCAAAAACATTGAAAAAATCAGAATGTCCATTGGGTTATTTATAGGAGATAGAAAATAAAGTGTAATTCTGTCAGGTCTCAGTAAGAGGACCAGGTTGAAGATTAGAAATATTTGTATTATTATTATATAGCAGTAGTAGTATTGCTGCTATTGTTTTAGTTGTCGTTGTCATCAATAATAAGAAACCTCATATTACACATACACAGTCAAAATTTAGAGGAACCCATATTTAGTTGAAACAAATACTCAGCATTCGCTTGTTTTATTGTTTAACTTTTATTTCTTAATAAATAATCATTTCCAAAATCCAGAACATTTTGGCCATTTCACACTCTTCAAAGATTTCCTTCTCCTTATTTCACAAGAAAAAAAAATAGCCATAGTTTCTTAAAACAATTTATGTTCTGCTCTTAGATCCTGGCACTATTCACCAACAGTGGAAACTATATCCAACTTTCATATTTACTCATTCAACCACAGTTATTCATTCCATTCAGTCACATTTGTAGATGAAAAATAGTGCATGTGTTTTAAAGAGACCAAAGGTAAATTCTATTTGTAAGATTTATAGCACAACACGTCAAGTAGGTTATTCATACAGGAAAAAATTAAAATTCTGCTCAGCTGTCAAAGGAAAGAGGAAACGTTCAAAGAATGCAAATTAACTGTTAGGTTGCACTCATATGTTTCAAGAAAAGACAGTTGTAGAATGTATTGTCCATTCATCATTACGATAAAAATATTGGAATGTTTTAAAAAGCAGAAATGTCACACAAGTTAAATTAATCAATGACCATGAGGAAAACAACTAGAGGAATGAGCAGTAGAAAAGATGCATTACTCCTGACACACAACAAGGAAGCTCATTTTTGTATATTTCATCTAAAAAAACAATGTACACACACAAACGGTGTGTGTGTGCACAGGCTTACTCAAGAGATTCCAAGCAAACGCTTGGAATAATATCAAAATCTGCTGACAGGCTTTCTCAACTGTCAGGCTGATCCTCCTTAAATATGTAGTAATCAAATGATGTATCTGTTGTTATGTCATGTATTCCACATTCCTGGTCATCTCGCATTGGAGTGTACATCATTCCCCAAAGATTCCATGAAGTGTCGGTTGCTGTGGGGAAGCTGATGAGGGTTGACTAATAAACCACTCTCTCCTACAAACTCATCTGTTCCTGTGTCATCATTGACTCCACACAAATTTGTCGACGATCTGAAGAAAACGCCAAACCTCAATTAACTACAAGAGGACCAACGCGTGCTCCACGAAGGAAAAAAAAGAAACTTAAAAAGAAAACAGTAAGTAAGACTTTGCCCTTACCTTGTTCGCAACAAAATCTATCCAGCGTGCTTCTCGCATCACTACATCCACAAAGTTTCAGCTTCCCTAAATTGGTGTTTCAGATTGAAAAGATAAAAAAAAGAAAGAAGTGCAACAGGTAATATGCACGTCATTGAACGCGTCCCACGTCACACGTAGCAACCCGGGATCAGGCAATTCAAGAATGATAGTAAAGTCAGCATCAGCATGTTGGCACTTAGTTGCAGACATATTGCGGATATTGGTTCAAGTTGCACGTCACAAAGAACCATCCCAGGATCAGGCATCTACTTGGCGGACAGCTACGTAAGTGTCTGAACGCTTCCACGCTCTGGCGGACATTTTGTTGTGCATCTCAGTTACTGTTCCCATGGTAACAAAGCAATGCACATAACATTGAAATCGGAATAGAAAGTGATTTCACATCGAAAACAAATCTCCATGCGCGTTGGACAAAAGAGAAAAAGAAGCATATTCATAGCGTGTCCGTGATAAACCAAAACAAAGCATTTTCACTGTGACACGCGCTCATGTTTAAGAAGTGTGTCCATTAGTACACGTTTACATATCCATTAATATGTGTTTGTGAGAAGCAACAAAGAAGCAGATTTATACTGTAACACGCACACATGTTTTGGAAGCATGTCCATTTTCACAAACCATCAGTTATTGTTATGTTAAACAACAGTGCTTTCAAAGCCTGCTTATGATTCAAAGTATATAGTTTGTGAATTTATCACCAAGATACTTGTCATTTTTATCTTTATTGTTTAATAATTTCTCTTCTCTATTTTATTGGTGTGATTTAAGATGCAAAATCCTAATGCACCTCCACCTTTCCTTCAAGTACCAGGTGATCCACCTATTCCTTGGCGTTCCTGGTACAGAGCTTTTACGAAATTAAGGGGTGCAATTGGTAGAAATAGATATTGTCCAGAAAGGAAAAAATTATTATTAGAACATAGTTAAGGATTGAAGGACAGTCAGTCTATGAACATCTCCCACCATATGAGGTGAGAGAGGAGGATAAAGATATTGACGAATATCAATTAGCTGTCAAAAAATTAGAAAACAATTCAATATTTTACCCAGTTTAATAGTAAACAGACACAAGTTTTTTACTAGGGAGCAGCAACAGGATGAATCAATAGTTACTTATGTTGCTGCTTTGGGTACTCTAGCAGCAGAATGTGAGTTTGAAAACTTCACATCCCAGCTCATTAGAGATCAAATTGTGGTCAGATTTTGGGATAATAAAGTCCAAGAAAAGTTATTAACATTGAAAAACCCTTCACTCACAGAAACAATTGATATAGTGAAAAGTATAGAAATTTCACTTAGATCATCTGAAGAGTTAACAAAGAAAAATGACAGTGGGGTGCCAGTAGATAAAGAACATAGTAAAGAGAGCATTAATAAAGCATAAAAAGGGCAAAGCAAGTATGTTTTTAAAAGGAAAGAAGGAAAGGATATTTTTTTCAGTCAAAAGAACATTTGTTTTAGATGTGGTAACACGAGACATGATTTTAATGGACGCCCTTGTCCTGCAATAAATGTAAAATGCAAGTTGTGTAATAAGATAGGACACTTTGCAAAAGTTTGTCAAACACCCCAAAAAAAATATCAGCATTAATTTGGTTATTGATAATGAAATGAGTTATGAATCATCTGTAAGTGAACAATTTGAAAGAGATTTGATAGTTGTGGTACAAAGTGATGAAATGGATTGTGTTGACCCCTATGAGGATATTATTGTAGATGGGAAAACTGTGAACTTATTAATTGACCATGGTCACTGATGAACTGTTTAAGAAAATGTGGAATCATAAGTCTTTACTTCCACCAGATAGAAATCCATTCACTTATGATGGGAGGAAGATTGAATTAACAGGTTATTTTGAGGGGCACTTGAAATTTAAAGAGAAAGTGATTTTTGGGAAAATCTACGTAGCAAAGAAGGGACTCAATATCCTGGGGTGGTACCACCAAGGATTATTTGGAATGACACTAAGACCAGGGAGAAAAGTTAAAGTCTCTTTGGTTGCAGATCATACTTGTGGCGATCATTCTGATTCAGTAACCAGTGATGTGAAATGGATTAACAAATATAAAGATGTGTTCAGTGAAAAGTTGGGAAGAATTTCTGGATTTAAATACATGATCAAAGTTCAGAGTGGCACTACTTCAGTCAAACATAAAACTTTAGTGTACGAGATAAGTTGTCACAAATTTAAAAAAACGTGTGAGGATGATGTCTTAGAACCAATTGAGTCTTCACTTTGGTTATCTCCATTGGTCATCGCGAGAAAAAAAATGCCTAACTTAGAGTCTGTGTGGACCTTAGAAGTCTAAATAAAGTGATTTGGATAGATTCACATCCTCTTCCACGCATTGATGACATTGTCTCTGGTGCAAAAGTATTTAGTAAAATTAATTTTTCTTCTGCCTATCATCAGGTAGTTCTTGATGAATCATGCAAACACTTTACAGCCTTTGTCTCTCCCATTGGAACTTTTCAATTCAAGAGAATGCCTTTCGGACTGGCTTCCGCCGCTTCCGTTTTCCACCGTGTGTTGGAGAATGTTTTGAGTGGTGTAAAAGGTGTTGTAACATTTCAAGACAATATTTTGGTGGCAGGAAAAGACCTTGCAGAACATGTTGAATTAATGGAACAGGTTCTTAAGAAACACCAAAAGGCTGGCATTGTTGCATATCTCAAAAAATTTGAATTTACAAAGGAAAGTATAGAGTATCTAGGTCATGTCATATCAGAAAAGGGAATATCACCAAGACCTGGTCTAGTTGATGCCATCACCAAAGCACCTTGTCCTACAACCAAAGAACGTCTCATCATTTTTAGGTGTTTGTGAATTTTACGCTAAATTTGTTGAAACATTTTCAGCAAAAACTGCCAATTTGAGGGAGTAACTTAAAAAAAACAAAAACTTTTATATGGTCAGCTGAGTGTCAAGTGGAATTTGACAATCTCAAGGAAGAAATTAGTTCTCCAAATGTCCTAGCACCTTTTGATCCAATAAGGCAATGTATCATCACAGTAGACGCAAGCAATGATGGTTTGGGTGCGACTTTGTCTAACATGAACAAGCATGGAAAAGAAGTCACCTTAGGTTTTCCTTCAAGATCATTATGAGATAATGAAAAAATATACTCTGTAATTGAGAAATAACTTTTAGCGTTTTGTTGGGCAGTGGAGAGATGTAAAGGCTTCATTTGGGGAAGGAGGTTTGTGTTGCAAACCGATCACAAACCCTTGGTGAATATTCTATCTGGAACTGTCATCAGAGACCATACACCAAGAATCTTGAGATTGAGTGCCAAGTTATTACAATATGATCTTAAAATTGAGTATATCCCGGGTGGGAAGAATGTAAGGGCAGACTATTTATCACGTTCTCCCAATTCTTTTGATACCAATTCTGATGATTGTGATGAAGATTTTGATGAATGTTTAATAGCAGCTGTGGATGTGTGTCAAGGACAAGGTATCAGTGAAGAACAATGGAAGATAGGTATGGAAGATGATGGAGATCTTGTCATAGTCAAAAAGTTTGCGATGGTTGGCCGAGAGAACGTGCGTTACCTGCGAACTTGCAGGTTTACGCGAAAATTGCAAATGCACTACATGTTCAGAAGAATGGTATTCTGATGAGAGGTGACATATTTGTTCCCCCTTTTTGTTTAAGGCAAATAATTAGAGAAAATGGACAAGAGGGTCATTTGGAGCAAACAATTACAAAAAGAAAAATTAGAGAAGATCTGGTGGCCAGCAATGGACAGTGACATAATTAACAAAATTGAAAGGTGTGTCAGTTGTGCAAACAGTGACAAGAGTTTTAAACTCACCACCCTTCCTTTACATCCCTGTAGTTTACCTGAAAGACCATGCCTTAAAATTGTGATTGATTTCATTGGTCCATAATGTTATTACATAAATACAGGTTTGCTTTAGTCATTGTTGACTACTTTAGCAAGTGGTGGGAAGTAGATTTCATGGAGGAACCCAACACTAGTTTGGTTTTAAAGTCTCTAAAAAAAGAATTTCTTAAGGGAGGGAGTACCTAAAGAAATGGTGTCAGATAATGGTGTTCAGTTTATTTCCAGTGAGATGAGAGATTTTCTAGAGAAGAATGCTATGATTCAGAAATGGATTGCTCTTCATCATCCTCAAGCTAATGGCTTGGTGGAAAAGATGAACCGAACACTGGTAGAGTGCATCCAATGGTCTATTCAGAATTCTGTTCCTGTTCAAGAGGCTGTTGAGAGTATGTTATGATCTCACTGCACTACTCCCAATGCTGTAACGGATAAGAGTCCTTTTGAACTCATGAGGGGGCATTTTTCAACGTCAAAGTTGTGTCCTGCACAGTCTAAAATGGACAAAGATAATCCTCATGATGAGACTTTACGCTCTAAAGTAGAATTGCACCAGAGCAAGATGAAAGAGCATTATGATAACAAACATAGAGTTGGAGTAAATCACACAGAGATTGAGGTGGGGGATTGGGTTTGAATCAAGATCCCTACTCATTTTGTAAAAGGTAATTCGAAGTTCAAAGACCCTGTACAGGTTGATGCTGTTTCCAAAAATGCTGTTAGGGTGAAAGGGCGTGAATGGTGGAATAAAAATAGAGTACATAAAATTGTTAGCAATAGTGAAAAGGAGAGTGTGCATGGTAGAAACAAACAACTCGAAGATTTTGGTATGTCTGATGCCAGTATCCAAGGTAATACTGAGGAGGACACTCTTCCTGTTGTTTTGCGCAGAAGCAAGAGGGTTGTTACCAAACCCATCAGGTTTCGTGATGTATAGAGTGTCTTTAGTGTACATGTTTTTTTGTTTAGAGAACGTTAGATTATATATACATTTGCTTTCTATTTAATTGTTCTTTTACCAATTGACTAATTGGGACTGTTGGTTTAATTAAAATGTTTATAAAAGGAGGGAAATGTGTTGTGATGTCATGTATTCCACATTCCTAGTCATCTCACATTGGAGTGTGGAATGCATGTACATCATTCCCAAAGATTCCATGAAATCTCGGTTGCTGTGGGGAAGCTGATGAGGGTTGACTAATAAACCACTCCCTCCTACAAATTAGTCTGTTCCTGTGTCATCATTGACTCCACAGTATCCCTCTGGGGTTTCTAAGTGTAATGTAGCTGACTTTTGTTTATAGTAAATAAGCTTTAGACTTGAATAATGTCAAGAAATAAGAAGTAAAGCAAATAACTAAAGTAACATGCACTGAATGACCAGAGAAATTAAAGATTTCTTGAGATATTCTGCACAGCAAAAAAGCTTCTGTAGCCCATACTGTCCTTAATTGACTAATTCCACTCCGGAATCAATGTTCAGTTATTTTAAAGCTTTATAGCTGCTCATAAAAAATGGATACCACCCTCCCAGGCTAGCTGTGATATCCTAACAGAAGAAGTTTGAGGTCAATGTGAGGGTGAAGTCAGAGGCTGGCAGACAGCTCCTTTTACTGACATAACATGTTTCTAACCAATTGACTGTACATTTTACTTTCATAAATGCAATAGAATTATTAGGAAACTATAGAAGAATTACACATGGTGGTGAGTGGAAGCCCCTACAGTTTTCCATGGATCGAATCTGCAGAATATAGCGGCTTTCTTCTTGCTCCCCTCTTCTGCCATGCTCAGAATACTAGGCCATTCCAACCGTGCAACACTCACACAAATCACAAACATCCCAGCCTAGAATTAATTATCAGTTGCATCCATTTTGACCATACCAAAATACTCTGCAATCTAAATTTTAGTACAGATAAAATGCTGTACATCTTCCCACTACCATGCTGGTGAACTCAAACAAGCAGATGTTGCATTTTGTGAGGGAAGAGGGGTAGGATCTAATTCTATGCAAAAATCTCTACATTCCAGAGCTGGACAAAATGTGTAATTCACATAGCATTGACAGTACCAATTACTCCTACCACACTTGTCTTACTTACTTCCTAATATGTTTTAATAGAAATTGATGGATAAATATTTGCTTTATTTCAGTACTTAAAAGACTAACTAGGTGCTACTAATGTATGGATTTAGGAGAAAGGCTTTTCCCTAGGAGAAATGATGATTTTAGTAACTTGCAGTGTCTAGAAAAACCTAGATTTTAATAAAGACATTGAAGTTCAGATTATGTACTCAACTATTTTATTGAATAGCAGCATCCAATAACAGCTGCACAAAGAGCAACAGTACATTAGGAATTGAACAAAGGCATCTTCAACTGGCTAATCAGTATCTTGCCAAGACAGCCTGTAGTGAAATTACATCGGACTATAGATACCAGTCACCAATCTACAATAATTTCCTGTCTGATAACTCAAAACCTTTTCTACAATTCCAGCAAAAATTAATCACTCCATTATAAAGGCTCTCCTAGGACTACATCCAGCTGACTCACACTCTTCAGGCTGATTCATACCTTTTACTCATCCTTGGTGCCCAAGCCTCCATTGCTAAATGTGATGCTTCCCTTAAAAGATGTCTGAAACTGATATGAGCCACTTATTTAAACCCATGTTGATTTCCCTCCAGATTTAGATTTTGAACACAATTGTGAAAATGAAAGAATTAACAATACATCTACACATGTTTCCATCAAGAGAAACTAGGCCTGAGCTGGTTAACAAGGAGTAATCAAAAACAGACAAACCTGGTGTCTCCCATCTGCAATAGTAGTTTTGGAATCATAGCAAAATGTTGGAAAGCATATTCACCCTCCAATGACAAGAGAAGCAAAAAACGATCCTATGCTCGAAGATGCTGTGGGACTACATCTGGCTGTTTCTGGTCACTCTAAGAACCATCATGTGCCTCCTTTCATAATACACCCAAGAAGCTACTTATGCATACTATCTACGACACTGATGCAACCTCATCATGAACATGCATTCACTCGTTATGTCTACCTCATATTTCTAATTTTACAAAAGAAAACCTTAACAAAGTGCTTATTTACCAAAATGCTGTATCAAAATATAACAAGAAATGCATATACCTTATTTGGCATTTACATGTACAGATCATAGTGTACTCAAAGCAGAATCTGCAAAGAAGCATGGCAAAGCAAGGATTATTATACACAGTTATTTTTCTCTACATATGCTGTAATAGAGGAAGAAGAAATACAATTCAAGAGCCAAGATGGGAATTTAACACATGTATTTTCTCTTTGAGATTGTTCTTGCATTATATATCACATTTCTCTTTGGTAATTGACCAATGGGCGCTACTACTATAAGTGTACACAGCAAGTTTCTGAAAGTAACAGGTTTCTGAAATTATATCTTGTATATCTTTATATAGAAGAAACAGCTCATGTGCGAGTGAAACAATAACGATTGTGTTATGAGAAATTCCTCCAGTAGCTGTTGCATTCTCTACTACCCAGAATGGGCAAAATGTAATCTAACGAATCATAAGGGAAAACATAAAGGTAAACAACTGATCGAATGTGTGTATATAATGCCACGAATGTACATAGTGGTAAATCAATAAATGAAACAATATAATCCTTCAAGATCTCAATAGAGCATGGTAATATACACCCAATATGACATCCTAGGCTAACAACCATAGTATAAGCTTGCCATTGTTAGTTCTCAACCAAGATAACTGTAAGCCCTCTCTGCACATATTTTAATGGGTCAAATTTGCTAATGACTAGATTGCCTATATTTATTGCACAAGTAAAGTTGCTAACAATCTTTAATTCCTTCACTATTCCAAATTCTATATTGACTTGCTTTTCATGCCAACAAATGTAGAATTAAAATGCATGCGAGTGTTGAGAATTATTGTACCACAGGAAGTAGGATTTTGACTTGGAGTCACAAGAGGAGGTATGCCATGCATGGGCCATGGATAAATCTAATCTGGCTTGTTAAATCGGAAAGTAGGTTTCTCCTGGTACATTGTTAGCCGGATGCTGTGCCAGCTGGGATATGAAATACAAACCCAGTTTGGACTCACAGGACAGATTAATTGCTTTTGGACTCATGACAATGAGCACTTCCCAAATGCGAGCTTATTGTTTTGACAAGGGAGAGAAGACAACTTCCAGATATTAAATGTGAAAATGCATAAAATTTAGAAAGGAACTTTTGTGGGCTTCATATACAAAGGAACCATCCAGCTGGGGTTATTGTATGACAATGTAAATTAATTTCAATTCTAAGAGTGAGCAGGGTTTCCAGTCGCTACAATAGGTGGAAAATTGACAGACTACAAGAATAAAATGGTTATGTTTAACTCTCACATTTGTTTCGTGCCAACCAAATTAGTCCCACAAATACAATTAAACATATAGTTTATATCAGAGGTTTGAATATGGATATTTTATAGAACAAAACATGTCACCCCTTATCCACTTTAAATAATTGTCTTATGCAAAGCTTGAACCTTGGATTCATAATTGATGACTAGCAAAAAATAAAAGGACTTAGGGGGTCATTTGGAACTGGATAGTAAAAATCCACCGTTGTCATTCTCCTTGTTGTTTAGAGGAAGCATATAACATCAGATGGTACACACTTTTTTAGGGGGCTGTCGGACACAATGTTCAAAGTGTTTGTCTCACTTATACATCATGCTCCACTGATTACAGCTAGGCCCTCACATCTGCACTGCTAAGTTGAACTTGAGTGCACAAGTGCCTCTGAGAAATGGGACCAACCATCACACTATACATTAAGTGGAATTTTCAGTCAACACTTAGTCCAAACAACAAAGCATGATTTAGAATATCAAACACAATATGCTTGTAAATGATATAGTCGAGAAAGATCATTATTTTTAATATTTACATCCCATCTCTTATACTCACAAATTTCCTCTCTAGACTTGAACCACACTTGATATGATAAACAAAGTATTTTGAAATGAACATTAATGTTTACAAAAGTGCAGGCAGGCTGAGCTCAAAGGTGTTAACAAATGAGTCATGAACAAAGCTATTTAAAATGTTAGCATGGATTTTAGACTATTTTATACAGAACAATCTGAATGAGCATGAGAATAAAATTGTGAGAACAGTCTTCCAGCTCATGCACTGCAGACTCCTACACAATCCACCACAACAAATAAAATTTGACAAGTGTGACAAGCAAAATCAGGCATCTGATTGAAAATTCTGAAGTATGAACAAATCACCTTCTTCATCTATCCACAAGTACTGATGGGAAAGAAAGAAATTGGTCATAAAATATAATATAAATGAGGCATTTTATTTAGAAATGTATGGAGGAATATGTTTTCATTCCACTCACTATTGTTTAAGAATTTTCATATATTTTGAATAATGAGGAATGTTTACAAGTGACTTAAACTACATCATTAGTCAAGAAATAAATAGTACAGCAGATTAATTTTGAATAATCCGCCAGGAAAGCTCCCGTTCCTGATGGGATACCTGTGGACCTCTATAAGTCAGACCCGGGTGCATGGGTGAAAATGTTAACCTGAGTGTTCAATGCGGCCTTAAGGTTAGGTCATCCACACTCATGGTCAACGGCGGTGATTTGCCAATTTTTAAAAAAGGTGCTAGAGAAGTTCCGGGATGTTATCGTCCAATTTCTTTGTTGGACGCAGCAGCAAAGATAATGGGGAAAGTAATTTTAGATAGCCGAGCAACCTGGTTAGAAGAAAAGGAAGGGTTGCCAGAATTACAATTTGGTTTTCGCAAAGGCAGGGGTACAGTGGAACAATGTATGAATCTACTCATGATTACCAGTAAATATACCCTAGCTAAAAAAAGATGTATGTCATTGGTGTTTTTGGACTTAACGTCCGCTTTTGATAGGGTAAATAGGTCCAAGCTATGGTACTTGTTAATAGAAATAGGGATGGACATGAATTTAGTAAGTTTCTTGCGGTGGTCCCACCTTAATGTAATCGCCTCTGTGAAGCACAATGAGGATGGCTCCTTATCTAATGCTTGGAAGGTAAAAAGAGGAGTAAGGCAGGGGTGCGTTCTTGCCCCGGTTTTATTTACACTGTATATAAATAATTTGGGGGCAGTGCTGTCTAACTCTTGTCTAGACATTCCTAAAGTAGGTTCCCAGCACTTTATATGCGGATGATGCAGTTTTAATTGCCAGGACCCCAAATGCGTTGAAATCTTTAGTTAATACTTTTATTGATTTTATGGTAGCTCCTGATCTTGCGGTAAATTTAAATAAATCTCACGTAATGTCAATTGGTTACCCAAAAAGGGGGAATAAATCCATTCCTTGTAAAGGAGGAGTGCTAACCAATGTGCCCATTTATCCATATTTGGGTGAATTATTTGATGACAGGGGTACTTGGGTAGCACAGCGTGCTCTAAAGAAAAATACCTTGGCAAGAGCAGCTGGACCCTCACTGGATTTCGCTAGAAGACTCGGAAGCAAACCCATACAACCACTACTGAAAACATACAATGAGAAATGTGTCGCTATGACAGTGTATGGTAGCATGGTTTGGGGTTACAAGGATTGTAATGAACTTCGCGGGGTAGACATTTACGAAAACTCCTAGCTGCTCCCTCCAATATTCCAGCTTTTATTATACATGAGGAATTAAAGCAGGGCTACTTGACAGATAACATTGCTGTAGCACCCCTGATATGCTGGCTAAAAATTTGGTCCAGAGAAAAGCCAAATCTAAACCAGACATCTTAGAGGACTGCATGAGTTTGGACAGAGCTGCAGAAATTCCATTGTTAATTACATCTCACAGCAGATAGAGAAGCAAATGAACTTATGAAACCTACATGTAGACATTTTATGATTTTAAGTCCTGGTATTTTAACAAAACCATTTTGGTCTTTTGTTAATTTGCATCATCGCTTTATTTTATCTAGATTTAGATTTAATTGTATCCTCTGGCTACTAACTGTACCCAAAGGTTTTTAAAATGTAGGTTCCTTGCAACCATGTGCCTGTGATAACTTTTCTGAACAAGACCTATTGCACTTTATGTTCTTTTGTGGTTTTTATACCAAGCTGCAAGTTAAATACATTCTACCACTTTTAAGAGATTGCCAATTTGCACAAGTTAGGCCAGCACTGATCTACCTACAAATGCTTTCTTCCCCATTTGTTTGTTACGGGGTAGCACGTTTCTTATCAGGGGCAATTCATAAAAGAGATAATGTGGTGGGTTAACAATTATGACCTGGGTCGTTAGAATACGTCTTTTATTCTGACTTCATTTTAACCAAGTGTATTTTAACCTGTAATGCACGTGTTTTTATGTAAAATGTACTTTTATGGCCAGAACGTGGCCGAATAAAGTTTTAATTGACTTGACTAATTTTGAATATTATAACCCATCCCTCCTCTTTTTAAATTAAGTAAAGTATTCTACTTGTTCCATAAAATGGATCACTATTGGTATATATTTACTCCATTCTCAGACTTTTCCATGGGGATAGGTAAGATGTTCTACAGCAAAATCAGGCTTGATAATATTTCCGCATGCAATACCGGTTAAAGATAAGGCTGCGATTGAGAATGTCCCGCAGTAAGACTCAGCACAGGTAAAGCCATCTATTGTATTGTGATGGCTCAGCAAAAGGGTGACATTAAATAGAGTCTCCAAAGGACAGAATAATTGGCCCAGATGAGAATTCTAATAGAAACGTATTTCAAACATAGCTGCTTTTCAAATCTTTGTACATCCCGAAAAATATATTTTTGAAATGAATGGGAGCATTTTGTGTAGTTTTGGCTGAAATTTATCACATTGGATTGAGGGAACATGAGGAAGAGGAAAAAAATGCAGAGTTGTGGATCCTTTCCCACCTCTAACACATATTGTACTTTTGCCAAATGTGACACATTTCTGGAAGCTAGTTGTACGAACGCCTCATGAATAACCACATTACTTTAAGTTATACACAACATGTCCGAATGTCAAAGTTAGACACATATTTGTTCGCACATTCACAAGCATCTGTTGATTACACCTGCAGGTTTCCACCTACAGCTGGAATAGTTAAAAAAAAGTACTCCTGCAAGGTTGCAACAGTTCTAGCTTTTCAAGAAAGTTAACAAGCTTAAGCAGTCACACTTGCTTAATTGTTCGTGCTTTATATTTATCCATGTATAAACCCATACCAAATGTGCAAGTTGCTCCCTATTTTTCTGTGTAAGGAAATTCCCTTTGAAGAAAACCCCTTCTCCTTCACCTTCAAACAATTTGTGAATTTCCCTTGCAATTTTTCACCTTTGATGGGTGTTTACTCATGACCATGACAGGATTAAATCGAACAATATCAGTGGTGAGAAGTGGCTGTGAAAAGTTTGCAAATACTAACTAACTCATGTTTGTTTGGAGTTTTCTCACACTGAAACACCCTCTTCCTGCTGCTGAGAGACGATCAACTCTCTCGTAAAAATGGGCCCTACTTTTATGATATCACATGTGAATTAAACAATTTACAGGTGTACATTTAAGTTTCTTCAAAAAACATAGAATTTGAATTCGCACTCCTAACTAAAGCCATTTGTGCACCTTAGTTAAACATAGGTGCTCTCATGACTAAGTGAACCAACACCAAAATATTTACCCATCAATGTCTTATTCTCTGAATGGTTGGAGGTCTGACTGCTGGCTTATGACTTGGGCTTGTTTTCTGGTTTATTAACTTTGTTCTTCCTCTTTCGGCTTAGTTGTGCATCCTGACTTAGCAATTTGAAAGGGTGCCTCCCAGAGGTTCATTTGTAAAAGAATGAGAGCCAATGCCCAAAGCTAGCGGCCTGTACAATTAAACGATGGTGCTCCAAATACCAAGACTGCATAGTCATCAATCCACCTCATAGCTGTTGAATCCATGACCAGACGATCCTTGCCCCTTAACTCAGTCTTGCAGGTTCCTGCTTTCTCCCTTTATGATAGCTTTTCCATCTTTGATTGCCTCCTTTCTATTTTGTGTTTTTTTCTCTCTCTTGCTATCTGTAAATCTTTGATGTGTAAAAATAAGTGAGTGCTGGTGCCCCCTGACAACTACCAGCTCCACTTAAGCACTGATGCCACCTGTCTTTTGTCCTGATACCACAGTCTCTGTAACCTACATTCCAGTCCACGATTTCCTATGAAAACTATAACTTTGCTACACTGTTTCTGTGAGGAAAGGAGAACTTTGTTTAGTACAACCCTGCAAGAGAAGTTCAAATATCATGTGATCTAACCTGATGTTTTTTTCTTCGAATGTACATCAAGGGTTCTAGATATAAACATTTGCATTACTTTAGATTTCTTATGTGTGCACACAAAGTAACACAAGGCTCATGCTAGCTAACAGACCTGATCATCGAAGCGGTATGTAAGGAACTGCTCTCCTGTTGTGTCTTCCAGGAAACTTCCTTGAGGGGAGAGTGCAAACTCCGGAAGGAAATATGCACCCTGGGACTGCTCTGCTGCATCCTGCAAAATAATACATACTTTGAAATGTGATTGTTCACTAGCAGAAGTCTCAATTTAAACCTAATACTATAATCAGCAGCTTATTGATGAAAAACTTAGAAGGTAATACTTTGCAGCTGTGTAATTTCATAACTTAATCAACTAAAATCAAGGTAGGACACAATGCAGCCACACCACAATTTTGAATAAAAATGTAATTGTCTCTTTTTTTTTTTTTAAATCCCTCTCTTGTTCATATAAGTCCTTCCCGAGGAAAGCATGTCACATCTAGTTTCAGATAGAACTTAGCAAATGCTACACATTTGAGGGTCTGCTAATTTATTGCCTCCAGGTTCAACAGCTGCTTTTGTGATGTATTCTTATAGGTTCTGTATCGATCCCCCTATTCCTGACCCTGTTCTGGTTAACAAATTAACTAGCAGCCATCCCAGGATGCAGAAACCGTTATGTGATTAAGCCACACTACGGCACAGGAACGTGTTATCTGATTAGGTCATAACGCTTGCCATCTAATTAGACAAGCGATATTCCTCCAGCCCCTGATAAGGCATACAGAGTTCTCAAAACAAATCAAACCTATGACAACCTGGGAAAAACCCTGCGGCCATTGTTTTGATTTCATCGAGAACTTCAGCAAAAGAATGTGCTAACGACCAAGTCGTATGACATCCTTATTGACGTATCTATGTCCATCCTTACGTCAATCTCGGCACCTTACAGGTATAAATATTACCGGTATTGCCTTAAGCAAACACACGCGGTGGTGACGAGATCGGAGCAGCCAGACTTGCTGAAGCCCAGAGCAGAGCAGACCCCGCTGGCGCAGCCCCGCCTTCCTGACGCGCTGAGAACGAGACGCTGCTTTCTCCTGCCGAGAAATCCAGCTCCGGCGCTTCCGGGTAGCCCTCGCAGGCAGCCTGGAATATCGAGACCAGAGATGAGAGATACCATCCCTTATTCATCCTAGATTCAAGGTACAGAACTGAATAACCCCTTGCAGAGAATTCTTGAGTCAGTCACTTGGAAAAACAAACTTAACTTAAACTGCTACTTTCTATTCCCGCCCACGTATTAGGCTTAGGTCAGGTACACCGGAGTAGGCGTAGTTAGAAACACCAGTTGAGTACGATTAGTCAAATGTATATGTGTATGTATCTATTTTATCCATTTTAAACCACCTCATGGCTTAGAAACCATATAAATGTTTTTACAGTATTATTTTATACTTCTGCTTTTATTGTATGCACTTTACTTAACCATAAGTATTGCGATAATATCGATCCATTTCTCTTGTATGAGAAAAGAGACTGATCAATAAATAACATCTTTTACTGAACACGCCTGTCTCTTCCTTTTCTCTACAATCTGGTGAGACTAAGAATGCACGTACTGACTGAGTAAAATAAGTTGTCTTTTGTTTTCACACGACTCTAGATACACACTCTTGATTAGGGGAGAGCAAAGTTGTCATGTTCTATGGTTGTCAGAAACTAAATCCCTTCTTGTCTATCAAGGGAGGTTCAACTCCTCCTTGCCTATTCGAGAAAGTTTCTAGTGAACTCTGAGCTAGCTGGCAAACCCAAAACTTTAAGTCTAATATCGACAATAGAAGACCTAGTTAATGTCTGGTCTAGGCCTATACTATTGAAGGTATTATTCCAATGCGCAGAGCCTATTGGGATAATAGGAACTACACTACACTTTTTTAGATAGCTTTATTTATCAAGGCTAATATTGATTCGTCAGAATTCACCATTGTAGGAGATTTTAATGTCTATCTAGAAAAAACGGATGACCGTGACCCTGCTTCTTTAATTGACACAATGGCCAATTTGGAGTTCAAGCAGAAGGTCAGACATCCCACTCATGCATTTTTACTAATAATTCCCTACTGAAAGTTATGGCGACCTTACTGGTACTGTGGTCAGACCACAGATCGGTTATGTTTAAGGTCAACATTCCTTGCCCACAACCTAGACATAAAAAGATTTCCCCAGCTACAAATGGTCACACCTGGAATGAAATGGATCTTCTGGAATTTCAAAAATCTCTTTCCAACACTAAGCTGCCTATCAACTCGGATGTTAATCAAGCAGTGCATGATTATTCCTCCTGGATTGGTGCAGCGGTAGAGTTATCAGCACAGTTTAAATCTTATTCTAGTTGGCCTAAAACCCAGTCAGAACCATGGTTCACTGAAAAACTAAAGCTACAAAAGCAGCTTTGTCGAAGAATGAACGGCAATGGATGTCTAATTATGATCCTATAGATAAAAAAAGAAATATGCTTCATCTATATCTGACTACAAAAACTAATTATGGAAGAAAATAGCTGATTCTTCTCCTCTAAAATCTTACAGTCTAAAAACTCATGTAAAGAACTCTTTCGCACAGTAAAAAGTCTAGCGAAGTACCAGACCCTAATAATTATCACTGTAGTCAGGACCTTCGCAACTCTCTTGCCAAATTCATTCAGGGCACAGTTGAAGACATTGTTGACACCTTTACAATTAACAATTCGCACTGCAGACCAGATGACACAGGCAATATGCCCCCACCTTCATTCGAAATACTGGAATTGTTCTCCTCGCTGGATACAGAACAAGCTCTAAAATTGATAAAATTAACTAAGTCTGGCTCACCATCTAACCCTGTCCTCCACGGAAAATCCATCTAGCATTGGAAATTATAAGTAATCAACTCACCAATATTCCTAATGGAATTATAAAGACAGGATTCTTCTCAGCTGACTGGAAAATGGTTTCCGTTTCCATTTTCCCTTAAAAAAAAATAATCTAACCTCAATGCAGCAGAACCAAGCAGCTACAGTCCCATTGCCAGGTCGCCGTTTCCTTCACAAATACTAGAAAGGGCACTGAACACAGAATTAACATCTTTTATCAATAACAACAACCTTTTAGATCCAAATCAGTTTGGATTCCGTGCTGTACATAGCACGGAAACTGCTTTGGTTGCTGCCTCTGAAGAGCTACAACCGATACTGTATGAAGGAGGGAAGGCAACCCTGATCGTATCTGTCGGCAGCCTTCAATATGGTCAGTCATGACATTTTAATTGATTGACTGTTTAAGCTTTGAATCAAAGGTACTGCTCTTAAACTACTTAAATCCTTTTTGTCAGATAGAGTCCAACACATAACAAGCATTGGCCATGCCGATTGGTTTCGCCATATTGGTGTATTTTCCCTTGAACACACACCAAACGTGCATAAAACATGCATAGATACACAGATCATACAGAAAAGCACACAGATATAGCGTGTGAAATAGGGAAAGATGGAGATGATGATCAAAACTCCCTTGGAGAACCTGAACACTGCACTTAGTATTCACAGGCTAGATAACCGCAGACAGTCACAAGCATGCAGCAAAGCAAACGCATACACATGCCCCCAAATGAACACACAAAAGTGTTCTGCCATGCACATGTTCCCACACATACATGAACGCATTTAGCCACATAGGCAAGCAAATAAAGAAAGTCTCGCAAGGACAGTAAAACAGCTGCCAATGTGAAATGGGTTAAGAGCATCTATTCATTGGATAATGGGTACAGTCCGACAGAAATACCTGCCACGTGGGCCATTTAACACGATCTAAAAACACACTGGGGTTGGGAAGTAAAGTCGAACTTCAGGGTGGGGAAACTATCTCACAAAGTGCTAGTGCAATGAGTAGTAGTAGCAGCGTGCTATTTATTTTAGACTGCCGTCTGGCCAAACTGCGTAATAATAAACATACTGACCAATGTCAAAAGAAAAAAACAGAATTTGATGGTTATCAAATGTACATTCCGTATCTACAGTATAATTTACCCAAAAGATTTACCTACTCCAGCAAGCGATGGCTCTAGATGGGGCCCCAGAAAAATTATTATATACCGATACTCCTAACAGGCCGTTTATGTACTGTAAGTGCTAGGATTGCCAGTCTGATGTGCTTGATAATGGCCCGATTATTCAGGCTAGTTTTATCGTCTGTAAAGCAGTAACTGACCCAACCCCGCCAACAGAGGGTGTAGCAGCAATGTATGGACCTGTCGCAGCATACGTTGTCTAGTTGCGAGGTGCTGGTTGTAAAATAATCTCGGCTCTAGCACTGGCTAAAACTCCGACCATGCGCGCGAGGCACATTTTTATTTTAAAAGTATGTGTCAATTGTAATGCAAATAGGTTAACCCTGCTACATGAAGGGGCCCCAGTCACCCCGTCGCCCTTCATGAGATGTACAGTGCGTGTTGCTATGTAAGCCCCGATACCTAAATTTCTACCCTAGACAACTTCAGACAATAAAAAAATGACCAGCCTTCACAATAAGAAATGTTATATAACTCCTCATGACGCACTTGCGCCATTTCTAAGCGCTATCAAACAAGCGTTACTAATTAAAATGTAACCTTTTGCTTATAGTGGAATCCTCTGCTGTGGGTGAACTTCCCACTATTGTTGTAGTGTCTTCATTGGAGAGGGCCTCCGATTGTGGGGGTGGGGGAATCTGCGCACTGTGAGTGGAACATCCTTATTGGACGGCTGCGCGTAGGGTGACCAACCGTCCGTAAATTTCACGGACAGTCCGTAATTTTGGCCGTCTGTCCGTTGTCCGTGAAGGATTCTTTAACGGACGCCATTTGTCCGTAATTTTAACCAGGCGCAGCTTCCACCCACCTCCCTTCTTGACACCGATACTGTTCCAAAGCTCAGACACCCAGCAGCATTGGAGGCACAGCGGGATGGCAGCCCTGACACCTCCAGCCCGTGATGAGCTGTTAAGAGGTGCTCGAAGGTGACAGAGGGGGGCTGCAGCTTCAGGAGCAGGGGCATCTATTCAGATGCAAACAGCCCTGAATGCTTCACGTCTCTACTATTTAGAGGGGGGCTCACACATTACATTTCTACCCAGGCCCCAAACATCCTAGACTCGGCCAGATTACACCCCTGATTACACAGAGGCAGCACGTGGTTCTCTCTCGTCACAGAGCTTAATTACTGTCAGTAAATTGTAAGCAAATCCCCGTTCTTCAAACATGCAGTCTATATTGTAATAACATTAAGAAATGGCACAATCGCACCCACACTGATTAATAAAGGACAATCAGTTAAACCAGTTCTCTTAGAGTATCTCCTGTAAGTACTGTACATCAAAGTGGGGGATGGCATTTTGAACAGAGAGCCTGTCATCTCGTTGTCTGGTGCAGGAGGGGGCGAGGAGCCCAAGATGATACTAGAATACTGCATGCCCACCCCTGTGCCCACCCTGGTGGATCCTGTTCCCCCTCCTGTGATGGCTCCTGTCCCCCCTCCCCCTCTTGTGATGGCTCCTGTCCCCCCTCCCCCGCCTGTGATGACTCCTGCCCCCCCCCCTGTGATGGCTCCTGCCCCCCCTGTGAACGCTTCTGTCCCCCCACTGTAGTGGATCCTGTCCACCTCCCCCTCCCCTGCCTGTGATGGCTCCTGTCCCCCCCTGTGGTGGATCCTGTCTCCGCCCTGGGTGGCTTCTGTCCCAGTCCTGGAATGGCTCCTGCAGCGAGGGTGAAGTTCTTGATGGGCCTCTTCTCAAAAGGGCTCAGCTTAAAATTAATATGGAAAGGTGGGCGAGTAAGTAAGTGAAGGGATGGGTGGATGGCTGGGTGAATTAGTGAAAGGGTGAGTGGATAAATGAAAGATTGAATAAATGGATAATGAGTATTGATGGATTGATGAGTGAGGGGAAGGATGGATGAGAGGAAATGTAAATAGCTGGATGTATGGGTGGAAGGGTAGCTGGATGATGGATTAGGAGAACGATGGATGAGGGGAAGGATGGATGGATGAGGGGAAGGATGGATGGATGAGGGGATGGATGGATGGATGGAGGGGAAGAATGGATGGATGAGGGGAAGGATGGATGGATGGATGGAGGGGAAGGATGGATGGATGAGGGGATGGATGGATGAGGGGAAGGATGGATGGATGAGGGGATGGATGGATGAGGGGATGGATGGATGGATGGAGGGGAAGGATGGATGGATGAGGGGAAGGAAGGATGAGGGGAATGATGGATGGATGAGGGGATGGATGGAGGGGAATGATGGATGAATAGATGGGTGAGGGGAAGGATGGATGATGGATGAAAGGAAGGATGGATAAGGGGAAGGATGGATGGATGAGGGGAAGGATGGATGGATGAGGGGAAGGATGGATGGATGAGTGGAAGGATGGATGGATGAGGGGAAGGATGGATGGATGAGGGGAAGGATGGATGGATGGAGGGGAAGGATAGATGGATGGATGGGTGGGTGGGTGAAAGGATGGATGGATGATGAGGTGAAGGATGGATGGATGGATGATGAGGGGGACGATGGATTGATAAAGAGGGGAAGGATGGATGGATGATGAGGGGATGGATGGATGATGAGGGGGTGGGTGAAAGGATGGATGGATGGATGAATGGATGGATGATGAGGGGGTGGGTGAAAGGATGGATGATGAGGGGAAGGATGGATGGATGATGAGGGGGTGGGTGAGGATGGATGGATGGATGATGAGGGGAAGGATGGATGGATGATGAGGGGATGGATGGATGGATGATGAGTGGGTGGGTGAAAGGATGGATGGATGGAGAGTGGGTGAAAGGATGGATGATGAGGGGAAGGATGGATGGATGATGAGGGGATGGATGGATGGATGATGAGGGGGTGGGTGAAAGGATGGATGGATGAGGAGGGGGTGGGTGAAAGGATGGATGATGAGGGGAAGGATGGATGGATGATGAGGGGGTGGGTGAAAGGATGGATGGATGGATGATGAGGAGGAGGATGGATGGATGATGAGGGGAAGGATGAAAGGATGGATGGATGATGAGCTGGGAGGATGGGTGATGAGGGGGGGAGGATGGATGATGAGGGGAAGGATGGATGGATGATGAGGGGGTGGGTGAAAGGATGGATGGATGATGAGGGGGTGGGTGAAAGGATGGATGATGAGGGGGAGGGTGAAAGGATGGATGGATGATGAGGGGGAGGATGGATGGATGATGAGGGGGGAGGATGGATGGATGATGAGGGGAAGGATGGATGGATGGATGGATGATGAGGGGGTGGGTGAAAGGATGGATGATGAGGGGATGGATGGATGATGAGGGGGTGGGTGAAAGGATGGATGGATGCAAGGATGATGAGGGGAAGGATGGATGGATGATGAGGGGAAGGATGGATGGATGATGAGTGTGTGGGTGAAAGGATGGATGGATGGAGAGTGGGTGAAAGGATGGATGGATGGATGGATGATGAGTGGGTGGGTGAAAGGATGGATGAGTGGGTGGGTGGATGGTGGGTGGGTGAAAGGATGGATGAGTGCATTGGATGGGTGGGTGGGTGAAAGGATGGATGAGTGGGTGGGTGGATGGTTGGGTGGATGATGGGTTGATAAGTGCAAGGGTGAATGAATGTACGTATGAGTGAAAGGGTGGATGTAAGGATGGTTGAGTGAGTGAAAGGGAGGGTAGATGGACAAAAGGATGAATAGATGTGTGAAGGAGTGAAATGATAGATGGATGAGTGATAGGGTCAATGGATGGATTCATGAGTGGATGAGTAGATGGATGGGTGGGTGGGTGGGTGGGTGGATGGATGGATGGAAGGAAGGAAGGATGGCTAAGTGAAAGGGTCAATGGAGAGAGAAAGGGAGGATGGATGGATGACTAAAAGAGTGGATGGGTGGAAGGATTAGTAAGTGAAAGGATGGCTGGATTGGTGAAAGGGTAAATGGCTGGATGGATGAATGAATGGATGGATGGGATGAAGAGTGGATGGATACGTGTACAGATGGATAGGGTGAAAGGGTGGATGGATGGATAATGGATGGATGAGTGAAAGGATGGATGAAGGGATGGATGAAGGGATGGATGAGTGAAATGATAGATGGAAGGATACATGATGGATAGGTTTGCAAATGGTTGAATATGTTTGGAAATGGCTGGGCTTAATTATATACTATTGTGCGACCTCTGATGTGTCTGTAAAACTTACCTATTGTCCTGAAGTTTTGTCCTGAATTTTGACCTCCTGTCCTGAATTTGTGTCCTGAATTTTGACCCTTTGTCCTGAATTTTTACACTCACCGTCCTGAATTTGCACCAATGCCAGTTGGTCACCCTACACGCAGCTTGTGTGGGTCACTAGAAGCTCAACGAGGTATGTTCATGCAAGCTGGAAATTGCGTTCTATATCTCAGCTCCCACCCCCACCTGACTAACCATGTTATCTCAGGCAGATTGTTGGCTGTCAAATACACAGAAACGGCATTGGAAAAAAATAAATGTAGGCACTGAAATTCTGTAATGCAATACTGCCTCGCTCGTCACTGAAGCTAAAGTAACTACATACACGAAAGTGAAAGTCTTCAGTTACCAGGCTACAGCACTGCACATCACAGCTGATTGGCGGCAGGAGCTCAGGGTCACGGCCTATGGGTCAGCACACGCGCGCGGCTGGAAGTCACCACTGCGGGCATAGAGCGGGGGTGCTCTGGTCAAGAGCCATGGGGGCAGAGCACACATCCGAGACCCTGAAAGTAAAGAGGCAGCGCTGAGGGGCGGGTGCAGACGCTGCGGGCAAAGCAACAAAGAGTGCAAAGCCATCAACCAATCACGCACCAAACAAGCACTGAAAATGCAATATGACTCTTATTTACGAGATGACACTAGCCTGAAGGATAGTCCAATCATGCACTGTTCTCTCGGTGTAATCCCACACCTATTCTGTTTTTCAAATTAAATTAATTGATCATACCATCACTCTTCACACTTTTTAATTTCTCTTAGTGTAAAACATAGTTCGTTTTACATCTCATACATCATAAGTACATCACAATCACCTTTTTGTAAGTCATATATATACATTCATTTTGATAATCTTCTCATATCATTTTATGTTTCAGTCAACAATAACATTTGGCACGCCCAATGCATTTCGGTACCCAAATGGTACCTTCCTCAGGGGCAATTCTCAATGTGGTTGATAATAATGTATACATCTCAAGGTACAAAAAAGTTTTTTTGTACCTTGACGTGTATACATCCGTAAAAGTTGGCCATGGCGGCCACCCATGGAACATTCGAATAGTCGGCGGACTTGAAAATACCATCTCGAGATACGTGACGACAGCTAAATTTTCAGGTTTAACGCTGACTGATTGAACATTCAGCACGAATTTGCATCAATTCCAAATATATTCGGGCGAGATTACATTAATATCAACCACATTGAGAATTGCCCCCGAGGAAGGTACCATTTGGGTACCGAAATGCATTGGGCGTGCCAAATGTTATTGTTGACTGAAACATAAAATGATATGAGAAGATTATCAAAATGAATGTATATATATGACTTACAAAAAGGTGATTGTGATGTACTTATGATTTATGAGATGTAAAACGAACTATGTTTGACACTAAGAGAAATTAAAAAGTATGAAGAGTGATGGTATGATCAATTAATTTAATTTGAAAAACAGAATAGGTGTGGGATTACACCGAGAGAACAGTGCATGGTTGGACTATCCTTCAGGCTAGTCTCACCTACAATTTAACCAAGGAGTGACAACCCTTTACAATCAATGCACCGATTGACAAGCAGGTCTAAATATCAATAAATTAGGAGTGCTCCTCGCGCATCCTCCATTCTTATTTACGAGAGACATATTGCATTTTCTACAGAAGTGCGGGCGTGAAAGAAGGCATGGTCGGGGGGGGGTGGGGGGGGTTGCTGCTGGCCTGTGAGGTCACAAACTGCAGGATGGAACAGGAGGAGGCAGAGAAACAAAACTTTTTTAAAGGTAATGGGGCCGATAGCTGTGGAAGAACAATAATGACGACATGGCCGTTATGAGGCGGGATTAAGTTTACATAAACCAATCAGCATACAGCATTTGCGATTGCGGCCAATGACAAAGCTAGGTAGAAAGTGGGCGGAGCTTCCCCCACTTTAGTTGTATACAGCATCTTTCGTCGAGACAGCGCATGCGCTGCCTAGGCGAAACCTAAAAATGGGACCTTTCTCTTTTGACCAATTGAGGTTGGCATGTGGGGTACCACAGGGCTCGTGCTTGAGCCTTACCCTTTTCATTCTATATGTTACTCAGTTGGCAAAGCTGGTTAAATGTTTTTCAGTCGTATCGTATACTGATGACACCCAGTTAATTGTCTCGATATCCAGTAACCCAGGCAAATCAGCAGAGCATTTCAACAGATGTTTGGATGAAGACCAACTGCTTAAGACTTAATTCCGGGAAGACTGAGGTTTTTCTCCTGGGAAAAAACACTTTGTTTTGGTCACCTAACTGGTGTCCAAATGATCTGGGCACTCATTCCCTCCCTGTGAAAAAGGTGAAAAACTTAGGGGTCATCTTCGATGACAGACGGACCTCCAAAGATCAGATTAACACCTTGAAATCTTCAGTATTCTTCATCCGAAAAATGATTAGGAAGATTTAACCTTTCATTCCTCCAGACCTTCAGAAGACAATGGTCTCTGTGTTAGCCCTGTCCAAACTGGATTATTTATTTATATAGTTTTATATAGTGCAAACATGACCCGTGAGGATTTCAGAGTGCTTTACAAATGAGCGGAAGGAAGAACCAGAAAAGAAAACAATGACATAATTAAGAGAGGTACAGACTTTATGCTCAGAAATTGAGGAGAGTTACCTCCATAGGACCAAGCCAACATGATAACAGATATGATCCAACATTCTAATAATACTCATGGGTATACATACTGAGTCAAATTGTGAGACCTAGAGCAGAAATCTATTCATAAGTAATATGTTACCCTCTTTTTTGAATGATGCCTTATAGGGGTATCAGCCTGATTTCAGGTGGATTATGGGAATGCTTTGTTCCTTAACATTCAAAAAAGACTCTTACAGAAATTACACACTGTGACACGACTGCTTCTGGGTGTCCCTAAATATCAATAGGTTTTGAAAGAACTGTTTAAGTTGCATTGGCTCCCAAACGCGTATGTATAGCATTTAAGGCTTTACACGATATTGGGCCAGACTTTCTGATAAAACACTTTATCTGGTACTCTCTATCCAGACACTTAAGATCATCAAATGCAAAGACTCTGATTGTCCCTAGGATTAAAAGAGCTCAATGGAGTGGTAAAAGCTTCATTGAGGGAACAGCCAAACTTTGGAAGTCTCTCCCGACAACTAAGAGACAGTCTGAATCTTTTATCTTTCAGGAAGTCAATACAAACCTGGATTTTTAACAACTAGCTCTCTGTTTGTGGAACATAAGATATGAGAACTGTGCTTGAAGCAGCGCCAAGGTGCCCCAGAGCATTTGAGCACTATATAAACTGCAAAATCAATCAACCAATCAATCGTAGTCATAATCGTCAAAGCCGCCCTCCAAAAACACACTAGACTCTGATGACCTCATCGACTACTAGACAATCACCCAAATCCAATTCCTTGGCAAAATATTTGAAAAGGCATTTTATGCACAACTCCAAGATCACATCAATGCCAATCATCCCCTGCATAGCTACTAATCTGGGTCAGATCAGACTACAGCACAGACACAGCTATACTATACTACAAATCACTGACAATGCCCTCATAGCAACAGACAAAGGTGACCCTGCCTTATGATTTTTTTGGGCTTTTCAGTCCCATTTGACTCAATGGATCCCTATCCCCTTCAATCACACTCTGAAGTATTGATAAAGATTCACTGGCAACTGCCTTCACTGGTTCTCCACCTTTCTGTCCAGATTCCACCGGTTCATACACATAGGCACTTCCAGATTCCAGAAGATTCCCATCTGGATGGTGGCAGAACCCTTCCTTCATAGCGTCCCAGACTTCACACCTGCTCCCCTTCAGTTCATTCTACCCATCACAGCATGCTTCATCAAAAACCTGAAGAACAATGACCACATCACCTCCAACTTGATTGAATTCTGCTGGCTCCCCATGTCAGCCCATTCCAGCTTCATCACAAAAACCAGCTGCATCATAATAAAGCTACCACAAGTGCACTCCTGCCTACCTGCCTGGCAAGCTCATTACCTCCACTGGCTCTCAGCACAATTGCATTCATGTCACCATCAGACTATTAGATAAAGAAGTGCAAAAAATCGAAAAACACTCCAACAGGCCGTTGCCATTTATGCACCCAGGATCTGAAACAACAGTCCTGCATCCAAAAGGATTGGATCAACCAATTAGGAAAGAGATGAAAAATCTCTAAAGAACCCTGCATCATGACGTAGTAACAGTCCATCCCTATTCTCTGAGCCAGCTTCCCCTCTAGTCACCTTTTAATTGTATCCTTGCCCTTGACCCTGTACAGCACACTGCTGCCTTTTAGTTATGTTCATAATATGTATTGCATACATGCATGCATAAATAATTGCAAGCATACCGTTAGAAATGGGCTCTCGAGTTCCCAGAGGTACACACCATGTCCAAATAGAGACCCACAATCCTAGTCAGGGCAAGTGTAGTACACACTAAAGTTAGCTGTGCGCACCCTCTGTTAGCTTGGCTCAGAGCAGTCAGGCTTAAATAAAGAGGCAATGTGTAAAGCAGTTGTGCACACACACAGTAACACAGTGAAAACACCACAAACCTACTCAACACCAATATTTAGCGAGTAAAACAAGACCAAACCGACAAAAAAACAACATACAGATGAATTCTTCAAGATTAAATGCAGTTATAGCACTTAGAAACACAATAGCTCTGGCTATAACAATGGGCTCGACGAAGACGAATATTAAAGTTCTGGACTGACCCCGATGGAGTGCGGGCTGGCTACGAATTTGTAGATACCCCGGTTACAGTACCTGGAAAACAATGACAAAACAAAGACAGTGCAAGATGTCGGGGGCGAGGCGTCACTGAGCTGGTGCAGCATCGGTTCCTTACTGTTGGTGCAGGTTGTTGCCATGTTGGTGCTCGGACGGTGCATTGCACAACAGAGGTGAGGCATCAGTTCCTGGAGGCAGTGCAGAATAGTTGAACTGGTGACGCCCGGGACATTGCAAGGCACAGGGGAGGTAATGCAGCATTGGCGTTGAGGCCTCGGTTCCACTTGTGGTGTGGGATCGATGAAGCATTGAGAACAAAGCCACAAGGCGGTGACTTTGCAGTGTCAATGTCACCCCATGGGGCCACAGGGGCTGCGGTGGAGTCAGAGTCAGGCGTCACGGACTTCGATCATGTGGTGCTCAAGATTTGCACTGTGGTGGACCTTCAGAAGCACTGCGGTAACATTGGGGCCTGCGATGCAGTCATTGCATTAAGCGAGGACCACAGCTCCAGAACAGGCAGTAGCGCAGTATCAAACAGCGGCTCAGGTCTGAAGTCACAATCAAGGTCGAGGTAATGGTTTCTTCTTGTTTAGCACAGCAAACTCACTCCCCAGGGCCCAGGAACTGGATTTGGCACCACTTGCCAGTGTAGGGCTCCAGCAGAAAAGCCCAGGCACTGCAGGTGAAGTCTTTGTTGGCCCTGAGACTTCCAAAAGGAGCCAAGCTCAACTTAAGGCCTTGGAGAACCTTAGAAAGCCGGATGCAAAGAGAAAAGTCCAGTCCTCTCACTTCCAAGACAGAAGCAGCAGGCCAACACAGCAAAGCATGCAGTGTAGTAGCAGTCGCTCCTGGCTGCACAGCAGCTCTTCTTCTTGGCAGAAAGTCCTCAGTCCAGAAGTGTACCGAGTATATGGTGTCAGATGTCCAGTACATATACCCATTTCATCTTTGAAGTCGGGAGACTTCAAAGAAAGGTCTTTATAATGCACAAGACCCTGCTCTTCCTGGCCTGGCTCCAGACACACTAAAGGGGAGTAAAAAGCTCTTGGTGAGGAGACAGGCACATTCAGATGCATGTGTCTGTTCCTCCCACCACTTTAGCTCAGAAAGACCCAGCAACCTGGTGATGGATCATCCGTGAGACTGACCCCAGCTCCTCCTCCCATGCCCAATGAGAAGTAGGTACAATGATTGGAAATTCCTTTTGTGTGCTTCTGTAAATATGTGAGACGAGCTTCTGCCCTGAATCTACCGCCAACAGGTTTTACGGTGCCTTCAGCGTCGGTGGCGGGTCTGGAAATGTGGGGAATTTGCTCTTGCAGGATGCACAAAGCTGATAATACAATGGCATGTCTAGCGCTGCGGGATCACACATTTGCTGTTGCATGAGGAAGGTATTGTCAGGGTAGAGATCGCCACCCACCGTGATGTATGATTAATCACATGCGCCTGTGCCTTTCGTTCCATAAGCGGGGGGTACAACGGATTGTTAGGGAGTGGCATGGATGGGGCATAGAGTACATCGAAGCGTGCGCGCTTTCGAATACCTTCCCATGCCCATCTCATGACTTGTACCGTACCTATTTTGTCACGTGGGCGTTTGTAAGGGTGGAATATTGCCGTGGCCAGCGGTGGAGGTGCAGCTCTGTCTACTTCTATTGACACGTGCGGCTGAAACGGTGTAGGCTGAACCCAGAAATTTAAAAACTGTGCTTGTGCTGTGTAGGCATAAAGGACAAAGTCTGGGGCCGCCATTCCCCCATCTCTTGTGGTAGTGTTAAGATCTCCCACGCTATCATTTGCTGTCCCCCAGCCCACACTAGTTGAATCATAAGCAACCGTATGCAGTTGAAGAAGTGCATCCGAAGTGGAAGGGGGATGTTAACAAAGAGATAAAGTTGTTTCGGTAATATAATCATCTCAGCCACCGATATGCGGCCTGCCAGGAAGAGGGGAAGGGTCTTCCACCTTCTCACTCTTCAATCCAGGCCACCACCCTGCCATAGTTAGCAGTCCATAATTCCTGCAGGTTACTGCTGAACCATATGCCCAGATAGCTAATGGGGCCGGGCGCCCAGACCAACACATAGTCAGTTGCAAAATCCTGAGTTCCAGGCGTGAGCGGGAGTAACACAGATTTACTCCAGTTAATGTTGACACTGGAGAGTCCACTGTAGCGTACCACTTCGTGTGTCATGGGCGACAAATTGTCTTTGGGGTTCACCATATATAGAATAATGTTATCTGCATACAGTGACACGGTAAGCGCTCTGGTTGTGAAGCCAATCCCTCTATTAGTACGGTACTGCCGCAAACGTGCCATCAGTTGTTCTATTGCAATGGCGAACAGTAACAGCGTTAGAGGACAGCTCTGTCTGGTGCCCCATGGGATAGCTAGCGGCTCCGATACCAGCCCATTCACCCTGAGACACGCATTGGGTCGGGTGTAGAGAAGCTGGATTTCCTGGATGAAGACTGGACTCAGGCCCATCCTTCTGAGACGTGGGAACAGGAATCCCCACTCAAGGGAGTCGAACGTCTTTGTGGCATCCAAAAGCTCCGCGGCTGCCGATAAATGTGGTGCGAGGTAGTGCAGCAGCCCAAAAAGCGTTCTGAGATTATGTGACGTTGATCTACCCGGCACAAAACCAGATTGGTTTGGCAGTACTATCAATGGAAGCAGTGGTTGAAGGCTGGGGGATAGCAGTTTGGCAAAGATCTTGGCATCCAGATTGATCAATGAGAGCGGGCGGTATGAATCACACTGCTGGGGATCCTTGTCTGGTTTAAGAAAGGTAATTATGATAGCTTCGCGGATCAATTCGGGGAGGATCCCCTCCTGCAATGCCCCCTGATACACAGCCAGGAGACGAGGTTAGAGTAACTCAGAGTATTCTTAACAGAATTGTGCAGTGAGGCCATATTCACCTGGCGCCCTGTCCACTCGCATTCTGCCAATGACCCGAAGTACATCCTCGACGGTGAACGGTATGTCAAGGTATTTGTGGTGCGCTCTGCTGAACTATATAAGTTCTATTGAGTCAAAGTAGTCTTCCAGAACCGTGTCCTGCGGGGTTGTTTGAGATGTGTATAGCTTTGCATAGAAGTCTCGCATGGATTCCAGAATATCAGGAGGGAAGTGTACCAAACCATTGGAGTGTCTTTCCTGGCCGATCCCCTTCACCATACCTACACGCGATCGCATGTTTGTGTAAGAACTTTATCTCCCTATCGGCCTCTTCTTGATACTCAGTCAATTTACTACGAATACGCCCTAATATTTCAGCTGATGGTTTCGTGAAACACTGTTTTTCCAGAGCATGGAGCTCTGAGTCAAGCCGGTCCAGGATGTCTGTAGGATTTGGGTATTTTAAGGGTAAGAGTGACCGGTGAATGGTCCGACAGAGTGTAGGCGTGATGGGATGCCTCCAAAACCCTGGCGTGTAGGTCTGAGGACGTAAGCCAAAAGTCCAATCATGACCATGCATTCTGTTGCTGCGTGATGCATGTGCCCTCCCTTGTGTGAGGATGAAGGACCCGCCAAGTGTCGATTAATCTATTGTTGGCAATCAATCCTTTCAAGACTGCAGCTGCCCGTGGGTGATGTTTGCGTGAGGTGCCAACCCTGTTCTCCCCAATTGCCTATAATGTGTTGAAGTCACCATCCCATATTAACGCAGCATCTCCCATGGATTGTATGTGGCGCCACACCTGCTGGAAAAACACAGGGTCATCTACCTTAGGCCCATAGATGTTGGCGATTAGGACCTGTTGGAGAAATATTGCCCCTAGTACTAGCAAATAACGCCCTTCTGGGTCACTGGTACAGTGAGATGACATTGTTCTGGTATTGTAACTCCCCATGCTCCCAGGCCAGGCGAAGAACAGTATCTCTATCTCTGTAGTTGAGCAGCCGAGACGGTATTAGCCGCGGCAGGGCACCTGGCGGCGGGTGGGGACCAAGCTCCACCAACAAAAACATGGCAGACAGGTCAGTCCCAAACAGTTCCTGAAGGAGGCCCTTGACGTATTCCTCCATGTTGGATATATTTGTGGACTTTGAAACTCCTGTAATGCGTAGGTTGTTCCGCCTCGAGCGGGCTTCGAGGTCTTCTTTGCGCGCCTTGATGACCTGCAGTACTTTGTCCATATGGAGAAGGTGATCCTGTGTTTCCACCTGGCAATCATCTGCATCAGAGACTCTTGTTTCCAGCGTATTCAGTCGGGCTTCTTGCTTATCAACTCTGTGCAACACTTGATCCATTCGGACAGCAAGAGAGTCAATCTTAGCGTCTATTTATTTGAGGCAGACCTTTACGTCATGCAACATTGTCTTTATATTGTCCTCTAGTTCCGGTTCCAGCTGCATTTCTGGAACAAATGTCTGTGACATCAGCTTGCCTTCCACTTGCCTAGTGGTGCGTTTGTTGAAAGGTATTTTCGAATGTTTGTTATCTGCCTTTCCCATTGCACTTCTGCGCTGCGGCAGTACCTTCTAGGGCAGAAAAGCTCTTCAGCTGCGTCTGTGCGGGCGCGAACAATAAACAGCAGCCTTGCTGTCCTTTTGGTGCTATTTCCCAGTGGTGTCTCGTAGTTTCAGTTGGGTTTGCCACCAGGAGACGAATGGGGAAGGAAAATCCACAGTGCAGTAAATCAGCCCGTTGCAAGGGTGGGGGGAGCAGACTTCCTCCCGGAACCAAACCACAGGGAGGCAACGATACCCCTCCGCTATACCTCACCTGGGATATAACCGGTCTTCCACTCCAGCACGGTAATGCCTTCCCTTCTGTGCTGCCCTCTGTAAGCGCCGTTACCTCACTCCGCCAGCCAATCCCTGTAAGTGCACTTTTTCAACATATCCAAGTACCCGACTGGGTTGTCGCGTGGTCAATCACTTTGTGTCCCACTGCTACCACGCCATTCGAGGCTTTTCCACATAGGTGCATCTCGCAGCGCAGGCTAGTACTGCCCAATGTTCCAGTGCCTCAAATTAGTGAACCGCCAGTCCCTCATTTGTCTGTGCGCATCAAGCAGAGTCTCTCTCACCACCCACTCGGTTTGTCCGCAACTGAGTCTGGTTGGAGCACAACGACCTTTGTGCGACGTTGGTCACATTCACAGGGCCCAGGCACAATTCATGTGCAGCCAACAGCAATAATTGTAGAAGGGCCCACTCTGGTCCTCGTGGCAACTCCCTCCGTTGAATTTGGCCTCATCCCTCAGCATAGTGGGAACAGTCCTGTGCAATTTGTGCTGTTTTCTTCTCAGGCCTACGCGCAGTTCCGATGATGTTTTGGAAATCTCCCCGGTCTGACGCTACCTGCAGGGAACCACATCCGCAGTCCCCCGCTCCAGTGCTGTGGGGTGGCTCAATCGCCTATCTCCAGCGGGGAGGGAATGCCCCAAAGGTCCACCTGTCAGCGGCTCCACCTCTCATGCCACGTTATTGCAGCCACGTTTTCGGAGCCGGTTCAGACCCTGCAGCCTCCTCCTCCGCTTCACTTGCCTTCTCGCTTGTGTGCACAGCTCCGTCGCGATCCCCCGGGCAGTCGGAGATCCGTCACTCTGTGTCAGGGATCTGTGCGCCCCGATCCAGGCGCCGTCCCAGTCTTGCGCCACCAGGACCAGGCCACAAAGTCTCAGCGGCGATTACATCAGTTGGCTATCGAATTTCGGGGTGCTGGTTACAGCAAGGCATTCAGCTCCGTCTTCTGCATTTATGCTCTGTACTTTGGAGCCAGGATGACGCAGTTTTCCACAGGATATTTGCCGGATATTGTTCTCGGACGGCAGAGCCCCTTTACCAAGCGGCCATCTTGGTGCTCGGCTCGGCCAAACCAAAAGGGAATTCTTAGCAGCACTATTTGAGGATGATGAGCTACATGCTGCAATTATACAGATGAAATCAGGGAAGGTCCCGGGCTCTGACGACCTCCCCATCGACTTCTACAAAACCTACATCAATCAATTACTCCCTGTGCTCAAGGAGGTATACTTGGAGGCCCAGGATCTACAGATCCTCCCGGGCTCGATCAGAGAGGCACTCATCACCTCCCTCCTGAAACCTGACAAGCCTGCTGACCTCTATGATTCCTACTGGCCCCCCTCTCTCATCAATAACGATGCGAAAATCCTTGCCAAGTGACTAGCTAATCACCTCAGTCTCCTGATGGAGAAGATAGTCTTGCCAGATCAGGCTGGCTTCATTCCAGGTAGGGTGACTTTTCACAACCTTCGTACCCTTTTCTCCATTTTACAGAATGTTGATCTGCAATTGGCACTAGTGGCGGTCTTTTTAGATGCCACGAAGGCCTTCAATTCTGTGGAATGGGACTACCTGTTTACTATTCTTCAATGCATGGGGCTTCCAAAAGGTTTTTTCAGCATGGACACGCCTCGTATACACTTCTCCAGAAGCAAGGGTTCTAATTAATGGACATGCTTCCTCCCCCTTCCCTATTACCCGGAGTACCAGCAGGGCTGCCCACTCTCTCCACTTCTTGCTGCTCTTCCCATAGAACCCCTGGTGGCAATAATCAGGCAACATCATCAAGAGAAGGCCTTTCGCTGCCTCCTCCGCCAATCCTCATCTCCCTTTATGCAGATGCTGTTACCTTGTATTTTAGGGAGCCACAGCAGAATCTCAACCCGCTATTTCAGGAGTTTGTCCGATGCAGTGGCCTCTCTGGTATCCACATAAACTAGGCAAAATCTCAGACATTTCCACGCACTGCTTTGGTGATGCCATTCACCACAGACTTTCCCATTGAATGGTGCGCTACTGCAGTAAAGTACTTAGGGGTACACGTAACCATGGATCGAGAAGAGCTGATGACACTCAATTATGGCCAAACATTAGAACATATCACTATCAGCATAACACGTTGGAACGCTCTCCCTCTCACCATGGTGGGACACACCTCGGGCGATTAACCCGACCTCTGTTGACTGCACGGTGAAAGCATGGCAACGCATTGCCAGGTGACTACAAGCTCACACGCTATACTCCCCCTTACTCCCCCTCGCTTATCACCCGAAGATGCCAGTCCTGCAGGAGGGTGCCTTCAAAAAGACAGTCTTCAAAAAGACTAAAGCTAAGTACAACATCACTTGTTGGGGAGATCTCTATCTCAACAGCAGGTTTTGCACATTACAGCAGCTCTTGCCACAACCTCCGCCTTCCCCCATGGATATTTTCCTATATGTGTAAGTGCAACATGGCCTTAAAGAGTATACCCCACATACCCTCTCTTAACCCCTAGAAGTCAATCCTTTGCGCCAAATACTGCGTACTGACAGTGCCTCATACCTAATCTCTATTCGATATCACAGCTTGTACACTATTGTCACCTCTGGCCCCTGCACTACCTGGGATAAGAAGTCCGCTGAGCTTGGGCAATGTGTTACTGATCAAAAGTGGACGTATTGCTGTAAACAGACTGAACAAATCTCTAGCAGTCGTCTACGCATCACACATTACAAGTTCTTACATTGCATACATTATATCCCGGTTAAGTTACACAATTACAAATTATGAGACACTGACAGGTGTGATAGATGCGGGACGTAGGCTGCTGACTTCCTGCACCTCTCCCTGGTGTGTAGCACTGTCCTGGTTTAGTGGCAACAGTTCATTACAGCGCTGGAGCAGATGACCTCCTTAAAAATTCCACTGTCTCCCCTTCTATTACACAGAGAACCTAGCTGTGGCACAGCGCAAATTTGTTTCATTTGGCCTGCTACTTGCTAGAAGGAGGTAAGCATGCAGATGGGGTCAAGGCAGAGCACCCAAATTTAAGGAATGGATTAGTGACATGATATTTTGGCAAGACCAAACATACAAATATGCAGAACTCCTTCCCCCCACTTCACACCCTCGCGTTATTTGGGATCCCCTCAAGCTGTATCTCCTGGAACACCCGAGTGATGCTGTACATTTTCTGCATCCCCCCCCCGCCCTTTGAACCGTACGATTTGAACACTGGTTGTTAACATGTAATGCAGAAATACTTGATTGTGCAGATATGTTTTATTTCAACCCAGTTCTGATTTAATGCGCTACATGTGAGGTTCTTGTATAATGTCCATGCTATGCGATGTCTCCTGCTGTTTGTATCATACTGGAGTCTGTATTGCTTCAATTTGGTGAGTCAATGTTGCTGCTAGGCATGTTCTATCTATGCACTGTCACTACCATGCTGGTTTGTTTTTTGATGTGTTTTAGAAAACGTAATAAAAAAATAAAAAAAATAAAATTAAATATATCACATGGTGTTCCCAAAATACAAATACATTTGACCTTGCTATCAACTCTTGCTCTTTTTACCTCGCATAGCAAGGGTTAACACCAATTCTTACCCTTAGTAATTCTCTTCTTATCCAACGACAGGGTAATCTATAAATATAAGGGAAATGTTGTTCATTTTGCCATGAGTTAGCCATAAAACATACAGATTTTTTTCCCAAGAGATAGTCTTGGTCCAGAACTCGAGAAATTTCGCTCCTAACGGCCCTTCGTTCCCTCTTATCATCCTCAATTTGAAAAGTCAGGGAGCACAGCTTGATCCTCATAATTCTACTAGCTTTAGTAATAATTTCTATTATCCCTTTCCCCACGTTAGCTCACTCTTCAGTATTTTGTTTCTACACCACTGCAAGATTTTATGCTCTTCTACCCCGCCCTGGCGCTGCCAGAATCTTAATTGTGCCATTCATGCCATTGTACCCCATGATGTAATTCCTGTTTCTAATCTCACTGCCTAGACCATTGAGGACTTGGGCAATGATAGTAAGTTTTTCAAACATTTTCCCTCTTTGACACCCCATCCATTTTTACCACTCAGATATAGTAATTCAGCTCCGATTAGGAATTGAGGTGGTACCAGGGCTGATTAAGCTTTTAAAACCGGTCTCTCCGACTTTTCACCATAGACTCCATTACATTTTTTTAGACCACTAATCGAAGCTGATTCCCTCAGTTTTAAAGCATCTAGATGGGTGTGCCAATTCAAGTTTCTAGTTCAAGTTTCTTTATTTTGCATAGTTAACTAAAACCATTACAATATTAACATTAAAAAAAACAAAAAAACAATTTAGACAAATATTCAGTATGGTTTCATCTACCATTGCCACCGTTTTAAAGATTATGTTATAAAAGATATCTTCAAGTAAAACCAGTTAAAACCCAAGGTAGAAAAGTCCTATACAATTTAAAATCAGAGTTAATAATAGTGGTATTAGAGAATGTCATTGGTTCACTGGGTAGAGTGGGATGCAGTCACAGATTTTTAGCTCCAGCCGTACTTGCCCATAGACCAGTATCGTATTATGTATGTTGTTCAGATTATCTTGACTTGTTGCTGAGCTTATTCACTAAAGTGCAGGTGGTCTGTCCTTGGTGTGGTCAAAGCAAAGGCCTCATCGTGTCGGCAGGACATTCTAGACGTCAGAGCTTTATGTTTGATATTTCAGATTTTCGGTATTTTGGGCATTTTTTGTTCGGCCAGCATAAGGAATTTTACTAATATACAGTTTAATCATATGTTATCCGGGTATAAGCAGGCGAGCACCGCTTGCCTCCTGGTGCGGTTGCCTTTCTGCTTAAGAGGTTCTTTTAGGAACTGTTGCCGTTCTTGTTGCAGCTCCTTGCATGAACAGATTAGATGTAAAATATGTCTTTGCGTGGTGTTACACAGCCAGCACGTGTATTGTGCTGTTATCCTCAGCCATGGTGGAAGATGCTAAGTACACGGAAGAATCCCCAGCCTATACCTTAGAAAGTTCATTTTTATGGCATTAGGATATCCCTGATTGAAGAATGTTTGTGGGGCAAGTGATTTGTAGGAGTTCAAGGTCATCTAGGCATGAGATCTATTTGAGAAGCTTACCTTGTCCTCCACCAAGCGAATTTGTTTTATGCATTTCCAGACTAGTTTTTTAAAGGTCAGATAGGCGAGTTGCGTATCCCAGAGTTCCTTAAGTCTGGTAGATTCAGGGGCTAGCTGAAGGTAGCTCTTAGCTTGGGAGAATTCCCTATGCTGGATATTGTGCCACAGCAGATGAGTTTTTGTAGTTGCACTTGTGATCTTATGCCAGCAGATGATGTGCCTGGCCAAGGCGTGTTGTAAAAGTCAGAACTCCAGCCTTATTTGAGCTGGTGAGGTACAGGGTGGGAGGCAGAACATGATATGCTTTGACCAATGTATTGTTCAGCTCCTTAGCGTCTCTTCCCTGCATTGCCTCACTGCCATAGGCAATTGAGGGGAGTACTTTAGCCTGGACTACATCCAGAAGCGGGGTCAAAGTCGGCCCCATCAATTTGTTTGCAAGGTTTTTAATCGATAGAGATATCAACAATCCTTTCCTTCTTATTTCCAGTTTCTGGTGCTTAAATGACCCTTCCTTGTTGATTATAACTCCTAGATACTTGTACTCGTTCGCTGGTTCAAGTTTAGTGCCACCCAGAAACCAGTTCTTCTGCAGGTCTTTTTTGTTGTTTATTGACATTATCCGAGTTTTACTCAGATTCATTTTTAAGTTGTTTTCTGTAGCGTAGTTCTGCATCTCTGTCAATAAATGTTGACGGCCAACGTAAGTGTGACTAAGCAGAACTACGTCATCTGCATACATAAGATCGGTCAATGTTTTATCTCCTAGCTTGTGTGAATGGAAATTACAGGCATCGAAAGCGCCTTTGGGAGGTCGGCCATGAATAGATTGAACAGGGTTGGTGCGAGCACACAACCCTGTTTCAGTCCTTTTGTTGCGGGGACTTTTGAGGAGAGGTGGGTGCCGCCGCCTAGTTTCACCTGCACCCAGGTGTCTGTATGTAGAAGCAACAGAATGTTTAAGAAAGGCTGTGGGATGCCCCATTGCGCCAGTTTCCCCCACAGTCTGCCCCTCTCTATGTTGTCGAAAGCAGCGCTAAAGTCGATGTAACATAAGTGTAGGGGTAGTTTAGAGGTTTTTGCTGCGTCTATTAGTAAAGAGATCGTGAGGCTGTTTGTTGATGTGCCGGCCATTTTGCGGAAACCGGTCTGGTTCAGCTGTATTATCTGGTTCGCCTCAGCCCAAGATGTGAGCTCCTCTAGGATGATGACAGCAAAGTTTTTGTTTCAGTATCTATCAGAGCAACTAGGCGGTAGTTATATGGCTCAGCCTTATCTCCTTTTTTGTAAATTGGCACAATTGTCGAGCCCTTCCAAGATTCGGGTATTTTGTTTAACAGCCCGACTTCCAGAAAGAGAGGTTGCAGGACATCAGCCCAGTCCTCCATCTTTGCTTTGAACAGTGCAGGTGGAATGCCGTTCGGTCCCGGAGCCCCCTTCTTTCCTCCCTTTGGCGATCTGTTTTTTAATTAGGAGTGACAGGGGCTGCTAGCTGCACACGGTGGTATATTTTCTGTGGATGGCAACTTCTGCTCCCTCGTCTCAGTGGCACATGCTCCAGCTTGTTCTCCTGGTGGCCAGTTTTTAAGAGTTTGTGCTCCGATGCCTCCTGTTTGGTTATTAAAGTGAGTAGTAAGGAATTCTACCCAGATTGCTTCCGAGATGTGTGACACAATGCCCTCATGGTGAGGGTGGATAATCCCATTCACGGTTTTCCAGAAGCGGGCGCTGTTATTGCAACTTGTGTCATGTAGGAGTTTTGCCCAGATTGCATTCTCCTGATCTCTGCTGATGTTCCATTTCAGTCTTTTAAGTGCTGCCCTTTGGTCCTTCAAGAATAATTGTGCGCTGACGTTTCCCGGAAGTTTTCTCAGCATATGCAGAGTAATATTTATTGTTTGTGGGACTTAAGCTGATCTCCTTGGCCATTTGGAATTATGTTTTTTCAATATGATTTCTGGGAGTTGTCTTTTATGGAGAAAGTAGCTGTGGCGGTAAACTGTCCCCAATGGGCAATTTGGTCTTCTAGGCTGAGTGCTTGAGATTTGAAAAGTTGGATTGCAGTTTCAGCCTGAGGATTTATGTTGTTTATTGAACATTTGATCCTTCTGAAGATGGAGGTGAAAATAGGCCCCAAAGTTGAGTCTGGCTTGATAGATCTAGGTGCAGTGGCTGTTAGCTGAAGTTCCTGAGGGCGATGGTCGATGTTCCCCTTGTCCCCCATTCTGAACACAAGGATGTGTGGGAACAGAGAAAGGCTTGCGAAGGTGTAATCCAGTATGGAGCTTGTTGTTGCCGAATAGAATGTATCGACGGGAAGGGAATCTGCTGTTTAGCGCTCGGAGGTTTAGGTGTTCTAGATCATCAAGAAGGCAGCTTTTGCTACATTTCTTCTTTCCATGCAATGGGACACATTGTATGGGGATGTTGTGGATTCCATTTTGGATAGATACCTCCTCTCCTTCTGCTGAGCCAAAAAGATATTGGTTTAGGTTCCCTGCCAGTATAAACGTCAATGTTTTCATCTCTGTTACGTACTTTGCCACTTGGTCAGTGAGTTTTTTTGAGTCTCTCACTTTACGTTTGGGATGAGCATATGAGTTGATTAGGCACACCTCTGTTTCTTCGGCCTGGAGGAGGATAGTAATTGGTTTTGCTATTTTTGCAGTAGATGTCGAGCCCACGAGAGTTGCTGAAGGTATGCTGGTCGTGGATACATAGGTGGCAAGCCCACCAGAGCGATGTCTGAATGTACCGCTCCTTGTCACTGGTGTAAAGAGGCACATATAGCCCTGAATATGCTGAGGATCCGTGAGCCGGGTTTCTTGCAGCAAGATTATATTGAAAGTTCTAACATAGCTCAGGAAATCTGGGTACTCTATTCTTGTTGCTAAACCATTGATGTTCAACAAGCATAGTCTAAATGTGGTCCCCTTTGCCCTGCTGTGTGCTTTGTCCTCTGATTAGCGTCAGTCCTCCATTGCACGTGTAATTATAGTACGGAATATTACTTCCCTGTTGAATCTTTGGCTTGTGGAGGCGGCGGCCATTCGTGCTGTTTCTGGTCAGTCCAGCTGGCTGCTAACACTTTACTGTCGAGATCTACCCCAAGCTCCTCTGAGTACGCAGTTTGAATGTGCATGGTATATTTTTGGTCCAGGGCTCATGTTACTTAATAATGGAAATGGGTAGGCTGGTTTTTGGAAGAGGACAATATCAATACCCCAGTCTTGGAATGTGCCCAGTTCTGCTAGGATTATGTCTGCAGTTTTTCTTGACTTCCACGTTGCCTTTGTGGCCTCTGGTCTCTGAGGATTGGCAGTGCATATAAACTCTATGGAGAGTAGATCATTAGAACTTATGCCGGCGAGATTTGGGATTGCCTTCATTAAACTTAAAATATTACCTTGATTTAACGTATCTTGATGGCCCTTGGAAGTGTATTGGGGGTAGAATACCAAAGTCTGTATTTCTTGCTGCCTGGTTCTTGGTGTTTGTATTGCCGGCAGATGTAGATTTGCTGTGAGCATTGGTGCAGGTTGTAATATGAAGCTGGTTGCTTCTTTGTACTGTATTTCCACTTGATTGTTTGATGCTCCTTTTGTAGAGTTCCTTAGGTTTGCCTTAGATGTTGTCAGCTTGGGGGGTATTTGTTTTGAATCTTGCACACCATCGTGAGCCTCTTTATCCGGGAGCCTCCAGCTGGGGCAATCATTGGTTGGTGGAAGAGGCCATTTGGGCTCTTTGAGTCATGTGTCCTGGTTTGGCCTGTCTATCTTTCCAAAGGCTCCTCTTTAGGGCCCATTGTTTGAGCTCATATTAGTGTCTTTGTACTTTATTTCTGTCGACCTTGGGGCCCCAAAGTTGCCCGCCTCTCCACTTGACTGTTGGACGTGTGCAGGGTTACTGGATAAGACCTATGTCTCTCCCCTCGGGTCTTAGCAGTGTGTTGACTGTTGACTGTGGCCTCTGTCGGTTTTTTTTATTAGGAGGATGGTTGTAGTACCTTGCCTTTTTTCTTCTTTGTAATCTGCACTAACCCCTGGTGGGGTTCCTTGTCCATTTTCTTCTCCAATTCCCGAGTGTGTCCTAGCTGCGCATGTCAGTTTTGGGACACCACCTTGTTTTGGGGAATTCTAGGAGATGGTTGGTGACGATTGTGCTTGATTTAGAACACTTGAGTCCCCTAAATTATTGTCCCGTTTGTTGTGAGAACCTGAGAAGATGGAGAAGTAGGCTGTTGCATTTATGGGGGGGCTTTTGGTTGCATCCTTTCCTTTTCTGTTGGCGGCATTGCTTAGCATTTAGTTTTGGTGATCCTCTGTTGCCGGGTCCTCCTGTCTTCTCAGTGTTTGCATTAGAATTGCCTGTGTGTGCCTTACTGTTTGATTGATAATTGTTTGTTCATTCTGCGGTGTTGGGATTGCCCTGGCCTTTATTTGTATTTCCCGCTGTTGCGCTTTTGATGTCCTTTACCATGCTGCTTAGCATTGAGGGCAAAGTGAATCATTTGTTGATGATCTGTTCGCAGTTGCAGCTGAGGTGAGTGTCGGATTACGTTCTCTTTATCAGGCCGTTCAGGTTTCCCAATTTCTCATTGATGCCTGCCATGAAGACTGCCAATGTATTCAGTAATGTAAGCTGGATCTCCATCTTTTCTGACTGAAAATGCGGTGCTTCAACGACCAGTTGAATTGTGTTTAATAAGGAAGTCCAAGTACCAGCATTTTGTTCCTTTGTTTGCGCACTCTACTTTGGGTCGTTTTTTATCTGGTCCGTGTGAGATGGGTTCCGGGGTAGCTCTTGGGAAGGGTGTTCCCTTTGTACCTGGTCTGATGAGTAAAGGGCAAGCATGTCTTCCCATTCTTGAGTGTTCAAGTAGGAGATCATTGTCCTCCCATCCTCTTTCTGGTTTGGGTCCAGTATCCCTGCACGTGGTCCTCCTTGTTGAATAAGTGGCCTCCGTTGGGCGAAGAGTAGTGGAGTAGTTGGCGATTTTACATTTGCTAAATTAGATTTTTGGATGGGGTGCTATGGATTCTGGTCAGCGTATTACATGTGGGGCTGGAATTGATTTCAATGATTTGATCCCCGTTTACTCTCCTTGAGGCTTCTATAGTGTCACTCACATCCTTGTTTTTTTTTGGTGACACTGTCCCCAGCCCTGCCGCTAGGTGGTAGTTGTCGCGCAGAAGTTATTTGGATCTTGTCTTCCATGATCGGAGTCCCCTGTAAGCAGCCCTGTTGGCTAATTGTTGCTGGAGAGAGCCCTGAATGCACAGGCGCTCCAGCAGGAACCACAGGGGATATAGTGCCTGTTGCTAGCACCCCCATTGAGAGCATTGGAGATTAAGACTTGATCTGGAATTGCTGGCCTTGTTGCTGTGGTGCCGTATTGTCCAGCCTATCTTTGTCTGAGGGCGATGTACTTGGAGCAGGTGCTTGCGACTTCAGGGGTTGCAGCGGAGTTTGCAGGACTTTGAGGGTTGCATGCTGGAGTAAAGGACAGAACCTGCATCCTTCAGAAAGTTACATTTTGTATACATTTTGGGTTGGTTGGAGTATGTAACACCGGTAAGTCCTGTCCATGCTGTTATCCTGCTTTGCTCCTGGTCTGTTGCAATGCGTTTTGGTTTGACACTGTGCTGAGCGCAGGGGTTTTGTTTCTTTCCTTTTCTCGCCCCTGTCCTGGGTGGCATGGTCACTCTGGTTCTTCCTGAGGTCATTGAGCCCGTGAGGTTTAGGAAGCAGATCAGCGACTGTGATGAGCAGGGCAGAGTGCACGTGGCAAGTGTAATAGCTTGTATGACTGTTCTCCGTTGTGCTCTCTCCTGTGCGTTGTCCTGAGTGGCACTTGACCGCGCTTCTGGCTGTGCTTCGTTGTTGCCACAGAGGTTGTCCCCGTCTCCTTGGTGCAACAATACAACTCACTGATGCGCTACTGTGGCACTGTAGGACATCCTCTGTCATTGACCACTGACTGTGGACATTGCTGGAGTTTAGATGTGCAATGGAGTGGTCAATGCCCCCTGTGGGGTGGTGCATAGGGGGTCTGAGGCAAGAGGAGACGAGTGAGTGCGCGAGGCAATGCAAGCGGGTCACTGGCTACAATGGCTGTTTGGCTGACTTTGCCACCACCCTGTGTGCCAAGGACTCTCTCCGCTCTGCATTCACCCACACCCGCACCCACCCCTGCCCTCGCTCCCGCAAAATGCGCAGGACTCACTGCCATTTACCGCCCGAATCAGGTGATTTCAGGGGGACACCGGCCGCGCTCCAAGCAATACTCCAAGCACTCCAGCTCCAGTTCAGGCCGTGCGGGGGCTTCTCTGGGCCGCAAGGGCTAAAGGAGCACTGAAAGGAGCGGGATTGCCTCACTGCCTCTCCTCTTAGCTGATGCCTGGTCCACGCTCCGCTCTGCTCCGTTGCTTGAATCCCGCAGTCCATCCTCTGTGCACCAATTATGACGGTCTCCCGTAACGGCGGTAAGCAAGGGACAAGAAAACGGGCAGGCTGGTACTGGTGCTGGAGGCGCTGGGCGGGTGGGTGGGCGGGCAGGATGTGGAGGCTGTGCAGGCTGTGAGAGGTTCGGGAAGCTGATCACGGCCGCAGCAGCTTCTCCTCCTGCTCCTTCTCCTCGTGTTCGGCGTTTAGCGTCTGACGGAACCACTTCAGATTTTTCTCAAACCACATCCCCAGGTAACTACATTTGTCTACCTTTTCCAATTTCGTGGAGCCCAAAAACAGTTAAAACTTATTTTTCTTCTTCCAAAGCTTAGTACCTTTGTCTTCTCCATATTTGCTACAAGTTGTTTTAAACTGCAGTATTCGTTAAACATATTCATCTTTCTTTGCAGGCCGATCTCTGTTTGGTCCATTATTACGAGGTTGTCTACATGTAAGAGACATGAAATATGCTTTCCGTTTAACTTTGCGCTGGCCTTGATGATGTTTTTCTAAATTGTGAATCCAGAGATACCAAACTCCAATTTTCCATCTGTTCCCAATTGGATGATACACTTGTAAAATGTTACAAGGCAATTCCAATGCTAACCTATGGGAGAGATAGGCCTATTCTATCCATCTATCCATACCCCTTAGACACCCTCAGATTCAACAAAGAAAGATTGAGCTTATCATGAGGCATACAGCCCCTTAGTGAGAGAAAAGGTTAAATAGATATGACACTGTTCGTTGTGTTTCAGTATGCCGACCATTATTTACTTCAACATGTTCTTCAAGGAATTCTTGGTGTCAATTGCTCTCTGAGCACAATTCTTCACAATCCTGTTAATTCTTTCTGCCATGCCATTTGCCTGCGATGAGTAGACTGCTGTGTTCTGGTGGGTAATAGAACGTTTCCTCATAAACTCACACATTTCATTTGGCACAAATTGGACTCCATTGTCAGTGATCAAATATTTAGTAATAACCTCACGAGAGAAATCTTCTTTAAGAAACCCAGTAATGGCTTAGTGCCAACAGAGGAGATATACTTGGTGACCACCCATTTAGATGTATAGTCAGCCTCTAACAGAATACAACGTTCACTGGAAACCAGCAGCTCACAAACACTTGCAAAGTCCAACCCTAACTTGATCCGTGGTTGAGATGGAATGTCAACTGTTGAGAAAGGAGCAGTGCGTGTGGATCTGCATTCATCATTGTTGGCACTTTGCCAACAATTTATTACACTTTCACATGACTATCCATTGTAGGCAAACCATACCACTTGGGCTAAGTTGAATAATTTCTGCCTCAAAGCTATAGGAGGAACTACTCGATCACTTCTACAAATAATCCCATCCTTCATGCAAAGTTCATCTTTCACATTCCAAAACCCCTTTAACATATCAGGAATCTCTTTAACTTCAGGCCATCCCTTCACAATGTATTCTTTTAACGTGGAAAACACATCGCCAGCCATAACATCAGACAACTCCATCTCTGCCAATTGCATTTCCATGTATCCAATCTACCTGCCAACAGGCTGTCATCATTAGGGTCACCATCTTCTTTTATGGATAACTGCAACACACAGTCAGCTGTGCCGTTCTTGGAACCAGGTAAATATTCAACAAAAAAATTATACCCAGACAAGCCACTCATATGTTGATTATGGGAGGCATTAGTGGCGTAAAATAGGCCCTCACAGCCCCCGTGGTGTGAGGGCCAAGCTCTAGGTGGCCTGAGTGCTTGTAACTGACCCCGGAGAGAGGTCCCTCTCTGTACTTTGCAGAAGGGCTCCCTCAACTTTTTTTATGCTAATGGGCAGCATATTCTTATCAGTTCTGCGAATAAATATCTGTCAAAGTGGACAATGACCAGACCTAACTGCGAACAGCATTCCCCATAAAAAGAACATGATGAATGACCCAATATATTGCCAGTGCGTCACGTTCGATAACAGAATAACGCTCTTCTACTCCTCTCAATGAGTGTGAAGCAAAGGCCGCAACTTTAATTTCACCATCAACTCTCTGCAAAATAACTACTCCCTACCCATTGAGGCTTGCATCCGTTGACAAAAAGGTATTCCAACAAGCAACGTAGTAGGTAATCTAACAATATTCTGTCTGATTGCTAAACACGTTATAGCACAATCATCTGTCCAGGAAAACGTGAACCCTTTCTTGTATAACCATCTCAACAGCTTGAATAAGTTATCAAACTTAGGAAGGAACTTAGAGCAGAACTCAGTCAAATCTAAAAAAAGAACAAACTTGATCCTTGTACACAGGTGTCAGTGCATTACCAATACTTTTGTTGCTAAATCCAATTTAGGGCTTATTTCCTCCTCTATTATCACCATTATTAATATTGACCATTTGTTTGCTAAAGGGACTCAGAAGTCCTTTGATTTCTTGTAGGGCTACTTTACACGAGACAACACATTTCATTGTCATCATGAACTGTTGCACTGCCTACATGGAACCTGGTGTCACGCGATTCATAATTTGTCTAGCTCTGTAATGTAGCTATGTTATGTTTCAATAGTAAATCTCCTGATATAGTGTACAACTTCTATTTGTAAAGGTTAATTTTAGTAAGCAGGATTCCCCTGGGCCATTTTTCTCCACTTCTTTGTGTCCAGGAGTCCCTAGTGGCATTGCCTAGCGTAAGGCCACCACAAAGCTGATATTATCTTCAGCCATTTTATACCTGTGCAAGTTCATTCCCTTAGGGTTTTTCATCATACAAGTGTGAACTCGGGAGAAGTGTGTGATGGTGCACTTTCTTGGTGGAGCAAGAGTCCTGGACATCTACCCTCTAACTTTATGTATGCACTTGTGTAATAGTCATTACAGACAGGGCCAGACTTAAACCCAAAGCAGCCCTGGCAATTTTCTCAGACCTGCCCCTGCATGGCCCCGGGGCGCTTGAAACGCATGCTTGCTGCTTTTGTTACTGGGGACGATATTGCAGCACCCCTGCACAGCCAGCCCCCAGTAACAAAACCGAGTCCCACCCTTGCAAAGCCAGCCTCAGTAACAAAACCGACCCCCACCACTGTACAGCCAGACCCCACCCTTACAGCCTCCTCGTCCTCGGGAAGAGCCTGGTGCACAGTGCGGCCAGTCCAGCACTGGTTACAGGACATTCAGGAGAAACACTGATCTTTCAGTGGCAGTATTGTATAACACTTTATTTACATAATGAAAGTCTTGAAGTTCAGTGCTCAGTTTGCAGCCTTGTGGTTGTTGCACATTTTAGATTTATCTCAGAGTTCTATGTGCATACACACAAACACACAGAGGTATTTACCATATGCTGTGGCTTGATCAACTGTGCTTATAATGTAATACTAGGTTTCATGTGAATGCCCACAATGTAAAAGACAAGCAGTGGAACGTCCGTTCTAAATTGTTAATATGACTTTTAAGAACAAATAGTTAATAGTCTGTTTTCCTTCGGGGTACAAACATTAGCAACTGTGATTAACTGGAGCAGTTTCCCATGTGTCAGTCTTCATTTCTCAAAATGACAAATTATATATGAGAGAACATTCAGAAAATGGTACTACTTCACATTCTACTGAATGGAATGACATAAGTAATTATGTTGACTGATTGGTTTAATACATATAAACGTGATACCTAAAAGGCAGTTTTACTGCAAAGTATTTTTCTCCCTTGTTAAAACACCGCTCGGGATTTTCCATGGGATTATTGAATTACGATATGGTGAGTTTTCATGTCTTTTGCAATATGCACTCTGTCTCTTTCAGTTTATCGTCGTCCCTTTTTGAGTACCACGTGACGTAAGTACCAAGATCCGTTTTTCTCACAAAATTATGTTAATGTTTAAAAAAAGTTTAATATGGTGTGCAAATCAAAGGCCTTTATCATTCATATAGCACACAAAGAAGGCTTTCACCAATTTTTTCTGATTCCAAAATTAGCCCCTTGGTCATGTATTGGACACCTACCAAAGAGCACTTTCTGAACGTTTACGCAGATGGACAAATCATTTTTGTAAATGATTAACACACAGTCAGCCATGACGACTCCCTTTTTCAACATACATTTGATCAGCTTCAGGTGAGATTCTGTTTATGAGGACAAAAGTAACTCAGGTCCTAAGGCTTAAGTATAGCCCAACTCTTGCAATCGACCACTCACACGATGCTGCCCATTCTTTGGGTTGGGAGACCAACAATGTTTCAGAAAGAAGACTGTAACTAGAATGCCTCAAAGGTTAGATCACCACAATATCATATAGCTGATTTCAGAAGGAGCAGTTTTTTTTAATGTTCCCACTCAATCTCACAAAAAACTACAACCCGTTGTAATTCTTTAATTTTGTTCATAAAAACACAATTTATAAACCCCAATATCACATTTTAATATTTTTAGATTGAATTCTATGTATTCGAAAGTAAGTAACTTGGAATACATTTCTTAGTTAAATATAAAAGATTTTTGAATACACAATAATTAAAATAACTTTAAATTAATACACTACCCACCCATTCCCCCATCATCCCACAACTCTATAGAAAATATATTTAAAAAACAAAAACACAAATGTATGAATGCATATTTTATTTTAAAGAAAGTATAGGATTATGTTAATTAAAAAACATTAAATAATTGTATGTAATATTTGTATGTATTACTTTTAAAGTCATTAATTTAACAAACAAATAAAACACTGTCCACACAATCTCCCCCAAAACCCCACAATATATGAAAAGAAATGAATAAATAATTTTAATATAGCTCAAAATTCATGAACACGAAATTGAGTAAATGAACAAATGAATATTATTTAATTACTAAAAAATATAAAAAATATTTAAAACGATAAAAAAGTAAAATAATTTAAAACATATAACAAAAATGTTCATATAATGGTAAATACAAGGAAAGAAAATATTTATGTCTACAAATATAACATACAACACAGTCAGAAGGATATTCATGAAAACTAAACACCACAATATTTTATTGCATCATATTTTTACTTTAACATCTTAAGGATTTGGAGTGCCCTGTTTCCAACAACATTGAAGTTCTGATCCTTGTTCAGCTAATTCACACCCATTGGATTACACATTAAAATTTCAAAAAGAGTCAAAGAAGGAAGACAAATGATAGGCAATAATATATAAAAAAATAAGCAAGGTTTTACCCATACCCTGTAACATCTCAACTTTTCTTGACCTGACCTTTGACCGTCTTCATTCACATGTAGCAACCATGGAGCATCATAAAGTGGCCCGCTACGAGGCTACTGTGTATCTGCCAACATTCTATGACCAAAGAGGTGGGGGGTTTCAGAATTCAAACATCCTAATTTGCATAACAATGAGATTACAGTAAATTACATCACATGACCTCTAACATGAGGATACGATCACAGGAAATGGCTACAGTACATGTTACTTGGATGGTGTGACCTTTGATTCTGGGAACAACCCTATGAGTATTGACGGCTATTCTAAATTCAAAGATATCTCATTGTACACAATAGAAATGCAATAGCAAATAGCCTCATCCAGTGCTTCTGTTTGCTACCAATTGGTTATTTATCAGGCTTAACTGTGCCTTTTTCCAGGACTATTTCTAGCCAATGCCTGTTGGCCCTTGAGAGTACCTTTTCCAGTCTTTTCATTATTACTTTCAAACTTTACATGGCGTCCAGATGTACTCTTTTTTGACACATACTGACACACTGCTATCATTTACTTGTACCAATAAGAGGAATGAAAAGAAGAGAAAAAAGTAAATGTAGAAAGAAGAAAGGGACAGAAAGAAGAAAGGAGTGAAAGAGGAGGTAGTGTGAGAATGGGAATTTAGGGCAGAGAAGGCAAAAGAGAGAGAAGGGAAGAAAACAAGCAAAGATAGCGAAAGGAAAGAAGAACAAGGGTAAATCAGAGAGATAGATGGGTATACAAAAGAACATTAAACAGGTTAGGAATTAGGTAATCAACCTGAGGTAATCACAGAAAATTATAAAAGTGAGAGGATAGGGAAAAGGAAAACATGGAAGTGAGAAAGTGAGATAAAATTATAGTCAGAACATAGGAGTGGAAAAAGGAGGGGCGAGGGGGATAAGAACCGAGAAAAAGGATGAGAGAGCAGCAGAAAGAATACAATCAGAAGAAAGGCTTAATAAAACATAATTTGATGTGTGAGTAAACACGTTGGAAGGAGTATGGAGAATTAAGGGAGAGTAAAGTGACGAGGAGAATAGAAGCATGAGGAGTGCAAGTAGAAAGAATGGAGGGAGAAGGTGAGGGAGTGGAGTGAGGGAGTGGAGTGAGAAAGTGGAGAGGGAAACAAGCATGATCTATAGAGAATGTGTGAAGAGTGGAGAGAAAGTGCGGAAAAGAGGAGAAACAGTGATAAGTGAAGGAGATGACCAAAGCAGTGACCGTGAGCATGAGGGGAGATAAAGGTGGAGGAATAATAGAAAGGGAAGAAGTGCCAAATAAAGAATGGAAGAGGGCCTTGCAGAGAGAGGCAAGAAAGAAGAGAATGGTAGAATAATTAATGAAATGCCTGCATAGAAGAATCAACGTGAAAAGCAGACACAAAGATGGAAGAAAAGGAAGCGAAATGAGCAGGTAATCGAAATGCACCAAGTTAGCATAAGAATATTCCTTGTTCTCACCAGACCAGGACACAGAGCACATTATGATACCTAACAATAAACATAACTTTCTTTACAAATACTACAGGTACTTCTAGATTTTGTTGTAGTCATCAATAATACAGCAACTTTATATCCCCCTATTAGAGTAACTAAACATTGATGATTTAGAAATAGATAGAGAGATGAGCAGTCTAATTTGACACTACCTATACTAAGTAAAACTTGGATGGTAGGGGGTTTAAAATCATAATGTGACTGATGTATGTGCTGGATGCCATTTCTTCCTGGCTTGTATGTCACTGTTTACAACAATGAGATATAGTGTTAAAGTGTTAACCAATGTTTCATGGCAGGAAAAAGACCTTCCTTCCTTTCAGCAGCCTGTCATTGATTTTCCAAGAAGGATGTTAAGCATGATTTGCTCCTTCCTGCCCTCCCTAGTCCATCATGGTGTCCTTGCAGAGATGCAAGGTCAGTGTGTACATTGCTTCTGAGCTGGCATCCTCACCTCTCCAGCCAACTCATTTCTAAAGGCCAGTTGAGTTCCAGTCACCCAAGTGCCCCTTGTGTCCTCTGCAGAAGGTTTTCCTGCTGCATACAGAACAGGAGTGGAACAGCAAAGAATGTACCTACTGCTGAAATTGATTGAAATGGACAGGTACTGCCAGGCACTGAGTATCTGTAGTTTTCAACAGAGGTGCAATACTCTTAATGGGAATAGTACCCAGACGTTTCATTGGTCAACAGATGCTCTGGTATAGTGAGTACCTGATTATTATATTTCCATTTCAAGCACTGGCTGTTGAGGTGCAATGCCTCCTTCTTAGTCATCACTTCAGGACACAGATTGATACAGGGATTTCTGAAGAAGAGATGAGTGTTGGTTCAAAACCCTTGAGTGCCAAAGGGAGTTCAGAGAGAACAGAGTAAGTGTGAAAACACTGAGCCTCAACTGTAGGGGCTCTCAGTCACGACAGATAAGGTCAGGGAGAGCTGTTAAAGCCCATGTTGAAAGGATCCTGGTGCACACACACCATAGTGCAAAATAGCTTGTGGTACTGTGTACATCATGACTTGGCTGGCTGAACTCCAGCCCCATCCCATAGCAGCCCACAACCTATATGCAATGGAATAACAGGTAATAGCTGTAGCTGATACACCCTCTTCATACTTCACTTCTACCTTCTCATCCTTTTTTGGAATACCACTGTTTACTTCCCGCAAGACTGCAAATGCATGGCCACTGGACAGCTCTATCGTGGACTACTAGACTGACACTGTAATGAATGAGACACTATGTCTCACACTCCTCCCCTTCAGTCAGCCTTGAGAGCAGAATGAAATGCATGTGCAGTTGAACCTGCCCGTTCACTTGCTTACTCATATACAACCTACATGCATCTCAGCATTCTTGCAGTCACTTATTGGTTGCTCATGTTTACTCAGTCAGTACTCTCACACATAGCATGCACTTACAAATGTGTTTCAAATTGCAACATTTTGCCACACTGTCGCCCTCATTACGAGTTTAGAGATAAGATCCGATCTTTGTGCAAACGTGTTTGCACAGGGATCGGAACTATGAGTTGTATGATAATTATGACACCCTTGCAGTTTTCCCCCATAAATTCCGACAGGTCAAACTAGACCAACAATTTAGGGGGGAGTATTCCCCCCCCAAAAAGGCAAAACCTGCATAATTTGTGTATTGAGTTAAGAGACATATTCAGATCCCTGTGAAAATGTGTTGGCAAAGGGATCAGAATTAGGAGCTCTGCGAAAATTATGACACCCTCCCACCGAATGAATTCCGGCAGGTCAAACTTGCCAAAATTTATTGGGAAGATTTCTAGAAAAAAGGCAAAACATGCGTAATTCGGTATGCTAAATTATTCTGCATGTTATACCTCATTTTCCTTTTAAGAACTCAGGAGGTATTCATCCACGTGGTAAAAATCTTACCACAGGGGTAATGGTATTTACGACATGTGGTAAATGCACCAACTCTATTCCGTCAAACTCAAAATGAGAACCATACTATTTTAATGTTGCACTGTGATAAACGTGATTGGAATGAGTTAAGGTGACAGAATCTCAATTTGTTGCTCTGAAGTGAAATGTTTGAAAAATGCTGTTGCTATGCTTGGCAGGCATTCACAACCAGCAGACAAGCTATGCTTTTGTATACTGTATAGTGCCATTTGCAGGGTTTCTTCTCCATACTTTAAAAATGCTATAGCACCCAAATTAATAAAATGATTACTGCATGTGCTAAAAACTCCTAATTCAAACCAGACTAATGTGTAGAACCACCTGTCCTTGCTACAAAAAATTTAAATATAACTGTTTGCACACACATACCTTATGGCATTAAATCAACGCCTAGTTATTTTGTTTTTTGTATATAACAGTTGTCATCTCAACGTTGGGTTCCACCACAGCCGCTCCCTGCCACTGCAAATCACAGTGTCTGTGGCAGGCACAATTTCCCATCACAAATTTAGTCAAGCTCCCCGCCCCTGGTAGGATCTCTGAGACTGTACTCAGTAAATAACATATAGCAATAGTGTTGGACTTGGCCTTTTTTGCAGGGTCATGCCAGAATTTTTTGCCTTACGCCTGTATTTTTTCTGACCTGTTGTTGTGGGTTTTATGACTCTGGGCACTTTACCACTGCTGATCAGTGCTAAAGTGCATGTGCTCTTTCTGGTAAACTTGATAAGCGTGGTCTACACCTGTTTGGCATATTTAATTTACCTGTAACTCCCCTGTATAGTGGTAGCCCATATATCCAGGGCCTGTAAATTAAATGCTACTGGTGGGATTGCAGCGCTGCTTGCGCCACCCACTAAGTATGTTATTGAGGAAGTGCACTCCCAGCAGTGTGTGGTGAGAGCTTCTGTTCTTTATTGAAGATGCAAAGTGACGCCCTAAGAGCGTTTCAGACCCATGGGGATCGCTGTGGGCCCATGTATGGGGATCCCTCTGGCCAAGAAGAGAAGGGAGCAGAGGTTGCCCCTGTACAGCACCGCACCACGAAATTCCCCCTTCATCACGGCCCCTCCATGTGGAAAGAGAGACCGCGCCAAACAAATGTGAAGGCAGGAGCCGCTGAGACCAGTGCAATCACCCGATTAATTGGAGCGCAAGGCTGCACCAGCGTTGCTAGGCACCTAGCGTGGCCGCTGGGAATCACTGACATCACTGCCATGGAAGCCAACGGACTTTGCACGGCAGCAAGGACGCAACCCCCAAGAAACCGGGGAAAAGGTCTTCAAGTGCCCGGACGCAGTCGATGCCTGCATGGTAGTGGGAAGCAGGCTGGAGTAAAGTAGTGGGAGGCTGCGGAAGGAGCTGGGCTCGCACACCTCCCTTTGCCCGGCATGTCACCTGCCCCGTGTGGTAGTGGGCGGCTTCCGTGAGCAAGTCTGGTGAGTTAGATCACACTCGGGGGCCCGGAGAGGTCACCCCGTCGAAGGAGGGTTGTCCACCCTTGCCCCCGCAAGGGAAGCTTGCTGAAACTTCCAGAGTCACTGTTGTAGGCGGGCCGGTGCCCTGAAGTCTATGTATCAGAGAGCATTGACTACAAGACTCTATTTGGAAGATACCCAAAGGTCTCGGTGCCCTACCTAAATGCCCTGGCTACCAGAACGAATTTAACAGGAGTGCAAGGCGTTGTGTCCAGCGTTGTTTATGATAAACCTAGGGTGTGGTGGATATGTTGTAGGTAATACCGCTGCGTTCTGCATTTCCCACCTACATCACATGCCCTGATGTTATGAGTTCTGTGTTTTCCCTCATCACATGTTTCATGTGTTTATGGCCATACTAGAGGATGAGGTGTTTCATGAGGTATCGGTGTTGTCATAACATGTGCAACTTACAAGTGATTACTTGCTTGGGTAAGTAAGTGATTACTCAATTGGGATGTTTATGAACGAGGCTCAATTGGCCAAGAGATGTATGTAATCCCTCTGAAGTCATGACAAGTGCCTAGTAGAACAGTAATATATGTGATTGTGATTTAATGTATGTTTATGGATAATACAATGGATATTTTTATATAACCTTGTGTGGAGTTTCTTTTTTGCTGTGCCTAGTGTGTCTCACTGGTGCTTGAGTGTGTTGCGCAAATGCTTTACACATTGCCTCAGGGATAAGCCTCACTGCTCTGTCAAGATACCAAGGGGGTGAGCAGGGGTTATCTTCAGTTTGTAACCCCCTTGCCCTGACTAGATCGGTGGGTTATGCCTGGCTTAGGTGCATACCCTAGCCAACCAGAAACCCCATTTCTAACAAATAACCTATTAACATAATCCGAAAAGAAAGCAAAACAATATACTTATCTTTAATATAATGTCCCACAATATTTTACCGTCATGATATTTTGACAACATTGTTGTGGACAAACAATATATTAAAGTTGATATTCAGGTACAGTACCAGAGAGAGGTCCGGAGGATGGAGGTTTATTTGTCATTCCCATACAGTAATTGTACCTTGTTGGATGAGACATGATTGGTTTCAGGCAGGGCCGTACTTGGCATCAGCATTTCCCCAAGAAGCTGGAAGGGTGGGGGACGGTTTTGAAGCAGTGGGGGCCGATTTTGTTACTTGGAGAGGGATTAGCAGCTGTGCTGCAATATCGGCTCCCAGTACCAAAAGCAACAAGTAAGCATTTCCAGCCTACCTAGGGCAGGCAGTGTTTTCCCAGGTGCTAGTCTGAGAAAATTGTCAGGGATGGTTTGGGTTCCCAGTCTGGCCCTGGATTTAGGAGGTTGACCTTAAGCACATGGACAATTGATAAGGTGAGAACAAAGTGACCATGCACTTTGAGGCATGACCATGAAGTTCTTTTGCGCATATACTGAGATCTTTCATATTTTAGTTACTGGCAGTGCTTAATTCGTAAAAAAAAAACATAAGTGCCAGGGCCCTCGTAAAGAGGCCCACTGCTGCTTGCACCACCCTTACCAGCGCTGCTTGTGGCAGATCCGACAAAAATACTAACCCATCAAACACCTACAAGAGTGACATTTAAGACTATTCCAGCCCCCAAAGCTAAAAGGATGGCTTGGGCGGCAGGTATTAGTCATTTTCTAATGTATGTTAAACTAATTCACAACTGTTATTGTGCTGATCTCTAAATTAGACCACCATGTGGCAGCCTGTCTTAATTGCTGGTGTTGACAATTAGGTGCTGGTGCTGAACACCGAAAACCACCGCCTCAATTAAACACTGGTTACTCGCCAGTGTTGGGCAACTAAGCATGGGTGTGTGTAATGCTCTGTTGAGCACGAGGACGAGATGAAATGGGCTGCAAGATTCTGTGTTCAGCAACTCTATGCATTTTGTCTGTAGTTGTATCCAACATCCCCATATAGTTCCAGTTACAGTAGTCAAAACTGAATATAAGCACTTCTAGGACTGTCATTACAGAAGGGGGAGTGAAAGGTGTATGGAGGAGAACAGTGCATACAGACTTTTATTATTTTTCCATGGTGGGCAGAATTTTTTTTTCTGGTTATCAATTTCTGCATTCTTAAGCAGTGCTATTTGCATGTTTTTCTGCCTACTTGGGTGCAAACAGCTTTGCACTGGAAAGGTGTCAATATGATGCATTTTTCTTAATCGAATGGCATTTCATGTTCTGGTTAGTTTAAAGCACCTGATTTAAATTAGCACCTTTAGTTACTCAGTAAAACTGTTCAAAGCTGCATGAGCCTGACATCCTAATCTCCCATAGGTAAAGGTTGGTAGAACTAGCCAATCAAACATTGGGTGCAATCTCCTTGTCCACACTCAGGGCCGGTTCTAGGATTTTTGGGGACCCAGACTGAAAGGGAATGTGTGAGGCCCCTCTAATTTACATAAGTGACACATTCAGGGCACCGAAAGCTGCTTTGTGCAGACTCATCCTTGGCCACAGCTCCTCCTCTGAGTCACTTACAAGCACCTCTTTTACAGCTCCTGAAGGTGTGAGTATTGTTTGTGGGCTGAAAGTAAAAATTGTGGAGGCTGATAAGTGCTGGACAAAGGGCCTCCCGCAGTGTCTCTGAATAGGCAGCTGGCAGGAGGCCTAATTGCAGGACAAACCTGCAAAATGGGTCTCCTTGCAACTGGGACAAGAAGAGGTTTCTCTCTCCACTAGGCATCCCCACACCATCCCTGTGCGGCCCAGGGAGGGGGGCCCCTCCCATGGGCCCAATTGCAATGATACACCTTTTTTTCAGTTGAATCGGCAGGAGTACAAGAGGACGGGTGGTGTGCTGCACTGGTGTGGGGCCCTATGCTGGTGGGCTGAGTGCGAGGCCCTGGGCATCTGCCCACACTGCCCATGCCTAGCGCCGTCCCTGTTTGTATTGTTAAAGAAATTCAAGTCACTCTCAAACCGGGTAATGATATACGCAGTCAGCCACTCCCCTGCCACACTCATAAATTGCTTTGTTTTGGGTGTTTGTGCATCCTCCTTGCATGCCAGCTTCCAGGCAAGGGCGTAGCTTGGTCAGTAAGATTGAGTAGGAATAAGAGAGTGACCTCCAGATTTTCTGCCAATCAGGCTGGTATATAATGTTTAAGTACTTAATATGACAAGCAGGGCACATGAAAGGGTCCTAAGGGGAGTGGAAAGGAAGAGGAATGCAGATTGGTTCAAGAACTAAGTGAGAAAATACAATATTTTGTAAAGTAACCTATATTCTTGAGGACTTTCAAAACAGAGATTGAGCGCATTTTTTCTCTATGTGTATGTAAGCATTCCTGCTGAAATAGGACTGACATTTATTAATACCCAACTAAAAGCACCTGTACCCAACTATTTATCAGAAAATATATTTATTAGGATGGTTGTAACACCCCAAACACCCCCCTGAAGCTACACCCCTGCTTCCAGGCTTCTGCGAAAGCTTAAGGCGCCGCTTTCTTCATGCGTTATGTGCTTCCCTTTGCGGGTTACACTTCAGCAGCTGCCCAGTGAGCCCCGTAGAAGGGAATGCTTTGAGCTACTGTGTAACAAGAAGCACTCGGTAAAGCTGTGATGGGAGGGAAAAGTAAAGTCTGCATCACATTCCCAGACATCATTATGCTGAACCCAGTGATATCAACCACAAAGGCGCAGCCATTATATTTCATTAGCGTGAGTTAAACATGGAGTGTCAACCTCAACGACCCCTCCCTTTCCTCAGCTCCAGCCAGGCCCTCAGCCGCGTTTCATAACAGGATATTTTGAGGATTCATATTGAATCCATTGTGGAAGCGATGACTGAGCTGATGATAGACATGTAACCAAATAAATCCGCTACACATCCCAGAAGTATGTCTGTGTTATGTTATTGTTCAAAGTTCCACAAATAAAATTGCCAGCATGTCGCAGAGAGCTCAAACAGCACATGTTCCCCGACTGTGTGAGGTCAGGGCAGTCAAACACACAAACCGCCGCAACACTGAGCAGCCTTACAGCAGGGAAACATAGACAGAATGCAGTTATATGCCTCGATTCATTCGGCGAATATTGTTTTACAACACGGGGTACTAGCGTGACATCATTTCCCTTCCCAAAATTATATTTAGCTCTAGTATAATTTAAAAAAAAACATTTTTGCTTCCTACTGGGAAATGGAAGTACTATTTTGTTTCAATATCACAACTAAAAAGACATGCTAGAAAACAAATGTTTTTTTATTCTCTGTAAGTAGCAATCTGTTTGTAAATCTGTGACTATATCTGCTGCACTCGGTCACCTACGGTAACTGTCAATTAAGTACTGTCTACAAATGGCCCCTGCCACATAGAAGAACAATCATTTACAAAGCAAGAAGGTCTGGTTTTAATGTGCTAATTAATGCATGCAGTATTAGCACACTAGAGCTGGACGCACAGGAGGAGGCCATCAGGAGTAGGCTGAGAGGGATGGTAAAGCTAAAAAGCAGTTCTTTATGCAGTACAGTGCAAGAGGTGGAGGCAGAAAGATACACCCAAACAGTGTGAGAGGTGACTACCCCACTGGGCTGAACCAGGATGTGCCTGACAAGGCCTCTAACCAATGTCTGAAACAGGCTTTTTGAAGAAAGCTAATGGTGGAAAGGGGCGAACCCAAATCACTGTCTATGTATACTGAGCCTATGGGTATATTTTACGGATAAAATGTCAAAATTCAGACCTCAAAAGGCTGTGTTCCCCTGCTTAGGTACCCACAGAAACAGAATACCTAGTGAGCAATGTTTTTTTAAACTTTTAATGTCATATTCACTTGTACAAATTATCATTGGGCCCTTCACAATTAAAATTTTTTTTCAAATTCATTCCTTAAAATCTTAAATACAGCAGACAAGCTGAATAATCTCAGCAGGGCTTGAGTGCACATCCTCTAACAAATATAGACCTAAACGTAGTTCTTTCCAAGTTTTGAAAATAAACATAGATGGTGTATAACAACAATCCAGCCAAATATTTCAAGCATGATACCTAATTAGAGGGTGTTTAAAATATGTCCAAATGGATTATTCTGTTACTTTTATTGTTATTATAAACCCCATTCATAAAACTAAAAACATATTATATGCAAAGTAGTGAAAATGTATGAGAGACTTTAGAGAACGTCCACGAAATGTTCACAAAAAGTGTGGCTCATTCTTGCTTTTTTCGGTACATCATGCACAGCTGGCAATAGGCTCCATTTCATGTGTGACACGTTCAGCCAGTGTGACATTTTAGCGAAAAAGATTTTGCAGTCCCAAACTGCAATGAGCTACTGCTAAAAGACAAGGACTGGCTGAAGGTTTTTCCTGAGATATGGGGCCTCTTTGCAACTATGTACAAATGTAACATTTCTTTTCATTTCAAATCGTTTTTCTTGAATTTTCAAGAAAAGAACAGATACATAATAAACACAATGGTAAAATGATAAACACAATGGTAACATTACAGGGAACACGATAATACTGACAAATAATAAAAAATTAAAAAATAAAATGTAGAAAACAGCAAGTTACTTAAGTGCATTATCTTGGAAGTCGCAGTGAAGCTGGAAAGAAAAACAGGTGGTCTATCAAACACAATTTTCACGTGTCATGAAAAAAAAATACAATACAGTAAAGATGTACCACAGAGGACATATCATACTATAAGCACTGCATTATAGGGATTGAGATAATGTTCACATTTCTAACAGCAGTTATGATCCGCAATCCCTTTTTAAAGAACACTCGACAAAATGAATTCCAACATGGTATTGGCAGTCGTTTCACTCAAAAAATGTCCAGTGTCTGATCCTTTCTCGGAATTTAGGACAGGAGGAGTTAGGGGCATTTTAGAGGCACAGTCGGTGCATGAAAAATAAACATTTCAGATTGCCTATTACAGAGTGTCTCACGGCCTCTGTTTTTTGTTTCAGAGCCAGATTAAGTGATCCTCTTTGGCCTAACATTTAGCCCTCATTCACAAATAATCAGGCCCGCACAGGGTGGTCCTCCTCATAGCTTGAAGACCACTACAGTTGTCGAAAACAGGTGGAAGTAGTGCGGTCGCTCCGTGAGTGTATTTTGAAAGCCTTGCGATGCTGGTGGGGGAGATGCATTATCCTACGGGGGTATGGGTAGTCTTGGACTGCACTCAACCGTGTGAGGCCCACACGACGCCTTCCTCTCAATGTAAGGGTTATAGCGCATATTCCGCATGTGTATCTAAGCTTTCCAGAAAGATAAAGGTTGTAGATGTGAAGGAAGATATCCCCTGGAGGATGGTAAGTGCCTTTGCGGGCACTTTAACTTTAATCAAACAGAATCCAAAGGAGGTTCACTTCAGCTCAGCAGTGGCCGGATAGGGTGTGTGTATGTGGATGTAACCCAGGAAAGGTACCAGACAAGCTTTAGACAAGCTTTAAGCCTACCCAAATGGAAACTAAAGGGGACACTGGATGTCCACAACGCCATTAGTGGCAGGCAATCGGTACACCTGTGATGGGGTTTATAGGCCCATGTGATTTCCTTTAGACGGAAACATGCACTTCAGAAAATGAGACTACTTCATTGGCATGGAGGTCTACAGCCATGAACATGAAGGAAACGCCTGCTGCAAGAGTACCAACAGACAAGCTAGTAAAGAAGGGTCTTCTGGCACCTTCCTTAATTTCAAATATGCAACTGCAGGACAAAAGGCAGACTGAGCCATATCTGCAGGGGCCGCAACTCTGTGACTTCTCCGCTTTTATGTATAACATAAAGCAGAGCATTTCACACTCACTTTATGTATTTCAAAAGGTTTCTGAATGTCATTTTTTGGGGAAACCAGCTCACTATTCCATTAGTTTAATTTGCACACTGGAAGAATTATCAACTTAATAACGGCTGCCCCCCAGAGGACACTGAGGCAAAGGCCCATCAGCACAGGAAGGAAGAAGGGAGAGGAGTAAGCATGCCACACTTATGCACGCCCACTGCAGAGTCTAAAGTTCTCCAAAGCTCATATGAATAGTTTGTATATTAGTATAGAGGAACCAGGTTGTTAGTATAGGTGATGGAACTTCAGTGCATGTGGATTAAGGGAAGAGTAGTACGTTTTTGACTGTTTTGATCCCCAAATCAGTAGCGGCGGTCGCAACGCTCTGAATCCAAGATGGTGGGTACTGTGCAGCCGGTCGCCGTGGAGGGGGAATGGCTTACCAAGTTCGACTGACCAGCACACCTGCTGTGGGGGTATATCAGTCATTACAGCAAAAACAAACTCATTTTTTAACAATGCAAACTGTTATATCGTAATTAAAATTACTTTAATGAGAGAACTTCTACAACACTTACATTAACATTGCAACATTTTTCAATTTTTCATGTTTTTTAATGAAGTTACATTATATTTAAGCCCGTGCTTCATTGTGGCACAGCTGGGACCAGGTAAGGGGCTCTCACAGGGACAGTGGCACTGAAATATGCATACATTGCAATGAGATGCCAGTCTGCAGAGGAATCCTTTTCAATCGAGCATTCGAAACCTCTTGTATATACCTTAGTATATTCTTTAGAATATACTTATATGCATATGCACTTTGTGGGCTCTGGAGATCAGATTTGGGACTTGTCTGCTTCCTATAAGGGACATTTTTTCTGTTCAACTGTCTCTATTTAACTGTCTTGATAGAAAACCACCAGCAGAGGTCAGTAAATAGCACAATTGCTTTATGTTGAGGGACTTTATTTTTTTAATTTTTCTGGGGTCTGCCTCTATTTAACTTTCTTGATAGAAAACGACCAGCAGAGGTCAGTAAAATACCAGAATCACTTTAGCATTCTCTAGATTCCAGTCCATAGAAATTGTCTTCCACGAGCACCTGTAGACAAAAATATATTTTTCAAATCTTGGATTTTCAGTGATATGACCACTGAAGGCCCTGCTTTTATATTAAAAACAGAGCTTGGGACTATACCATTTCCCGCTGAAAGGCAATATTTCTCTCCATGTGTTCCCATGCCTGGCGTGTCACGCAGTTTGGTGCTTATTCTCCCCCATGTTAAAGAACAGTAGATGTTTCAACACCCAGGCTAATGTGCTGCATAGGTGAATCCATATAAGGTCACAAAGGCGAGACCGATTGCATTGCAAATGCTTATTTTTTTGGATTGCATATTAATTTACAAAGCTAAAATTAAAAAGTTAAAATGCGTTGTAAAAGAAAGTAGTTGAAAATGATCTGTAGTAACTGTAACATACCAGTGTTGGGGGAAGGCTACGAGTCTGTTGGTGGCGGTCCGGTCATATGGACAGGCCCTGATGGATGGTGTGAAGGGGTACATTGGTCGTGGATTCCAAGTGTCTGCCAGCTGATCACAACGATGAGCAGTCGCGGCCGGCATGGCACGCGGTTCGGGGGCTGGTGTGGGGGGTGGTCAAACGGGGAAGGGGGTAGCAGGGTTGGTTGCACGGGGGAGGGGTAAATAAAAAAAATGAGTTAAACTTACCTTGAGGCCAGGTCCCGATCCTTCTCGGCTCCTGCATCCGACAGAAACAGGAAGCAGGCAGCCAGGCTCCCTCCCCTAAGCCAATCACAACGCTGCATGCACAGTTGTGATTTGTCCGGACGGCGCCCAGCCAGGGTCTTATGAGGTGGGCATGTTCTGCATGCTTGACTGATTTGGGTGGCCTGAGAGGGCCAAACAAACAGTCTTTGCACCCTCCGGATTGAGCACACCACTCCTCCCCTGCTCAGAGAGCATAGCAGATGACAAACAACCCGCCCACCCACAACGCAAATATAAAATGGTAATAACTTAAAGCTATTACCATTTTATGTTTCTGATTCTCGCACTGCCCCCACTCAGAGGACTTTACGCTCCCATGTGGAGTGCCACAGGGCTCTGCGCTGAGCCCTACACTGTTTAACCTTTAAGTAACTCCTCTGGCCATATCATCAGGAAATACAGATTTAAAATAATATCTTATGCCGATGACACCCAAATTGTGCCGATGACACCCAAATTGTGGTGTCAATCTCAAGCAGCCCTGAAGACACAGCTGATAACTTTAGACAATGTATGTACCACATAAACCTATGGATGGGTCGAATTGTCTGAAGCTTAATGGCACTAAAACAGAGGTCCTACTATTTGGATCAGACACCTCATTTTGGGATCAGAACTGGTGGCCCCATAGCATGGGCGCGCTCCCCACCCCAGTTCAAAAAGTGAGGAACTTGGGCGTCATCTTTGATGACAAACTGTCCTTTCAACATCAGGTCAACAATGTTGTAACAATGACATTCCTGACTTTAAAATCCATTATGGAAAATACACACTTTCATTCCCCCTGAAGCAGTAAAAACTTTAGTCACAGTTCTAGCATTGTCCAGACTGGACTACGGAAATGCCCTATACTTAGGCATCCAAAAACAGCATATGGCCAAGCTCCAGCTGACTCAAAATGCAGCTGCCAGAGTAATATTGAACATCCCTAAATTTCAGCCCATTTCGGAAGGCCTAAAAAAACTCCATTGGCTACCCATGAAAAAGAGAATAGATTTTAAGGCCCTCTGTCTAGCATACAAGGCATTACATGGTATGGGACCAGCCTTCCTGAAACAACATCTCACTTGGTACCATCCTCCAAGACACCTTCGCGCAGCACAGGGAAAACTCCTCCGGACTCCAAAATTTAGGAAAGTCAACTGGGGCAGAAGAAGCTTTATCCTGGGCACAGCAAAACTATGGAGCTCACTTCCAATAAACATTAAGAGCTGTGCAACGCTATTCGGTTTCAGAAATCTTTTAAAGACATGGCTTTTCTCAAATTAATTTTACCTAAATTATCCACTCCTTGGAACTCAGGCTTATTTTCTCTGCTATGAGCACCTAGACGCCTTCGGGCATTAGTGCGCTATATAAATCTCTCTCACATCACACATCACACATCACTGCGAGAAAGCAGTGGGGTGACGCTCCTCCGCCATAGCGGAGGTGCCGCCCCTGCGGTGGTTGGTGGCAAATCACATCAGATGGGCGCCAAAAAATCATTTTTATAAATAAATGAAAAATCACTTACCTTATACTGCCACTTGATGTTCTCCATCATGTCCTCATTCTGCAACATGTCCTACTAGCGCGGAGCCCACAGCCAACTCTCTCATCCAATCAAGACGCTGTTCTCATGCTGTTAAGCAGCATCAGTGAATCATCTTGATTGGCTGGAGCAGAGCAGGCAGGCTCTATGCTCCAAATGGCACTATAGGCCTGTGCCTGGTCTCCAAAACAGCAGGATTGGAGCAGTTTGAATTGCACCTGTAGATTTAGCCGTAGCAAGGGGCTGGCCAAACCAGCATGCACACTTCAAACTTAGGTGGTCACTCCTCACTTCTGCCAATCATTGGCAGCAGTGAAGCACTGGCCCTGCCATCGCACCACGTTCGCTGGCAGAGAGTAAAAAATAAAATGGCATAAAATCATTTATTACTATTTTATTTTTCACGCTTTCGGTGCCTTAGTCGGGGGAGGGGGAGTGTGACGCTCCACCTCTCCCATAGACGAACTGCTGCTGTTCTTTTAATGGCAGGCACACACCAAAACAAAATGTTTGTTTTAAGGCTCTTTTTTTATGTTGGCAATACAGCTCCCCTAACAATAAAGCATTACAAAAGCCAATGCCTGTTTTTCACAGTGCTCTTTTCATGATATTTCAATGCATGTTGGGTTTAATTAAATATCTTGACAGATCTTTAGATCTACTGTCATCTATGTTTATCGAAAAATAACATATACATAAAGTAAAGTGAATTAAAAATAGCTAAATATTTCTGGACTCTGGTAAATGCTATGCCTGGCGCATGGTGGTGCAAGCAATCGTAATGCTGGTTTTAGAAGTATTTTACTCTACTTAAAGAGTTAATCCTATTAGCTACTGACAACCAAGTTTAGTATGTCTGGAGGATTATAAATATATTTGGAATTAAGAATCAGCATGCTAACTTTTATGCTCACATTATTATGATTTCAGACATATTTTATTAAGGGTTTGAAATAATACTATAGCATCATGTTGGGAAGGATATGAATTGCTTGGGAATCGTATTGTACAGTAAGCAATATATCAAGGTGCAGACATACAGCTCATCTTTAAAGAAAAAAAATACAGAAGATGGCATCTGCTGCTTATGACACATTACATATGTCATTATATCCTAATTGTAGACGAGCAACTGATTAGCATATTACAAATTGGGTAAAAAAATAATTCGAATAACAATGCAAATATCACACAGTTACTACATGCTAGTACAGTGATTTCTGCTGTGATCGATACATCCTAAAATTGACAAGTTTAAGGATTAATTCAATATTTAATTCGAAATTAAGTTATTTATGCGGCAGCTTATTTGTTTTGTTCTCGATTTAAAATAATATATAGAATTAATTTAGCGTCTTGAGACCCTAATGGGTGAATAAGCGCTCTACAAAAACTGGATTGATTGATTAAATTTAAACCAATATTTAACATAACCTTATTTTTACAATTTGGTTTCCAAGTTTATAAACGTTTTACATTTCCACTATACTTTACTATATGCAGTTCTCCGGGCCTACTACGGGGTTCTACCTATAGTTAAGTATAGTGAAAATCCTGAATGAATTGAAATATATTAAACTAAATTATTTTGCTGAAGTTTAAATTACAAAATAAATTCACACCTACAGTATTTTTTACTATGCTTTAAAAACTATTATAATTGTTGTATAGAATTAAAATGAATTTAATTCTATTTATTGAAATTCCATGGTACATTTGACATTTAAAGAAAAAAATGTTTTATAATTAAATAATGAATATATATTCTTTTACAATTACAGTACATTAAATAAATATTCTTATAACAATTTGAATAATTTAATGTTAATTTAACATAATTCCCTGCATTTTATTTTAAGTCTCTACCGCCATTATTTTTAATGAAAGGGTATCAGTGGCTGACCACAAGTGATGTTGGACATACTACTGTTTCTTTTTACACAGTTACACAGTAGTAACTTACACTCGAACATTCATATATTAGGTTCCACTCCCCTTTTCAAGGGGTGTAGATGTGTATGTCTACACTTTCGAGTAACTTTACACTTGGATTTTGTAAACAATAAAGCTTTGCAAAAACGATAAAAAAACAAAACAAGAAATACCAAAAGGCTACCAGCAATGCCAGATCTATTGGCTTAGCCAATGCTTGTTTTAAATTTACTGTTTGTATAAGTATGTGTATTTTCAACACAGACACATCGTACATTTGACACGTGGAAGGGTGGGTTTCCCCAATGTTATGGCTATCTTTGACCCTCTGATTTTATATTCTTTTCACAACAGCTTGATCTATTTTACGTCAGTGTTTACAAAAGGGACAATAAAATACTAACAAAGTTAAACTTTTGAGTGCTGTTTTACTATTATGATTTGGTGACAGATAGTTGCTTCTATACCAGGTACAGGCAATGTCCAAGAAGGAGAAAGGAGATTTATATTCACTCCTAATTGGAAAGTCTTGAACAATAATTTCATTTGTGTGACATCACATATAACATAGCTCCTTGACAACAAATGTTTCATCCAATTATTGGACTTTCCCCATACTCTAATTTGCAGTGTTATGTCTGCCTCTGTTAATCGTGTTTCACATTAAGTGGGCCTGTTTCCATTTGAAATTCAACTCCCCAGAAAATGTTTTCAAGAAATACATTTGGCATACAATACTGGTGAGTCCAAGTTGTCATTTCACTAGTACAGTTTGGTGACAGATATTTGTTTCTTTTCCAGGTACAGACAATATCCAAGTAGGTATCTATCAAAAAGAGGGGAAGAGGCTATTGATAGGGCTTTTCTAATAGGTCCAGCGTACTTGCCCAAATAACAGAGGAACAAAGAAGTGGTACGCAGTTCCTAGGTGAAGTATAAGTCACCTAAAACCACCTAGACCGGAGTGTCTGATGGAGAAAGTGAAACAGGGGTCGTGTCAATAGAGGAGGAGGGGAATTCCTCCTTGTGGAACTAGGGCTCTCACAAACCCAGCAAGCTAGGTGTTATGCTTCATCATTTGAGCCTGCTCCTCGTTGGGCCGGCGCTGCAATGCCCAACGGGCACCCTTAAAGAGGCTCTTTTTCGGAGATCTTTTGTTCCTTGCCGTAAGGGTGCAGTGGGGGTGAGGGGGCCTAGTCTGATGTAGATGTAGGTGTAGTGGATTAAAATAGGTTAAGGATTCCTCTGTGATACTTTATTCATATGGGTACCTTACCTAGGGTAAAAAAATAGACGGAGGGTAGTGTGTTCTCTGTGTTAGGTGCAGGAACCTCTACTCTACTCCTTAGTGGTCGACATGTTTCTCGCCATAATATTGTCTAGGGGAGATCTAAGGCGATTCTTCAGGACCGTGCAAAAAAGGTAAGTGAAAAAATAATAACTATCTACAAAAAGGCGTGGAAAGTATAGGAATTATACTTGCCGCCTTCTAAATACACCTAGGGAAGCTGCTCTGCTTTTTTACTTTCAGGTGGTCTCATTCCCCTAGGAGGACCTAGGGGAATGAGACCACCTGAAAGTAAAAAAGCAGAGCAGACATGATATGCATAGCAATGGACGTGTGGTCACACTAGAAACACCGTTAGAGTTAAACACACTGAAAGAAAACATGCATGTAATGTCGTAAAGGTACTTTGCTCATATTTAGTTAAAATAAATAGACTCCAAAAATCTGGAAGGATGCAAACACAGATAACACACTCAGGACTGGTGGTAGCCCACACCCAGAGGCTTCTGTAAATGACTCACCTAAAGTGGGGAAAGGATTGGCCTCATCTGATGCAGCGGTATAGAGATATGCAACAGTAGTGTCCCTAGGGTAAGTTAATAACGCCATTAAATAGGAATCAAACGGAGGTCACATATCTGAGGGTAGGAAGGGTCTAGGTAGAACCGTACCCATCAAGAAACCTGAGTGTTGACTCGGTTACGTAAAGCGACCCACTTGTTCAAACAACAAAGTCGTGGCTCTCTAGTGAAACCAACCATTGCTAAAGTTCCAAGTGGGCAACCCAATCAAACCAAACAACCTCAACCAACACTGGGCCCCGTTGCTGTGACCATCCACAAAATCACGGGGTATGCATGGAGTGTCCGTATGCATTGAGGGCGGATCAATCAAGTTTTGATCATCCATGGCGGCCAACGAAACACAATCGTTTACACCCAAGACTCGTGCAGGCAAGACAGGCGCTGGGGGCGGAGGTTAGGTGGAGCGTTTAGAGAGTGCCCAGTCAACTACCAAGCAATGCTAGCTCACGGATAGCGTTCACTGACCGAGGTTTTGGGGGTAGGGCAACATCACGGGGGCCGTAGTGGACCACGGTAAGTCAGGGAAGGTCACCTGTTCAAGCCAAACCAGTACCCTCCCACAGGAGAAAGCCCCGTATCATGCTCACCTGTTCCGAAGTTCGGAACTGCTTTCACAACCTACCCCTACTGCCGCTCCTCAGGGTGGTAGTTAGGGCTGCGCGGCAGCACGTTTAAATATGCTGTGGGCTCATAGGTCTGTCGGGCAGGAGTGGGAGGGGTTGGCGCTTAGCGTGTCCGGTCCTCTCTCAACCGGGCTCAATAGTAAATGATAGCGGCCATCTTTGAGTGGGGAAAGGCTAATCAATGCAAAGAGGCGAATGTATGTCGAGTGATCACTCATGAACGATGAAGCGTGTCTTAGTGAATGGCTTGTGGGCATCTTACGTGGTCTACCTTGAGAGGAGTTCGGAGGGAGTGACTCACATGCCTTCTTCCTACTCATCTCATTGGGACATTGGGGCGGCCATCTTAGAGTGGGGAAAGAGGAATCCGTGTAATAGAGTGAGTGTCTGTTCAGCAAACATTCAAGTAAGGTGCGTCTGTGTGTCGAGCACTCACCATAGTTAGATGATGCGTCAATAAGGGTAAGACTCGTGGGCATAATGAGCTTGTAAAAAAGGCAGCCTGATCTTAAGTTATTGCCCCGGTTAAAACCACATTAAAATTGCATGATAGCCCTTTCTATCAGAATTAAACTATTCACACAGGTCATAGTGTTATAGAAATGGGACCTAAGTGTGTCCTAGCTACACCCCCCGATCGCAGGTCCGCAGTTATATGCCATGGATAGGCCCCTGCCTGATAAGTGTCAGAGGGTGGGAGAGAGGGGGAGAGAAGAGTAGAGGGAAGGATGAATAGTGAGGCGGGGGAATACACCTGCCAATCATTGGTTTAAGGTAACCCATGGGATTTCATCATTAAGCCCATGGAGAGCTGTTTTCAAGCGATGGCTCCATCTCTGTTCAAACCTGAACAGAGCATTCTGTGTTGTAGTGGGATGTGCTTCGAGGATGAGCCATTTCATGCTCTCAGGTGTGTGTCTTTTCTCCAGGCAGTGGGTATAGAGTCTAGTTGTTGTTCTCCCGCACCTGATGGTGCTTCTATGCTCAGTGATCTTCACTTTCGCTGCTCTCATAGTCATTCCTACGTAAAGTTTTTTGCAGGGGCATATCAGTAGATAAATACAGTGATTAGTATTGCAGTTGGTGTGTTTTCGTAAGACCCATGTAAAAGTGTCTGTCAATTTTATCTCTTTGTGAACAGAAGTCTGGGGACAGACTAGGCAGGAACCACAAGGGTGATGGCCAGTGACAGGGGGGAGACCCCACAGGTTCCTTTGTGTGTTACTAGTGGCCGGGCGCGGTCTGGTGTGTATTAAAAGATCCTTAAGATTATTGGATCTCTTGAAGGCAAAGCGTGGTTGTATGATTGTCAGGTCACCTGCACCAAGGGTACCCCAATGTTTCCTGATGGTTTTCTTAATGAGAGTAGATCTGGGTGAAAATGTGGTCACGCAGGTAATGGTCTCGTCCTGTGTCTTGATTCTAGGATCAAGTAGCCCTGCCCTATTTTTATTACGGGGATGTATGACATTACAACGCATGCTTTTACCACGCATGCCTTTACAACGCTGTTTTTACAACGCATGCCTTTACAACGCATAGTGCTTTGGGGCGCTGGATAGTAAATAGTTTAATTTACTATTCGAACTCCAGTCCCCGTGGATAGTAGGGAAGGTGTTGGATAGTAAATTAAACCTATTCCCTATCCTAGAGCACCCCCCAGCGCAATGCGTTGTAATGGTTTGCGTTGTAAAAGTTGCGTCGTAAAGGCACTGCGTGGTAAAAGTTGCGTTGTAAAGGATGTTTCCCTTATTACGGGCTTGTTTCATGCATTTTTTTACTGTCATATCAGGGTATTGACTCTTCTTGAGATTAGTGGACAATATAATAGCTTCTTTTTTTAAATCTTGTACCGTTGTACAATTTCTCCTCAGGCGGAGGAATTGGCTGAAGGTAAGGTTTTCTCTTAATGTTTTGGGATGATTACTACTAAATAAAAGTAAGCTGTTGGTATCTATGTTTTTTTTATAGAGTGTGGTATCGAGTGCCCCGTCATTAAGTCTGATTGTCAGGTCCAGGAAGGGTACCTGAGTGGTGGAAATGGTATGGGTGAATTTTAAGTAACTGTTCTTAGTATTGATCCATTCGCAGAATTGCGTGCAAGTTAACAGGTCACCTTTCCAAAAAAACAGGATATCATCTATATATCTCTTATATAGTTTCAGGTTGTCATAGAAGAGGTTGGTGGAGCTCAATATGTTCAAATTTAGCCATATAGAGGCAGGCCACACTAGGGACAAATGTGCTCCCCATAGACGTGCCACATCTGTGACTCCCCTTTTCCTACATTTTGGTTTCTCACTACTGTGAGGCTGCCCTCTCATGAGAATGCATTGGGGATTCCCTGATATGTGTGTCAGTGGTAATTCCTGACAGGAGTAGCATGATGTTTGGTATATTTGGAATAGTGGTAATAAATGCTGCGTAATGGTGTGTGCAGATTAGTTATCACTATTTTAGAAATGCCTTCTTTAGAAGTGGGTGCTATGTGTCTGTTTAATGTGTATTGCATGTCTGGCTCTGGAGTGATAGGGGTTGGGCGAGTCAGCGCTAGGCTGAATAGGCTGATCTGCATTTGGAGTAGTGGGAGGAGTAGTTCCTGGGCCTGAATAGGACTGTGCCTTCCTTTTTTCAATTCTGGCTCCCCCCCCCCTGTGGTGTGTCTAGGTCCAGAGCCTACTCTAACAAAGAAGGTTGTTGTGCACTTGTTAAGTGCCCCCAGAACTGGTTTGGACCGGGCACAGAGCCCTGTGCCAGGAGGAGAACAAAGACCTAGCTGGTATAAGTATTGAAGCTGTGACCCCATGAAAGGTGTGCTGTTGAGCTTTGTGCTCACTGTGGACTGGAACAGAAATACTGCCAGAGGACTGGTGGGTGCCTGGAGGTATCGCCGCCTGGGACTACCTGCTGGGTGGCTGAGAGGACTGCCCCTCTGCTAAGGGGACCCTGTATGCTGGCCTGCCTGGGCCCTGTCCTCTGCCCCAGGGATCTCTCAGGCTTTGAGTCCTGTTCTTTTGGAAGCCTTGGCGAGGGTGCTCTGCTTTTCCCCCGATCCTTGGTGCATTGCACTCCCTGCAGTCCTCAGGGAACAGTAATGCTGCTGCCGAGTTCTGAACGGAGCCCCCACTCCCGGAACAGCCTTATAGCTTGAGAGTAGTATGTTCTTTTTGTCAAGCGTGATCGCTCATGAGCAAAGCCAGCGCGAGGGAATACCAAGCGTTGCTGGGAAGCTAGCGGGGCCGGCCGGAGTGTGCAACATTGCCTGGCCCGCCCCCAGAAGCAGTGAGGATGCCGTGTCAAAGGGTACTTCCCAGAACACCCACAGTGGGGCTGGAGTACAGCGGCGTGAGGAGCAAAGGCAAGAGTGAAGGCAGCAGAAAACAACATGGATAGAGGCTGCGTCTGTGTCCTGCCGCAGCAGTGCCAAAGGTCATGCATGGTCCTCCACGCTGTTGGGGGTCCAACTTTGGATTACGGGCACGGGGGACCCAGGGAGGTCGTCATGCCGATGAGGAAGGTCAGTTCCTCCTTTTGCCCCCCCTGTGACTGCACAAACCTTTCGGTGGGCATTGTAGTTCCCGTTGGCAGGTTGGGTTAAACCGCTGTGGAGGCCCTGATCCGGGTTGGCCCCATACATTACCGCCTTAACTGTGGTGGTAGACAGGAAGCCGTATACCTCCTAATAGAGGTGCTGAATACTGCAGTGTCCTGTATTTACGGTGGGACAGTTGAAGTCCAAAGTTTACAGTCAGTATATTTAGAAATGTGTGTACAAACCTTACTTGCTACAGGAGTGATAAAATGTTCAGCCTCAGTGCCATATGGTGATCACAGTGTTTGAGGGTGGAATTAGACAGGTTGTCTACCGCAATTCAGGCCTTGCTGTTTTCCTGATATGGGCACGTTTTCAGTATTTCTTATTGCTCTACTGTGATATTATGCATAATATGATGTGTAATGCCTGGTGAACAGACAGAATATCAAGTTATTTAATTCAATCTACCATAAAATTGAGTTTTACATTTCGTAGGTCAAGAATATCGACTGCAAGAATATTGTGGTACAAAATATAGACAGTAAGGTAAGAAATATATATATTTTTTTAATATCGAAGACAGTCATATTGTTTGTAAAAATAGCATTGTTAATAATATCGAGGTTTATATTAGTGTTCTGTCTTTTAGTATGTGTGTTTAAAGTATGTAAGGTAATATTTTGGTATAAGTATATATTTTTTTAATTTATGTGTTACATTTTTAGCAGTAAATATTTTTATGTAAATACATGTTTGCATAATTTAGTTCTGTAGCAGGTTGTGGGTTTATAGAGGAATAGGGTGGGAAGTAATTTAATGTTATTAAAGTAATTATTCATATTCATTTATTCGTATTCATAAATACGGTATTATTAATTAATTACAATTTGGTTATTATTATTAATCAATGTATTGATAATAATATTAATCGTGTTATTTAGGAGCGGGTTGTGGGTTTATAGGGGAATAGGGTGGGAAGTAATTTAATTATTAAAACAGTAATTATTAATTTTTAATAGTATTTATAATACATTAATAAACAATTCATTATTAATTGGTTATTTATTATTTATAATTATTTAATTGATAGGTATGTAAATTGTAACCCTCTGCTATCCAACACTTTCCCTACTGCTGCACTCACTGGAGTGGGAATAGTACGTTTTACCCCTATGCTATCCAACACTTTCCCTACTGTTGCACTCACTGGAGTGGTAATAGTAATTTTTACCCCTCTGTTAACCAAAACATATTTCCTACTGTTGCACTTACTGGAGTGGGAATAGTAATTTTTACTCCTACGCTATCCAACAGTTTCCCTACTGTTGTACTCACTGGAGTGGGAATAGTCATTTTTACTCCTATGCTATCAAACACTTTCCCTATTGTTGCACTCACTAGAGTGGGAATAGTAATTTGCACCCCTTCGCTATCCAATACTTTCCCTAATGTTGCACTCCCTGGAGTGGGAACAGTAATTTGTACATCTCCGCTATTCAATACTTCCCCTACTGTTGCACTCACTGGAGTGGGAATAGTCATTTGTACCCCTCCGCTATCCAAAACTTTCCCTAGTGTTGCACTCACTGGAGTGGGAATAGTAATTTTCACCCCTTTCGCTATCCAACACTTTCCCTACTGTTGCACTCTCTGGAGTGGGAATAGTAATTTTTACCCCTATGCTATCCAACACTTTTCCTACTGTTGCAGTCACTGGAGTGGGATTAGGAATTTTTACCCCTTCGCTATCCAACACTTTCCTAACTGTTGCACTCTCTGGAGTGGGATTACCATTTTTTACCCCTACTCTATTCAACACTATCTCTACTGTTTCACTCTCTGGAGGTGGAATAGTAATTTGTACCCCTCCGCTATCCAACAATTTCTCTACTGTTGCTCTCACTGGAGTGGGAATAGTAATTTGTACATCTCAGCTAGCCAATACTTTCCCTACTGTTGCACTCACTGGAGTGGGAATAGCCATTTGTACCCCTCCGCTATCCAACAATTTCTCTACTGTTGCTCTCACTGGAGTGGGAATAGTATTTGTACATCTCAGTTATCCAATACTTTTCCTACTGTTGCACTCACTGGAGTGGGAATAGTAATTTGTACCCCTCTGCTATCCAAAACTTTCCCTAGTGTTGAACTCACTGGAGTGGGATTAGTAATTTTTACCCCTTCGCTATCCAACACTTTCCTAACTGTTGCACTCCCTGGAGTGGAAATAGTAATTTTTACCCCTACTCTATCCAACATTTTCTCTACTATTGCACTCTCTGGAGTGGAAATATTAATTTTTACCCCTACTCTATCCCACACTTTCCCTACTGTTGTACTCACTGGAGTGGGAACAGTATTTTCTCCACTGTTTTAGTTAATGTAGTATAAAATGTATTTTAAAAAGTTAAAAAATCTTGTATTTATAATTTTTTATGTTTTCAACAATTTATAAGTTATTAAAATAATTATTTATAAATATTATTGAGTAGGTATATATATTATATTTTATACATATATATGGTTAATTGATTTTTACATTATGGGGTCGATTCCAATCCGGTAAAAAGCACTCCAAATTGCCACTCGGAGTTTTTTTCCCGTACGAATCGTACCCTGCAACGTCCCCCGTACGAACAACGAAATACGGTCCGTACCGGGAGCTGGACTCCGTACGAATCGTACAGGGACCGTACGAATGAAATCCCCGTACGAATCTCCCTCGGAACCCGCTGTACGCGACATCTGTACGGTTCGCGGCTGCTTTTTCCGAATCGGCAAGTACGATTCGTGTTGGGTACGCACCGTACGACCGTTTTTCTACGGGAGCTTAAAACAGCCGTAAAAGCAGAGTTTGCCCCGAAACAGGTACGGAATGGCCCCTCCCGGGTACGGTGCGTACCCCCCATGATCGCAGGGGTACGGTGCGTACCCCTGCGATCACTGGGTGTATGCACAGTACCCCGCGATCTTGGGGTGTACGCACCGTACCCCATGTCCGCTGGGTGTACGGTGCGTACCCCATGTCTGTTGGGTGTACGGTGTGTACCCCCATGATCGCAGGGGTACGGTGTGTACCCCTGCGATCATGGAGGGGTACGCACCATTTGGTGTGTATGTGAATGTGCGCTTTCCGTACGAATCGTACTTTTCCTACTGTTGCACTCACTGGAGTGGGAATAGTAATTTGTACCCCTCTGCTATCCAAAACTTTTCCTAGTGTTGAACTCACTGGAGTGGGATTAGTAATTTTTACCCCTTCGCTATCCAACACTTTCCTAACTGTTGCACTCCCTGGAGTGGAAATAGTAATTTTTACCCCTACTCTATCCAACATTTTCTCTACTATTGCACTCTCTGGAGTGGAAATATTCATTTTTACCCCTACTCTATCCCACACTTTCCCTACTGTTGTACTCACTGGAGTGGGAACAGTATTTTCTCCACTGTTTTAGTTAATGTAGTATAAAATGTATTTTAAAAAGTTTAAAAATCTTGTATTTATAATTTTTTATGTTTTCAACAATTTATAAGTTATTAAAATAATTATTTATAAATATTATTGAGTAGGTATATATATTATATTTTATACATATATATGTTTAATTGATTTTTACATTATGGGGTCGATTCCGATCCGGTAAAAAGCACTCCAAATTGCCACTCAGAGTTTTTTTCCCGTACGAATCGTACCCTGCAACGTCCCCCGTACGAACAACGAAATACGGTCCGTACCGGGAGCTGGACTCCGTACGAATCGTACAGGGACCGTACGAATGAAATCCCCGTACGAATCTCCCTCGGAACCCGCTGTACGCGACATCTGTACGGTTCGCGGCTGCTTTTTCCGAATCAGCAAGTACGATTCGTGTTGGGTACGCACCGTACGACCGTTTTTCTACGGGAGCTGAAAACAGCCGTAAAAGCAGAGTTTGCCCCGAAACAGGTACGGAATGGCCCCTCCCGGGTACGGTGCGTACCCCCCATGATCGCAGGGGTACGGTGCGTACCCCTGCGATCACTGGGTGTATGCACAGTACCCCGCGATCTTGGGGTGTACGCACCGTACCCCATGTCCGCTGGGTGTACGGTGCGTACCCCATGTCTGTTGGGTGTACGATGTGAACCCCCATGATCGCAGGGGTACGGTGCGTACCCCTGCGATCATGGAGGGGTACGCACCATTTGGTGTGTATGTGAATGTGCGCTTTCCGTACGAATCGCCCTTGCCTGACGTGGACCGTACGAATCGCGTCCTGATTCCCCGGTCCAGATCGTACTCGGCGAGTCGTACGGTGTGTGTACGAGTCGTACGGAAACGGCTCCGGATGCGAATCGTACGGACGGGAATTTTACCGGATCGGAATCGGCCCCTATATGTATTACTTATAATTTTAAATATGTTTAAATATTTGTAACTTTTTTTGTTATATGTGTTATTTACTTTATTTTACATTACTTTTTATACATTTAAAAAACTGATATTTTTAACAACGATATTTTTTATCGATATTTATGTACTAACCATGATGTAGATAAGACTTCGATATTCTGGACATCGATTTTCTTGGGTCTATATTTCTGTAGCTTGATATTCTGACTGTCGATATTCTGTCACTGACCCGTTATGCCTAATGCCTGGTGCATTCATAGAGTGTGCCCATCATTAGTAATTACTAGGGAGCAGTGTTGCTATAATGTATGCTTAAAATGCTCTGCATAATGTGTTTGTGCCAAGTGCGAGGTAACCAGTAGTTACTAGTTGATCTATTTTCACTACCTTTGAGTGCTAATGGTTATTACAGTGGCCTGAGTGGCCCTGTCCTGTTGTAAAGTAATACCTAGTGCCAGGTGGCACAGTGTATATTGGTGATTATGTTCTACTGTGTTTTATGAGTAATAAAAAGGCTATTTTTCTTTATAACCATGTGTGGAGTTTCTTTTGTGGAGTGCCCAGTGTGTCGCTGGTGTGTGTGTGTGTGTGTCGCGCAAACACTTCACACATTGCCACTGGGATAAGCCTGACTGCTCGTGCCAAGCTACCAAGGGGTTATCTTCAGCGTGTTACTCCCTTGCCCTGACTAGAGTGGTGGTTTCTGCCTGGCTTGGGCGCTTGCCCTAGCCAACCAGAAATTCAATTTCAAAAACAGTATAACATACTCTATTCATAGTAACTTTTTTCACTAAGTTATTATAAATCTATTGTCACCAGTAGACTACTTTTCTTGCCTTTAAATAGTGGAAAATAAATGTAATGACTGCTATAGCCTTTTCCCATGAACAAAGCAGAAATATGGGATGTTATTCATAACTATGCCTGTTGGTCGAAAACGAAGATGTACCTACACAATGAAAACAGCTTCTTGTAATTGTTAAATGTGAGATCATACTTTTCTCAAAGTCTAGTTTGTCCCATTTTATATCAAAAGCATCCGGGACTGTGGGTTTGCAATACACACTTTGGGGGGACTTAAATACATTGATCAGAAAAATAAAAATTCTGCAAGGCAGCAGCATTTTCCTTTGTCATGTAAAACAACAGCCCTACTAGAGCATATTGATACTCTTTGAAGGCATATACTTTTTCATATATGTAAGTGGTATAAAAACACATTGTAGCCCACATATGGCATGTAAAATCCATGCCATTTGTGGATTTCTACACCATCTACCATTGCCTTACATGAAAGGTAAATGAGCCAAGTAGGTAAAACCAATGCACAGTACATGTTCCATCAGTAAAGCCCACACACTGTGCAGTGTGTAGCTCAACGAGTACTAAAGACAGCAAAGCCACACAGAAAAGAATTGGTGGGCTGCAAAAAACATGATCCAAAAACATGATGTTCTTTCATACATTTATTTCCTCATTTATTTTTAGCATTTAGTTTTAGTATAGTAACAGCCTGGACATTGGTTTGGGTAGATGAGTGTTGCACATAATGTAAAACGTTAAAAAAAATTATATGAGGGAAACAGATTTTATGCATATTACAAACGGCTAGCAGTCAAACATATAATACAATTCAGGACAGTATATATTGCTGTTCCATTAAATAAATAAAAGTCGGAATGATCATGTGTCTTAGTTGCTTCATGTCAATTGAATGGTTAACTATCTGTTGGAACAGGTAGCTAGTAGAAGCTTCTTTACATTCCTCTGAAAACAAATATGGATAGAGGGGCATTCAGAATCTTAGGGGTAATGCAGGAGAAGGAAAACTTCCAGGCGTAATTTTTCTTCAAGAGAGTAAGTTTACTTCCTGAGCCTGTATTTGAACCAGAGAAAATCATTTTGTGTAATAGGTATTCTGGATTGTCCAGCTATAGTGCCACAGATTGGTGTGCCTCCAAAGCTCATCTCCACATTCAAACTCTGCCGCTTCTGTCAGTGCCACTCATTTACCCCGCCGGACTTCAGATTCTCCGGCTGAACTGATGCACTCATATCAATGCGTAACCTGGGCCTGAAGATGATCGGAATTCTGTACAGGTCGAAACGCCATCGACCCCTCAGCGCAACATCTGGCGCTACTTTCGTGGTTCAGCTAAATACATTGTATTCCTAACTATGGGCCTTATTAGGATAGCAGTTGGACTTATATCCGACCACCATCCATCCAGAAATGGGACTGCCTGACTACAAGTCCGCGGTCCCGCCAGCCGAATTAGGATGCGACCACCACCACGACGGTCACAATGTCTATATTTTGTATTGAAGTGGGTGCTGTGGGCTGCAGCACACACTGCAGTACAAAACGTAGACATTACACATATCCCTGCACTTCGTGAAAGGCGACATGCGGTGCCTACCATATGGTGCAGGGATATGTAGGGGGCCACCATAGGTGCACCCCAAGACCAAAGGCCCCCAATGTCCCTTTTCGTCAGCCTTTTCATGGCAAGTTCACCACCATGAATGGGCTGGTGGAAAAGAACATTGTAATACCTACGGCGGTGCCTGGCAGGCACTGCCACCATTGTAGGAATTACTGCTCGGAACTGTGGCAGTCAGTCTCTCCGACCACCAAAGAAACGCCTGCTATCATAATGAGGCAGGTGGTAATGCAGTCACAGATGGCTGTGGGACCGTCACAGACGGGGTGACTGTGGCGTTCCCACCCCCATCATATTGAGTCCTATGTATTAATATTTTGGAACCACCAAAAGTCCCCTGTATATATTGAAAAACAAGTTTTTTTCTTGCACCGTCTTATCGCTGTGTTTATCACTTGTCACTTGCGCAGTTCACCTTTGTTTCTCACGAGCACTAATGTGCACAAGTCTGTAAAGGTTGCACATATATTTAATGTAATTGAGTGCTAACATTATTTCTCTTTTTTCTTGTTATTTCTGTCTAAATACAGATCAATTTCTGCATTTATTTCCCAAAACGATAAAGGTTAACCTGCCTCCTCCTTTTGCAACTTTGTTGTGCATGCTTTCTCTAATTTATCCTCTAACAAAAACTGTTGAGATATTGTTGTTTGTTAAACAATTTAGTTACCCAGGACTCAACTGGGTCTATGGGTATCCTCCTATTGTTCGTTTTTATTACCAGTGATTAAGGCAGTTGGTATATATTTCAGAGAGATCACAATAGGTGTAATGTGACAAGATTTTCAGGTTCCAAAAAAAAGCCATGCAGCCATTTGTAAGCCTACCTTAAGAGAATGTGAATGGGGAAGCATGAGAGTAAGACATTGTTTTCGTTGTTTCAAGGGATGGGCATGCCTTGGGCAATTAATAAAGTCTGCTTTCAGGAGGCATTGTTTGATGTTGCAAATTACTCTGAATTAATTGCTTGCACTTCGAGCAAGGGATTTTACATGTATATCTAAGCTGAGCTTTGACTCAATGGTAAAGCCAACAAATGTTACAGTGGAGACAATTTTGAGTTAAAGACACAATGCTCTTAATGTGGGCAATCAAATAGGCAGACTATTGACAGTTACGCTCAGGGAGAGTGGATAAAGAGTTCTGTTTTATGATGGTTACAATTGATTTTCATGTTCTTTCAAGTATGTATTTCGCAGATAAATTTGGCCAATTTGTGGAGGCTTGTAATGCAGTCTATGATTACGGATAACAGAGTATAATCCAAACATTAATGGATATCATTTCCTTGAACTTGTACAAGTTCTCCCAGTGGTCAAATGTATACGTTGAAGCGGAAGGGGGGCCACATCAGACTAATGCCAGGAGATGGTGTGAGTTCAGATCATATCAGTCACAGATACACAGCAATATTTTTCAACTGTTCTTCCCCTCTTCAAGTTAGAAATACTAAAATAAGGTTCTGCTATGCCTTTTGATGAACCATTCAGCTACATATTCTGAGAAGGAATCCCTAGCCTATAATGAAATATTGCCACAGATTTCGGTGGCTAGGGTATTTTTAGGGGTTAGAGTGGGTAAACGTATTTGAGTGGCAGGGGGATTTTTTTAGTCTAGGGTGGGTAAGGGTATTTTGGTGGCAAGGGTATTTTTGGGTTTAGGGTTGGTGAGGGTATTTGGATGGTAAGGGTATTTTTAGGATTTAGTGGGTAAGGGTATTTGGATGGTAAGGGTGTTTTTAGGGTTTAGCTGGTGTCACGGGTCAGGCGTTACCCCACTTAATGAGCCACCCGAATAGAGGCGACCCAAGAAAAGTGGTGGTCCAAACCTTCTGAGAATCAACGTCACGTTTCTTTGCAGCCGGACAGCTGGAAAGCAGAAACAGAGACAGTCTGGTATGAAAGCTCTCCCGGTACTGAGAACTATACCTTTAAACCTCCCGGAGACAGAGAAGGCAGAGAGAGCGAGACGAACGAGCAGAGAGTAGAGTGCAGACAAGGAGAAGGCCCCCCATATCACTGACCCAAGGCTTCAAGGGCGTGAGGTCCGAACAAACGCCCGGAGGCCAATGTCCTGTCGAACTGCCCAGCAATGCTCTCAGAAAAGCGTGGCTCTCACAGGTACGGGACAGGGTTTCAGGCTGGGTCAGGAGGAAGGAGAGGGAGCATGAGTGATTGTGTGGTATCGTGCGAGCTGCCTCAACCCCACAGAGCCCCTCCCGCTACAGGTGGGTAACTATTTGGGTGGAAAGGGTATTTTCAGGGTTTAGAGTGTGTAAGGGTATTTAGGTGGTCAGAGTAGTTTTATGGTTATGGATGGGTAAGGGTATTTGGGTGGTAGGGGTATTTTTAGGGTTGTGGGTTAGGGTATTTGGGTAGTGAAGGTATTTTTAGGGTTTAGTGTAGGTAAGGGTATTTGGGTAATAAAGGTATTTTTAGTGTTAGGGTGGGTAGGGGGATTGGGTGGGAAGGGTGTTTGAAGGGTTTAAGGTGGGTACGGATATTTGGGTGGGAAAGGTATGTTTAAGGTTTAGGGTGGGAAGGTATATTGGATGGAAAGGGTATATTTACGGTTGAATGTGGGTAGGGGGATTGGGTGGGAAGGGTATTTGTAGGGTTTAAGGTGGGTAAGGATATTTGGGTGGCAAGGTTATGTTTAGGGTGGGTAGGTGTATTGGATGGAAAGGTTATATTTAGGGTTTACAGGTTGTTGAGTTTAGGGTTTGGATCGATACGGTAATATATATATATATATATATATATATATATATATATACATATATATATATATTCACTGAATAAAACACAGCTTTCAGGGACGTAATAGTTAGTTGGACATATCACTCGTATAAAACCAGAGAAATTGGGCTGCTATAGTTAGTTGAGCTAACTATAACTCGCACCCCCATAACACACTGCTGATGACGTCACATATTACATCGCTCATGACATGGTCAGTGACATCACTGATGACATCTCAAATGACGTCACTGATGATATCACTATTGAAATCATCCACATGTTCATCTGATGCACCTCCTCACACCCTAATATAACCTTTGATACACCCACTCTAAAAGCCAGACTACCAATATCGAAACCATTGACAGACCAATAGCAGTTAGTAAGTACCCCGTCTCATTGATTCATACGTCTACACACACATCCACTCACTAACCCTTACAGTCACTCATACACGTAGTCATTCATCAGTACAGCCACGATATATCAATTCATACACCCATAGAGACACTCACACACTGTCACTCACCCAAAGATTTACTCAAACACCTAGTCAGTCACCCAAAGAATTATTTACACTGCCATTTACCCACCTATATAGTTATACACATACACCACCTAACTTATTCATACAGATAGTACCATATACATACTCTCTTCAACAATTACTGACATAACCACACACTTACCATGCAGCCACTGTCACAATCAGTCACTATCACATATACTCCAACACTCACATATACTGCCTCCCACATATGAAGTTACTGACACATGTACCACTGAGTCATCCATTTACTCACCAACACAGCTATACATACGCTCACTCACCCATATAGTCCCTAGCACACGCACGCATAAACCCATACAACCAGTGAATGACCCACTCACACATCCGTGCAGGGAGTCACACCCACCCACAGAGTCAGGCACCCAAACAGGTACTCAGACAACCAATCATTAACCCATATAGACACGGATGTAACTACTTCAACAACCCCTGCAGCCACTTACACACCACCTGATGGACTGATACAATTATTCACACAGATTAATCATTCACCCATGCATTCACTAAGACACATTTAATCACTCACTTATACAGTCAGTCACGCACCCACTAAATCATCCATTCAGACACTCATACACCCACTCATTCTTCAATACACCTTGGCATATATTTATATAACATTCTTGAACTTTATAGAAACAATCAGTCACTAGATGATGTCATCAGTGATGTCACTGACCATGTCATGAGTGATATAATATGTGACATCATCAGCAGTGCATTGCAGGGGAGCGAGTTATAGCTAGCTCTACTAATTATAACAGCCACATTTCTCCTGTTTTATACGAGTAAAATGTCCAACTAACTAAATTGTCCCTGAAATCTGTTTTTTTCAGTGAATTTCTAAGGTTTTTAAAATGCTAATCCCTAACTATAACGTCCCTGAAACCTTTTTTTTTTTCAGTGAATTTCTAAGGTTTTTTATATGGTAATCCCTAGCTATAACATCCCTGAAACCTCTGTTTTTTAAGTGAATCGCTAAGGTTTTTTAAATGCTATATTCTAACTATGCCTACATAGGTAGGACATGTGCAGAAAGAGGAAGAAAGGCACAGAACGAAGCAAGAAATGTGCAGAAAGAGGAAAGAGAGGTACAGAAAGGATAGAACGGTGCAGAAAAAAGCAAGAGAAATGCTGAAAGAGGCAACAGAAGTCCAGAAAGAGGAAAAAAGGTACAGAAAGAAGCAAGAGATGTGCAGAAAAAAACAACAGATGTGCAGAAATATGCCTACTTTGACTGTACCTTACAATAGACTCATACAAAGTACCCTAATTACTAATCCTTCTCCGAAGATGTCTTAAACCTCACTTTCCTCTTGAAGGTTCACTATCAATCAACTGCTCAGCATGTTAGGCCTACCAAAGATGTTAGGCCTACCTCGTCGCCCCTGCAACACCTCACACAACTACACCTCCCCGCCCAACGGGTCCTCCATCCTTCCGTCGAACTCTCTCACTCAACCTTAATCATTTTTACTAATTGTTTGATTCCCACTTGTTTGACTTTGTAGCCATTTACTTGTGCCATTTACTTGTACTATTTTGTACACAGGTTGGCTCTGTAGCCACCTATTTGTACCATTTATACTATGTGACCTATTGATTTATCTGTCTGACTATGCGTTCCCATGTACTCCTCTTTGTAAAGCGCTCTGATATCCGCAAGGATCTTGTCCGCGCTATATAAAACTTTCAAAATAAAAGATAGAACAGCAATCCTAAGCATATCACAATTATAAGTCTGACCAAGTTTGTGAAGGTATTCATGCGTGTCTATGCTTTTACCTAGTGGCATGTTAAATGAAAATAAACATACAAACACTTGAATACCTGTGTTTCAAAAAGCACACTCTGTAAATTTGTGTCAAAAAAGGTGTATGCATTTCTTTCTGCTCATAATACAGGGGACATAGGTATTCAATAGTATATTCGAGGGGCTCTGTAACATATATATATTTATACATGAGACATGTCCGCCTGTGCAACAGAATGACAGAGCAGAACTGAGAAGATTTGACCACCTATAGAAGAAGTTACCCGCTTTTTAAGCTACGATCTTCAGATGCATAACATATGTACGTAGACATATACCTCAGTCACAAGAGCACGAAGACCTTTAAACTTGACATCTTGCATTTCCCTTTTGAATAAAGAAAGAGGAGTGAGGAGTACAGAAAGAAGCAAGAGAGTTGCAGAAACAGGTAAAAGAGGTACAGAAAGAGGGAACACGGGTGCAGACAGAGGCAAGAGAGGTGCAGGCAGGGTGAAGAGGTGTATAGAAAGAGGCAAGAGGTGTGGAGAAACTTGCAAGAGAGGTGCCAAATGAAGCAAGAGCAGTGCAGAAAGAACCAACAGAGGTGCAGAAAGAGGCACGAGAAGTACAGAAAATAGCAACAGAGGGGCAGAAAGAGGCAAGAGAGTTGTAGAAACAGTTAAGAGAGGTGCAGAAAAAGGGAACAGGGGTACAGAAAGAGGCAAGAGAGGTGCATAAAGAGGGACGAAGGGTGCAGAAAGAGGTAAGAGGAGTGCAGAAAGAAGCAAAAGAGATACAGAAAGAAGCACAAGAGGGGTAAAAAGAAGCAACAGAGGTGCAAAAAGAGGTAAGAGAGGTACAGAAAAAGACAAGAGAAGTGAAGAAAGAAGCAAGAGATGTGCAAAAAGAGGTAAGAGGGGTACAAGAGATGTGCAGAAGGAGGCAAAAGGAGTGCAGAAAGAAGCAAGAGATGTGTAGAAAGAAGCAAGATAAGTGCTGAAAGAAGCAACAGATGTACAGAAAGAGGCAAGAGGGGTGCAGGAAGAGGGAAGAGGGGTGCAGAAAGAAGCAAGAGGGGTGGAGAAAATTGCAAGAGAGGTGCCAGAAGAAGCAAGAGCAGTGCAGAAAAAACAACAGAGGTGCAGGAGGAGGCAAGAGAAATACAGAAAGAGGCAAGAGAGGTGCAGAATGAGGCAAGAGAGTTGCAGAAACAGTTAAGAGAGGTGCAGAAAGAAGGAAGCAGGGTACAGAAAGAGACAAGAAAAGTGCAGAAAGAAGCAAGAGAAGTGAAAAAAGAAGCAACAGAGGTGCAGAAAGAGGCAAGAGATGTATAGAAAGAGGGAAGAGTGGTGCAGAAAGAGGCAAGAGGGCTACAGAAATAAGCATAAGAGATGCAGAAAGAAGCAAGAGAAGGGCAGAAAGATGCAACCGAGGTGCAGCGAGAAGCAAGAGGGGTGCAGAAAAAGACAAGAGAAGTGCAGAAAGAAGCCACAGAGGTGCAGATAGAGGCAAGTGGGGTACAGCAAGAGGAAAGAGAAGTGCACACTGAAGCAACAGAGGTGCAAAAGGAGGCGAGAGAAGTTTAGAAACAGGCTAAAGAGGTACAGAAAGCAGCAAGAGCAGTGCAGAAAAAATCAACAGAGGTGCAGAAGGAGGGAAGAAAGAGGCAAAGGGGTGCAGAAATATGAAAGAAAGGTGCATAAAGAAGCAACAGAGTTGCAGAAGGCGACAGGAGAACTGCAGAAAGAGGCACGGGAGTTGCAAGAATAGGCAAAAGGGGTGCAGAAAGAGGGAACAGGTGGGCAGACTAAGGTTGGGGAGGTGTAGAAAGAGGGAAGATGGCTACAGAAAGATGCAAGAGAGATGCAGACATTTGGAACATAGGTGCTGAAAGAAGCAAGAACAGTGCAAAGAAAACAACAGAGGTGTAGAAAGACGCCACAGGGATACAGACAGAGGCAAGGGAAGTACAGGAAAAGGCAAGAGAGGTGCAGAAAGGAGCAGGAAATGTACACACAGAGGCAAGAGGAATATTGAAAAGGGCAAGAGGGGTACAGAAAGAAGCAACAGAGGCGCTTAAAGAGGCAAGAGGGGTGCAGAAAGAGGCAGGAAAAGTGCACAAAGAAGCAACAGAGGAGCAGAAAGAGGCAAGAGAGGCGCAGAAGCAGGCAGGAAAGATGCAGAGAGAGGGAAGAGGGATGCAGAAAGAGGCAAGAGGGATACATAAATTTGCAAGAGCAGTGCAGAAGGAAGCAAGAGAGGTGGACAAAGACGGAAGAGGGATGCATACATTGACAACAGAGGTGCAGAAAGAAGCAAGAGCAGTGCAGAAAGAACCAACAGAGATGCAAAAAGTGGCAAGAGGGGTGTAGAAAGGGGTACGAGAGGTGCAGAAAGAGGTAAGAGGGGTACAGAAAGAGGCAGGAAGGGTGCACAAAGAAGGAAGAGAAGTGCATAAAGAAGCAACAGAGGTGCTAAAAGAGGCAAAAAGGGTGCAGAAAGAGGCAAGAGAAGTGCAGAAAGAAGCAACAGAGGTACAGAAAAAGGCAAGAGTAGTACAGAAAGAGAGAAGAGAGTTATAGAGGCAAGAGAGTTGCACAAAGGCAAGAGTGGTGCCGAAAGAAGCAAAAGAGATGCACAAAGAAGCAAGAGAAGGGCAGAAAGAAGCAACAGAGATGCAAAAAGAGGCAAGAGGGGTGTAGAAAGAAGCAAGTGAGGTGCAGAAAGAGGCAAGAGAGGTACAGAAAGAGGCAAGAGAGGTACAGAAACAAACATGGGAAATGCAAAAAGAGGCAAGAGAATTTCTGAAAGAAGCAACAGAGGTGTAGAACGAAGCAAGAGAAGTGCAGAAAGAGGCAGGTGAATTGCAGAAAGAGGCAATAGGGGAGACAAGTGCAGAAAAAGACAACAGGGGTGCAGAAAGAAGGAAGACAGGTGCAGAAAGAAGCATGAGAAATCCAGAGTGAAGCAACAGGGGTTGATTAAGAGGCAAGAGAAGTGTGGAAAGAAGCAACAGAGGTGCAGAGGGAGGCAAAAGAACTGCAGAAAGAGGCAAGAGAGTTGCAGAAACAGGCGCAACAGGTACAGAAAGAGGGAACAGGGATGCAGACAGAAGCAAGAGCAGTGCAGAAAGAACCAACGTAGGTGCGGAAGGAGGGAAGAGGGGTGCAGAAAGAAGCAAGAGAGATGCAGTAATTTGACAGAGGGGTACAGAAAAAAGCAACAGAGGTGCAGAAGGAGACAAGAAAACTGCAGAAAGAGGCAAGAGAGTTGCAGAAACAGGCAAAAGGGCTAGAAAAAAGAACAGGTGGGCAGAATGAGGCAAGAGAGGTGCGGGAAGAGGAGTGCAGAACGAGGCAAGAGGAATGCATAAATTTAGAACATAGGTGCAGAAAGAAGTAAGAGCAGTGCAGAAAGAACTAACAGAGGTGCAGAAAGAGGCAAGAGCGGTGCAGAAAGATGCAAGAGATGTGCAGAAAGAAGAAATAGGTGCAGGATGATGCAAGACAAGTGCGGAAGCAGGCATGAAAGGCGCAGAAAGAGGATACAGGGGTGTAGAAAGTGGCAAGAGGGATACATACATTTACAAGAGAGGTGCAGAAGAAGAAATAGCAGTGCATAAAGAAACAAGAGCAGAGGTACAGAAAGAGGCAAGGGTGGTACAAAAAGAGGGAAGAGAAGTGTAGAAAGAGACAAAAGAGTTGCACAAAGAGGGAAGAGGGGTGATGAAAGAGGCAAGAGTGGTGCAGAAAGAGGCAATAGGGGTGCAGAAAGAGGCAAGAGAAGTGCAGAACGAAGTAACAAAGGTGCAGAAAAAAGGCAAGGGAAGTGCAGAAAGAAGCAACAGAATTACAGAAAGAGGGAAGAGTGGTGTAAAAAGAGGGAAGAGAGGTATTGAAAAAGGCAAGAGAGTTGCAGAAAGAGGGAAGAGGGGTGAAGAAAGAGGTAAGAGGCGTACAGAAAGATGCAGGTGAGGTACAGAAAGAGGCAACTGGGGTACACAAAGAAGAAAGAGGGGTGTATAATGAGGCAAGAGAAGTGCAGAAAGAAGCAACAGAGGTGCAGAAAGAAGCAAGAGGGGTGCAGAATGAGGCAAGAGAAGTGCAGAAAGAATCAACAGAGGTACAGAAGGAGGCAAGAGAACTGTGGAAAGAGGCATGAGAGTTGCAGAAACAGGAAAAGGGATGCAGTAAGAGGGAACAGGCGTGCAAGATGGGTGCAGAAAGAAGCAACAGAGGTGCAGAAAGAAGAAACTGAGGTGCAGAAAGAGGCAAGAGAAGTGTAGAAAGAGGCACGGCATATGCAGAAACGGGTAAAAGTGGTGCAGAAAGAGGGAACAGGGTTGCAGAAAGAGGCAAGAGAGGTGTAAAAAGAGAGAAGAAGGTTGCAGAAAGAAGCAAGAGGGGTACAGGACGAAACAAGTGAGGTGCAGAAAAAGGCAAGAGAGGTGCAGAAAGAGGCAAGAGAGGTGCAGAAAGGGGAAGAGATGAGCAGAAAGAGCCAAAAGAATTGCAAAAAAAAGAAAGGTGCAAAAAGAAGCAACAGAAATGCAGAAAGAGGCAAGAGAGGTGCAGAAAGAAGCAAGAGTGATTTGCAGACTATTAGTACCAATTTAGTACCCACATTTAGCAATTAGAAACAGGTGACCATTCTAGGTTTGCAAAGGGCCTTCCACCACTCTATAACACTTGTCGCTACATTTTTGCCTATAGCTCTAACTCTTGCAAATACGAAATCTATTATATTGCAAACACTTCTTTAACTAGTAGGTGCGCTTGCAGAGTGGAGGAGAAAGGGTGCTGGGCCTCCGACCAGCGCTCAGGAATTCTGCTGCATAGGAGGTACCAGAAGGGCTTCTTGACCCTCAAAGTCCCTTAGGAGTAAAGTGGACTTTATATCCCATCCCGTAGTCTGCCAGGAGGCGTGTTTGCAGAGTGGTGGAGAAAGGGGGCACGACCTCCGTAGCTGTCTTAGCAATCCTACTGTGTGGGACTTACTGGAGGTAACAAGAGGGGTACTTGGCCCCCAAGGACATCCTTGGGGGCCAACTGCCCATTCTATTACCTCCAGGAAGTACCACACAGCAGGGTTACTAAATATTCATAACAGGCCACGCCCCCTTTGCCCACCACTCTGCAAACGCAATCCCTAACACACTCTTGGATGGGGACTGAAGTCACCTTCGCTGCTGGGGTTCCTTTAGGAACCAACTAGCCTACCTCTTACCTTCAGTAAGCCCCACACAGTGGGAATGGTGAGAGGTAGACACAGGTCACACCCCCTTTCTACACCACTCTGCAAACGCACCCCCTGGTGTGTTCTATGTTGGGGAATTATGTTCCCTTGAGTACTGAGGGTCCCTGGGGGCCAACTAGCCCACCAGGAACCTCCAATAAGCGCCACACAGCTGGATTGCAGAGATGTGGTCCGACGCCACTTCCCCTCTTTACACCACTCTGCAAACACGCCTCTTGGCCCCAGGTCGCTCCCCACGCCGCACGGCTCCTCCTGTTGTGCCCGTGCCTCTGCCCCACTGCTGCCGCTGCCGAGGGTTTGCCACTGGTGTGCCCCTGGTGACTGTGTTGCGCTTTCCACTGTACTGCTAATCTGTTTTCTCCAACTTGGCATTTGTATTTTGTATTTTTGGTTTTCTGTTCTTAGGCGTTCCTTTTTGTGCCCCTGCCCTCTGTGCCCCCCACTCCCCGCTTCCCGCCACTGCTCCCCTGTGGCCCGCCCCTTTTGCCTTTTGTGTCCCGTGCCATCGCCCTTTGGGCGCCCCGCTCCCGCGTCCCAGCTGCTCCTCCCTCCCACTTGGCCTCTTATGGAGGACGACACGGTGAAGCGCAGCGGATGCGCGCAACGGGCTCAGCCCCCGCAACGCCAGAATGCGCTATGACTCAAGCACCCTCCACGCACTCAACCCCGGACGATATCATCCCTGCTGCCAGGCCATCCCGAAGCACACCCCAGGGCCTTTCACCTGCCGGAACTGCAGATACACCAGCATCCAGCCCACCAAACCTAAACCAGAGAACCCAACCACCTCAGATGCATCCTCCTCAACACAGGCTCCGCTCGCAAGCACGCCATCGAACTCTGGGACCTCCTAGACTCCACCGCTCCCGACTTCGCCTTCCTGACATCGTCATAGCCATCCCACAGGGCTACAAGATCTCCCACAGAGACCGCGCCAACAGAGTTGAAGGGGGAATCGCCATCGTCCACAAAGACACCCTCAGAGTCTCGGCTACCACCGACGACACCCTCACCACCGCCGAACACATGCACTTCCAGATCCACACCGACCCCAACATGACCCTCAGGAACACTCATCTACAGACCACCCGGACCACGACCACAGTTTAGCGACACCATCGCCGACCTCGTCAGCACCCACGCCCTCGCCTCCACGGACTACATCCTCCTCGGGGACCTGAACTTCCACCTCGAGAACAACAACGACGCCAACTCCACCGCCCTGATCGACAATCTCGCCAACCTCTGACTCAAACAACTCGTGACAACACCCACCCACACCGCTGGACACACGCTGGACCCCATCTTCTCTGCAAGCCCCCATGTCTCCTTCAACAACACCAACGTTCCCCACTGGACCGACCACAGATGCCTACACTTCACCTTCAGGAAACCCACCACACACCACCACATCCAACAGCTGCCACGTCGCTGCTGGGGAAAGGTCATCAAGGATAAACTGACCACCACCCTCGCCCTGAGACCACCCGCCGACCCCATCGACCCCGACTCCACCGCTACCAACCTTAAACAGTGGATCAACAACTGCGCCAACACCCTGGCCCCCCCCCCAAGATCTCCATAACCAACCACACCAGCAAGAAAGCCGTCTGGTTTACGGAAGACCTCCGGACCTCCAAGCACACCTGTCGGAAGCTAGAGAAGAAATGGCCCCGCGACTGTTCACCAGACAGCCTCACAGCCCACAAGAACGCCACCCGCAGACACCACCAACTCATCAGGACCGCCAAAAGGACCGCCTTCAAGGACCGCCTAGACAACAACGCACACAACACCAAAGAGCTCTTCAGCATCGTGAAAGAACTCTCCAACCCCAGCTCCAACACCAACGACATCACACGACCTGTGCGACTCCCTGGCCGTCTTCTTTCACCGCAACATCACCGACATCCACGACGGCTTCAACTGCGACACCCCCGCACCCACCACCAAGACCACCATCCCCGCGACCTCCACCCGCACCAGTCGCCTGACTGCCTAGTCCAACGTCAGCGACGAAGACACCATCAAAACCATGAACTCCATCCACTCCAGATCCCCATTCGACCCGTGCCCTCACCACGTTTTCAACATTGCCAGCACAACCATCGCACCCCACCTCAACATCTCCTTCGAGACAGCATCCTTCCCGGAAAGCTAGAAACACGCCGAGATCAACGCCCTTCTGAAGAAACCCAAGGCAGACCCCAAAGACCTCAAGAACTTCCGGCCCATCTCCCTGCTTCCGTTCCTGGCAAAAGTGACAGAGAAGATTGTCAACAAACAGCTAACCCACTACCTCGAAGACAACAACTTCCTGGACCCCTCCCAAACCGGCTTCCGCAGCAACCACAGCACCGAGACCGCCCTCATCGCCGCCACCGACGACATCAGGATCCTGATGGACAAAGGAGGAACAGCAGCCGTCATTCTCCTGGACCAGTCAGCTGCCTTCGACACGGTCTGCCACTGCACCCTATCAGCAAGCCTCCATGATGCCGGAATTCAAGAGAAGGTCCTGGCCTGGACCACATCCTTCCTCTCTGGCAGAACCCAGAGCGTCCGCCTCCCACCCTTCCGCTCAAAAACCACGAGATCATCTGCGGCGTCCCTCAAGGATCCTCCCTCAGCCCGACATTGTTCAACATCTAAATGGCACCTCTCGCCCACGTCGCATGACAACACAACCTCAACATCATCTCGTACGCCGACGACACCCAGCTGATCATATTCCTCACCGAAGACCTCCTCACCGCCAAAGCCAACCTTCACAAAGGAATGAAGGCCGTCGCCAACTGGATGAAAGACAGCAGACTGAAGCTGAATTCAGACAAGATGGAGGTCCTCATCCTCGGACCCACCCCATCAGCCTGGAACGACTCCTGGTGGCCCGTATCGCTAGGCAGAGACTCGACTACGGGAACGCCCTCTACTCAGGAACAACAACCAAGCTCCTGAGACGACTACAGCGAATCCAGAACGCCTCGGCACGACTGATCCTCGACGTCCCCGGATGCAGCCACATCACACCCCACCTGAAAAGCCTACACTGGCTCCCCGTCAACAAGAGAATCACCTTCAAACTCCTCACCCATGCACACAAAGCACTACACAACACCGGAACAACATACCTAAACAACCGACTCAGCTTCCACACCCCCACCCGTAACCTCTGCTCTGCGACCCTCGCCCTCGCCACAGTTCCTCGTATCCGGAAAACCACCGCCGGCGGTAGATCCTTCTCCTACCTCGCCACCAAGACCTGGAACACTCTCCCTACCAGCCTACGACAGACCCAGGACCTGCTGGCCTTTAGAATACTTCTCAAGACCTGGCTCTTTGATCAGCAGCAGCCCCCCCCCTCACCTCCAGTGCCTTGGGACCCTCACGGGTATGTAGCGCACTTTACAAATGCTTTGATTGATTGATTGATTGGCGCACTGCTGCTCCTTGGATAAAGTCCACTGGTGTCCTGAGGTCCTCAGGACACAAGAGGACCTCATCGCCCCACCAGGGCGCCCCTTCCCTAGGCCACTATTGGTCCCGGGGACCCCATCCCCTAGGGCCGGCCTGCCGTTTCAAATTTTCTTTTTTTTTTTATTCGCCGTAGGGGGCCGCGTGGCATATAGTACCTAGTAAAGCTATACTATAGGTACCCAGGACCTGCAAATTAAATGCTACTAGTGGGGCCGTTTTCTTCATCCAAACAAGTATTCTGTGATAAAAAAATAGCGTACCAGGTCCAAAAGAAGATTTCATCAACTAATGAATTTAAGTTTCGTAGGACCTGAATCCCTAAGTCCCACCATGGGTTTGTGTTGCTCCAATTCATTGTATCACAATTTTTCACCTTTCCCTTGGGCTTCATTACTTTTTCTTTCGTCTTTCTTCTACTATTTCATGGATTTTGAGCGTGCTAACATTGTGTAAATATTTGTAACTGTGAAATATGCAGTTGGGTGCTATTTGGTACAGTCCAAACTTCATGTTATATGTTTGTAATGTTTGTATGGTCTTAAAATATTTCCGCAATATTCGTGTAAATAACAACATGATTTGCTTCTTGCAAAAAATTGAAAAAGCAACATATGAAGATTAGAAAAAAAAGAAATAAATATTAATTAAGGTTTACAATCACTACGAGTGCCACGTGTGATTGGTATGAATGATGTGGTGACTAAGTGTCAGTACTGGCAGTTTTTGTGTTATTTGACTAGTAGAATTACAGCATATATTTTGCTACCACTTGAGTAGCCCTTTACAAGATGTCCCAGTCCTGCTATTGCAGCCTGTGTGCAGTTTTAAACTACCATTTCAACTTCGCAAAACAAACCATTGGCCAAGTCTAAACATTCCTTTTAATGCATTCAAGTCACCCCTAAGGTAGGGCCTAAACAGTCTAAACAGCCCAAAGGGCGGGTGCAGTGTATTTAGAAAGTTGAACATGTACTTTTCTCTTACATTTGTTTTCACTACTGCAAAGCGTGCCTGTCCCATAGGATAACATTGGGTTACCTTAGTACATTTAATAAATACTAATATTTGATTGGTAACATGTAGAAAAGTCATTTTTTTACTTAAATATATTATAAATTTTAGATCTTCTTTAATGGTAAAGTCAGATTTTAGATTACAATTTTGAAAATGTAACTTTTAGAAAACTGTCATTTTCTTACACTAAACTTTCTCAGGCCTTCTTGGAGTTTCCAGCTGCCTGTTAATTGCGCTCCCATCATGAATGCGTATTGGGCCGAGACAGTGAACAATAGGACCTGCATGTAGCTGGGAGAGGGACATTCTGCTAGGACAGTGGAGCTGCCATTTATGTTTCAAAGGGCTTCTTTCAGCACACTTACAAAGGAACTTGACACCAACCTTTTGTCACCCTAGGCCTCTTGGAGCCTGGGCAGGGGAAGAAAGGGGAAGGAAGGAACATTCCAGAACTAGATAGGGTGGACTAGAAGTTTCCCCTACTTCAAAGGGTGGTATCAGGTATACATATTTGCCCTCCTGAGTCACTCATCAGTACACTAATGTACCTGTGGACATTACAGAAGAAGGACTGCCTTGATCCCCAGAGGACTGTCCTGCTTCTTGAGGTCTGCCTTGTTCCCAGAGGGCTGCCCTGCTGCTTGAGGTCTGTTTTGTTCTTCAGAGGCCTACCCTGCTCTCTGAAAAGGAAGACTAAATGTGCTTCCTTCATCCTAGATTAACCCAAGTGCCTCCAATGGTCAGATGGCTGATATCCTGTTCTCAGCTACAGGGACAGAACGTGCTCCAGCCCTCCCGCCAACTGCCTAGCTGGCCTGCTGCTAGTCACCCTTCCTGGACCTGCAACTGGATCCACCTGAACCTGAGTCGTGTGGGTCTCTGCTTCAGTGAGTTCCTGATTCCCAAGAGGTGCCACCTCAGATCTTGGACTCGGCTCGCATAAGTTGAGGTCTTCCTGTGAAATCCAGATGTTTTGAACTCTGCATGTCGGACTTTGAGAATGTAACAATTTCAGCAGGACTAACCTGGTCCCTGCGTTTGGACCGCTTTCATCAAAATCTGCTGAACTTGTGACTTTGGGGCTGATTAGGATAGCGGGGAGACTACCACCGACTGGTGGCGGTCTCCCCGCCATCCTAAGCAGCTTTCCCACCCACCAGATTGTGATGGCCTGTGGGACCCCTGACACTATATCTGGCGGTGCCCATCTCTGGTAGGGTGGCGGGCAGATGTAAGTCCGCAATCCTAATCAGGCCCTTTGTCCTGAGCTAAAGTGACCAGATGCCTACAGTTAGCGCTTTTTGCGACAATTTTTAATGTAAACCCTTATAATTGAAAATGTCTAGTTCGACTGGTTTGATTTTTTTAAATTTTTATCTCATTTTATTTATAAAATGTACTCTCATTTTCTATATTGATGTGTTCACTTTATTACTGTTTGTGCAATGCAAACATACTTATACTTAACACAGTGCCTCCAATGTAAGCCTGACTGCTTTTGTGCCATGCTACCAGAGGGTTGAGCACAGGTTAATTACTTTTGTGGTTCACCCTTACAAGGACTGTGGTTGTTGCGTGAGAAGGGTTAAACTCCCCCCCAATCAAAAACCCAATTTTCTACACTGTGCCTGAAAAATGTGATGTAGAATTCTAAACTTCAAATGAATGTACACTAAAGTTACAAATAATTCAACAATGACTTCGCAACCAAGGACCATATAAATTAGTTGTGCAAAAAAAAAAAACATTTCCTTCACATTGTCTTGTACCAGGATACATTCCAGAGCACTCTTGCAATTACATGATTTATGCAAATTTGAAAACAGTATGTGGGATGTTTATGGAATAGAGTATGTTCCATAATCCTAACACATAGTTCAATGTGTAGAAGGATTTTAATAGCTGAAGGGGGCAGTTTGAGCTTATATTTCTTTAAGCACTTTTATACTGGTTGGAACAGTGAACAATCAGAGTGTTTCCAGAGCTCTGTTCCATCTCCATTTAAAACAACACTTTAGCTTTTAGACATTAACTGCAGTCCATACACAAATTCTCTTGGCATGTACTGAGACTGGGTAGATCAGAGGTAAAATACTTTATGGTTACTAAACTCTTTTAACCTGCCACACCCCCTGGTTTAAATAAAAGAAATAATAATGAAACAATAAAAAATGTTTAGTTTTGAGCTCACATCAATTATTGATTATCAGACTTTTATGTATCCTGCCATAATATTTTTAATTTTCAGCATATTTTTTCATCAAGAATAGGAAAGCTGAAGATTGTATCATGGATCTGTGGTAAAGAACAGATTACCCAAAGACACCCTTCAATGAGAAATACCATGCAAGGATCAAAAACAAAACTCAAAATTGAGATGTTCCAGAGACCAATTGAAGACATTTCTGCAAAACTGGTGTAGTGCTCTTTTACTTCGTTTAGTGGAGTTCTGAAACAGCATCAGTCTTTTATGCTTTCAGAGCAGAATGGACAGATTAAAACATAACAGACTGTGAGCCTGATTTGGATGTCGGTCAGAGAGCCTTTGACCGGATCCATGTTAAAATATCGATACTAAAAATATAGATGAAAAAAATATCGATGTAAAAATATCGATAACCAAAATATCGACTCCCTATACTTAAAAAGGTAAGTACAGTAATATTGATTCAAAAATATCGATCTAAAAAATATAGGTGTAAAAAATATCGACTTTAAAAAATAACATAACAAATTAAATTAATGAAATAACATTGTTATTATTAACAAATTATATTAATTTTAATATATATTTTAACTAATTATAAAAAAAACTAAATTAAATTAATATAAACACAAAAAAGTGTACATATACATATATTTACTTAAATACATGTTATTAACTATTATCTTTATTTAATTTATAAACTTTATTAATTATATAAAAATAAAATAAAAACATATATAAATAATTTAAAATAAATACAAATATTTAATATATTCTATATTTATTTAACACATTAATCTATTAAAAAATACATACATTCAATAACAAAATAAAAACATTAATAGTTAAAACGTTAGATAATGGGAGGGTAAAAATTACTATTCCTACTCCAGTGAGTGCAACAGTAGGGAAAGCACTGGATAGCGGAGGGGTAAAATTCACTATTCCCACTGCATTGTGTGCAACAGTAGGGAAAGCGCAGGATAGCGTAGGGGTAAAATGTACTATTCCCACTCCAGTGAGTGCAACAGTAGGGAAAACGCTGGATAGCGTAGGGGTAAAAATTACTACTCCCAATCCAGTGAGAGCAACAGTAGGGAAAGCGCTGGATAGCGGGGGGGTAACATTTACTATTCCCATTCCAGTGAGTTCAACTGTAGGGAAAGCGCTGGATAGCATAGAGGTAAAATGTACTATTCCCACTCCAGTGAGTGCAACAGTAGGGAAAGCGCTGGATAGCGTAGGGGTAAAAATTACTATTTCCACTCCAGTGAGTGCAATAGTAGGGAAAGCGCTGGATAGTGGAGGGGTAAAATGTACTATTCCCACTCTAGTGAGTGCAACAGTAGGGAAAATGCTGGATAGCGTAGAGGTAAAATTTACTATTCCTACCCCAGTGAGTGCAACAGTAGGGAAAGCGCTGGATAGCGTAGGGGTAAAATTTACTATTCCCAATCCAGAGAGTGCAACAGTAGGGAAAGCGCTGGATAGCATAGTGGTAAAAATTACTAATCCCACTCCAGTGAGTGCAACAGTAGGGAAAGCGCTGGATAGCGTAGGGGTAAAAAGTTACTATTCCCACTCCAGTGAGTGCAACAGTAGGGAAAGCGCGGGATCCCAAAACAATAAGAAATAAAAATATCAACATTTTCATTAAATTTAATTTCTAATGTTAACATAATTAATATATAAATATAAATATATTATTATTAAAAAAGATACAAAATAATTAGTTAGCTCTATAAACTCCACAACAAGCACCTAAAATGAATTACACAATTACATTTAATAATTACTAATTAATTAATGAAAATAATATTTTTTATATTTATTAATTAATAAACAATGAATTACATACCAGTTTTCACACCATTTACACATATAAACACCACAACACACGCCTAAAATTAATTACACAATTACAATTAATAATTATTACTAAATAATTAATAGAAATTAATTTTAAACTATTTAATAATAAATCAATAAAAAATTAATTAGTTACCACCCTTCACACCATTTACATATATAAACACCACAACATGCACCTAAAATAAATTAAACAATTAACATAATTAATTATTAATTGACTAATTGAAATTAGTTAACAACTAATTATTAAACTATAATTAATCAATAAATTAACACATTAATTAATCAATACATTTTACATAATTAAATTACTTCCCACCCTATTCCCCTATAAACCCACAACCCGCTACGGAACTAATAACGCAAAATTAAACTTAAAATAAATTAATAAGTAGAAAAATTCTAAATGACAAACAATTCTTATTAAAAACACTAAAATACATAACATTATTAATAAATCGATATTTTATTTAACTATATTTTTTAAACAATATTTATTACAATGATATTTTTGTAATCAATATTACTTACCTGTCAGTCGATATTCTTGTCATCTATATTTTTGTTGTCATTTCTTCCAAACGATATTTCTGCGGCGGAATTATTGTCCCACAATCTTTCCCTGTCGATATTCATGCTCTGCACCCCTTCGACCAGCAGTCGCAGACTCTCTGCCCGACATCCTGAGGTTTCCCTTTGAACGCCTTATTTTGATTACGGTGGTTGGATGAAAAACCACAAGGGGATTCCGCTCCTCTTCCGGCAGGCTCTGTGAGCCCATCGGAACAGGAGCAGGATAGTAATCCCCTCAATGGCGGCAGAGCCAGGCTTGGCTCCGCCGTCGGGATTTCGATGGCGGTTTCTGATAGCCAATCCATGTCGGCCTTTCCAACATTGATTGGCTGTCGGAAACTGACTTTGGGGGGCCCTTACCACGGCCCCCTTCCTGCCTAGCCCTCCACATATGTCTCAACATCCCTGCACTGTGTATAACGCAACGTAAAGTGCCCGCCACATGGTGCAGGGATGTTCACAACTTCCATTTTTCAATGGGAGTTTGAGATGCAAGCAGTTTCCGCCTGCCACGCCAGCTCCCATTGAGAAATGGAAGTTTCCAACCGCACTATGTGTAGTCGCATCGCAATCAGGTGTTTGGAACACCCAACCTATGGCCCGGAAGTTCCCTCACCGAAATGGTGTCGGTCAGAGGCAACTCCAACCAACATCGTAATGAGGGCCAATATTTCTAAATGTGACTATTGGTCATTCCAGGCCTTATCTGCAGCACCACACTATCTTCAAACAAAATCAGCTGGAAAAATCATGTAAGTTACTTGAAGGGTATCCACTTTTATAATGTAAATATTTGGTACTGGTGATTTACCAAGATGCTGAAAAGTGTTGCTATAAGGTATGTTATGTCATATCCAGTCCACACTGTGCTTCATTTATGCACAGTATTTTTGGTTCCTGTCACAATATTTTGGCAGAGTTGCTTTATCAGTGAGGGAAAACAGATTAACCTCTTAACTGCTGAGGCGTTTCCACCCCAGTGCTGAGCCCTTTTTTGGCTATTTGGGATCTACCTCCATAAAATCTTTTCAACTTAGGTATCGGCACCAAATTTGTGTCCTTTATCCCCCAACATCATGGAAATTATAAGGGTACTCAGGATTGCTTACATTTGGAAGGCACACATGATATAAAATACAAGTGGTAATAACAAATGTTCTACTTACTATTCTGTGTTTCCACATGTCTTCCGTTAACAATGGTACCCCACTTGTTTGGTTGGGCCTAGCACCTACAACACAATACATCCCAAAATCTCCATATGAAAGCATGATATTTTACCCAGCTGAATCCAAGCTTTTTTTGCCACATGCAAAGCTATGGATTTTGGGGCTCTAGCTCAGCCTGCAACCAGTACCACCTACCATAGCCAGACATTTCTGAAACCTAAACACCCAGGGGTGTCTAGAGTGGTTTGACTTGTGTGTTTCCAGCAAGGTTTTATTACCCAGAAGCCCACACAAATCCGAAACTGTGCCAAGGAACACCCATTTTCTTCACATTACTGTGAGGCAGAGCTTAATTTGTAAAATATTAAGTGCCAGGGATCTGACCAGGAGGCCACTGCAGCTTGCACGACCCATCGCCCTTGTCGTCACTGCCAAAACAACTACTAACCATGTAAATGCAACAGTTTAGATTATTCCAGGTCCCCAAAGCTAAAGGAATGGATGGATGGGGAGGCAGGTATGAGCAATTTTAAAAAAAACGTTGTTTTGCTCACCTCTAAATTAGATGAGCAGCGCCACCATGTGGTAGTCTGTTCTAAATATGGTGTCGACAATTAGGTGCCGGTGCAGAGCACCAGAAACCAATTAAGTGCTGAGCACCGGAAAGCACTGGCTCAAATCAAGCACTGCTGTATGGGCAAGTTGTGGAATCTGTAGGAAGCCTCAAATTTCCCACCACATAATATTCCCACAGGTATCCAGATAAAGAGTTACCTCATTTGTTAGGTTGGGCCTTGAGCCCACAACAGTAAAAGGCCCAATACACATCATGGACAGATCACATTTTTCTACCCAAAAAACAGCCCTTTTCTGCAGTGTTGGTGGTTGTAGAATTTGGGTCAACTGGAATAGGCCAAAATGCAATGTGAGACATCAACATTTCCTTTTGCCTTACATGGATGCCATGATATATGCTTTCCTAAAATGCCCTGCAAACCTCTTTGACTAAAATCATGCATTTTCATTGAATTTCTGTGATGCAAACTTCCAGAATCGGCAGGGATCTACAAAATCCCAATCACCCATTACTTTCCCACTACCCCAGATATAAACCCAACCCAACTTGTGTGGCTGGACCTGGCACCCACGACAGAAATTAATCCAACAAGGCTCCCCCTTAAGAACTAAAACCCTGGGATCTAGTGGGCGTTTTTGCTCTCCCCAGCCGGGAAGCAGGCTAGAGCTAAATACCTATTGTATGTCTCTGGAGGAGGAGCAGAAAGAATTTCATTTGCTGTGGAAGGTGGGTACACTAGCCCATTGCCAGGACGGGTCCCTCCCCCTCGACAAAACGTAATCCTTGGTGTCTAGTGGCAGAAAGACTTATTCGCTTGTGATGTGCACTAGCCCATTGCCAGGTGGGCCGCTCCTCCCTTAAGACCATGGGATCACCATCCTATGGTACAAATAAGCGTTATGATGTGACTAGCACTAACCATGTCGTAGTTTGCTATATCTTATGGTGGGTAACACAGACAATGGGAGACTGGAAGGTGGGATGGAAGAAGCAAAATGGACAATGGGATGGTGGGGTGCGAGGAAAGGTTTCAGTGATTTACACCTTTGGTAGCCGCGGCACAGAGAAGAGAGTCTTAACTTAAGGAAATGCATAAAGCATTTACAAGTATGAAAACACAAATCAATACAAATTCTACTATAATTGATGAAAAATAGAGAATACATTAGGGTAGAAAAAGACATGAAAATGATAAAAATCCATTAAGGGTCACTGGAGATGTGAAATTTTAAACTAAAATAGCAACAAAAGCGTTAAGGGCCAACCATGGTAATCTGCTTGTCAGAAGTTTCACCTTTGGACTTTGGGCCCGATTATGATTCTGGTTGGACGAGCGTCCCACCGGCAACAATGTGGTAAAGGGACTGGCCGACTGGTAGTCGGAAACATGCCTCCCTGCATTGATGCTTGTGCTGCGGCCCAGAAAAGAGCCATTGCACAAGCAGCAATGCCAAAAGGCATTTAAACATCCCTGCATCCCGGTGCCTGTCACAAGCGGCATGGATGTTTGTCGGGGCACCTTTGGCCTCAGAGGGATTAAGGTCCTGCTATGGCCCACCAAAGTCCCTTTCCATCTGTTACCCAGAGGCAAAACACCTTTGTCGGATTGACTTGGCAGATTTGCCTCGGTTTTCCGGAAGTCCAAGGAGCCAAAAAGTCAATAGTGCCAGGTTTTTCAGGATGGTACTTGGAGTAGAGATGGAGAAAGCACATGGTCCAGCGACCTCAGGAACAGCACTTGGGGGTCAAGACTAATTCAGCAAGCATGAGCCACCACCAGGGTCAAGGGCAGTTCCAGTTGGAACTGGTCATCTGGGCTCTTCAGGAAAATGGGCTTCCTGCACCATTTTGTAGCCCTATAACTTAACAGTAAGTCATCCAAAAAACCCTTGGAGTCAGCTACTTTGTCTTGGGAACAAGTGGGAGCAGGTTCAACCCATCAGGTATGTTCACAGGTCTCAACAGCAGGCGCAGTATTTCTTCTATCTTTCATGAGCCCAGTAATGTTCTGAAGAGGGCTCAAAGGGGGACACATTTATGCTTGGTACTAGCTTGTGGGTGTGAGAGACTCTTGGCCCCTCCTCCCTGACCAGTAGAGAACATGTTCCCAGAGGTATCCCTACCCTCTTTTGAAGCCCTCCTGTGTACTCAGATGAAAACAATCCCATAGTGCCCCTCTCTGTCCAGATCCAATATGGTGAAAGCCTTCTTCCCTTGTGCACAGGCTGTGCGCCCATGTCAGATGTGTGGCCAGGTAAATGAGCAACAACTCCTCTGTAGTCCCTGCGGAACAGTTCTGGGGCAGCTCCTCTCCCACTGGGATTGATGCCTGCCTAAATGGTGGAACAAAGAAGAGCTATGCCTAGGTGTCCGCTAAGAATGGTCTGTGACAGTGTAGGCCTCTTTATAATTAATCTAGTTCCTGGGTGTAGCATTCTCCCCAGCCTGGGTACCTGCTGTAAAATCTGACCTTGGTTTCTGCAGAAGCAATAAGTAGTTCACAACTTCACACACCACCGAGACAGCCCAACACAAGCCAAAGTCAACTTAGGTTAAATGGGGTCAGAGGGGATGGGAAGAAAAAGAACACAGGTCACATGGAGTTAATCAGTGAATCTTTTATGTTTTATACAGCATGTGGTATATTACTTCATTACCGGTGTAAGAATACATGAGTAAATCCCCTCTTCCATAAATTAGGCAAAAGACTGTATCTAATGAAGTATAACTCAATCTAGGGAAACAAAATAAAGAGTAAGGGTTTTACGGAGCAACCAGAAACTTACACAGCCTGTCCCTATTAACATGTGTGAGAATTTAGGGTTCACTGAGAAAATATCCACCCCCAAAATATCTCCTTACCACAAAATAATGATCAAAATATCGATGTCAAAAATATCGTCATCCTATACTTAAAATGGTAAGTACAAAAATATTGGGAAAAATATTCTTGTAATAAATATTGTTGTATTAAATATCGTTTTTTAAAATATATATAAATTAAAATAATAAGTATTAAATATATTAAATAGTAACATGCACGTGATCGTCATTACAATCAAAACCCCCAACAGGCCTCAGGGGTCTCCCACGGCAAAAATAATAAATGGGAAATCCCTCTGCAGTCTGCAGCAGAGGGATTTTCCGTGCCTGTACTCATGACGTAATGGTTCAGTCATGAGTACAGGAGCACTGGTGCTCATGATGGAACCATTCCGTCATGAGCACCCAAGGTGGGTAATAAAAGGACACTGGCATTTTCATTCAGTTGCATTTCATTGCCTTACGCGTTTCAGAACAGGCAGCTCCTTGGTCACAGGCTCCATGATACTGCACAGAAATGGTGAAAAAGCACTTCTATCTGCATGTCCATTTAATTATCCCTCAGTGGGCGTCGCAGGTGAGTTAAACTAAGTATTGCATGTTGGAATCAGTAGTGCACTTTCAAAATTCCTTTACCTTTAGTAGGTTTCTGTGCTGTAGCAAAATGTTCATTTAATTCACAAGCCCTCCAGTGGGTAATATCAACATCTTTAGAAAAAAAACATTCTAAATAAACTTATCTTAGCAAAAATATTCTACACATTAAAAATATTAATAATAACAAAAGTAAAAATTTTAAATAAACACAAACATAAGAATATAAATGATGACAATATAAAATAAAATATCAAATTGAATACATATACTATTACCGCTAAAATGTATACAAAACTATGCAAACTATTATGTTAAATATATAAAAAATGTACTACGTCCACACAATGCAAAAATAAAAAACTGGGTAAATGTTACAAATCTCCCTCCAGTAAATGCAACAGTAGGTAAAGTGTTGGATTGTGGATCGGTAAAATGTACTATTCCCACTCCAATTAATAAAACACTAGGTAAAGGGTTGGATTGCAGATGGATAAAATGTACTATTCCCACTGCAGTCAGTACAAAAGTAGTGAAAGTGTTGGATTTTGGAGGGATCAAATTTCCTATTCCCATTCTGAGTGCAACAGTGTGGCCACTGATTGGTGGTAGAGCACAGTCAAAAACGCCCCTATTGAGAAATCACTACTGATAATTTATAAGAAATTTCTATGACCCTCATAAAGAGTAACATGGTAAAAGAGCCCGGTAATTTCACTTCATATATTACTGATTACATCAATAATGGTGATGCTATGTCACAGTATTACCAGGGATTCAAACCATGATCCCCCTATGGAACATGTTAGAATCCGTGCAATGCCCTGTCAATTCGTAATCCCATTGCAATTACTAATGGACAAAGTCGTCAATATTTTCCCTGGGAAAACATGCAGTATTACAACTGGGAATACTTGTAGTGGTAATCTGCATATCTTGCATCTGCTGATGTTGCTGGTAATTCCCATTATAGGAATTATTGGAGTTAATACCTACACCCGCAAAAGATAATAATATACACATCTCAGTTAGGACAGTGAGTTATATTAACTGCTAATAATATTTTAGTTTAATTTCATAATTGTCACTATATGTGAAAAAGAAACGCCTTTTACAAAATGATGAGATGGTGTCCATCGCACACTCTGGTTTGCAATGAATTATGTAAATGTTTAGTCAAATTCAATATGTTGTGAAATTATTTGGGGAACAATATATGAAAGGCACATCATTCAAGCAGTTCCATTTAGCTTAAATGTAATGTATTTGTGAAAGCCTGACGAAAGATTAGGGAAAAAGAACAATTGATGGACAGAATGCAGAACAATGTCATACATTCACCCCAGTACAGAGATCTGGGCTTAAAGCCATAGTTTTTTTTCTCACCATTCCATTCCAGTTTGGACCCAGCCATATGCAAATCAGTCTTGACCCTGCGCCCAATGGGAACAGTCCAGCCCAAACTGCCAGGCCAGAACCTCCCTGAACTGGATACAAGCGTCCTAGGACAGGTTTCGGGCTTTCAGCTCTCATCAGCCAGGATAACTTGACTCCAGTGGCATGGAGAGCACGAGGCCCACGTCTGGGCATACCCGTCCCACTCGGGGTGATGAATGCAAATAGAACAACTGATGGACAGAATGCAGAAAAATGTCATACGTTCACCCCAGTACAGAGATCTGGGCCTAAATCTATCCTTTTTTGCTCAACATGCCATTCCAATTTGGATCCAGCCATATGCAAATCAGTCTTGACCATGCGCCCAATGGGAACCAAACTGACGAAATATTCAGAGCATACATGCCCACTACCCCGTAGTGTTATCCGCTGCCTGTTTAGACTCTAGATTAAAACCTGGATAAAACAGCACCAACAGTGTAAACAAACACCCTGCTCACTATGGAAGGCTACTATTAAAATGGAAACTTTAGTGGAGTAAAACTCAGCGGCGGGGCATCATAACCCCCTGCCCACAGAGGAAAACGTAAATAAAATCTTAATAAAACAGTATGATTATCATTTTATTTTTCTTCACAGCGGGCAGCGAGTTTTGTGGATGGGGCCATCATGACGAAAGCGGCAGGGGGATGAGGCAGAGTAGTGGTGGGCACAGCTGTCAGTGTGCATGTTGGTTTAGCCGGCCGTCTTAGAATGGCCAGACCGACATGTGCACTGACATCTCTCCAATCCAGTTGCGTAGCTGGATGGAAAACAACAGCAGACACAGGCGCCCAACTCCCGATGGAGAGCAAAACGAGCCCGCTCGGCCCAATCCCGACGCTGCTCTCATGGGTATTACGACAATGAGAACAGCGTCTTGATTGACCGTAGGGGAGCCTAGCAGCCTCGGCCTGTGACCAGTGGAGTAGCGAGCATGAGGGACGGAAAGCAGCAGGTGTTTTTTTTTGTTCTTTTGTTACACCACCAAACACCCCCGTCCACCACCTTACCCCACTTCAGCCACATGAAGTTATGCCATGTAAATCATTTAAATCTGCACAACGGACTAACAGTTGCAAAGAAACATTAGTTTGGTTTTATTTACCGTCCGCCGTTCATTAACTATTCGTGTTGGAAAAACAGGAATAATTTTACAATGAGGGTGATATGGTTGGCGCTGTGGTGGTGCAAAATATAATCTGTGCAAGGTACACAGTATGTTAGGAAGATGCTACGTTTTGACTGCGTCAGTGGGGGGCTTCTGTAAGCCGAACTATATGTAGGGCAAGCGCTCTAAAAAACACAAATACATCTTTTATTTATGTACTTGTTAGATAGTGACGTAGTAAACATGGACATGGGTGAAGTACGGGGTAAGTTTATTTTGCTTTTTAATCTACATAAGTATTATCAGCAAGGAAATAATGGGTTTCATCAGGACAAACTGTAAAAAATGTATCTCTAAATATTCTAGATATTTTTTCTAAAGAGGTCGTATGTTTAGGAATTAATTATGTGCCGAAATATAAAAAATCATCTGATAGTTATGTGAAAGAAAAAGAAGCTGCAGATTCCCATAAATTGTAGAACACTGGCTACTCCCGCAGCTGTGTTTTGAATGAAATAACATTACAGTGCTGACGTTTCACTAAAAATACCTTCCGTAAGCCTGGAAAGAATGCTCCCAGGCAACTATGCCACCTCTCCGGATTCAAGAATCGGAACTCAACATATCAGAGAAGGAACACAAATTAGGTCACTGGTGTGGCTTTAGAAATATTCGTAAAGGCATTTAAAAAGACCAAGAACAAAATGTAGACACGGTACCAAACACTGCAGTGCGGGCCAACTTCTTGTATTTCAAAATATAAAAGGAAACCACTGCGTAAGCACCTTGTACTGAAGAAGGCTACTGCTGGTGTGCAATGCTGCATGTTCTATCTACATAACCTATGATCGTCCTTCACAAATACTTCCATCAGAGAAATCTCAGAATAGTTCAGTTATGGGTCTGGCCCGACTGCTTTAGTTGTTCACTAGATGTCTTGTAAAAGATAAACGGAGAGTAGGCTTTAGGTCAGGCCTCCTCAGGCAGTGGTTGCTTTGCACCACCCCAGGCAGGCATTGCTTAGCGACAGTGCAGTTGACACAATGGACCAACTGAGAAGAGTATTTCTCTCCCACTATTACTCTTTTGCTTGGACAGGGTGCATACCAGGGCCGGACTGGCCGCAGCAGGCACCGGGCATTTCCTCGGTGAGCTGGAGAGGTGGGGGCCTGTTTTGTTCCTGTGGGGGGCTGGTTTTGTCACTGTGGGCCGATTTTGCAGTAGCGCTGCAATATCAGCCTCCTGCAATAAAAGCGGGAGCAGTGCTTCTTGCGAGCACACCTCCCCCTTCTCTCCCCCCCCCACCCCCCCCCCCCCGATCCCAGGGCTGGTCGAGCACCAATCTGCCAGGACTGGTGTCACATGGGGAAATTGTCATCTTCACTAAGTTAGCATGTGCACGTTGCAGCTTGCCTTATGCTTTACGCTCTTTACTACACATCTTTATTTTTTGCAATATTTTCTATGGCTGCTTTCACATGAGAACTCATTGATGTGAAGGGGTGAGTGCATTACCTCAAGTGTAAATGCATCCCTGCATTTGGGCACACTATAATGGTTCGTTTGTCAAGAGACATTCAATTCCAAAGGATAATTGTATGAGTTCAAGAAATCCACAGTTTATTCATCATATAATTCAAACTGATATGTTCTCAGTAATTCGGTAATCATATTAATTTTCCACTTTCAATGGTGACATTCATGTTAAATGTACGAGCTCCGATGCATTTCGAGCCCATTGGCTCTTTGTCAAGGAGCACTGTAAAGAAAAAGAAAAATAACGTACTCATCGGTGTGTCCTACATCAAGTCTGTAGATTACATCATGTCTTTAAATTACATTAAATTATAAACAAACATTGGGGTTTCATGCGTCCCGGGGTGTGCTGTGTCATGCTTGGGACCTCCTAGGTGCAGAAGTGTTAAATATGTGTAACAGCTAAGTCTGAAAAAACGAGGTGCACATAGTAGTTTGTCGTCGGGCATTGAAACGAGTGAAGGAGCATTGGTCACGAACAGAGGAATAAGTCCAAAGAAAAACCCGGTGTGTGGAAGATTACGATAGCATGCTCATGCAAGGATCATGGTCCGTGTGCAGTTCAAGACTCACGGTTAACGATCGCGGTACATTCCTCCGATCAGGTGATCTGGAATGACAAGTGAAAGCACGGACGTTAAAGAAACGTGGTGCCGACGTAGGTGTAATTAATTCGAGGGAAGTGAAGGGAAGACTTACTGGGTGGATTAGAAGTGGTCGTGAGTCCGCTTTCGATTTCTATCACTACCCACCCCAGTTAACCTGAGCACTTCGAACTTTCCCGCGAGTGATCCATACGGAACTTTTGCGGACTCTGCAACTTCATCAGCCTTCCTCACGACCACTTCTAATCCACCCAGTAAGTCTTCCCTTCACTTCCCTCGAATTAATTACACCTACGTCGGCACCACGTTTCTTTAACGTCCGTGCTTTCACTTGTCATTCCAGATCACCTGATCGGAGGAATGTACCGCAATCGTTAACCGTGAGTCTTGAACTGCACACGGACCATGATCCTTGCATGAGCATGCTATCGTAATCTTCCACACACCGGGTTTTTCTTTGGACTTATTTCTCTGTTCGTGACCAATGCTCCTTCACTCGTTTCAATGCCCGACGACAAACTACTATGTGCACCTCGTTTTTTCAGACTTAGCTGTTACACATATTTAACACTTCTGCACCTAGGAGGTCCCAAGCATGACACAGCACACCCCGGGACGCATGAAACCCCAATGTTTGTTTATAATTTAATGTAATTTAAAGACATGATGTAATCTACAGACTTGATGTAGGACACACCGATGAGTACGTTATTTTGCTTTTTCTTTACAGTGCTCCTTGACAAAGAGCCAATGGGCTCGAAATGCATCGGAGCTCGTACATTTAACATGAATGTCACCATTGAAAGTGGAAAATTAATATGATTACAGAATTACTGAGACCATATCAGTTTGAATTATATGATGAATAAACTGTGGATTTCTTGAACTCATACAATTATCCTTTGGAATTGAATGTCTCTTGACAAACGAACCATTATAGTGTGCCCAAATGCAGGGATGCATTTACACTTGAGGTAATGCACTCACCCCTTCATTGACTACTTGGCGTACCTGGACAGTTACGTTACCTGCTGGTGCACCTTAAAACTTCTCGAATTGCAAAGCCTTCCACTATAATCTCCCTTATCAGCCAGGTTGTGCGCCGTGCCAACACCTTTCTTTATATTGACAACTCATTGATGTGTTCACTCTGTGCAAGGTCCTGGGATTTTGACGGATCATTATGTGCAAGGTCGAACAACAATGCCTCTTGTTATTTTGTTCTGGCAGGCCTTAGCACTTAGACAAAACATACCGATACTGTTGTTGTTTGGGCAATGTACTTTGGTTTTTAGTGGAATACATGAATAGGTAACACACTAGGAGAGGGACCTTTCTAGGGAGAAGAGCGAGACAGCACCTAGAATGCAGATCCCTCACCTATAGGCTAAGGAATGGGATCTGCTGACAAAGCCCAGAGATCTTCTAATATATAATAATACTGCTTCATAGCAAGGGGAGGGAGGTTAGTCTACATCACTTACATACAACACTGATTCATATACACAGAAGTGTCATACAATTTATGTCACGTGCGATTCAAGTGGCTCTGGCTGGAGCCGCTCCCCTGTCACCAGGACATGGTGGTGGTCTTGTTATTTGTCCTGTCATGATTAATTCAATGATGGGCAAAAGTCCTCAAATCTGAGATGACTTGCAATTTTGGCTGTCACAAAAATTTGAACAACTTGAAGCTGCTTTCCACATACGACTCCTGTAGAACAACACAGGATCCTTACAATGAGTTTGCAGAATGGTTTGATTCCCTCTTTAGGTGACTGCACCACCTAGGGGACGGAGTTTGCTTCAGTGCATACACTGTGGTTTTGCACCCCCTCCATGAGTGTTCTACTGAGCGTTCAGAAAAAGGTACAAGATGAACACCGGGCTGGTCCAGCCTTGGATTTGGGGATGAAGTTAGTGGGAAAACACCCTCTTGTCTCCGATATGATTTTGGCCAACATAAACCTTGAAGCGGTTTGCTTACAAGTACGCCAACCCCTTGCAGCGGAAATGGATCAGCAATGACAGTTGCCGATTATCACAGCAGATGTATAAATGTAGTGTGTTTATCTAGGTACCTATATTGATACTCCTATTTCTGACCCATGTCCGGTTATTAATTCACTAATGTCCATACATCGGCACAGAAACCCGTTTTCAGATTAGGTCATAGCGCATGCTGTCACATTAAGCAAGCACTATCCCTCCAGCTCCCTAGAAAGCACAACGAGTTCTCAAAACAAATCAAACCTCCAGCAGACCTGGGAAATCCCCGCAGCCATTGTTTTGATTTCGCTCGAGAACTCCTGCAAAGAATGTAAGAACGACCAGTCCTTATGACATTCTTGCTGACGTCTTATGTCCTTCCTTACGTCAAACACGGCACCTTTCAGGTAAGCATGAGCGCTAAATCCGCTCCGCTCGCGGATTCCGCAAATTTTCGGTAAATTCGCGATCCGCGAACTCTCGCGAATTTACCGAAAATTCGCAATCCGCGAGCGGCGGATTCCTAGGTCAAAAGTTCACGCCTTGATGGCCTGTTGTTGTAACTATTTTACGATGGCGCCGGCAAGCTGCCAGCGCCATCGTAAAATAGTTACTAAATTAGCTTCAACAGGAAGCTCGAATAGATAAAATCAAGCAGGCGCTCGTGCATCTGCTTTATTTTATCTATTAGAGCTTCCTGTTGAAGCTAATGTGGCAACTATTTTAGGGTGGCGCTGGCAGCTTGCCGGCGCCATCGTAAAATAGTTAACAGGCCAGGCAGCTGTGCCCTCTTCCCAAAACGGTGGCGTCTTCTTGAATAAATATGAAGGGCAGGGTTCCTTCATTTTTCTTAACATGTGCGCACTATTATGCATATGAGTGTTCGCAACATTTACATTTAGATGCCAATTTCATACAATTTTTATTTTTTATATTATTTTCCAATGTGATTTATGTAGTTGTGTGTAATGTAAAGCTCCATAGTCATTATTCTTTTTTTATTCGTTTTTATTTTTGGTTCAAAATAGATCTATTACCTGCCTCCAATGCAACTTTATTGAATTGAACATGACTTAATCTTTTGTAGGTGTGCCCTAGTTGAAGCTTAAATTCAGTGACTCATTTATCGGCCCCAAAAACAATCGTGAGCGATGTCAAGGCTGGGCAGCTGTCTCTGATCGGTATCTGACCTTTTATACACACAAGAGGCATGTGCACTCGCATGGAAGCCCCGCCCCAAATCCGCAATTACAAAAATCCCCAAATACGCGCATTTTGCGGATCCACGATCCGTGAATACGCAAATTCGTGAATCGTGGATCCGCAAAATCCGCCCATGCTTACTTTCAGGTATAAATATACCGACGCTGCCCTAAGCTAAGACGCGGTGGTGACGAGCTTGGAGCAGCGCTACTTGCCGGAGAGCCCAGCTGATGCAGAAAAGCCCACGGACGCTGCCCCTCCCTTTTGACGCGCTGAGAGAGACGCTGCCTTTTCTCCTGCCGAGAAATCCAGCCTCCGGCGTTTCCAGCCGCCCTCGCGGGTAACTGGGATATCGAGTCCTGAAACAGAGATACCAACCCTCCAGCCTTCTTAATCCCAGGTACTGAACTGACTAACCCCTTACAGAGAATTCTTGAGTCAGATCCTTGGCAAAACGAACTTAACTTAAACTGCTACTTATTTACTCCCGCCCAAGTATTAGGCTTAGGTCAGGTACACCGGGGTAGGCGTAGTTAGAAGCACCAGTTGAGAACGATTAGTCAATGTATATATGTATGTATATCTTTTATCCATTTTAAGTATCATATGGCTAAGAAACCATATAAATGCTTTTACAGTATTATTTTATAATTCTGTTTTTACTGTATGCACTTTACTTAACTATAAGTATTGCAATAATAGCGATTCATTTCTCTTGTATGAGAAAAGAGACTGATCAATAAATAACATCTTTTTATTGAAGCACGCCCATCTCTTATTTCTCTACAAACTGGTGAAACTAAGAATGCACGTACTGACTGAGTAAAATAGTTGTCTTTTGTTTTCACACGACTCTAGAGATATACTCTTGATTAGGGGAGAGCAAAGTTGTCATGTTCTATGGTTGTCAGAAACTAAATCCCTTCTTGTCTATCCAGGGAGGTTAAACTCCTCCTTGCCTATTCGAGAAAGTTTCTAGTGAACTCTGAGCTAGCTGGCACACATAACTTTAAGTCTAATATCGTCAGTAGAAGACCTAGTTAACCACAGTCCTACGTCTATACTATTGAAGATATTATTCCAATGCGCAGAGCCTATTGGGATAATAGGAACTACACTACATAAACATCTTTAGGTCAAAATAACTTAGGCATTTGACCATTTTGCCGACCATCAATTGAGTCCCCTCCTGAAAAGGAGAGTCTTCCAGTGTTTCCTAAGATGGCTTGGAACAGAAATCAGCAGCAACAACAACAGTCGCCTAGTTCTCGTGCAGGTTCGCCTCCACCAGCGCTTCTGAACATAGATATGATTTGCGTGACCGCTCTAAAATTAAGAAACTTGAGAGTAGTAGTAGTAAAAATGAATTTTTGTAGGATTACTTAAAATCATTACAATCAGCAAAGTACATATCCAAAAACAAGTCAGATTAAAAATATACAGATACAGTGTGTATTTATATCCAAGTAGAGATCCACAGCTAAGCCCTAACATAGTTTGTTTGACTACAAATAATCGGTTTACTGGAAGAAAGTGCATTGTGCCTACAGCAATAATTTACAAAATACAGTACTTTAAAACAAAGACACAAAAACTAAAAAAATACAAAGAAATAACATTTAGGACAAATTTGAACAAAAAATACAATTAAGTTAATGAACGATTAGCAGCATAAATTAAAGTGTCTTGTGCTAGCAGCTAAAATTGTTAAGTAAACTTTAAGATTAAAAAGGTACATGAAATACAACCCACCATTATGAAATTGCATTAAATACAGCATTTGCAATAAGGTGCACTTATAGTAATAGACTTTAACCAAGCTTAAAAATGGCCACACACTCCCTAAAAAAATTTGAAACCAATATAAAAAAACACACTTGGGCCATCAAACCCTAAAAACAACCGTAGTTTGAGCACAATACATAACCCAAGAAAATCATTGCAGCTTTTTAGATAATTTTTATCGCAGAAATGTCTTCACTTGTATTGTCTATATTACAAAGTTTCTTTTCAGCTATAAAAATAAACTTAACAAATTGGTAAATGAGACGGATGGTAGCTCCACTTAAACATAAAATAATTGCGATTCTACAAGATCTTACTCCTAATTCATTAAAAATGGGCTTTAAGATGGTCTTCCGCACTTCTAACAATTTTGGGCAGAAACTTGAGAGGTTCCTGATCTTTGTTCTCCTTGTTCCTTTCAGGAATCGTCGGATCAATAATTTAGCGGGGGAGGACGAAAGGATCTCAGACAAGGCAAGTCTGCGCAAGCAAGACATGACCTGCGGCGCCAGTTTGATCTAAAAGTCAAGCTTGAGGAATGACCTCAATATCGACCCCAATTTCAGAAGAAAAAAGTTACCGCTTTGACTGCAAAATATGCCTCGGATGTTGCGAACCCTGCTCCTCCACAGGAGTTGGACCGTAACCCTCCTCGACACAGTGCAGCGGAGGTTACCATAGGGTGGCAGACAGTCCACCAGCGTCTGAAGGCGAAAGCAACTGATACTTTAATGTCAGTAGAAACAGCTAACACTAGAGTTGCCCATCCTGATAGGCTTTATTAAGTAATTCTCAGGATTGAAGGTGATAATAAACGCCCGATTAAAGCAGTGTGTTGGGAAAATCTAACTTCTTCCTATGATATTTTGTTGGCGGAGGTTGATTGGTCTCTGCTTTTGTCCTACCTTCCTATAGAGGGGTAAATGTTATTTTACTCAGTGTTTCATAATATGTTCCTGATGACGATAAACTGGCTTATGCCTCAAAATGGGCTTTGTCCTTAGCCCTGGCATTATATCGCAATTTGGCAGGTTGGGACAAGGATTCCCCAGATCATCTTATTCCTTTGCATTCTACATCTCAGCCCCAACCACTGTATCCTATCAAACAAGACACTAAGGCGTCCGTAAGTGAAATCTTGATTCAATTGAAATACCAGGGTGTGATGGAACCCTGTGTTTCACCGATGAACAATCCTCTTTTTCCGATATTGAAATCGGACGGTTCATATTTAGATTGAAGACATATGAACAATCGTGTTCGTACCTTTGCGGTTCGGAATACACATAGCTCTGCATTAGTGAATAACATTGTTCACAAAAAATACAAAACTACCTTGGATATTTCCAATGGATTTTTTAGCCACTCTTTGGCTCCTGCGAGCCGTGATTTGATCGCACTCAGTGTATTGGGCAATAAGCGCCGATATGCGAGATTGCCTATTGGATATAAGAATAGCCGTGGTTTGTTTGTGGCACGCATAGTGTCCCTTTTGCATAAGATCGATCTCGATGCCTTCTCGTACGTTGATGAGATATACTTGATGGATGATGAACCCCAGCTGAATCTCCTGCGTGTAGACTGCATTATCACACATTTTGCTAACGTTGGTTACAAATTCAATTTTTCAAAGACTCACATCACCTTCTTTTTCTTGGTTACAAAGTCAATAATGAAGGTAGGGGGTTGACACCCCATTTTCTGGAGAAATGTGGTCAATTGCAACCTCCATCTACTCTTAAAAAATTGCAATCTTTGTTGTTTTTTTTTTTATTTCAGGAGGACATACATTCCTGATTATGCCCAGCATATCAAACCTCTTTACTCTTAAATATAACCTTTTTTGCCTTCCTTTTGGCTTCCGGAATATGCCACAATTCTTCGGTCTCTGCAGTCTGATCTGCTTGTGACCAGCTTCTTGTTAACATGAGACAATTCTACAAATTTGGTTATAAGGATTGTACTAGGGGTGTTAGGCTTTACCTACTTGAAGTTCAATGAGGGGGAGACTGTCCCCATCACGTTTGTATACTACAACTGAGATGCGTTTCTCTTCTAAAGAAAAGATTTTGACCACTGTGCAGATGGCTATTCTGAAGGAACGCTCTCTGGCTCAGGGAAAATGCAATTCCATGGTTTTGCCGGTACCTGCTTTAGAAGCAGCCACAAAGGCTAGTGTCCCGAATTCTAAAGCATTGCATCCTTGTCGGATATAATGGGCTAGTCCGTTGACGTTGGCTGATGTCAACTTTATCTTTGATCCTTCTTTGCAAACACAGGAGTTTATACATTATGAACATGTTCATCCTCCTCCTTTATAATTACGCCCTCTTGATCAGTACAAATGCATTATTTACACTGATGGATGTGCTTAGCCGGCCATTGGCTCTAAACATGCTTATTCTGCGCAATTGTGGCAGGGAAGATTGTTGATGGGGATTTTAAATCCTTCTTGGTGCACACACAGTCTCTTAGGAATTGGACTGTTCAATTGGTGGAGCTTTGTGCTTTGGTTTTAGCTCTGGAATTTGCTAATCCAGAGGTTCCTACACTTGTAGAATGTGACTTGTTTTACTGTGTACAATCCTTCAATGACAACTTGTTTCTCTGGACACAAAATGATTTTCGTGAATCTAAAGGTAGTGCAATTAATCATAAAATGCTTTGGGTACGAGTGGCCGCTCTTAAGGAACATTTGCCACTCACACATGTTATTCATACTTTGGCCATCAACATGTGGGAGCACACGCTGTTGGTAATTCGATGACAGATGAGGCAGCCAAATCTGCAGTTACCACATGTTCAGTAGCAGCAGTCACTATGCCTATGATTAAAATTGATAATTATATTTTGGCGGCTATCGCTGCTACGAAGGAGGGGCTGGAGTTCCCACAAGGTTTGTTGGGGATCGGCTGATTCCCAACGAGGACCGCAGAATTTCTTTGATTACTGCTGCTCATGATGGTGTGGCTTCTGCCCATGCCAGAGTAACAGTGAAATTTCACTTTTGCAGCAAGGTTTTTGGTTGCGTGGTTTATATCAACAAGCACGTAAATATGTTCTTTCTTGTAACATTTGTCAACAAATTAGGCCTTTTACTGTTGCATGCCCACTCCACACTCATCTTTCCATCTCTAATCAGCCATTTGGCTGCATTTATCTTGTCCCATGTGGTACTTTGATGTCTGATACTGCTTTTACACAGATCTTGGTTGCAGTTGATTTACGCACTAGATTCCTTTGGGTTTGGCCGCAGCCCAGGGCTGACTCTTCAACTGTTATAAAAGATTTGCATGTTTTTGGCAGGACATTTGCTTGTGGGAACTTCAATTCTGAGCAAAGTCCTGCGTATGCCTCTAAGGCTTACCGGGATGCGATGACGTCTCTGGGGTGCAGGTGAAATTCTCATCGGCCTGAGGTCAATTCTGTTGTAGAGAAAATAAACCATGACTAAAAGCAATCTTTAACAGCTCGGGTTTTTCGGTACTGGCAGGGGCTGGCTGACTCATCTTTACAGAGTCCAACGTTCACTTAATAATCTCCAAAGAAGATCTCCGGGTGGGAAGACCCCATACAAAATGCTCTTTGGCATTAAAAGGTTTGTGCCAGACCTTGATGGTCTAGACATTGTGGCGGCTGCCACAACCCTTGACGTAGATAACCATTGTGCTATGTTACAGGATCTACAAAAAGCTTGTGATTCACAATCAAAAGCCCATCTTCCCTCTTCCACGGATGCAGAGGCACGGATTCTTGATTCAGCCTGGCTTCCTAAAGTCGGAGATCCGGTCTGTGAGAAAATGGAGGATAAGAAAGACTTTGGTCCATCCTACAGTGCACCGGTCAGAGTCCTTGGCTTACAAGGCACCCGTACAGTGATTCTGCCTCCACTACCTGAGCGAAAGGAGAATAGTTACATTTCCATCAAACATGTCAAGCTACACTATATGGCCGATACTGAATGGTATGCCTCCTAGCATTCCACGCTGGGATCTTTCAGTGAATCAGATGGCATCTGTTTCTTCGACTACTCCTCAGCAAATAGCGGGGGAGAGGGAAACTTCAATTGATGTATTGCCTGTTTTACCTTCTACATCCACAACTGGGGATATTGAGTATGCTTCTCCTCCCGTTGATGTTATAATTGACATTTCTGAAAGTACAGTCTATTAAAATTCTACTGAATGACAACCACTGTTGTTTCAGCTTGGGTCCAGTGGTTACTATATGGACAACACTAGTTTTCTTCTAAATCATCTTTGTCGACATCATATGTAGCAGAACCCCTACACATACCGGTCTTTTCATCTCCTGGTTCAAAAAGACTGACCTAGTCCCTCCATGGACATACGTCTAGATGGTGCTGACAATGGTGTTCCTTTTCATTTGGATTGGTTTAGTGACTGTGTTTTTCCTCTTGATTAATGGCCATTACTTACCTGAACGCTCTGCTGTGAACTTGGTTGATGGTGTTCTGGCGCCACACACGTCATCTCACAAAATGAAACAAACTCAAACCCTAGTTAATATTTCAGCATTCCCAGTTGTTGATGGCATTGTTTGGGATAAAGTACCATACGATATTCATGGCCGGATGGAAATTTTGAACATTCTGTATGTGTTCCACGTTTCCTTAGGTGATGTGGTTTTATCTGACATACACTCTAACAACTGGGATATTCATGCTGTTCATTCATTGTTCTCTGATTTAAAATATTATACTGCTTTTGACACTGAATATTTGTATTTAAATTCTGCAAACTATGCTGATTTGTTGTGTTATCAACATTATGGCCATCATTTTTTACACAAGACCAACACTCTGAGACCAATTTTTAATTTTACCCAATGGGAACATGGTCCAACACCTTTGCAGGGGAGTTCAAGGACCCAACAGAATAAATGTATGTATTTTTTGGTTACAATTTTTCTGACCCTCAGTTCTATTTTATAAACTAATATGTGTTTATTCCTTGTCCTTCATAAATGATTTATCCATGAAGGATAATGAATATTGGAAGGACACGATTGATTTGAAATCCAATTGGGGCATCAAATATTGGAAAGTGCAGGTAACAGAATCATTGCATCATGCATGTGTGATACCGTCACAACTCTTATATTTAAATGCAACAGTACAACAGACTCCTTGTTTTGGTTTAGCCACAGCCAAAAATCAAAATATTCCATTATTGACTCCTAATGCAACATGGCAATCACATACCAACTATACAATTGAAGACTTAGCTGTCATGTTTCAGAATGGCACACTTAACTCTTCCACAATTGACCCCTTGGGATGGTTATTGTGGCCAATGAACGCCAATGCATGTCAATTACACTGTCTGAATACTAGACAGGGGTTTACACAAAGTAGATCTGATCCACGTTTCCCACATTCTCATATGGTTACCACATACTCAGTGGGTAAATTGTGTCAGCAATAGTTGGAACATTCCACACTGTCATCTGTCAAACAACACTTTTCTCTCTTGTCAGGTGACATTAATCTGGCGGATTTTCTTTTGGGTCCAAAGTCTCCTCGATTAAAACATTTTGTTTATGCAGCTTATAATGAATTTTGGAAGCTAACGCAAATAGAAGCACAGGTCCGCATGCGCCAAATTGACCAAGCTGATTTAGAAAAAGTTCTTGCTGTTGTTGATAACAGGTTTATTACACTGTCTTCTCATATATGTACATTGGATAATATTGTATCATCAGTCATTGCCACACTTCAACATGAAGTGTCTGTTTTGTATCCTGGTCAAAATCAGTTACGTTCTGTAGTGCAATTTGCATGGACCTTACAAACGCTCAAAAGTGGAAAAGTACAGTGGGATTACCTAAATGCCTCTGACCTATTTTTGGCATTTAATTTGACTGATAAATAGAAACTAATGTCAATGAAGGATGCACCATTTACATAGTTACATCTTGAACAATTAGAACAATTGCCCTTTTCAGTGGCAGAGACTGATTCAGCTGTGTGGTTAATTCATGGGGTTATTTTATAGCCTATATCACTCTTTCAGTCTTTCAGTTTACAGCCTGTATGAAACATTATCCAGTTGGTATATATGAGCGCCTGGGCAGTAATTATATTTATGGTTGTTACCTTTCACCTTTAGATGTCAACTTGTAGATAAGAAAGTTTTCCTTACAGGGGAAGATTGTGATTCCACAGTAGGACATTGCCTAGTCTGTAAACAAGTTAAACTCCATGGTGCCTGTAACGTTTCGGACCCTAATCTGGCTCGTTTTTTTAAAGGTACCTCTATCCAAGCTATTATTCCTGTGCTAACTTTGCTTTCTAACAGAAGTTATCTTATTTTGAATAACGACTGCTGCGCCTTGGGGGCTGTCATCCCATATATAGTAACAGTTTCCCAATGAGTTACATGTTGCAGCAATGTCCTGTTTCCACCCCCACATAGATTGCAGATAGTTCTCTTTGGCCTACCATTCCAACTTTGAAAACAGATTTGAAAAAGCTAAGCAGACTCAAAGAGCTATTGTTTCAAAAACAAGTGGCTCTCAAAATTAGCTTGAGAGACCTTCGAATTGCAGGTAGCGAGAACTGCAAGTGAGATTCACTCACTGCTAAATACAAATCTCCCACTCCATTTTGGAGAATTAATACACCAAATATATTGGGCCATATGTAGGAAATCTACATTTACCGATTCTAAAATACTGAATTTTACTGATTCGGTGTTTCAGAATCGGTAAATGATATGTAGGAAACAATTCGGTAAATATTACCTAATCGGTACGATTCGGCATTTAAGAATCGGTATTTATCGATTCAGTCATTCCCATTAATTGCTATGGACCTGGAGGCCTATAGGAATGAATGGGAAGCCATTCACTATTACCGATTCAGTAAATACCGAATCGGTAATAGGGGGCACATATTCAAAGGTGGCAGGGTGTCACATTGACACCCTGTTGCACCCCTGATTCGTGCATGTGTGCACATGTGGCACACATACATGCCCTAAGGTCATGTATTTCTGCCACATGGCACTTTTAAAAAAGCACACAATTGTTTTTTTAAAGGTTTTTGATATTTACCACCAACTTGTAGTTGGTGGTAAACAACGAATGCTGAATGTAAGAAGGCACTCACTTGAGTGCCTCCTACATAGCTTTTTGGATTCGGTAATTACCGATTCCTTAAAATAAGGAATCTGTATTTTACAGATTCCTTAAGGAATCAGTAATCACCGAATCCTTAAACCTGTCTCCTAACCCTAAATACCGGTCGGTAACTGCCGAAATTCGGTAATTTCGGCAGGTACCGACTGGTATTGGGCTACCTCCATATGGCTCTTAATGCATCTGATACAGAGAGCCTTGCCACTTTTTAATGTTTCCTCCATTCAGACTATTTTTGGTGTAATACCGGTCTTTATCCATTCTATTTTCTCTAGCGCCTTCAGAGGGTTTCCCATGATGCTCCTGTTGATTTGCAGTGTGCTTGTTCTCCTATTATTTCTTCGCAATGGTTACTCGACCTGTTAAGCTGCCAAACCCAGTCCAGATGCACCTGTACCGTGATCGAATGCAGCAGCTTTTTGGTTCAATGCCAGTGTAGTCTTTTGCCATTGACTATTGGTTGACCTTCCAGTATTCCTACTTCACCTCCGTGCAACCTGTAGTCCACTGCCTCCGTTAGTTAGTTAAAAAAGTTAGTTAGTTAGTTCAAAAGTTCTTGATAGAGCACACTGTGACCAAGCGGCTTCCTGGCGCTAAAGTTAAGGACTGAGGAGCATAGAAGTGTGCCGGGATGGAAATCAGCAGGAGTACGCTTGGGTGAACAGGAAGGTCTTAAGGGCCTTGCGGAATTGTGAGTAAACTGGAGTAGATCTAATGGACAGTGGAAGGCTGTTCCAGAAGCGAGGGGCTAATACAGAGAATCTAGTACCTCTAGTCTTGGATCTGCGGAAGCGAGGGACAACGAGAAGGGCCTGATTGGAGGAGCGGAGGGCACGACTGGGAGTGTAGGGACTGATAAGGGAATTAATGAATGCCGGGGCAGTGCGGGCACGGGCCATGAAGGCCAGACATCCTATCTTGAATAGGGATCTCTGGCAAATAGGGAGCCAGTGAAGGGATTTCATGACAGGAGTGATGTGGTGGAACTTGGGAAGGTGGTGGATAAGACGGGCGGCCTGATTCTGAATAGCCTGAAGACGGCGTAATTAGTAGGCCGGAATGTCCGCGTAGAGGCTATTCCCGTAGTCAAGACGGGAGAGAATCATTGCCAAAATAATAAGTTTAAGAGCATCGGGGGGAAAAAAGGGACACTTTCCGGATAATCCGGAGGAAAAGGAAACAAGAAGAAACAACCGAACTAATCTGGGCATGCATGGAGAGGTCCCGACTGACTTTAATGCCCAAGGTCTTTGCTGAGGCCGCCGGTACTGGCGGGGGGCCGAAGATGGAAGGCCAAAAGGCGGCAGACCAGGGAGAGATGGTAGGGCCAGTCAGGACCAGCTCCGTCTTGTCCAGATAGAGTTTAAGTTGGTTATGATTCATCCACTCGGAGATGAAAACTAGGGTAGAGTGGAATTTAGGCAGGGAGTCCGAGGGAGAGGAAAGATCAAATACTAACTGGAGGTCATCCGCATAATTGTACACGGAGACCCCCATGTCGAGAAGAGAAAGAATAAGGGGGTGAATATATAAATTAAAAACTGCCTCCGTTGCCCATTTCAATGGGCCCTGGATGTTTGCCTCTCCAATACCACACACGCTGTCCTGGATTACGACCTGTTAATGGGTTCGTTGAAGGCCCATGACCAGGAATGTGCCGTGGGTAGGCATTTGGTGTGTGATCCTCTACTTGGACCAACGGCAGACCTGAGTACCTGTGCTCTTGCACAGCACCTCACAGATTGGAGTTTCATTGAAGTTAACACAGGTTGCCTTGAGATGCTCCTAACGGCCTCTGGATATCAGGAGCATGTGTGCTCGTTCGGCCTACTTAACTGGATGGCATACCTTTTTACTGTGGAAGGGACCGACAACATTCTGGAGTTCATGGCATCGTACTTTTACTGCAACATTTCTGTCTCTGAAGCTTAACTATGAATGGATGGCTTTTTTGAGTACCCGATTGGAAAATATATATATTTTTGTAAACAAAACCTTATAATAATCATTTGTTTTTGGCTTCATACTTATCCTAATTGGAATACCACTGAGTCACTTTGCCTCTGCTTACCTCTAATTTTTGTCTTAGCTTATGGCTAACGACCTGGCCAAGGGGAGGGTGTCATGTGGCACATAGGGACATTGCCATCTTCACTAACTTAGCATGAGCACGTTGCAGCCTGCCTGCTGCTTTGCGCACGTTACTACATGTCTTTATTTTTGCAATATTTTCTTCAGCTGCTTTCACATGAGAACTCATCGCTTTGTTCACTCTCTGGATGTTCCTGGGATTCTGACTTAATATTGTGTGCAAGGTCGAACAACAATGCTCCTTGTTATTTTGTTCTGTCCAGGCCTTAGCCCTTAGACAAAACACACCCATGCAGCTGTTGTTTGGACAATATACTTTGGTTTTCAGTGGGATACATAAATTGGTAACACACACTTGGAAAGGGACCTTTCCTGGGAGGAGGGCGAGATATCACCTATGATATAGGCTAAGGTATGGGGTCTGCTGAAAAAGCCCTGAGATCTTCTAATATATAATAATACTGCTTCATAGCAAGGGGAGTGAGGTTAGGCTCGATTGTCTTTCCATGATATATGGACTAGCTGCAATGTTGACTCTATTTGTACTATGCATTTTCCTGCTTGTTGTGGCACATATACTGCATGTTAGGGTACATTAGTTAAAATAATTATTTTAAACAGTATTGTGTCTCTGTTAGATCTTATTTGGACAAGTACAAGAGTGTGAGCAAAAGGGTGTGTCTTGTTACCGCGATTCCGGAGAGATCTGGGAGTGTTGTGTTTTTGGGTGTCTAATCATTTGTTTCTCTGTGAGTGAATAGGAAAGTAACTGAGACACTATAGCTAGTCGGTCATGGGCTCGTGGGTACTAAGGTGATAGGAAGACTCAGTCCATATACACCAAGGTCCCATATTCCTGCACATAGTTCTGTATTGGTGCAGAATCCCTGCAACACTGGTTGCTGTTCCCAGTCCAGCCCTGGTGCATACTACGGTCATCTAGAGACCCCCATTTCTACATGTATATAAATGTGCAAAAAAGGAAGCAAGGAACTCTTGGTAAATTCCAAGTTTAGGTGGAGAGCAGCTTTTGTATAAAGTACCCTACAACACTAGAAACACCCTGAATCTGCTCACCTGAAATTACTGTTTTTCTACCAAGGTTTTTATGCATAGGGTTGGCAAAGTGCCATCCACACCACGCTAGAAGGTGACACATTATTTGTGTTTCATTTAGTTGAAAATTGCGAATAGGAGGAGACACTCTCCTTTCTAACCCCTCCCTAATTATAATCCAGAATGAATAGCAAAAATCTATTTAAGATTTAAAATCCCAAAGAGTCATTAGTACATAATAAAACAACTGTGGTCGCAAACCATGTTCTTTTGCGCATTTCAGGGTTTGTGACTGCAAAAATGCTTTAGTCCACCTGCCCTAAATTATTTGAGTCTTTTTAATTCAAGCATTTGATATTATTCCACATGTTCACAAGCCCTATTCATCACATTTAGTTATAGTATAGGAAAAGTCAATCTAACTTTAATACCAATATGAAACGTAAGGATGTTTTGAAAAATAGCATATGAGTTAGGATCCATGGCAGGAATCCTTGTGTAGTCCTCTTAAGACCGGCCTAGAAACAAACAAAGCAGAGAGGAAGAAGTAGATTGGGCTGTCTTCGTTGTATCCTCTATCTTTCATCTGTCACTCATCATTTCACACTAATAAGATGTTTGAAATCATCCGAGGGTAAGCCTAAAGTCAGGTGCACCAAAGAGGACTGCAATCATTCTTCCACCATCAATCATTTGAATGTTTTTGATCATTATTGCAAAAATGTTGCTCATAATACTTTCACACATTTACACTCATTGCTACTCAACTTAATTCAAAGGGGGTGTGCAGTGGGCAACTACCCTGTTATCAGTTACTACACCCCAAAAACAAATAAATGCTGCCACTGGACAGAACTGGGCAAAAAGGTTGAGGGATGTGGAGGTCACTCTTGCTATCGAACATATGTGTCCTTAACCCCTTGAATGCTGCCGCGATTCCGCTCCCGTGCTGAAGATTACAGCGCGGGTGGGGTCATGACGGCCCCCAGCCGTCATCAGCACATGAGCACTGTAGTGCATGACAGCTGGGGCCGTCATCTGCATGCAAGGGGTTAAAGAGAACCATGTATGCAGTGTACTGGTTAGGGGAGGGAAAGTTCACTTGGGTTTAACAGCCTATAAAAGCATGCCAACTAGAGAGACTTCAGTGGAACTTCAAGGACGATGTTTGATCAAAGTATAGTGAATAAAATATTGTGTGACAAAATATTGTTGCATGAATATTGTGGCCAAAATATTGAGTAGGTACATTTCTATAATTAAGCAAAGCTGTGCCTTGAAGATACATATATGTGTGTGTGTATATATATTTATATATATTTATATAAAGGAATCCACACTCCTGTATCACCACCATCACGGCAAACATCAGGTACGGACCACAATGTGCTTTAAGTTGCCTAAAGTGCGTTTATTGCAAGGATATCAGCTTTCATACATCGTGGCAAGTGCCCAGCATTACGCGTTTTGACAGTGGAACACTGTCTTGATCACATGATTTATAAATACACACACCTCTTCAAGGTAAATAGATGTGGACTTAAAAATTGTAAATCTATACTTACCTATTTGCACTTATCTTCTCCATAATTTGGTCCTCAATATTTTTGCAAAAATAATTTCGTCACACAATATTTTTATCCTCGATATTCTAACATACATCCCCCAAGGACAAAGTAGAAACTGGTAGGGATGAAACATTTCTCATATTGATGGGGACTTCATCCTTAAAGTATAAATCCAATTAAATATCACAAAGATTCGGGGTGGCTCCTCCATAATGGCAGAGGAACCTCGCCCCAGTAGCCAAAGTCAGTTAGTGTAAAATAAAATGATAAAAATATTACTATCATTTTATTTTCAGCTGCCACACTGACCTGATGTCAGTGTAGGGTGGGGCGGGCTGGACCATGGCAGGGGGAGGAGTGTCATGGCGGTGGGGCCTGCACTCACCGGGGTCCCTGAGACCTTTGCCCCTGGGTCACCACGTTCTGGTGTGGAGTGGTCTGATCCCCTTTTTCAGGATGTCCGAGCAGCCTCACGGTTCATTCTCCCGTGCGACCCCAAAGGTGGATGTTGCAAATGGTCCAGCCTGCTCGCCTCTGCAGTCACCAAGTTTTCTTGGTGTTCCAAAGACTCATGAAAGCTAGTTTCTCCAAGTGGCACCGATGTTCTCCAGGTACTGTGCTCCATGCCAGATGTTCTTGCACGCGGTCACCTTTGCCTTCTGGTGTGTGAGTTTTCAGATCACAAACTCCTCTCTTTTTCATTCTTCTTTTTGAAATTTCTTCAGGTGGCGACATGCCACACATTTTCCTCCTTCTTGTTCTTTCACTTCCCGACCCAGTCAAGTCCCGTCAGGTCTTGCACTTCTTCTCTGACCAGGCCTCTCCATGTGACGTGCACTTTACACGGGTCTCCCTGGTCCTGTCCTACCCCTGGGACAATGCATTCTCGTCTCTCGGTGACCAGACCGGTCACTGCGACCTTCTTCTGTTCATTACTTCTGACTTCAGGTCACTCTTGTCAGACCTCTCTGTGGTCCCCTTGTCAGACCGCTTCTGAGGTCACCGCTTCTCCGACCTCTCCTCAGGTCACTTCTCTCTGACCTCTTGTAGGTCATTCTTGCTGACCTCTTGCAGGTCATCCTTGCTGACCTCTTGCAGGTCATCTCTGCCAACCTCTTGCAGATCATCATCTTTTGAGGGCATGCTCCAGGCACCTCACTACCGACATGGCTCATACTTTGCAGCCTCCACTCCAGAAGGCTTTACAGGATAAGTCACGACTTGTTACCACCTGACTTACTTGCAGGGTGCTCGCTCTCGGGCTCCAGCTTGTACCGTCCGTGTCCTGGGTACATCTTTGGTGCAACTGCTCTTCTTGTGCTCTTCCCTCATCTTCCACTTGCGGTGGCATCCTTTCACCACTGGGTGCGAATGCTGCGTACTTCCTCTGGTCCCTCGGAGACTTGCTGCTTTGGGTTGTTGTCCTGTACCACCCTTGTTCTCCTGGTGGTGCTCCTTCCTTTGTTCTTGCTGTTGCAGTGACCACCTGTGGCCACCAAGCATCACTGCACTCTCAGTCCCAGGCCCTGGCAGCCTTTGTCCTCCGGGTTCTGTTTGTTCCCGAGACCTCACTTGACATGGGAGGGTTGCAGCAGCTGTTCCTGTCCTGTGGCGCACTTCCTTCACATGGCAGGGCACGCTGCCTCTCTTGATCAGCAATGTGGTTGAGCTCAGATCTCCTTATCTCCCATTCACAATGCACAGTTCTCAATAAACTTCTGCTATTTTGTTTTTCTCTTTTATTGTATTTATTTGTTTTTTTCCCCACTGACTCCTCATTTCATTCTAGCACAAGGTCACTGTCTTTCCATTCTGGCATTTGGCATCACCAGCCTCTGCCGTGTTGCAAGCCCTCATTCAGTGCCTTGGCTTTGGGTGCAGTGACTCCATTTGGCGATTGGGTGCAGTGACTCCATTTGGCTATTGGGTGGCCGTGCCTCATTATGTCCAATGTGAGCCTGGGCTGCTTCTTTCTGAGTTGGTACAAAAGGGGATGATGGACGGAGCGTTTGAGCAAATCAAACACTCACCCCCAGTCAACAGATCTGGGTTTAATCCATCACCATTTTTTAGCTCACTCCGCCACCCCAGTTCAAACATGGCCATATGCAAATCAGTCTGACCCTGTGCCTCATGGGAACAGTCCAGCCCAAACTACTAAGCCATATCTTCCCTGGACCGGAAAAAAGCATCCTTAGACCAGTTTCGGATTCATAATCCTCATCAGCCAGGCTATCTTGAATCCAGTGGCAAAGTGAGCAAGGGACTCACGTCTGAGCATACCCTGCCAACTTATGGCGAACAAAGCGATACAAAAGGGGATGATGGACAGAGCGTTTGAGCAAATCAAACACTCACCCCCAGTCAACTGATCTGGATTTTCTGAGTTGGGACTTCACAGGTCGCGTGAAGCTTGGCTCGCACTTGCTGGCATCTTGCAGCATTAGCAAAACCTGGCCTCACCGGTCGTCTCCATTGCCAGCTGATAGGGGCCACCCCCCCTTAGCCACGCGTTCTCGAGCCTCATGGGCGTGTCACCTTCCCCAACGGCCGCCACCCTAATCTCCTCTGCGGGACACCTATCGGCAGCAGGACTTCGCAGAGGGGCTTCCTCATTTTCACAGTAAGGTTTTTGTTCTTTATTGTCCCCACTGAGGTGTGCTGCTGGCTGCTCGCCCAGGGTGCATTTCACTTGCTACATGCACTTATATGCCCGGCAGGCTGCCTGGCCTGGGAGCACATTTGCAGCACCTGGATCGGCCTAAGCAGCTTTGCATGTGCTGCAGGCCTCGTGTTACTGGCGCTGTAACAGCCATGGTTTGGCTGCGAGATGACACTGTCTACTCAGCAGAGTGCTGGCCCCTTCACTGCCACACTCATACTGGGGCCGCTCCTGCTTCTTGCTTTGCAGTCTCTTCTTCCCCCGGGCTGCGTGGGGATTTCATGCCATGCTGGTGCGGCCTGGTTTCTTTGCCCTTGTATGGGGCACCATTGACGACAGCTACCCATGACACGACACACCTCAGGAGACCCTCTCGTCAGACAGCATCATCTCCTCCTGTCTCCCAATAAGTCTTTCTTCCAGTTTAGGTTGCGCAGGGAGGGAGGGTGACACACACTTGCTTCGGCAGAGTGTCGGGGAGATTATGCGGTGTGCAGCCGCTCGCCATGTCTTTAACTGCTCCTACTTCCCCGAGGGGCGGCCTTGACGTCTCTCTACACTGCGGGCTTTCTGGACCAACTTCACTTTCTTTGCAGGCTTTTGTGATGGCCCGGTCTGGCACTCGCTGCAGTGTAGGGCTCAACTTATGGCCGCCTGTTGACTGGGTACTTGTCCTCTGTGTGCCGCAAATCCTGCAGTGGGCCAGCATCTCAGCAGTCCGGTACCAATCTCACTGGTATCTCAGCAGGCCGCTGGCAGAGGTTCATGTGATGGGCTCCCTCACTTCACCACAATGGTGTCACTGCTGTCGGGTGTCACCATGGGTTCACCGGCATATCAGGTGTGGGGTGGGCTCCCGATCACCTCTTTCACCCCGGGGCTCTTCACAGGCACCACAGGCCATCAGGCGCATCCTCTGCCTGCTAACAGGGGGGTGTTACAAAATAAGGGTTGTACCCAACTAAAGTCACTGGGACCTGGGTGAATGTAGTACTGAGAAGGGGGGTTCCAGAACACAAAATAAGAAAGGATATATACATATAATAATTATGAGCATAAGTTTTAGACTGATGACAACATTGTTGTTTAATCACAATGTGTAAGTACGTTGCGTCACACAACCATTTGGTAAGTAAAATTACAACGTATCGCGTGCCCCAGAAAGGAAGGGGGGTAGGGGGAGTTGAGGTGTAGTAAAGAGAGTGTAGGGTGGTTTATAAAAGTGACATAAACAACGGTCAATCGACCTTATTATACAGTACACTAATTAAATTCGCAAAACATGGACCAACGGTTCGAAAGTATTATATGAACATCATACTTCCAACAAAGAAAATGCAGTTAATGGCATATAGGGATGGAAGCTGAAATGGGAAAGGCTGTCGACGTTTCGACCCACGAGTTAGTGCAGGCAATTGGTACTGCCTTGCTAGGGGGTCTTCATCAGGACGGGGGTGGGGGCGCATTACCTAAAGGAGGGATTAAAAAGACTTGGGTCATGGAAGTTCTAATCATGGAGTCCGTACAGTATGGTTGAAAAGATGGTGTTATAATTACCATGAGATAAGGGTTACTTGGATCATGGTAGGTATCTCATAAAGGTGCGAGGAACATCATAGCGTGTTGTCTACAGGAGGGTAAAACAAATATTGAGTGAAAAACGCATTGTGATTAGACACGTGATTCGTACAGTGGAACCATGGCAAAAATGGTGGATTTGGACTTCCATAAGTATACTCGAGGTGTTGCCTCGGTATATCTTTATGCCCACGAAGGATGCATGCTGAAAGGACTTGGTCACGTCATAGAATCAGGAAACTGAAATTACACAAAGGTGGGGCCAAAGGGCAGCGAAACATCAGGGGGAGTTTAAAAAGAAATAGTAACCGCGGCATGTTGAGCGTATTGGTAGCGCATTCAATACCTGCTTATCAAGGTGGTCGGGCGTGGTCGATGGGTCCCGTCGAGTCGATCGGGAAACTATGAAAACATATATGAGCCAACACAGCATTAGCTACTGGTGACACGGAAGTTTGCTGGGTCTAAAAACAAGGGGATAAGCGTGTGGCAGGACATACCGGTTTAACGGGAAGACATCTCCATAGAAGTGCGGTCCACGATGGTAGCCGGCACTGTGCTTGCGTGCGGTCTCATAGCAACCGGAGTCACGTGACCCGGGAGTGAGACTGTACGACGTAGAAAAGACTAGCACGCTAACGGCCGTGTAGACATAGTAAAAATCGGCCCGCGGTGCTTAATATTACTATCAATGTCAAAAAAGAAGGGGGTGATTACCCGGTGAGAAGAACTCGCTGGGGGCTCCTATAATTAACATCGGACATGTTGGCAGGATGGAAAAATTGGGAGATGGCTTGGTAAAGGCAATGATACAGGAGCAGGATGGAACGACTGCCTGGTTGGGTAAGTCAATTCCGAGTACAACAAATAAAAATAAAAATAAAATACACGATACATAATGCGTGTCAAATCCAAACAGTCAAATAATGAGCTTAAATGTAGCATCGCAGTTTAAAAGAACAACAAGTTCACCAGTACATCTGACTGTTGTGTACCTATCACACATGATGGTAAAAACGTCAACTCAGTGTTACATAGTCCTGGGGAAATATCAAGACTCGATTGAAAAAACAATGGTGTAGTTAGTAATGGAATAACTTTGCAATATAATGGCAACCTTAGCAGACATAGTTAGCAACATGATAAAAAAAGCCCCTTGACATACTATATGGTTTCTGGGAGATGGACACGTCCCTATATCGTAATATGTTCAATGGAAAGGTGCACAGAAGTATCGCTAGCTCAGTGTAGATAATTGGCTAAATGTGCTGTCATTTTGGTTAAGGCCTTGTAGTACTGAGTCCAGACGTAACATCCATTTGGATTCCCGAATGTTGAGAACATTGCCAATGTTTCCACCTCTGGGACCTAGTATGACCTTCTCTAGGATAATCCATTTAAAACAGTCTGGTGGATGATTGGCTGCTTTAAAATGGTCGACCAAGAGTGCGCCTTGTACCTCGCAACGTATGCGGCCCGAGTGTTGTAGGATCCTGGCTTTGGCCTTCTGTTGGGTCTGTCCTATGTAGATTAGGTCACATGGGCATATGATTGCATAGATTACGTTGCTGGTGTTACAATTGGTCTGTGATCTCAGATGGATTTTGTGATGTGTGTATTGGAGTTCTTTGGTTTGGATGGCTGTTGGGCAGGCTTTACAATGGCCACATCTGTAGTGTCCTAGGATAGGAGGAAGATTCCATAAGGATGTAACAGTATTTTCTTTTGGTGGTTGTAGGAATGATCTCACTACATGGTCCCTTATGCTCTTGGCCCTCTTGAAAGCATGTAGTGGAGGTGTCTCTTGTCCTACGTCATCTGCGATCAATTTCCAGTATTTGTTGATGGCTTTCTTGATCCGGTTGTTTTTAGTAGAAAAAGTAGTGACACAGACAATTCTCTCTTCTTGTTGATCCGGTCTTTGCTTAGGTTGAAGAAGACACTCTCTGGGATTGAACCATGCACGTTTTCTTGCCCTTTTTACCAGTCTCCTTGGGTATCCTCTTTGTCGTAGATGGTCAGACAGGTCTTCCGATTGTTCCATGTAATGCTGTTTGTTTGAACAATTCCCGCGGATGCGTAAGAACTGTCCAAAAGGCAAGTTGTCTCGAAGGGCTCTGGGGTGATGGCTGTTGTATTGGAGGAGCGAATTGCATTCTGCCAACTTCCGGTACAAGGTGGTTTGCAGAAAGCCCTCCTCCTCATAGATGGTAAGGTCGAGGAAATCAATTTTCTTGGAGTCTGAGTGGATGGTGAATTTAATATCCGATGATCGTTGATTCAGCCAAGTATGGAAGCTGGATAGTTGTGATTGATCTCCCTCCCAGATCATCAGGATGTCATCAATATAGCGCATCCAGAGGCCCACATTCTGATGTTAAGGATTGTGGTCGCCTAGAATGAATTTGTCCTCGAATGCGGACATGAAGATGATGGCCACATCTGGGGCAAAAGTGGCCCCCATTGCTACACCTTTCGTTTGTAGAAAGAATTGGTTTTGGAACATGAAGAAATTCAGCGTCATGGCAATCCTAAGGAGTGTAACAATAAATTCGGTGGGTGCTGCCATTGGCGCGGTCCTTTGATCCAGAGCTTTAGCATTAACCCTCAGAGCCTCTTCTCGAGGAATGCTGGTATATAATGAAATAATATCACAGGTCACCAAGATTTGTTTGTTGGGATCAAACGGAATGCCCTCCACAATATTGATCATGTGCATGGTATCACGCAGGTAAGTTTTCGTAGTTTCGGCTAATGGCTTGAGGAAGAAATCAATATATCTTCCAAGGGTCTCAAGCATGGAACCGGAACCTGACACAATTGGGCGTCCAGGTGGATCATCCATATTTTTGTGTATCTTGGGTAGCGTGTTTATAGTTGGTAACCTGGGGTCCTTTTGATTGAGGTAGTTGAATTCCTGCTCAGTTAGAAAGCCTTTATCAAGGCCTTCTCTGGTGACATTCAAAATTTGCAGGGCCAAAGCCATGGAAGGATCCGACATCTGCTTCCTGTAGCTGATACCATCATTAAGTTGTCTGTAGATTTCGGATTTGTACTTGCCCACATCCTGAATGACAATGGCTCCGCCTTTATCAGCCGGTTTTATAATCACTTCTTGGTTGTTTCCAAGTGATTGGAGTGCCATTTTTTCAATTTTGCTGATGTTGAACTTGGTGTAGTTCCTTTCTTCCAAGATATGGTTGACATCACGTAGAACCACAGCTTCATATGCCAAGATTTTATGAGACATGGCATTGGCAGGTGGAACAAATGTGGATGGGGTCCTCAGTCCCGTCTGGGACTGGCATTGGTATGGCAAGGAATTACGGAAAAAGTATTTCAGGAGTACTTTTCTGAAGAACTTGAATAGTTCTGTTCTCATGGAGAATTTGTCAGGCATAGTAGTGGGAACATATGACAGGCCTTTGCAGAGTACTTTGAGTTCCTCATCCTTAAGAGTGTAATTGGAGATATTGACTACTGGGTTAGATGTTGGTGTTACCACCGGTATACATTCCGACGGGTTGATATCTCGACATGTTGTTCTGGGGGGAAGCGAACTTCCTTCTGGGTTCTGCCCCTGCTCCCATCCCACGCCGCATTGTTCGATTGTTGACCACGTTGTTGGCCCCTGGACCAGTTGTTGCTTCTTCCTCTGGGTGGTCTCCATTGTCCCTGGCTTTGTCCTAAAAAAGTCGGGTGCTGGGGAGGGTAGCCGTATTCCTGTGGGGTGTAGGCATGAATGGCACCTGCTTGTTCGGAATCTCCTTCAGAACTATAAGAGGAATCGGAGAATGTGGTGTAGTTGCGTCGTCCCCGGAATGTGCAGCGTCCTCTGTTTGTGAAACAACCCTGGTTGTCCTGGTGATAGTGATCCTCTTGTAGGTAGGGATATGTTTATTTCTTGTCGTAGAACCTCACGTCGCGTGCTAGTTTCTCAAGTTTCTTATTCTGGGTTGTCAGTTCAAAATCTTTGAGGGTAGCTTCAAGGTGTGTCAGAGCTTCTTTAGCATTGGTGAGTGCCGGACCTCCGGCAATTTCAGCTTTAAGGGATGTAATTTCCTTGAGTATAATCTGGACCTGTTCTGCCGTCGTCTCAACGCCCAACACCATCCAGTGTCGGGAGCAGTTGTTTGCCACAAAGCTAAAACCCTCCTTAAATTTAGGAACCTCAACAAAGATGGCAGGTTCAATTTTTATTTGTAGTCCCACAGGAATAATGTTCTCCTGGAGGTATCTGGTCAGAAGGTGGCTGTGCCACCTAGTGCGAATCAGTTTTTTCTCAAGCCGTTCAAGGCGTGCTACTTTATCCTTTAATGTAAAGTCAATTGTAGGGATGTTACAGGAAAGAAAATTGTTAGCAGGGTCCTGTAGGAGTTGGTTGATGTATTCCTCTGAATATGAGAGTAGTTCCCTTTCAACCATATTGTGATAGTAAGAATTAATGAAATATAAGAACCTCGCAAGCAGCCGCCTGCTCAGGATGGATGTATGACGTTAAAACGCATACTTTTACAACGCATACCGTTACAACGGGACTTTTACAACGCAAATACTATTACAACGCATGTATTTACAACGCATTTTTTTACAACGCAGATACCTTTACAACGCATACCATTACAACGTAAGTATTGGTAAGTATATATAATTTTTTTATTTGTATATTATTTAAAATTAATATAATTTAATGTAATTGTATTTAATTTAATTTAATTTAATTTCATTTAATTAATTTAATTTAAATTTAATTTTATTTTATTTTTACCCTGTACCCCTTTACCCAAAAACCCAAAACTGACCCTGAACCCTAAAAATACCCCTTTACCCAAAAACCCAAAACTGACCCTGAACCCTAAAAATACCCTTTTACCCAAAAACCCAAAACTGACCCTGAACCCAAAAAATACCCATTTACCCAAAAACTGAAAACTGACCCTAAACCCTAAAAATACCCCTTTACCCAAAAACTGAAAACTGACCCTGAACCCTAAAAATACCCCTTTACCCAAAAACTGAAAACTGACCCTGAACCCTAAAAATACCCCTTTACCCAAAAACTGAAAACTGACCCTAAACCCTAAAAATACCCCTTTACCCAAAAACTGAAAACTGACCCTGAACCCTAAAAATACCCCTTTACCCAAAAACTGAAAACTGACCCTGAACCCTAAAAATACCCCTTTACCCAAAAACTGAAAACTGACCCTAAACCCTAAAAATACCCCTTTACCCAAAAACTGAAAACTGACCCTGAACCCTAAAAATACCCCTTTACCCAAAAACTGAAAACTGACCCTAAACCCTAAAAATACCCCTTTACCCAAAAACTGAAAACTGACCCTGAACCCTAAAAATACCCCTTTACCCAAAAACCCAAAACTGACCCTGAACCCTAAAAATACCCCTTTACCCAAAAACCCAAAACTGACCCTGAACCCTAAAAATACCCTTTTACCCAAAAACCCAAAACTGACCCTGAACCCTAAAAATACCCCTTTAAAAAAAACCTAACATATCATATAACATTTTAAATATAATTATATACTTACCAATACTTACGTTGTAATGGTATGCGTTGTAAAAGTACCTGCGTTGTAAAAACATGCGTTGTAAATAAATGCGTTGTAATAGTATTTGCGTTGTAAAAGTTCCGTTGTAATGGTAGTGCGTTGTAAAAAATGCGTTGTAATGGGTGTATACCGCTCAGGATGTGTTACAAAATAAGGGTTGTACCCAACTAAAGTCACTGGGACCTGGGTGAACATAGTACTGAGAAGGGGGGTCCCAGAACACACAATAAGAAAGGATATATACATATAATAATTATGAGCATAAGTCTTAGACTGATGACAACATTGTTGTTTAATCACAATGTGTAAGTACTTTGCGTCACACAACTATTTGGTAAGTAAAATTACAACGTATCGCGTGACCCAGAAAGGAAGGAGGGTAGGGGGAGTGAAGGTGTAGGAGAGTGTAGGGTGGTTTGGAAAAGTGACATAAACAACGGTCAATCGACCTTATTATACAGTACACTAATTACATTCGCAAAACATGGACCAACGGTTCGAAAGTATTATATGAACATCATACTTCCAACAAAGAAAATGCAGTTAATGGCATATATGGACGGAAGCTGAAATGGGAAAGGCTGTCGACATTTCGACCCATGAGTTAGTGCAGGCAATTGGTACTGCCTTGCTAGGGGGTCTTCATCAGGACGGGGGTGGGGGTGCATTACCTAAAGGAGGGATTAAAAAGACTTGGGTCATGGAAGGTCTAATCATGGAGTCCGTACAGTATGGTTGAAAAGATGGTGTTATAATTACCATGAGATAAGGTTTATTCGGATCATGGTAGGTATCTCATAAAGGTGTGAGGAACATCATAGCGTGTTGTCTACAGGAGGGTAAAACAAATATTGAGTGAAAAACGCATCGTCATTAGACACGTGATTCGTACAGTGGAACCATGGCAAAAATGGCCCCACCTTTGTGTAATTTCAGTTTCCTGATTCTGTGACGTGACCAAGTCCTTTCAGCACGCATCCTTGGTGGGCAAAAGGATATACCAAGCCAACCCCTCGAGTATACTTATGTAAGTCCAAATCCACCATTTTTGCCATGGTTCCATTCTACGAATCACGTGTCTAATCACGATGCGTTTTCCACTCAATATTTGTTTTACCCTCCTGTAGACAACAGCCGATGATGTTCCTCGCACCTTTATGAGATACCTACCATGATCCAAGTAACCCTTATCTCATGGTAATTATAACACCATCTTTTCAACCATACTGTACGGACTCCATGATTAGATCTTCCATGACCCAAGTCTTTTTAATCCCTCCTCTAGGTAATGCGCCCCCGTCCTGATGAAGACCCCCTAGCAAGGCAGTACCAATTGCCTGCACTAACTCATGGGTCGAAACGTTGACAGCCTTTCCCATTTCAGCTTCGGTCCATATGCCATGAACTGCATTTTCTTTGTTGGAAGTATGATGTTCATATAATACTTTCGAACCGTTGGTCCCTGTTTTGCGAATTTAATTAGTGTACTGTATAAAAAGGTCGATTGACCGTTGTTTATGTCACTTTTCCAAACCACCCTCACAATTTCTTTGTGGCAGGCCTTAAAAAACTAAATGTATTAGTTGAGGCCCAGATTTTAGGCTGGGATTGAGCCACTTTTTTGCCACAGCCCCAATGCCAAAACACATTTTTTAAATCTCATAATGCACTTAAATGTACTCATGATATGGCTGATAATCATATGTGTGAGGTCTTAATATCTGATGTCACTTCTTGTGATGTCACTTCCAGTGAGGTCACTTCCTGTGACTGCACATTCAAGGTCAAGCGTTGTGATATCATGCGCTGTGATGGCATGCTTCATGATTTCACTTGCATACTGCCTAACCTGGTTAGTCCTCACACTTCTTTTTTTTTAACTTGTGCCCTGATTATTAATACCCCTTTTGAACGTTTGTACTAAGTTCTGTTGTAAACTGTGTGTGCTCCTAAAGTTATTGTGCTTTATCTCTCAAATTGAAATAATTGTAAAGTGTGGATTAAAGATGAAATTTAAAAGCAAACTGGCATAATCAAACGCTCACTTTTCACTTCTCTTTTTCCATCTACAACTGTTCGTGCCCAAAGTCATTCCATGCAGAACCGCCACTGGAAGGAAATGCTTCCACTTTTCATGTGCCAAAACTCTTCCTTTCTACATCGCCTCCAACCAATGAGAAACGATGTGCGTCTTCCATCGGCTACATACAACCTCCACAGAAATCTCATGGAATCCTCAGATAGCAGGATTGTCTGAATTCCCCTAACGTAGAATAATTTTACCTCCAAACAAACCAGCAACTGAAAGTGCAAAGCACTCATTGAGCGTTGATGATATAAGAACTTGCAGGCAAAAACCACACGCCGAAACGAAGGAGTAAAATGGTGCTTCTGTGCACACTGTACAAGGAACGATTCTTCCTCTGCGATAAGATGCGGCTGGTTCCAGCTAACAGCGAATGGATTTACGCCTCATTCAGGCAGTGGGCAGCTACATCACCCAACGGGTTAGATCAGAGAACTCGTTTGGGTCCATGTAACAATCAAACTGAAATAAAAAAAGAAACGAGAACTGTTTGCTACCTAATACAGTTTCCAACAATGTCTGACAATATCCAGGGGCTTAAACATGAGACATCTTTTCCACAACTGTGTTAATATGTCGCTGTAACTTTGATATGCCCTCAGTTTGATCTGATGACATCCCACTGCCCGTGGCATAAGAAAGATGTTTTCAAGCATGATCACTTAGGGTAAAGCGATGGTTTGGTAGTCTGCTGCTCTTGAGTACCACTGATGCAACGCTCTTTCCGCCGGGCAAGCTAAAGAGAGACTAGGGAACACCTACTATTGGCCATAAATCATTAAAGCATGTAGTTGTGCTTTGTGTGGATGTAACCTGGATAATTATTTGCCCTCACCCAAATAATCTAGTCACAAGGTTTTGCATTAGCAATGTTTCATCAGTATTCACTAGGCAGGATTCCACCTGCTGATTTTTTTATGACCAAATGTAAATGCCTATATGGAGGCTTGCAAGGCGCAACAGAACTCCATCTCTGCACTAACATACACAAAAGTGACATATTTCAACCCCTGTACCTTAAATATATACATATATCCTTCATTATGTCCCCTCTAGAGCCCTTCGATCCGCTGGATTAAATCTTGCCATTGTGCCACGCTTCAAAAAAGCTAGAATGGGCGGACGGTCTTTTTCAGTGTTGGCGGCAGCTCTCTGGAACTCTCTGCCTGCCCCCCTCCGTTCCATTCCCGACCTGTTCCCGTTTAGAAAGGCACTAAAAACCTTCCTATTTTCTACAGTTTAGTCCTATTTGCTAGTTCTATTTGCTGGGTCATCTCTACTATGTTGTGTTTTACAATCTCCAAAGCGCCGGGACGCCACTTGGCTGTGGCAGCTGTGCGCTATATAAAATAAAATAACATAACATAACATATATGTATTACCCGCTGGTGGTCGCCAGTAAGTAGTTCTAGTTAGGATGTAGTTTACATAGGAAGAGCGTATTTTCATTTGCCAATAACTTTGGCGTTGCTTGGCGAATCATTGTGAAATTTTCAAAAATAATACGGCAGTCACTTCAGCTGCTGTCTTGAAATTTTGTGGTGTTCCGTCAAGCAGGGGCAGAGAAAAAAGGGGTTCCCAAAACGCTTTTTATCCATGTTAATTTCCAGAGGAAACTTTAGGCACAGCTACAGCCCAAACTCCTGAATTGAATTACACCAAATTTGGTAGAAAAGTAGCTCTTGCTCCTGAAAGCACCCTTTGTGTTAAATTGTATAAACCCGCTCAGTAGTTGCTGAGATAGTTAACATTTTCTATGATTTACAACTGTGGCCATGGCAGATCCGCAACCCCTCCCGATCTCGTGTCTGAGATCTGATTGGCTCCCAACACTTAAAACCAGGAAGACAAAAGGTAAAATGTCATCAGTGATGTCATTTGAGATGTCTTCAGTGATGTCATGAGTGATGTCGCTGACCATGTTATAAGTGATGTAATATTTGAGGTCATAAGCAGTGCATTGCCGGGCTGCGAGTTATAGTTAGCTCAGCTATCTATAACTGCTGAATTTCACTGGTTGTGTATGAGTGAAATCTGACTAACTATAACATACCTGTAACTTTAGTTTTTCAGTGAATTTCTAAGTTTTTTTAAATGCTAATTCCTAACTAAAACGTCCTTGTACCATTTTTTGTTTCAGTGAATATATACTGCCTCTATATTAGCATGTATAATGCCATTAATATCTCTATAACACAGTGTATGACTCTTTTGGTGGAATCTGTGACTGCATAGATCACTGTATTAGTAAGTCTCTCATTCACTGTACAATAATTTGAGTGGATCTGTGAGCTGGTGCATCAGTCTACCAATGCTTCTGTAATGAACTGCTTGAATATCTCAGTGCACCTATGAGTGAGTGCATCAGTGTCTCAAAGGGTGGCATGAGTCTATCAGTCGATCTGCGAGTAGGTGCATGAGTACCATTGTGCATTTGTAAGTAAGGATGTGACTGTCTGATTTGATCTGTTAGTGGATACATGAGTGTATAAATGGGTGTCTGAGTGGGTGCATGAGTGTCTTAGTGGGTCTGTGAGTGAGTGCATGAGTTTCTCAGTGAGTCTATGACTGAGAGTGTGAGTGTCTGAGTGGTTCTGTGATGGGTGCGTACGTCTCTGAGTGTACCAGTGAATGGGTGTATAAGTCTCTGGGTGGGTATGTGAGCGGGTGCATTTGTGTCCAGGTGGATCTGTGAGTGGGTGTAAGAGTCTCTATGAGACTGTGCACATAAGTCGATGCGTGGGTCTGTAAGTAGGTGCATGAGTCTCCAAGTGATTCTGTACATGGGTGCATCACTCTCCGAGTGACTCTGGATGCTTGAGTACCAAAATGGGTATGTGAGTGGAAACATGAGTATCTGAGTGGGTATATGACTGGATGCATAAGTGTATGAGTTGGTACGTGAATCAGTGTATAAGTGTCTGAGTGAGTGTGTGAGTGCGTATATGAGTCTTTGAAAGTGACCAGCAAGTGTGTACAAATATATATATACATATATATTTTCATTAATATCCTGGATGTCGCTGTGATATTCGCAATGTCCTAGCAATGGTAAATGGGGGGCGCGTGGGCGGTCACAGCGTAATCATGAATATCGCGCGCAATTACAAAAACAATTTGGACACATTTCTTGTGTCACCAACAACCCCATTTCTCACACACGGGGTCAGAGTACCTCCACCCTGACCCCTTATCTTAGCTTTCACAGAAACTGTCAGCCCTTTTGACTACAATTCGTACGGGCTTCACATGCTTACAAATGCATGATTTGCAAATGTATTTCTGAATGATTCTGAGAGGAGAGTCTATCACCTTGCACCCACACCAAAACAGCCATTAAGCTCTGAAAATAATTTACCCATTTTGGGGGCCAGATGTAGGAGCCATTTACCGACCGGTAACGGCCGATTCCGGCCGTTACCGACCGGTAAATGGGTTTTTGGGATGTAGGGGCACATTTTTACAGATTCGGTATTTTTACCGATTCGGTAAATCTCAGATGTAGGTGGGACTCTTCAGAGTCCCAATGGCCCTACAAATTCGGTATTTTACCACCCAATCCAATTGGGTGTTAAAATACCGAATTCAGGTGTGCATGCACATGTGTGCATGCACACCTATGCCATGTGACAGACAGACATGCCCTTAGGGCATGTCTGTGTGCCACATGGCGCACATGTCAATTTCTGGGGTGCCAGAGGGTGTCAAAGTGACACCCCCTGCACCCTTGCAGAATTCGGTATTTACCGATTCGGTAATTACCGAATCGGTATTTCCCATTGATTCCTATGGGCTGTGAAGCCCATAGGAATCAATAGGAAATACCGATTCGGTATTTACCGAATCGGTAAATACCGAATTTTACCGATTCGGTAATTCCACATCTGGAATTACCTACATCTCCCCCCCTCTATTTTACCACTTCTTAAATACCGAATCGGTAAAATTCGGTATTTAAGAAGTGGTAAAATAGATTTACCTACATCTAGCCCTAAGTGGCCTAATTTGATTAAACATCTACCACTTGAAATTTCACTTCTGAATAAAAATCCTTGAAATAGAGAAACCTACTAAGCTCCTGATGGAGCGAGTTTCAGAATAATATTTTGTTTTGACTTGCAAAGTTAAACATCCATAATAATAACAGTATAATTGACTTGTGGTCAATTATTAACCAACTTAGATTAAAAATGCATTTACATGACACGAGGGACTAATACATGTGCTCTTTTGTTGCACTTGCAAATACGTTGAAAATATTAAAGTAACCTTGTCTATTGTCTTTGTCAGTATTAAATGCGGCTGTTTAACTAATGGCATGTGCTTATTTGTGTGCCTATGTTATGTCTTTTCGTCTTTATGTGGCATCAGTTTGTGGAGAATTTTGTGGCTTGTGCTTAAGCTAGGTAACATAAATTAATGGGATAATAATTAGCAAAGGGGGTGGGTAACAAAACGAGTTTCAATACTTTAATTAATTAATGTCTTGTGTTTGTTTGTATACTAGTTATCGAGAGAGAGGCCTTAGGCCTAGCGTTTTAAAGATGGTGTTTAGAATCCTGTCCAGAGTGGAGCCCTGCACGTATTCCGAAGTGTAAACTTTTACCACATCGACAGTTGTCAAAGAAATATAATGAATAGTTTTCTGTGCAAGACGTGTTCTGAATGTGACAAAATCAAGGACAGGATGCTGCAAATCTGCCAAGTTAAGGAAGTAACGGACTGTTACTTGAAGAAATGTTGCATTTCCGAGGAAGCTAAAGTCACGTTTTTAGTCAGACAATGGAGCCAAAGAAAAGGCTCGGTTTTTGGATTGAAAATATGATGAGCTGACATGGACTGACATCTGTCAGCCAATGAGAACTCGGGATGGCAAAAGAAAGAATACATTTTAGTGAGATTAGCTAGACAGAAAAGGTATAAAACTTGGCCCCTTTGACAGGAGGGCGTCTCTCGCTTTCTGATTCCAGAAGGGCGTGTCGTGCCGTTGAACTTTCTTGGCGCAAGTAAGGATAATAGGCCTAAATGATTTTTCCCTTTTAGGTGGAGCAAAGAATAGATAGGGAAATAGCTTGAGGGTTTGGAAACTGTCATTTTGCCTTAAACATGCTTACTGATTTGCTTTGAAATGTCAATCTAATTGATCATTCCTCATTAAATGCTGCTTATTTGCTAATAAAATAATGATTTATTGAATAAAATGCTTTTTATTTGAAGAATAAAATTAATAAATTAGATTTTGATTCGACAAGCTGGTCTTGTTTATTCATGGTCTAGTTACCATCAGCTGATCCATTTACCTTAGTGACTTAATTAAAATGTTATTTGCATAAAAACCATGGTAAAAGATGATAAACTGCAGATGTATATAAATGTGTAAATAGTTTGTGAATAGGTTCCGATTAATTAGGTCACATGATTCAGTTGCCCAAAAATTGTCTCATAGTTTTATGGGCCTTGTGAGTGATTTATGATTAATGGTGAGTATCATGTTGTTGGGTAGCGTTGTTGAGACAGTTTTTCTATAGGGGCGCTGGATCACTCCCTCTAAATGTAACTTTGTATCAATGTTACTGGTTTAGTGTGCAGCATTTGCAACAACAATTGCTGCCAACCCCAGCTAATGTGCACCTGGCATACACCCCACCTTCACTAGGCATTTCACAAGGTTTGACAATACTATGCCCCCATTACTTTTGCAACGCCAGCCATAGCATCAGGGCTTTATGTCATGTTTTTTCCTGGATGTCTGTCTAATCTCTCCAGTGGAGACTCACAATCTGCCAGAATTTCCAACCAAAAATACTGTGTGGACAGAATATTGTGTCAAAAATATCTAGGACCAAAATATGAGGAAGGTAAGTGCAAATAGGTGAGTGTAGATTTGCTATTCTTAGTTCTGCATCTATGTATCTTGAGAGAGATATATATATATCATCATGGCATGTATATGTGGAATTATGTCTAGTAAAACTTTACTTACCTTAACTATACTTTTGTCTTCGTTATTCTTGACACAATATTTTGGCCCACAATATTTTTTGTTCTGATAGACTGTGTAAACACCAGGTCAGTATGGCAGGATTTAGGAATGTGGATGGGCAGCAGATGCATATATTGTGCTACACTAAAGTGGTCTAGTAGAATAGATAGTTGGATTAAGCTTCCAATTTGAAGATGTGTCGTCCTACCCAAGGTTCACCCTCTGTGTGCTGAAGAAGGATTGATGTTAGGGTAGACAACCATTTAACATACAGAGTGCATCGCATTCTTCAATTAACAAGTATCATTCAGCCTAACATCAAATGGGTCTTAGCACAAATGACATCCCAGTGGCAGCTAAGAGGATGTTTTAACTTGCAAAAACAGCTCTTTTGCAGTACAATGTGGCTAGAAGGAGGAATGGATTCACTCATAGATTTCATTATAAGCATACTGCGATGGAGAGTGAGGAAGAGTTGTTGGATGGTCATGTCAAAAGTTAGAAAAACAAGTAAGATGGTTAATTTCATTTTTCAAACTTGTTTTTATTTCGGAATGGTAAGATGGTTAAATTAGTGCTTTGAACCTTACAAGCATGAACTTCCTAAATGAGTCTAGCTTTTAAAAACGTTGACAGAAAAGGTAAAAATTACTGCACCCATTCCAAAGGCTAACCTTCTTTGGGGAGATTAGAATAGACTGCCCTCAAAACAGCTCTCAGAAATTCCCTACTTTCTCCAAAAATAACAAAAGATGCGGTGTGATCCGAAGTGGGAGGTCTCATTGTTATTTAGGAGAAACATGTAAATAAAATAACAGATGTTGTAATACTTCAGCCTATGCCCCTAAAAGTGGTCAAACTGAAGAATTTTGTTAGTTCTTCTTGATCCCACTGAATGTTGTCCTCGCAACAATTATAGATGGGGTGATTTTAACCTCAGAACAGATAACCATGATAGTTGAAGTACGTATCACAGTCTCATAAATTGGTTTCTCAGGTAGATCAAACCTTTAGGTATTTCGCTAAAGATTGACATAACCCAAAGGCAAAGTAAACAAATTATGAGCTGCTGCAAACAGTTCAGATTGCTGCTTGTGATCTAATTAAAGGGAGAAACATGACTGAGAAGCCACTTGAAGGTTTATTATGTTACACATTTATTTTACATATATTTCATTTTGAAGGATGGAGAGGTAATATAATCACAACTTTTTGGTCATTTGATAAAGGGTGTATAATAAATTGGAAGTATTAGTTGAGGGGGTTGACAACCCACCTCAAATAATAATCACAATCCTTGTCAGGGCAAACCATGAAAATCACTAAAGAAGTCTATGATTAACTCTCTAGTAGCTTGACACAAAGCAGTCAGACTCAACTTAGAGATAATGTGTTAATGCGCTACTCAAATAGTGATTAGGTGAAAACACAACACATAAAAAGTCTCAAACCAATTTAGAAAAATAGAGTACATTTTAATAAAAGAAATTGCATCCAAACAACAAAAAGTCAATAAGTAGAACCACAGATATAAATGTTTAAAGTTTGAGTTAAAAATAGCACCAAAAAGCACAAAGAGTTAACCGTTGTTATCTGGTGGCGCTAAACCCGGGTCAAAGTCAAAAGTTATGACCAACTGTAATATAACGTGGGTCAGATACAGGGACCAGGTGCGTCCCAGTAAAAAGTTTACCTTCTGAATTTTTGAGGAGGAAAAGTGTTAATCAGCGAGTTGGCGGCAGCACAAGCTGCAAACTGAATCCAAATCAGTGCTCCAAAATGGTAGGCTTATCGAAACGTGGGGTCCTTGTGCTGTCAAAGTCCGAAGTCTGTGCCCAGGAAAGCCTCAACGTCGATGGGTTGCTGCTTGGTGTCAGTCCTAATAAAGCCCTCTGTATTGGGACTCAGAATTTTTCTAGAGGACAAATCTCTCTAGCGGGGCAAACAAGCAGGTTAAATACAACCAGGAATTCAATGTCAATGGCTTTGGCTCATTGGCAGTACTGGTATCCTGCTATTTCTTTGGAGGAAAAGATGGCAAAATGTTTCTAAGTCCCAGTTTTTGCAGTTTCTACAGGAGGAGTACACTAAAACATCAGCCTGGGGTACAGGAACCATGAGGCACCACTTGGGTGTTAGGACTCACTCCAACAGAGGCCAGCAGCAGGGTCCAGGGCAGGTCTAGTTGGTGCTGGTTAGCTGGGCAGTAGCAAGGAAATGTTCTCTTGAAGCTTGTTGTGTCTCTGCAGCTACTTCTGACCATTGGAGTTGCTTCTGGTGTTCTGGATTCAAGGCAAGCCAGTCCAACCTTCCTCCTCCAGGTTTCAGTCAGCAGAGCAGGACTTCTTGTGATCTTCAGAGATTCAGAAGAGATCTGCCCTGGGTCCTGGGTTAGCCACATTTATGCAAAAAGAACAATTGATGAACACAATGCAGAACAATGTCATACATTCACCCCAGTACAGAGATCTTGGGCTAAATCCATTGTTATTTTGCTCACCATGCTATTCCAGTTTGGACCCAGCCATACACAAATCAGTCTTGACCCTGCCCCCAATGGGAACAGTCCAGCCCGAACTGCCAGGCCAGGTCCTCCGCGGACTGGAAACAAGCATCCTAGGACGGGTTTCGGGCTTTCAGCCCTCATCAGCCAGAACAGCTTGACTCCAGTGGCAAGGACAGCATGAGACCAACATCTGGGCATATAGATGGGTCTGAACGGAGATGGCAAAGTGAGCTAAAGAATGATGATGGATTCAACCCAGATCTGTGACTGGGGTGAGTGTCTGAAAAATGGCAGCGCTCCGTCCATCATCTCTGTTGCTTGCTTTGTTCGCCCTAAGTTGGCAGGGTATACCCAGACGTGGGTCCCTTTCTCACTTTGCCACTGGATTCAAGCTAGCCTGGATGGTAAAGGGTGTTACCCAGAAACCCGTCCCAGGATGCTTGTCCGGTTCAGGGAAGACCTGGCTTGGCAGTTCGGACTGGACTGTTCCCATGAAGCAGAGGGTCAAGACTGATTTGCGTACAGCTGGGTTTGAACTGAGATGGCGAAGTGAGTTAAAGAATTTTGATGGATTCAACCCAGATCTGTGACTGGGGGTAAGTGGCTGAAGTTTTAGCACTCTGTCCATCATCTCCTTGTGTTTGCGTTGCCACATGTATGCCCAGCACCAACCTGTGGGTGGAGGAAACACCTGCCCACTCCCTAACCAATGAGGCAAAAGTTCCCGGGGGTTACTCTACCCACTTTTGCACCGCCTCCTGTGCACTTTACTGTAAACGGTCCCACAGTTCCCTTCTCTACCTAAATCAAACATGGCAGAGCATATCTTCTCCTGATCAAAGTTACTTGTGCTCACCCAGAGGTGTGATTATGTTAATGAACAAACCCTCCCTGTGGTCACTTGAAACCAGTCCTGGGACTTCTCCCCCATACCACTTAGTTAAGAGCCAATGCATACAAAGGGAGGCAGGCCTAGGAGTATGCTACATCTGCCAGTGGCAGGGTAGGTACCAGTAGTAGCTCAGCAAGTGGGCTAGGCAAAGTTCCGAAGTCATTGTGCTCAAGAAAGAAAAACACTTCTCCACACCCTGGCCTTTTTTCCACTGGCTGAGATCAATCATCATATCATTACATGAGAGCCATTGAACAGTCAGGTGACACTGACAGAAAGACCCTTTTGGCTTAAGCAGAGAAATGGCAACTTTCAAAAGTGCCATATCTAAAATATAAAATTTGGCTTGACCATTAAGTTGGAGTCCTCAAGTCATTTTTCTAGCTGCTCCTAAACTGGAAATAAACATAATAAAATATTATATTGTAACCCAGTATTTCCCTGAGCCATCCGCAATGAAAAACAAGCATTGGCATAGCCAATAGGTCTCGCCTTTTGGATCTTATAAGTGGTTAGCCAGAGCTACTGGCTTTGCCAATGTCTTTTAGCTGTGTTGTAGAGCAGTGTGGCTGTTGTGCAGCATGTTGAAAAGGTATAATAAAAATTGTGTTATAAGCATTTTTGTTACCTTATAAATAACCAAGAAGTCATTATGTACAACTGAACAACCATATTAAAAAAATAGTTAACATAAAAAATATCTTCTATTTTTTTGTCCTTGCAATGCTGGTGACTTCTTCTTGCCTTTTCTAATTCTGGTTTGTTATAGCTTTTTTTCATTTTTTGAGGGAGTGGGGGGGACCTAAATAACGACAGGGTGGAGGTTGTAAATAGTACCTGATGCTAGATTCTGAAGGGAGACTGAGGTGGTTGTTTCCTGGTGCGGAGATGGTGCTGAGTGATACTGATGAGTTGCTGAGTTATGCTGTGGTTCTGAGTCAAGCTGGGGTGGTGCCGAGTGATGCTGAAGGGGTGCTGCACTGGTTCTGGCTGATGCAAAGGTGGGGCTGCAGTAGCTGAGGTGGGGCTGCGGTGGTGATGATGCACTAATGTGGAGGTGGTGCTGTACTGATGCCGAGATGGTGCTGTGCTGATGCTGAGGTGGTGTTGCACTGGTGCTCAGGTGGTGCAGAACTGGTGCTCAGATGGTGCTGATGCTGAAGTGGTGCTATGTTTTGCTGAGTTGCTGCTGCGCTGGTGCTCAGGTGGTGCTGATGCTGAAGTGGTGCTGCATTGTGCTGATGAGGTGGAGCTGTGCTAGGACTGAGGTGGGGCTGCACTTGTAGTGGTGTGCTGATGTTGAGGTGGAGGTGGAGCTGCACTTGTAGTGGTGTGCTGATGGTGTGCTGATGTTGAGGTGGAGGTGGAGTTGTGCTGATGATGAGGGTGTGCTGTGCTGTGCTGATGCTGAGATGGTGCTGCACTGAAGTTGAGATGGTGCTGAGATGGTGCTATGCTGGTGCTGAACTAGTACTGAGGCGGTGCTGCACTGGTGCTAAGGTGGTGCTAGTGCTGATGCTAAGATGGTGCCGTGCTGATTCTGATGCAGTGCTGAGTGATGCTGTGGTTATGTACTGATGCAGAGGCGGTGCTGTACTGGTGCTGTGTTGGTGCTGAGGTGGAGCTACGCTGGTGGGGTGCATAGAGGTGGTGCCGTGCTGATGTTGAGATGGTGCTGTGCTGATGTTGAGATCATGCTGTGCTGGTGCTTAGGTGGTGCTGCACTAGTGGTGGTGTACTGATGAGTAGGTTGTGCTGTGCTGAGATGGTGCTGGGCTGATGCTGAGATGGTGCTGTGCTGATGTTGAGGTGGTGATGCACTGGTGCTACACTGGTGCTGAGGTTGTGCTGCAGTGGTGCACTGTGAGGAGGTGGTGCTGTGCGGTGCTGATGCTGAGATGGTGCTTTGGTGGTGTTGTGCTGATGCTGAAGGTGGAGTTGAGCGAAGCTGAGGCAGTGCTGAGATATGCTGAGGTGGTGATGCAGCACTATGCTACGGTGGTGCTGAGTGGTGCTTTGGTGGTGCTGTTCAGCTGATGCTAAGTGATACTGAGGTGATGCTGAGTGATACGGAGGTGATACTGAGTGATACTGAGGTGAGGCTGAGGTAGTGCTAAGTGATGCTGGTGGTCCCACCAACACTACTATTTTGACAAAATAGAAATAAACAAAAACCCACAACACTCTTCATACTGTACTGAAGATTTTACTTTCAAATTCACCTCCTGACCACAAAGAGTACATGCGCAAACCATCAGATATTTTCTCACAATGATGAACCTTGATAACGGTACAAATTAAGCTAACCTAAAATTACAATTTAAAATTGAGAAATATACAATGAGCTATTCATACTGTATCCCACTTGGCCATGTGGCCTGTATCACATGCTGTTCAGAATAAGTGTTCCATCACCTCTTATGAGCTAAAGATAAGCAAGAAGGTGCTGAATATAAATACTTCTTTATTCTAATCACAATTTAAGACAGTTACCTTGTACTCCTAAATAAAGGAGCTTCACATCTCTTATTAACCTTGGATCCTTTGCTTCAGTTTCTACAATTGTTAGTCTGTATGGTAAAAAGTGGGGAATATTTGTAGATATTGTGAGGGGACTAAAATACTACTCTATTTCGTTTTGAAAATATAGTCATTTTACTGTTTTCAGCTTAATTCGTGGTGTTGGGCTTTTAGCCTAATCTTAATTACATCCCAAAGTTTTTTCTCTCATCACCATAAATGTTGTTTCAAATGGTCATGTACCCCATGATATGGGTCCAGAATAGGAAAAGAGCCGCAATAAATATATTTTGCAACCCTAATTCAGTACTCTAACTGGACATTGTATTGCAAAATGTGTTTCCCCACTCCCCTAGCTATAGTTTATTGTATCTTGCATAAAATTCCATATATAACTGTTTCGGGGATTTTGCTCATAAACAGAACTGTGCACAGAGACCCGAGACCTCAGTGAATTATGGTGGACCAAAAAACTCACCTCAGTACCTAAAACCCATAACCGACTAGCATCAGTGTCTCATTAGCTCTTTGTCCTATAGCAAAGTTACCAATGATTAGACAACCCAGAACATGCAACTTAGGTTACTCTCAGGAATGGTGGGAATCAAGAACACTCTTTCATTTGTTATTCTCATACCAGTCCACAACATGAGTAAATAGAGACACGGAAAAGTTTAAAATGTTTATTTTAACGACGTGCTCTAAGATGCAGTATTTTTGTTAACATAAGCAGGCATATGATTAAAAATAATACTATCAGCATTGTTACAATTCCATAAAACACAAAGGGTGAAATCGTATTATAAAGATAGTGGAAACAGGTCCTATAGTGCCTTGTGTGCCACCCTCCCCAGCTAGGAACTAGGTTTTACAATAATAGAAGTTCTCCTAAGCTTGAATGGGGAACCCCATACCCCCAAGATCAGCAGGAGTGAATCACATCAGGATCAGCATAAACACTATCTCTCTCTGGAAACAGATTTTTCAAGTGCCCTCTTCATGCATGCAGTGCAATATTAAAGGTGCTCGAATTTCAGTTAGCCACAGCTGTGTGCAAGTTATGTCTAGAGCGTGGGCCGATCAGCCAGAACAACAGCTTATATTGCTTTGATAACCTTAGTGGCTTCGGCACACACTGTACAGACTGAGGTCGCGATGTAAGTCTAGGGATGTTGAAAGCAAGTCTTTCTCATGTCAAGATTTCCAAGCAGTCTAACTTACAACAACAGTTACATGCAGTGTCAAGTGCAAAAGCAGCAATATAGCAAAATGGCGTTTAAACGTCTAATAAGCTTATGCTAACATAGTAATGTGTGCATGCAGAGCCCTGCCTTCACTACATAACATCTGAGTGTTTACGCGTTTTATCAGTTTGTAAACTCTCAAACAGCCTTCAGTAATTCAGAAAAACACCAAAAATTAAATGTAGGTTCTGTATATTGGTATTAGAAATGGGATTTCTGGTTGGCTAGGGCTGGCACCTAAGCCAGGCAGAAACCACCACTCTAGTCAGGGCAAGGGAGTTACACGCTGAAGAAAACCCTTGCTCATCCCCTTGGTAGCTTGGCACGAGCAGCCCGGCTTATCCCAGAGATAATGTGTAAAGTGCTTGGGCAACACCCACACACAGCAGCAACACACTAGGCACACTACAAAAGAAACTCAACACAAGGTTATAGCATTAGACACCCTTCTAAAATATCATGCATTTCATTAGGCAAAAACACATTAGGCCCAAACCTCATTAGCAGAAACACATTACGCAATAGGCCTCAACAACAAAAACACATTATGTAATAACCTCATTAGCATAATATTAGGCATCACCACATGGCGCGTAAATCATCAGCATAAACACATTGTGTAAGGGCCATCACATTAGGGCCTTGCACCCTACCAATCACAAAACTGACCCCCTGGCCAATTGGCCTTCTCTAGGTGCTCAAATGCTCTGTCCCAAATGTCAGGGCTTACTTGCCTGCTGCATTGGCAGCCAGAGGGCTAATTTAGCCCTCTGGCTGCCAATGCAGCAGGCAAAGTGCACAATGTGCTGGGGCTTGAGGTGTAGCTCACCCCTATCTTATCAGGAAAACAAAATGGCCCCGTGTTGCAGCAGCCCGCTATCTCTCGCGGTGCAGCTGTGAAATTACGACTGACACCACTGTGCCTCCTGGGTCCCCACTGGGACTCTAAAATAAAAATGGTCCCAAAAGTTGCAGCGGCCTCTAACTGTCAGTGTAGCTCTGAAGAAAAGATCAGGCACTGGTACAACTAGGGTTCAGCTGCCCACTGTCAGGCGGGGAAGCTGTGGAATTTAGCATCCACAAGCATCAGGAATCATCTCCACTCACCCTGGCTGTGCAGGGACTGCTCCAACCACCAGGCGGCAGGTCTCTTAGGCGCCAATATTGTGTCTCGATCGTTCCGCTCCCATAGATGGTCTGGTGCCTCCTTGGCAGGGGGATGCACTGACAATGTGCAAAAGGGAAGCCTTCTATGGGCTCCGCTGAGCTGGAGAAGGGCACCAACAGTGGGCCTTGATCGGCCCACTCCCAGGGCCTCTCCTCCCTTCTCCCAGTCTCCTCTCCCCAGCGGCCTCACTGCTGGGTTACAAAAAGGTGGGTTAGGCTCCTGCCTCGACCCAGGTTAGTCTGTTTTTGGCACACGCAGGCTCTCACCGAGACAGGAGCCCCACTCACCACGGCAACACCTCTGCCTCACTTCCGTCAACATGCGGCAGGTTCCACCCACAGTAAGGCAGATTACTTGGCTTCCGGGCCACAGCGATGACTCTCTCCTTGGCGATGAAATGCAGGGTGGGCACCTGCTTTAGAAATGAGTATAAATGCGGATGGGCACCCGCTCCTTCAAAATGCATAAAAGCGGGGTGGGCACCCGCTCACCAAAGCAGCCCAAATGCGGGGTGAGTCCTGCTGAGAGTTGAAAAATATGGGGTGTGCTCCCACTCCCCTCACAATGCGGGGTGGGCTTCCGCCACTTAATGGCATAGAAGCGGGTTGGGCTCCCGCTCCGTCTCTCTGCAGCATGGGGCAGTCCCCACTCCAGGATTCCCCTGTAGTCACTGCAGCAGCACACTGCCAGATGCCATAAATGGTAATAAAGTTGTAGCACTCACAAGGCATATTCTGTGTACATCCAGTCCAGAGTTTGTTTACCCACTGTTTCCCCTTTACTTTAAAGCTCACTATCACAATCAACATCCTGGACCTATAATCCCACCATGCTATTCCTCACCTTCAAAATGGCTCATCAACCTCAAATTCATCACGTTTGCAGAGCGTTTCCCAGTTCCTTAATATTTGCTGTTTACTTAATTATCTGCACCTGGGTTGGTGCCAAAATTGATCTTGTTCCTCTGTTCCGGCTGGTTTCCTTAAAATTAAGCAACCTGTTGTGTTCATTGTTATACATACGCTTAAACTGAGCGTACATTCTAAATTTCATTTTATATTCCTACTGGTTAAGGGCCTAACTATACTTTTTCTAATCACTCGAAATGATGTACATGAAATTAAAGTAAACTTTAATTATTGCTGTATAATGTTACCCGGTCGAGATTCGAACTCCCAATCTTATTCTTGATAAATGCTTCATGCTCCTTCTGGTGCTATCACACTTCAGCAGTCAATATCAAGTTTTCATGAAACTTCATTCTTACCCTCCAATGTTTATGTTTTATACCAGATTGACCCAAAAATTACATTATATATATATATATATATATATATATATATATATATATATATATATTACCTACTGGCGGTCGCCAGTAGGTATATATAGTTCGGATTTTTTCTCTATGGGATTTTTGAAAATTCTATGTCTAATAACTTTGGCGTTTGTGGACGGAATTGGCTGAAATTTTCAGGAAAATGGAACATTTTGTTTCTGAGCAGCCCCTGAAAATTTGGGGGGGGTCGTCAAGGGGGGGCCGAGAAAAAAAGGGGGGTCCCAAAACGTGTTTTTGCCATGCAATTTTCCATAGGGCGGTTGGCCTCACTTTTAGCTCGAACGGCTGAATGGATTTCCACGAAACTTGGCAAAATTGTAGATATTGTTTGCCCGATGTGCCTTTGCTAGGTCTCAAGATATGTGGTCCTGTGAATTTTGAGTAAATTAGGTTTAAAAAAAGATATATATCTAGAGCCGCGCCCGGTACGCGTACCGGGGAGCGCTCCAGGCGCGCCACGCGACTTGCGCACGGCAAGCTGATTGGTTCTCGGGTGTCTGTAAACATTCGAAACAGTCCGCAGCGGCCGCCATCTTGTGTCTCGGTAGGATTGAGACACAAGAGGTGGCAAGAATCAAAGGGGGGAAATGAGCAAAAGGGGGCAGGGTACACCCCCCTGACCCCCTACTTTTGATGTGGGGGCCATAAAAGGCTCCCGCGGGTGAAAAAAAAAAAAAATCGATTTTCGCGAGGGTGAGCGCCCGGTACGCGCACCGGGGAGCGTACCATGGAGATTAAAAATGACAGACTTTTAAAAAAAAAAAAAAACCTTCTTTTTATAAATTGGAGGTAGTTCTGAAAAGAACTTTTTTTTTGATTTTGTTGTTTTATATATTTTTTTTGTTTTTGTTGTTTTATATTTTTTTTAGACTTTTTAAAACAATTTTATATTTTTTTGGGATTTTTGTCAAGGGAAAAACAAAAACAAGGATTCCAAAACTGCTCAACAGGAGCAAAAAAATTTGAAAATTTAGGGACTGGAAGAGCAGCGGTGTTGCTGTTTCTTTAGGGCAATGAGTTCAACACTCTGCTCCCCATAGCAGAGCAGTTCGTCACACTCCGTGCACAAAAATTTGATGCCTGCAAACACCGGCTGAATGTTAGGGACCATTCTTCCACGGGGTGGTCCCGAAGGTGTTGCTCCACCAGTGGAGGTGCTGCCGCCATCTGTGGGTACATTCCGTGCCAGCTCTCTGACACTCTCCCTGGCAAAGTTGTTAGGGTGTCTTCTTTTCACATGCCTGATCAAATTAGCATTCCCAAAACTATATTTTTTCAGAGGATTGCCTCTGGATAAACTACTCCCACATATTTTGCAGGTTACTTTGGGAGCGTTTACTTTTTTCTGTCCTTCAGGGATGTCGTAAAATTTCAAGATGAAATGGGTTTTTTTCTTTTGCTGAGGAGGGTCCTCATCTAAAAATCCATCTGAATCACTGCTGGATGACTCTCTTGCAGCCATTGCTGGAGATCAGAAAAGTAGGAGATAGAGTAGACAGAACAGCTCTTGCTCTCTCCAAGTACAAAGCAATAGTGAGAGAAATGGGTGGGTTTCACACAATTTGGAAAAAAAAAAGTTCTGAACCAATGAAAAGTGTTATTTTAAAGTCACATGGTTTGACGCGCTTACGCTACGCGCCCCGGGGCGCGTCCCGGGCGTGTATCGTAAGCGCATCGGGGTGCTTACGTTGCGCGATTGTATGCGCTTCCGGGTGCGCTTACGCGGTGCGTCATAAGACGCATCTCGCGGCTACGCGATACGTGTCTTATGACGCATGGCGTGGCGGCTACGCGATACGTCACGATGTTGTTTTCGTTCGCGGAAATAGCGCTTCCGGGACGCGCATCAGTACGCGCCCCGGGGCGCGCCGCAAGATTGCGCTTACCCGTGCGTTCACCTGTCCGCGCCCCGGGAGCGCACCAAAAATAATATTAAAAAAAAATAAAAAAATTATAAAATATAAAATTCGATTTAAAATGTATTATTTTTATAAAGATTTGCTATTAAAAAACCTATGAAATTCACTGAAAAAACCATAGGTTATAGACCATATATAGTTAGGAATTAGCATTTACAAAACCTTGAAAATTCACTGAAAAAACCATAGGTTATAGACCATATATAGTTAGGAATTAGCATTTAAAAAACCTTATTTTACTCACACAAAACCATTGAAATACCATATATAGTTAGTTGTACTAACTATATATCGCGCACCCGCAATCCACTGCTGATGATGTCACATATTACATCATTCATGACATGGTCAGTGACATCACTGATGACATCACTGATGACATCTCAAATGACATCACTGATGACATCACTGATGACATCTCGTTTGACATTACTCATGACATCATTCATGTGATGATACGATGAACCTCTTCAGACTCTAATATAACCTTAGATACACTCAGTGTAAACAGACACTCACAGACTGTCACTCATCCATGGAGTTACTCACACACCTAATCAGTCTTGCAAAGAATCAATCACACCTCCATTTCCTCAACTATATAGTTAAACACACCTTACTTATTGAAACATATAATAACACATATTTACTCTGTTATACAATCCCTGATACAAGTTCACAATAATCCATACAGCCACTCACACATTCACTGGCTCTTATGCACAGTCATTTATATATGTCAACTACCACATGTACTGTGTTTTACATATGTACTTACTTTGACATGTAGCACTGAGATATCCATTCACTCACCAATACACTCATGCACACAGTAAACCGCCCATACAGCTGTTTCCACATGCACTTTTGAACCCATACATCTAGTGAATCAACTGCTCACACATCTATGCACAGAGTCATACACCTCCCAGACACCCACACACACACTCAGTCTCCCATACAAATACTTGGCCAACTAATCAATAACCCATATAGTTAGTCATATAGCTAATGATCAACACATGCATCAGATTACAAAACAACAGACACAATGGTGCACAATTTAAAACAGTTTAGTCACTAACCCATGCACTCAGTGAGACACATTTAATCACTCACTTATACAGTCAGTCATGCACCTACTAAATACATCATCCAAACACTTATACATCCACTCATTCTTCAATATATAAGACATATTTTAACTTTACAGAAACATACAGTCAATGGATGTTGTCATCAGTGATGTCATCAGTGATGTCATTTGAGATGTCATCAGTGATGTCATCAGTGACGTCACTGACCATGTCATGAATGATGTAATATGTGACATCATCAGCAGTGGATTGCGGGTGCGCGATATATAGTTAGTACAACTAACTATATATGGAATTTCAATGGTTTTGTGTGAGTAAAATAAGGTTTTTTAAATGCTAATTCCTAACTATATATGGTCTATAACCTATGGTTTTTTCAGTGAATATATATATATATATATATATATATATATATATATATATATATATATCGGCTGCAGAAGGTCGACTTGGGATCACCTGTATCCAGGCGATTAATCACAAAAAGACCAACGAATCCCAAATGCTGGCAAAAGGATATTTATTTCCGAGAGAAGTACAGCAGCGTGGCAGACGACGCGTTTCGGGCAGTTGCCCTTGTTCACATCAGAGATATTATCCATAATGCCCTCTTTTTAATTGAGTTTGTGTACACCATGTGACAAAATGAAAACAAACAAAATACTGGTAGGTAATAGTCACAATGAAAGCATCGGGGGTTTGCTTGCCATTCTCTACACACTTGTAAATACATTGGTAATGTTAACCTTGGGTTACAATATTTTTTAATATCTGCATAAATGCCTGTTTGCATAGACTGTTCTGAGTTTATGTATCTAAAGTGCGTTATAATTGTGCAGTTGCGCATGTGCAAAGTACAAATAAATACATTGCAATTTCGAAAATAGATCACTATAAATATACACATAAAGGTAAAAAATTCAATAAATATGTATATAAAATCTAAATCATTTCTTGGTTAAAAAAGTAATAATATACATACTTAAAACCAATATACAAATAAATATATTATTTCATTGAATTTTATCATCATAGTAGTTCCATATCAAATGTGCAATACAATAGCAATGTAAACTTCACCTACAAATGTGCAATCTGGCGCAAAAGATTAAAGTGCATTCCAGAACTCTGTGTTAAAAGTCAAAACATTCATATTTCATGTATTTACAAAATACCCAGCATTGGGGACATCGAATTGTGATGGCAACCCCTTCTAAAATGACTAATATAACCTGCCCAGAGTACATGTATAAAGTGCAACCTGTTATAGTGCAGGAGAATCGTAGATCCATCACTGCACAAATGTTATTAACGAAAAAGAGAACGAAAAAAGTCATTTTTGGGTGTAGGACAGAGACTGTATATAAATAAAACGTATAAATGGATGGCTTGAGTAGAGGCATTATATCAAATTTTGCTTTAGGTCTAGGGTGTACTGGCTGTAAAATGACTACGGTGCCTGTATTTAAAGAAAGTTAATTGTTTACAGGAAATAATACAGGTCTTCCGTAGTGTTCAGCCCGTTAGGTACCTTGGAATCTAGTTCTAAAATCATTTTAGATTCCAATTGCCGTAGCATCCTATCCCGGTCACCTCCCCTTCTAGGTTTTGGCACTGAGGAGAGAACATAATAGCTTAGACATTGAAGGTTATTCCCATGTACACTTTTAAAGTGTCTAGCTACTGGGTAGGAGCTGTCATTGTTGACGATTGCCCGAATATGCTGCAATATCCTGGCATGCACCGGAAGTCTGGTACTACCCACGTACCTCAGGCACACGCCAGGACGTAAACAGCATACTCCGTCTTGCAACCGTAATTGCCTTTAATTGGCAATGGTACAGGGCTGAATGGAGTATTTTAATGTTGGGTGTTAACTCCAAATTTACAAGCACTGCAACTGGTACACTTGTAAAACCCCAGCCGGGGTGGGAACCAATTTTTCTTTTTGGACAGTTCTGGGCAAGGATTAGAGATATGTGTACGTAAGGAGGGTCCCCTCCGAAACATAATATTCGGTAGAGCAGGTAAATGTTGAGACAACACTGCATCAGTTTTCAATATAGGCCAACTTTTAGTTAGGATGGACCGAATCTTTTTGTCCTGGCAACTATATGCAGTGATGAACCTGATGGTAGATTCAGCCGAATCTTCCCTGGTAACTGTATCTGAAGTCACTGGTTTAAACAGTGTTTCTCTAGGTCTTAGTTTCATTTTATTTACCGCTCTTTTTAATATTTTATCTTTGTATCCTCGCTCCCTAAATCTGTCCAATGCTTCAGTAGTGCAAACCGCCAACCCCTCATCACTACTATATATTCTTTTCAACCGAAGTAGTTCTCCATAAGGTATATTGTCTATGACATGGCGGGGATGGGCACTGGTGGCATGTAGGGTTGAGTTTCCAGATGTGTCCTTTCTATGGAGAGTGGTTGCTAATTTACCTGCTTTGTGAAAGACCATGACATCTAAGAAGTCCACTGCTTTGTTGCTAATGTTATGCGTGAACCTGAGATTTTCCTCATTATTGTTAAGTGTCTTAATGAATTCTTTCACACTTTCTTCACTCCCTCTCCAAATTAAACACACATCGTCTATAAAACGAACCCACATAACCACATTTGTTGTGAACATCGCATGGTGTTTCTCCATGAGGACCCGCTTCTCCCACCAGCCAACGTGAATATATATATATATATATAACACGACATCCCTCCACGGAAGAAGAATCAGAGGCCAGAGGGGAATCCACGGAGAACCAAGCTTTATTCAAACAGAACAGACAGTGGCGGTGAATGCATTTCGGCATCTAGCCTTCCTCAGCGCCCTGCACTGTGTGGTATTCTTCCTCCCATTACCAAAGTCCTGCTTTTCTTTCAGTGGTAACCTGCAAGCTCCTCCCCCGTGCTGGTACTGCTCACCTGTTGGCTGTTGTGTAGAATGCACGAACTCCAACACCCAGAATACATAATGATGATGCATTTGGGTCGGCGGTATGGGGGATATGTGTCGCGTTGCAACAAGCTTGTCGGGAATCTGCAGGTAAGTGGGGGAGTGACACCAACAGTCCTGCCAAAGTCCACATGGCCTTCCCTGGGCCCCCTCAGACTGCTGCTGCCCAATATATATATATATATACACAGAGCAGCCGTAGCCAGACAATTATGTGATAATGACTCACTAGCAGAGGGGCAGTCATTAACCTAATTGGATTTTTAGGTGTGGCACCTGACCGTTTAGACCATGGGTACTCACAAACTTTCTCTCGGGGGCCAAATTTACAGTGTGGTTTGTGGCCGGGGGCCGCACCGGTGAGGGCGGGTCAGTGGGGGAGGGGGCAGGACTAGAGCAACAAAAAAAACTGTGACCATGAGGTTGATCACAGGTCCCTGCAGCGGACGCCTCCGTCCACTGAGCCAACAGACCCTGCATACACACATCTCTCTCTCTCTCTCTCTCTCTCTCTCTCTCTCTCTCTCTCTCTCTCTCTCCCTCTCTCTCTCTCTCTCTCTCCCTCTCTCACTCTCCCTCCCTCTCTCTCTCTATCTCCCTCCCTCTCTCTATCTCCCTCTCTCTCTCTATCTCTCCCCCTCCCTCTCTCTGTCTCTCTCCCTCACTCTCTCTGTCTCTCTCTCCCTCCCTCCCTCTCTCGCTGTCTCCCCTGTCTCACTCACTCTGTCTCCCTCTCTTTCTCTCTGTCTACCTCTCTTTCTCTCTGTCTGCCTCTCTTTCTCTGTCTCCCTCACTTTCTCTCTGTCTCCCTCTCTTTCTCTTTCTCTCTCTGTCTCCCTCCCTCTGTCTCCCTCCCTCTGTCGCCCTCCCCTCTGTCCCCCTCCCTCTGTCTCCCTCCCTCTGTCTCCCTCCCTCTGTCTCCCTCCCTCTGTCTGTCTCCCTCCCTCTGTCTCTCTCTGTCCTCCTCCCTCTGTCTGTCTCCCTTCCTCTGTCTCCCTCCCTCCCTCTGCCTCCCTCTCCCTCCGTCTTACTCTGTCTTCCTCTGTCCGTCTTCCTCTGTCCGTCTTCCTCTGTCCGTCTCCCTCTGTCCGTCTCCCTCTGTCTGTCTCCCTCTGTCTGTCTCCCTCTGTCTCCCTCTGTCAGTCTCCCTCCCTCTGTTTCCTTCCCTCTCTCTGTCTCCTTCCCTCTCTCTGTCTCCTTCCCTCTCTCTGTCTCCTTCCCTCTGTCTCCTTCCCTCTCTCTGTCTCCTTCCGTCTCTCTGTCTCCTTCCCTCTCTCTGTCTCCTTCCCTCTCTCTGTCTCCTTCCCTCTGTCTCCTTCCCTCTCTCTGTCTCCTTCCGTCTCTCTGTCTCCTTCCCTCTCTCTGTCTCCTTCCCTCTTTGCCTCCTTCCCTCTCTCTGTCTCCTTCCCTCTCTCTGTCTCCCTCCCTCTCTCTGTCTCCCTCCCTCTCTCTGTCTCCCTCCCTCTCTCTGTCTCCCTCCCTCTCACTGTCTCCTTCCCTCTGTCTCCCTCTTTCTAGGTCTCCCTCCCTCTGTCTCCCTCCCTCTGTCTCCCTCCCTCTGTCTCCCTCTCCCTCACTCCGTCTCCCTCTGACTCCCTCCGTCTCCCTCTCTCTCTCTGTCTCCCTCTCTGTCTACCTCTCTCTGTCTCCCTCTCTCTGTCTCCCTCTCTCTGTCTCCCTCTCTCTGTCTCCCTCTCTCTGTCTCCCTCCCTCTGTCTCCCTCCCTCTGTCACCCTCTGTATCCCTTTCCCTCCCTCTCCCTCCCTCAGTCTCCCTCAGTCTCCCTCTCCATCTCTCTGTCACTCTGCCTCTCTGTCTCTGCCTCTATCTGTCTGTTCCTGTCCCTGTCCCTGTCTCTGCCTCTATCTGTCTCTGCCCCTGTCTCCCTTTCTCTATCTCCCTCTATCTCCCTCTATCTCCCTCTCCGTCTCTCTGTCTCTGTCTGTCTTGGTCTGTCTCTGCCTCTATCTGTCTCTGTCTGTCTCTATCTCTCTATGTCTCTATCTCTGTCTTCCTCCCTCTCTCTGTCTCCCTCCCTCTATCTGTCTCCCTCCCTCTGTCTCCCTCTTTCTCTGTCTCCCTCCCTCTGTCTACCTCTCTCTGTCTCCCTCTCTCTGTCTCCCTCCCTCTGTCTCCCTCCCTCTGTCTCCCTCTCCCTCACCCCGTCTCCCCCTGACTCCCTCCGTCTCCCTTTCTCTCTCTGTCTCCCTCTCTGTCTACCTCTCTCTGTCTCCCTCTCTCTGTCTCCCTCTCTCTGTCTCCCTCCCTCTGTCTCCCTCAGTCTCCCTCTCCATCTCTCTGTCACTCTGCCTCTCTGTCTCTGCCTCTATCTGTCTGTTCCTGTCCCTGTCCCAGTCTCTGCCTCTATCTGTCTCTGCCCCGGTCTCCCTTTCTCTATCTCCCTCTCCGTCTCTCTGTCTCTGTCTGTCTTGGTCAGTCTCTGCCTCTAACTGTCTCTGTCTGTCTCTGTCTGTCTCTATCTCGCGATGTCTCTATCTCTGTCTGTCTCTGCCGCTATCTGTCTCTGCCTCAGTCTGTCCCTCTCTCTGTCTCTCTCTGCCTCTCTCTCTATCGCTGTCTGTCTCTCTCCACCTTCATCTGTCTCTACCTTCATATGTCTCTACCTCTATCTGTCTCTGTCTGTCCCTGTCTCTCTCCCTCTGTCTCCCTCTCCGTCTCTCTGTCTGTCTTGGTCTTTCTCTGCCTCTATCTGTCTCGGTCTGTCCTTGTCTCTGTCTCTATCTCTCTCTGTCTCTATCTCTTTCTGCCTCTCTGCCTCTATCTGTCTCTGTCTGTCCTTGTCTTTGTCTCTATCTCTCTCTGTCTCTATCTCTTTCTGCCTCTCTGCCTCTATCTGTCTCTGTCTGTCCTTGTCTTTGTCTCTATCTCTCTCTGTCTCTATCTCTTTCTGCCTCTCTGCCTCTATCTGTCTCTGTCTGTCCTTGTCTCTGTCTCTATCTCTTTCTGCCTCTCTGCCTCAATCTGTCTCTGCCTCAATCTGTCTTTGCCTCAATCTGTCTCTGCCTCAATCTGTCTCTGCCTCAATCTGTCTCTGCCTCAATCTCTCTCTCCCTCAATCTGTCTCTGCCTATATCTCTGTCTCTATCTCTATCTCTATCTCTCTGTCTCTCTCTCTCTCTACCGCTGTCTGTCTCTGCCTCCAACTGTTTCTGTCTGTCCCTGTCTCTGCCTCTATCTAGCTCTGTCTGCCCCAGTCTCTATCTGCCCCTGTATCTATCTGTGTCAGCCTCTATCTGTCTGTATATGTCTTTATCTATCTCTGTCTCTATCTGTCTCACCTCACTTGGCTCTCACTCCCTTCTGCCCTATGTCACCTCACCCCCCTTAGTCCCTGCTGTCCTCTGTCACTCTCTGCCATCTCACCAGCCCTCACTCCCTGCTGCCCTTCATCACCTCACCCCCCTCCGCCCTCAGTCCCTGCTGTCCTCTGTCACCCTCTGCCATCTCACCTGCCTCTCACTCCCTGCTGCCCTTTGTCACCTCGCACCACAAATATCCGATTATTTTATCATCTTTTTAGCAGTTAAAGTGGCAATGCAGGGAATAGGATTTATTGTCTTTAATTCTGGCAGGCAGCAATTTGCATTCGGCACTCATACATATAGAAAGAAGGAAGCTGAGGAAAAAACGGCAGAAAAGGCAGATCAATTTGAAGGAATGGTATAAAGGTTAGTAAGTTCACCATTCGGAAGAAGCAATGCTATTTAAATTGTAGCAATATAATGTAAAATGTTGTCATGCCACAGACGCGATTTCTCAGATGTCAATTCTTGAAAGATTAACCAGGACCGGGGATACATTAAGCCACTGTAGGCAGCTGCCTGGCCGCTTGCAACTGCAAGTTGGCGCCAGATTGCATGGCACAGGGAGTACCCAAACGCAAAATCTTATTTTGCCCCTGCTTCGAAAAAATTCCTGCTGTGAAGTTGAGATTAATTAACTATGAAAGCCATCAGTAAATGTTCCTGCAAAGGCACTGAGCATGGTCACAATTTCTTTATGCTAATGTCAATATGTTTAGCAAAAGGGGCACAAACCACCCCAACCCCCAATCCGCCCTCCTCAGTCCCTGCTGTCCTCTGTCACCTCACCCTGCGCGTCAGCCCGGGATGAGGCAGATTCCCCGGCGCGCACATAGCCGCACCCAGTACTTCACAGGTCTTTAAAAGACCATTTACATGTTAATTAGGCTTTGTTCACCTCTTCTTAGTGCCCCTGCAGCTGCCCTCTGAATATCGCTGGAATCGCCTGGCCCCTCTCTGAGTCCGTGCTGTTGCAATCGGTGGTGTTTGCTGGCACTTTCAAAAATAAAAATAACACAGGTATGATGTCCGTAAGGTCTGTGGGCCGCCAAGGAAGGCTTGCCGGGCCGCTGCCGGCCCGCGGGCCGTACTTTGAGTACCCGTGGTTTAGACTATGCCACTAGACCATTTAACCTACAACAATAATATGCTACAGTGTTTTGCTTCCGCACAAATACAGAGAAGTTATAATGTTAACTTTCAATGATTCATATTAATTAGTGTACGCACCTTCACTCCAGGTGTATCTTGGCGCTAAATAACAGATATTTGTTACCCAACTTAATGGAACTTATTTTATCGACCTCAAAAGGATGACAGGCTGAGTGGACGTGTGGTAATTCGAACCTGTGACCATGAGATCAAACATAGGCCCAGACAGTGGATGCATTAGTCTACTAAGCCCTCAGACCCAGACAATGCAACATTCTCACAAACCCAGACTACTCCCAGTAACAATGCTCCTTTTCGATTGTTTCTTTGGTTGTCTTCTCCACCCGGACGCTCGCTGATTTCTTTCACATTAAAAATAGATGAAGAGGTTCGCTACATGTCAAGCAAACATTATTCCAGGCCAATGCAAAACACAGTTACAACACAAGTGTTACAGTTGAATTGCCATGGGAATTACTAAATGTGTGCCTGCGAACTAATCACTGCTAATATTAAAGTATTGCTTACTTAAGGTCGGGGGATGCGGGGCATTTTTTATGTGATGCTTTAAGAAATTTTCTGCAAGGCTCTTGGATAAAGGATTTGAATAATGTGCGATTCCTAAAGTAAGAGAGATGCAGCTTTGTGCGATTCCTAAAGTAAAAGAGATGCAGCTTTGGCTATATGTCTATATAAAATCAGGGCACAAGTCCTAAAAAAAGAAGTGGGGGGACTCTCCAAGGTAGGCCTGGTCAGAGGAAGTGACATCACGGCAGGAAGTGACATCACGACAGGAAGTGACATCACGACAGGAAGTGACATCACGACAGGAAGTGACATCACATGTAAGGCAGATCTATCATTTGCATATAATGCAAGATTTAACAATTGAAGCTGCTTGGTACTTAAGCCTGTGACTTAAGGTCCCTGCATGGAGGAATTAGCAGCCCAAATGTGGATGAAGTTTGGCGAAGGTGACATGAACACATTTTCAAAATGCTACAGGAAAGTTTGACTGCAAGATTTTGTATACATTACAGGTTCCCAGAGAGGCTGCTTCCCACACTCGACAATGACTATTACACACAGTAGGGCTCCATATTCACGTTATTCTATCGATGAGTGTTATATGTTATTTCCCCACCTATTGTAAACTAGCGACTCTGTATTAAATAGTTTTGTCCCAGCTGCCTCTCTCTAGCTGTGGCTAGATTTATTTATTTTATTTATAAAGTTTTATATAGCGCGAACTTGATCCCGAAGGATATCAGAACGCTGTACAATTTGCAGCAAAGGTAACAAATCAGAACATTAGTCTAACATTGGGAATCTTGGCTGAAGACAATTGAGCTGCCGGGGCATTAACTTGGGTCAATGCCTAAATTTTAGATATATTAACTGGCCATTGTATTTATTTCAGCAGATTTATTTATTTCTATTTATTTTAGGAAATGTATTTAGTTTTGGTATATTTTAGTTTGACTTATTTGCCTTTATTTACTTCAGTGCAACAAAATATAAACATTGCTTTACTTTGTATTAATACTGTTTCTTTTTGTGATAGTTCCTAAAAAAGGGCCGATTATGACTCATGCATTGTAATGGTTGTTTCCCCCTTTACAGAGACTACTTACTATAAAATCGGGGTGGGCCTAACTCATGATGTCATTTTGTGGGGACCCCTTGAAGAAAGCGGGCAGAACCTTTGCAAAACCTTGTGCCCCCCTATCCAGTAGTACAATTATCCAAACACTGACAGGATTGAGCCTAAATTAAAAATATACTGAGATACGTAATGCCAAGTCAGACGTCATCGTGGAGTCATGTTTAAATGAACAATCCAGCGCCATCCTACACCTCCCCATTCCACAAAATTATACAATTCAGACCAACAACACAAACTAGAAGGGGGCGTTGCTGTCATCATTAAACATTCCATGTGGAAACAGCGACACGCGGAACAACACACAAGGGTACACCATCATACTACTTACATTTTGTAGCCTGGTGTCAATTGTTCAATGCAGGGCTTAATTTGTGCCAGTGCTTAGCGCCGGCACTTAATTGGCAGGGCCGGGTCTAGTGGGATTCTGATTCTACAGGCACAAGGCGCACAGTGCATGTAAAATGTTTTAATTTAACTTACAGCACACTTGCTAGTACTAATACTTAATTAACTCCTCAAGTCTCGTGCAGCCGCATCACATTGTGTTTAGTTTTTCACATCTCAGTTTACCCTTATTTGTTCACGATCACTTGAATAATGAAATATTCTGAGTGGGAGAGCTCTTTGGCAGCACTCTGCCAGGTTTCTCTCTCGTCACTCTCATGCTGCTGTGTTAAAGAGCCTCGGTTTTACCGCACAAAGAATTAGGGTGACCAACTGGCATTGGTGCAAATTCAGGACGGTGAGTGTAAAAATTCAGGACAAAGGGTCAAAATTCAGGACACAAATTCTGGACAGGAGGTCAAAATTCAGGACAAAACTTCAGGACAATAGGTACGTTTTACAGACACATCAGAGGTCGTGCAATAGTATATAAGTAAGCCCAGCCATTTCCAAAAGTATTCAACCATTTGCAAACCTATCCATCATGTATCCTTCCATCTATCATTTCACTTATCCATCCCTTCATACATCCCCTCATCCATCCTTTCACTCATCCTCCATTATCCATCCATCCATCCACCCTTTCCATCTGTACACTTATCCATCCACTCTTCATCCCATCCATCCATTCACTCATCCATTCAGCCATTTACCCTTTCACCAATCCAGCCATCCTTTCACTTACTAATCCTTCCACCCATCCACTCTTTTAGTCATCCATCCATCCTCCCTTTCTCTCTCCATCGACCCTTTCACTTAGCCTTCCTTCCATCCATCCATCCACCCACCCATCCATCCATCTACTCATCCACTCATGAATCCATCCATTGCCCCTATCACTCATCCATCTATCATTTCACTCCTTCACACATCTATTCATCCTTTTGTCCATCTACCCTCCCTTTCACTCACTCATCCATACTTACACCCACCCTTTCACTCATATGTCCATTCATTCACCCTTGCACTTATCAATCCATCCATCATTTCACTCATCCACCTACCCCCCATCATCCACCCACCCACTCATCCATCCTTTCACCCACCCACCATCCAATCCACTGATCCATCCTTTCACCCATCCACCATCCACCCACCCACTCATCCATCCATCCTTTCACCCACCCACTCATCATCCATCCATCCATCCTTTCACCCACCCACTCATCATCCATCCATCCATCCCTTCACCCACTCTCCATCCATCCATCCTTTCACCCACCCATCCATTCATCCCTTCACCCACTCTCCATCCATCCATTCTTTCACCCACCCATCATCCATCCATCCATCCATCTGTCCTTCCCCTTATCATCCATCCATCCATCCCCTCATCATCCATCCATCCTTTTCCCTCATCATCCATCCTTCCCCTCATCATCCATCCATCCTTCCCCTCATCATCCATCCATCCTTTTCCCTCATCATCTATCCATCCATCTGTCCTTCCCCTCATCATCCATTCATCCTTCCTCTCATCATCCATCCATCCTTTTCCCTCATCACCCATCCATCCTTTCCCCTCATCATCCATCCATCCATCCTTCCCCTCATCATCCATCCATCCTTCCCCTCATCATCCATCCATCCTTCCCCTCATCATCCATCCATCCTTTCACCCACCCCCTCATCATCCATCCATTCCCTCATCATCAATCCATCCATCCCCTCATCATCCATCCATCCACCCTTCCCCTCATCATCCATCCTTTTACCCACCCCCTCATCATCCATCCATCCATCCTTCCCCTCATCATCCATCCATCCATCCATCCTTCCCCTCATCATCCATCCATCCATCCTTCCCCTCATCATCCATCCTTTCCCGTCATCCATCCATCCTTCCCCTCATCCATCCTTCCTTTCATCCATCCTTCCCCTCACCCATCCATCCATCCCATCCATTTATCCTGCCCTTCATCCATCCATCCTTCCCCTTACCCATCCATCCATCCCATCCATTTATCCTGCCCCTCATCCATCCATCCTTCCCCTCCATCCATCCATCCATCCTTCTCCTCATCCATCATCCTTCCCCTGACCCATCCATCCATCCCATCCATTTATCCTGCCCCTCATTCATCCATCCTTCATCCTTCCCCTCATCCATCCTTCCTTTCATCCATCCTTCCCCTCACCCATCCATCCATTTATCCTGCCCTTCATCCATCCATCCTTCCCCTCCATCCATCCATCCATCCTTCCCCTCATCCATTTATCCTTCCCCTCATCCATCCTTCCCCTCCATCCCTCATCCTTCCCCTCATCCATCTTTCCCCTCATCAATCATCCAGCTACCCTTCCACCCATACATCCAGCTATTTACATTTTCTCTCCATCCTTCCCCTCACTCATCAATCCATCTATCCTCTCTCATTATCCATTTATTCAATCTTTCATTCATCCATTCACCCTTTCACTAATTCATCCAGCCATTCACACATCCATCCATTGCCCCTATCACTCATCCATCTATCATTTCACTCCTTCACACATCTATTCATCCTTTTGTCCATCTACCCTCCCTTTCACTCACTCATCCATACTTACACCCACCCTTTCACTCATATGTCCATTCATTCACCCTTGCACTTATCAATCCATCCATCATTTCACTCATCCACCTACCCCCCCCCCATCATCCACCCACCCACTCATCCATCCTTTCACCCACCCACCATCCAATCCACTGATCCATCCTTTCACCCATCCACCCACCCACTCATCCATCCATCCTTTCACCCACCCACTCATCATCCATCCATCCTTTCACCCACCCACTCATCATCCATCCATCCATCCCTTCACCCACTCTCCATCCATCCTTTCACCCACCCATCCATCCATCCCTTCACCCACTCTCCATCCATCCATCCTTTCACCCACCCATCATCCATCCATCCATCCATCTGTCCTTCCCCTCATCATCCATCCATCCATCCATCCCCTCATCATTCATCCATCCTTCCCCTCATCATCCGTCCATCCTTTTCCCTCATCATCCATCCATCCTTTTCCCTCATCATCCATCCATCCTTCCCCTCATCATCCGTCCATCCTTTTCCCTCATCATCCATCCATCCTTTCCCCTCATCATCCATCCATCCATCCTTCCCCTCATCATCCATCCATCCTTCCCCTCATCATCCATCCATCCTTCCCCTCATCATCCATCCATCCTTTCACCCACCCCCTCATCATCCATCCATTCCCTCATCATCAATCCATCCATCCCCTCATCATCCATCCATCCATCCACCCTTCCCCTCATCATCCATCCTTTCACCCACCCCCTCATCATCCATCCATCCATCCTTCCCCTCATCATCCATCCATCCATCCATCCATCCATCCCCTCATCATCCATCCATCCATCCTTCCCCTCATCATCCATCCTTTCCCGTCATCCATCCATCCTTCCCCTCATCCATCCTTCCTTTCATCCATCCTTCCCCTCACCCATCCATCCATCCCATCCATTTATCCTGCCCTTCATCCATCCATCCTTCCCCTTACCCATCCATCCATCCCATCCATTTATCCTGCCCCTCATCCATCCATCCTTCACCTCCATCCATCCATCCATCCTTCTCCTCATCCATCATCCTTCCCCTGACCCATCCATCCATCCCATCCATTTATCCTGCCCCTCATTCATCCATCCTTCATCCTTCCCCTCATCCATCCTTCCTTTCATCCATCCTTCCCCTCACCCATCCATCCATTTATCCTGCCCTTCATCCATCCATCCTTCCCCTCCATCCATCCATCCATCCTTCCCCTCATCCATTTATCCTTCCCCTCATCCATCCTTCCCCTCCATCCCTCATCCTTCCCCTCATCCATCTTTCCCCTCATCAATCATCCAGCTACCCTTCCACCCATACATCCAGCTATTTACATTTTCTCTCCATCCTTCCCCTCACTCATCAATCCATCTATCCTCTCTCATTATCCATTTATTCAATCTTTCATTCATCCATTCACCCTTTCACTAATTCATCCAGCCATTCACACATCCATCCATTGCCCCTATCACTCATCCATCTATCATTTCACTCCTTCACACATCTATTCATCCTTTTGTCCATCTACCCTCCCTTTCACTCACTCATCCATACTTACACCCACCCTTTCACTCATATGTCCATTCATTCACCCTTGCACTTATCAATCCATCCATCATTTCACTCATCCACCTACCCCCCCCCCATCATCCACCCACCCACTCATCCATCCTTTCACCCACCCACCATCCAATCCACTGATCCATCCTTTCACCCATCCACCATCCACCCACCCACTCATCCATCCATCCTTTCACCCACCCACTCATCATCCATCCATCCATCCTTTCACCCACCCACTCATCATCCATCCATCCATCCCTTCACCCACTCTCCATCCATCCTTTCACCCACCCATCCATCCATCCCTTCACCCACTCTCCATCCATCCATCCTTTCACCCACCCATCATCCATCCATCCATCCATCCATCTGTCCTTCCCCTCATCATCCATCCATCCATCCCCTCATCATTCATCCATCCTTCCCCTCATCATCCGTCCATCCTTTTCCCTCATCATCCATCCATCCTTTTCCCTCATCATCCATCCATCCTTCCCCTCATCATCCGTCCATCCTTTTCCCTCATCATCCATCCATCCTTTCCCCTCATCATCCATCCATCCATCCTTCCCCTCATCATCCATCCATCCTTCCCCTCATCATCCATCCATCCTTCCCCTCATCATCCATCCATCCTTTCACCCACCCCCTCATCATCCATCCATTCCCTCATCATCAATCCATCCATCCCCTTGTGGAAAAGTAAATTTTGCCATGTTCTGTGTCCCTACGTGTCATCCATCATATGTTATGTGTGCATGATTAAATATGCATATGTACTCCCCATGTCCGATTAATGACGCAATTACAGTTGTGTCCACCTCTAGTATGCCAGTTTCCAGTCCTCGTGAATACTACGAATATCAGGCCTATGTAAAGCTACGTTGCCACGTTTCTCAGTGTGCACGTTATTCTATTATAAAGTCCCCGTTTCTAGGCCTCAAAAGGGCCTGGACACCAGATTCAGCTCCTGTCTCCTGAAGCCTCGCTGAGGAGGGATACAGCCCCCACCTGTATCCTCGACCCTTCACTTACTTCCTGCCTCGCAGTGCCCGGCCCAGCCTGGCTCAGCCTCTGAGTCTGCCAAAGAATATGTTATGATTCCAGTTATCAGTTCAGTCCTCCTTCTCTGCATTCCTAAGCTACTGAACTGCATCAATAGTTTCCGTCATTGTCTAGCCTTCACGTCTCCACGTTAGAGAAATACTGCATTTAATGGTCATTTCATATTCTTCATATTCTTCATCACGCACTACATGTAGAATAATGCATGGTCCAGTCTTAGAATCAAGTTAGCCTTTCCTCTCTTGACTTATAGTTTATATCAACATGTTCCCTAAACATCAGATACTAGATAGGGTTTAGGTACATGTCTCTCCGACCCTCCAGACTTCAGTCTCTGCTCCTAGCACAGAGTTCATAGCCCCCAGCTTCTCCTAGTGATACGTCATTGCCAGTTTGCGCGCACCACTAGGTTAGAGGTCCCGGCTCCCCAGGTAGCCCCCTCCATGGTTTCCGCCCCATTCATGACATATTCTGTTACGTTTGCATCACATGTCTATGTATACGCCCTGTTACACCTCTTTTCCCCCTTATCTTTCGCGACTGTTACGCGTCACGCCTTCTGCTCCACCCACTGCTACGCCTACTGCAATGTAATGCTATGTGTTTGCGTTATGTATATATGCTCATGTATTGTTATTAAAAGTCAGCGCGCTCATCCCAGATCCAGCCCCAGCAGCTGCTGGGCCCTGTCATCCTATTCCTATGCAGGTTGTCTTGTTCCTGTCCTTATGCTGTATTAAACCTGCAAAACTCCTACTACCTCGAATCTTGACTCTTATTTATTGAGCTATCTGTTATGATATATGTCTAGTCAAAAAGAGAGGTATTATTTATTTATTTACCACACCCTCATCATCCATCCATCCATCCACCCTTCCCCTCATCATCCATCCTTTCACCCACTCCCTCATCATCCATCCATCCATCCTTCCCCTCATCATCCATCCATCCATCCATCCTTCCCCTCATCATCCATCCATCCATCCATCCTTCCCCTCATCATCCATCCTTTCCCGTCATCCATCCATCCTTCCCCTCATCCATCCTTCCTTTCATCCATCCTTCCCCTCACCCATCCATCCATCCCATCCATTTATCCTGCCCTTCATCCATCCATCCTTCCCCTTACCCATCCATCCATCCCATCCATTTATCCTGCCCCTCATCCATCCATCCTTCCCCTCCATCCATCCATCCATCCTTCTCCTCATCCATCATCCTTCCCCTGACCCATCCATCCATCCCATCCATTTATCCTGCCCCTCATTCATCCATCCTTCATCCTTCCCCTCATCCATCCTTCCTTTCATCCATCCTTCCCCTCATCCATCCTTCCCCTCACCCATCCATCCATTTATCCTGCCCTTCATCCATCCATCCTTCCCCTCCATCCATCCATCCATCCTTCCCCTCATCCATTTATCCTTCCCCTCATCCATCCTTCCCCTCCATCCCTCATCCTTCCCCTCATCCATCTTTCCCCTCATCAATCATCCAGCTACCCTTCCACCCATACATCCAGTTATTTACATTTTCTCTCCATCCTTCCCCTCACTCATCAATCCATCTATCCTCTCTCATTATCCATTTATTCAATCTTTCATTCATCCATTCACCCTTTCACTAATTCATCCAGCCATTCACACATCCCTTCACTTACTTACACGCCCACCTTTCCATATTAATTTTGAGCTGAGCCCTTTTGAGAAGAGGCCCATCAAGAACTTCACCCTCGCTGCAGGGGCCGTTCCAGGACTGGGACAGAAGCCACCCAGGGCGGAGACAGGATCCACCACAGGGGGGGACAAGAGCCATCACAGGCGGGGGTGGACTGGAGCCACAACATGGGGGGGACAGGAGCAGGAGTCATCACAGGAGAGGGAACGTGATCCACCAGGGTGGGCACAGGGGTGGGCATGCAGTATTCTAGTATCATCTTGGGCTTCTCGCCCCCTCCTGCACAAGACAACGAGAAGACAGGCTCTCTGTCCAAAATGCCATCCCCCACTGTGATATACAGTACTTACAGGAGATACTCCGAGAGAACTGAGTGAACTGATTGTCCTCCATACTTTGTTAATCAGTGTGGGTGCGATTGTGCCATTTCTTTATTGTATTACATCATGCATGTTTGAAGAACCGAGGTTTGCTTACAAATTAGTGACAGTAATTAAGCTCGGTGAAGAGTGCTGCCTCGGTGTAATCAGGGGTGTAATCTGGCCGAGTCTAGGATGTTTGGGGCCCTGGGTAGAAATGGAATGTGTGAGCCCCCCTCTAAATAGCAGATACAAGACGCATTCAGGGTTGTTTGCGTGTGAATGGATGCCTCCTGCTCCTGAACCTGCAGCCCCTCCCTCTCAGTCACCTTCAAGCACCTTGTAACAGCTCATCAAGGGCTGGAGGTGTGAGGGTTGCCATCCCGCTGTGCCTCTACGGTGCTGCTGGGGGTCTGAGCTTTCATACAGCATCGGAGTCAAGAAGGGAGGTGGGGGCAAGCTATGCCCGGTTAAAATTACGGACAAATGGCAGGGGCGTGGTGACCACCGGCGTGCTTGGTAACTTCCGAATTCAGCCAGCCACTCGCCCACCCGGAAATGCTTTATTTACTTTGTGCGCGCCACGCTCCCGTTTTTTTTTTAATGGTGGACGCGGTTTTGATTTAGCAGGGTGGACGGCGTCCACCCTGAAAAACCCTCGGAAATAAGTGGGGGGATGCCGTCCACCCGCGTGGTACCCCGACTCGTGCCCTGTATAAAATGTATACCTAAAGCTCGCTCAGCAGCTGAACTACTGCCGAATCAAACCTGCGAAGCATTAGCAGCGAGCGTGTTCTAACAAAAACCGGTGTTTTCATCATTGCATTTAGGATACGAGCGGTTTCCACAGCACACACACACAATGTTTCAGACCAGAATGGACTGGCCGCTCTTCCGGACTGAATGGGCTTTACTGTGATTCTAGAAGCTCGAAGCAGAACCAGAACAAAACATACCCACATATAGAGAATAGAGTGCACAAATTAATAAGATGGAACGACTTGAAATTGGAAAGGCATCTGCATTTATCACCGGACAATGGGAAGGAGGGCGGGGGCATGGCATGGACAAGGGGAGTACCGGTGGGGTGACAATGGCGCACAAAGGAGTGCTCACAGTCCACCTACAGTGTAACACTTGTAGTAAAGGGGCCAGTAGCCATGAAAGGTGACAAACCATGACATCCCAGTCAAAAGGAGGGACTAATAAGCCTCAAAATGAATCAGAAGACAGCATTTACGGAGGACAAAGACACAAGCCAATGGGAGGAGAGTGGACGGGGCTTCCACGAAGCTTCCACTCTGTTCTAAATACTGCATGCCTCGCAAAGTGACCAGCGCATGCACGCTGCCACAATAGCCTGGATCTAACAAGTTTGAGGGGTTTTCACTGCCAGGACATTTAAACATTAAATATACATGCCATGCATTTTAAATACCATGCATGTCGCTGTATGGGCATATACGGAGTCTATCTTAGGTGTGAGATATCTATTAACTAGGAAGGTTTATGCTTGACACAGGTTTATTTTGCCAGGTCAAATTGGCAGTTTACCTGCATAATAGATTTCCGGGGCAGGCTTAGAGACATGCCTTATTGTGCTACGTTAGTGGGTAACTCAATGAGTGATGCAGACCACTAATAACATTTAATTTACAACCCCTGAGTACATGAAGATTCCATCATTATACCGGCTGAGAATGCCTACAGGAGAATTGTTATTTCTTGATAATTCTACCTCATATACATAATTGTACTAGCAGGCAATTATTATAATCAGTTTCTTTAAAAAAGGGGGGAAAACTTAGTAAAGATGTTTTTCACAAAAATAAAAAAACTGATACATGCGTAAGGTGTCAGCTGCAAGCAACAGTTATGGATAAAGGAAAATCTCAACTCCCGTTGTACGTCAAACAGAAGCATTACAGAATGAGCAACCAGAGAGATTGCCGACATCCGAACTGTGAGTGCACACAAACTGAAATAAGTTCAAACATTAAGTAGGATTAAACTAGTCACAACCAGGTAGAGTAAGCCACTCGAGGTTATCAAGTGTTTATTGACTTATACTAATATTTATTCCAGAATATTGAGTTCCACTATATTGTAAAGCTACGTTTATGTAGGTAGGTGTAGATTTTCTATTCCTAACTTTACATCTGCTTACTTTGATGGTATCTATTGTCAAGGATAAGTAGGTGTAGTGTTAAGCATGGTTAATCTCGCGTCCCTATATGAATATCTACCTTAATGATATATTAGCAGCCTATATGCTGAACAGTCTTAGTGCAGGTCAATTAAAAATGCCATATAGTGATCAAGTACCACCATTCAAAGGCTTATGGCTATATGCCACAGACTATTCGACAGAGCTGATTTAGGAAGAAATAGCTGGCTACCTCAACACCTACACTCCACAGACTATTCAATAGAGGTGGTTGTGGGAGAACTAGCCAAATCTTATACAAAATAATTATGCCTAATCATAAAGAATGTTAACAAGTTTTCCTTAGCACAAATATACGGACTAGCGTATTCTAGAGTTGAGTACCAGTTGTCTTGCGTCCATGGTGACCAATTTGTAGGGCAGGAGAAGGTCAGATGTTTGGAGGATGACTGAAGGTGCTAGGCTGGAATCTAGCTATTAACGATATAAGAAGAGTGCCTCACCACTGTCCGGTGTCTACATTTATAAACAATGCACATTGTGTGTGACTCCCTTTTTGGTAGGAGATGTGATCCCTTTTCCTTAGCTCCCAGACCAGGCAGGTTGTAGCATTTGGGGACTGCTCGAGTCTAACAATCAGCCCTCTAGCAATAGCTAAGTTCAGTGCATTGCAATAGTTTTGGTAGCTTGGCACTAAACAGTCAGGCTTAACATAAAGACAATTTGTAAATAACATATGGAACAAAAGCAAAAAGAACAGATGATGGACAGAATGCTGAACAAATCAAACATTCACCCCCAGTCACAGATCTGGGTTCAAGCCATCATTTATTTGCTTAATACACACTGCGCCACCCCAGTTTGGACCTAGCCACATGCAGATTAGTCTCGACCTTGCTCCCCATGTGAACACTCAAGTCTGAACTGCCAGGCCAGGTCTCCCCTGGGCTGGAAACAAGCATCCTGGGACTGGTTTCAGGTATCACCCCTCATCAGCCAGGCTAGCTTGAATCCAGTGGCACAATGAGCACTGGGCCTATTTCTAGGCATACCCTTGCCACTTAGGGCAACAAAAGCAAAATGAACAGTTAATGGATGGAATGCTGAACAATGTCAAACATTAATCCACAGTACAGAGATCTGGGCATACATCCAATCTAAAGAAGAAAAAGACAAATAAAACAAAAATTTAAAGTTCCATCATTAACACTGTCCCTCATGAGGGACGCTTGAAACTTGGGTGTTAGTGTAATTAGAAAGGCAGAATAGGTAGAGAAAAAGCTGAGACTTAATTTGAATGGGGTTACATACGAAAAAGTGGCCTGAGTGCCTCTCAGAAGTGATATGGACTAAGGGATATATTAATAATTTTACACCTATCTCTTCTGGGCTGCCCTACACAAGGATATTTGATTGAAACTTTGGAGATAGTTTGGGACAGTGGAAGGGGAAGGTATGCTTGAGCAACAAGCAGTACTGGGCTGAGGGTCAGACAGCAGCTATCCTCAACCTCAATCAAGAGAATGCAATAGACATCACACTAAGGTTAAGGCTAACAGTGCATGCAGCAGTGCACCAGGCAAGGATGGTTGTTGTAGCATAGATTGCCAGATGGAAAATTTGTGCAAAGGAAAGGTGCATTGAATGAATGAATTGATTAAGAGTTTTGTAGAGTGCTTTAGAGCACTGAAAAAAACTACAAAGAGATAAAAATGCCATTGGTCAATGAAAACGGTCGTTAAAGTAATGGAGACATTATACCAACTGGTCAAAAGGTCTAGACTCGTTGGAACAAGTGCATAAGATCTCCATTATTGTTTAAGTGTATGGAAAAAGTACAGGGATATCCTGATGGACACTCAGTGATGGGCTCTTTCAATGGCGGCTGGCAGAGAATGGGGCAGGGGAGTGGGGTTAAACCCCCCCAAAAAAACTACTTACCCTTTACACGGCCGCCGTCTCTCTGTCGCGCTTTCCGCTCTTCTTGGTGAGTTCCGAACCAGGAAGCACTCAGGCTTCCCATCGCCAATCACAGTGTTGCAATGCATAGTTTTATTTGGTCTGAGCACCAAAGGAGCCTGTGAATGCTCCTCACTAGGCTGTGCATTATAGCCTGGTGGGGAAGATGCAAAGTGCGCATGACTGGCCAGCCCAAGACGGCCCGCCAAGCAGTCATGAGCACTTGGAGTGTGCAAACCACTCCTTCCCTTGTGACCCTAGCCCCACCCTAACCGAGCCCTGTAGCAAAGAAATTTTAAATAATAATAACAAGGTTATTATCATTTTACTTTCATTTTTTTCCTGCTCTGCGAGCAGTGGTGCGACGACCCTCCGGCTTAGTGGAGTAGCCGCCCCTGGGCTCTCGGTGGAAAAGATCTAGGAGTATTGTACAGTAGCCTGGATGAGAAATTGGTGGCTTTACAACCTCAATTGAGGAAATATAAGGTGGACAATATTTGCAAGCCAGGAATTAAAATGTAAATTATGTTTTCATTCTTGTTAAATGTATTTTTAGATGTGCAAACGTATTTATATTTTTGATAAAATGTATTAAGAATATTAGTTTAAAGGTCTAGAAGTATGCCCCAGAATCAACAGGGGCATATCTCTGCCGGGAATATGATCTCCTGCAGTCAAACAGAGAGCAAAATTATATTTAACAATCGAATCAAATGAGTGGGAAATCACATTTCCTGTATTCCTCTAAAGAGGACAGATGGACAGATGTCCATCCGCAAACAACTTCCTAATACCACAGCTGGAGGAAATGATGTAATGCTTGGTATTTCCTGAAACAAAGAAAGCTGCCACCCAGTATTTGCTGGTGGCTTTTTTGGTCCCAGTATTCATTCGCATTCATTTCATTGTACAAAATGGAATCAGTTGTGGACCCAGAGTTTACCTTATTAGGCGTACAGTAGTAACTACAATAATGTTACTCACAAAACAATAGCCCCCTTATGAATTATACTTGATGTCACCAGCCTAATATTTTAATAGGCACGCAAGTGTCTTCTTATTCCACCCTCTCGTCCTTTAGTGATGAGACTTGTCCAACCTTAGCGGCAATCCCGGACATCTCAGAGGATGAATTTACCAGACTGAGTGGTAGAATTAAATCAGACTCACCCTCTGATCCTCTGAGACCTTCGCAATTCATTAAGTTGCTTCCGATCTTTCGGCAGCCGCTTTGTCAAATACGTAACTCTTCCTTTTCCACGGCTTCCGTTCCCGGTGCCTGGAAACAGGCCTGGGTGTCCCCGATTATTAAGAAGCCCACGCTAGACTCTTCAAAACCAGAGAATTTTAGACCCATATCTCTTCTCCCTTGGGTGGCCAAGATTGCAGAAGCCCATGTTAATAGCGTCTTATCTCAATTTCTGAGTTCCAATAATATTCTGGACCATCGCAGAATGGATTTCGACCGGGCCATAGCACGGAAACGGCTCTGTTGGCTACCACTGAACATCTCCGGTCAATCCTTGATGCTGGTCAAAGTGCAGCACTGTTTCTGTTAGATCTTAGTGCTGCCTTTGATATGGTGTCACATGGCATCCTTCTCCACCGATTAGAGGTAGCAGGGGTTACTGGGACGGCCCTAGAATGGTTCAGGTTGTTCTTGACAGAGAGATCTTTCCGTGTGTCCGCCCCCCCGTTCCTCTCCCAGTCCCACTACATCGGACAGGGGGTGCCACAGGGCTAATCTTTATGTCCAGCCTCTAGTTGCTGTCGCTAAACAGTGGGACCTTACGATGGTCTCCTTTGATGACAACACGCAGCTTGTTGTCACCTTAGCTGAGGGGCCTTCTACAACGGCTTCTAGATTCGGAGACGGGATGACGGCGGTGGCACAATGGATGGCCAATAATTGTCTGCAATTAAATGCAAGCAAAACAGAGGTTCTACTGGTGGGAAAAAATGCTGCTCTATGGAATGAACACTGGTGGCCATCGCTCCTTGCCTAATGCCTATGCCTAAGACAGTGGTAAAGAATCTTGGGGTCTGGATGGATTCCACTCTTAGTTTCCAGACTCACACTAAGAAGGTTGCTGCTACTTGTGTGGGCCTGTTACGGGGCCTCTAACCTTTTTTGAAATTTTTTGACCCGTCGGTACGACAGTTAATTGTGAAGACAACTATACTATCTTGCTTGGACTATGCCAGCTCCCTGCTCCTAGGGGCAAACAAAGCAGAGCTACTTCGGCTGCAACAAGTACAAAACTCCGCAGCTAGAACACTGGTGGGTCTCCCCCGCTCCTGCCATGTGGGGGCTACTATTCGAGGGCTGCACTGGCTTCCGATGGAGAAGCGGATCCATTTTAAAGCACTATGTATATCCTTTAAGATCTTAAAAACTGCCAGCCCGGTGCTTCTGGGAGACCTTTTGACCCCGTATGTCCCCCCCCCCCCGACAGCTGCGTTCGCTGGGGCAGCACTTGGTGATTGTCCCTCGGATCAAACGTTGCCGGGCAGGAGGGCGTTCGTTTCGCTGTCTGGCCGCCAAATTATGGAATTCGCTGCCTGTACATATTCGTGGTATGGACGGCCAGCTCGCTTTCAGGAAAGCCATTAAAACCTTCCTCTTCCCCTCAGTGTAGTCTACTGGTTTTGTGACGTCTGTTACGATTTTCACGGCTGTGTGTGCTATTTCGATCCTTGCAGCTCCGGGACGCCCCTTTGCTGGGGCAGCTGCGCGCTATAGAAACACGGACAACATAACATAGCATAACAAGTCCCACAATATACAGCATTATAGATGGGTCACAGATCAGGGGGTGTTTTTCACCCACTGGTTCTGAGTGAAATGAAACAAACAATGAGGGCAAAACTCAAGTTGTCTATAGTGCCACTCAAAACACAGAGCAAAAAACGCACCTTCCGTTGACAGTTTTATATTGTATATGGTTTCCAAGATGCAGGGACATCTTAAGGATTTGTGGCGCCCTGGGCAAGATATATTTTGTGACTTCTTGTTTAGAGCTACTTTTAACTTATTACCCCTTTTGATTCATTCAAACCCTTGTGATGTCAAACCTGCTTGTTACTCCGATTGTAGGTAAAAAAGGGTATGAGTGACTTGCAGTGGAGTAATATACCCCCCCCCTAATCCCAGGGGGGCCGAGCACCAGAGATTCCCCCCAGCACAGCACCCTGGCCTGAGAACTCCTAACTCGCACAGGAGGAGGGGCTACTCCATGTACTTTGCAGGAAGCCCATCAACTTTAGTTACTTCATTGGTGACTTGTTAGATGTTTAGTGGACTAGCGCAATATATTAAAGGAAGATGTATGTACATCACACTTGCATTTTTAGCTTTCATCACTGTATAGTTGCAATCTTAAATATATCCCCCTTCACTAATGGTTCTTGATGCAACAGTGAAAATGAACTGCTCTAGTAATTTTCACAATTCCATTGGTAAGCATCTAATAATTTTTCTCTTTCCCTGCCTTATACCTCTTCTCCTCTTTATATGGGTACACTTCTCTGACTAGGCAGTTAGATATGTCCCTACTGAGTAAGATGAATGGAACAAGGCAGGATAATGGAGATGTACAGGGACACGAGAACAGTATAGCGAGAGAAGTGAATTAGAGGGAGTAGAGATGATGTAAAATGATATATGAGGTAGGGAAAGAAGTGAAGTAAAAAGAGAAAGGTGAGTTAGCCGGAAGGAAACATAAGGAGAGGTAGAAAGAGAAAGAGCTAGAGAGAGAAAGAAAGACAGAAAAAATGGTAATATTTTAGAGTGTAGTAGAGAAAGATAGAGAAGGGAAAAGGAAATGTAGAGAAATGCAGAGGGGTCCAGTATTCCGAGGGATGAAGAAGAGAGCGAGGTAATGTAGAAATAGGTGAGTCAGAGAGATGTAAAGGAAGCAAGAGATATATATATATATATTTTTTTTTATTTAATGCGATTTTATATTGCGCAAACTTTACCCGAAGGTGTCAGAGCACTTTACATAAGAACCAGTTGCAAAACATAAGGACTAAGGATTACATGCGGTACATAGAAGATACAAACAGAAAAAATTGCAAATGTACAAGATGTAAAGTCACACAATGAAGAGATACATAGGGAAGGGCTACGGATGGATATACTCTAAGAGTCACATAGGAATGGTAGAGAGTACAAAGGTCTACTGCATATATTAGTGATTAGAGTTATCTCTATATACATAGGGAAGGGCTATGGATGGATATACTCTAGGAGTCACATAGGAAAGGTAGAGAGTACAAAGGTCTACTGCATATACTAGTGATTAGAGTTCTCTATATACATAGGGAAGGGATACAAATGGATATACTCTAAGAGTCACATAGGAATGGCAGAGAGTACACAGGTCTACAGCACATACTAGTGATTAGAGTTATCTCTATATACATAGGGAAGGGATACGAATGGATATACTCTAAGAGTCACATAGGAATGGTAAAGAGTACAAAGGTCTACTGCATATACTAGCGATTAGAGTTATCTCTATATACAGAAAAGCAGAGTTCCATTAAGTGGGGTCGGAGGGGGGATGCAGTCACAGCACCAAGGGAGGGACAGAGAAGGGCAGGAAAGGGAGACAAACGAGAGAGGGAAGCAGATAGAGTAAGCCAGCGAGGAGTGTGTCAGAGGCAACAGGAGAGACAATAGAAAGGTCGCTAGGACAGAGGGGGAGGTCAGAGATCGCTAAAATGGCGGAGGAGAAAGGTAGAAGAAGAAGTGAGTCATAAAAAGAAAACTGAAGACTAAAGACTTAAGGAAAAACAAAGATGAAAGGTAGAGAGGTAGCACATTGAGAAGAGGTCTATAAAAATAGGTCAGCTGAGAAAGTAGTGGAGAAGAGAGAAAAGTAAGGAGAATGGTGATAGGTAGAATGAGAAATATGGTGTAGAGCGAAAAGAGGAAGTTGAGAGACACCTGAAATAGTGAAAGAAATGTGAAGTTTAAATAGAGGTAGAGAAATGTGAGACAGAAAAAGAGGAACTGATGATGAGGCAGACATATCTATAAACACAGAATTTGAAAAGAAGAGTTGAGGTGGAGTGGGTGAGCTGAAATGGAAACAGAGGTCGTTAGAGAGATATGTGTTTGTGTGGGAGAGAGAGAAAAAAAGGAGTTAATGATAGAGAAAAAAAGATGTAGAGAAACAGAGGCAGCCAGAAAGGAGCATGATTTTTACAGGGGAAGGGAACAGAGCAAGAAGAGGAGGAGAGAGATGAGGTAGTGAACTAACGGTAAGCTACATTTAGAGGTTAGGTAGTGAGAGAGAGAAAGGGAAGGGGTATAGAGAGGTGAGGCAAAGAGGAAGATGTGAGGTGGTAAGAGAAATGAAATAAAGAGGTGACGTCGAGAATGCTGAGTGAGAGTAAAGTAGTATAGTCATGGAGAGAGATATAGATAGGTGATGTAAAGATAGAAACAAGTTTGTGTGAGAAATGAAATAGATGGAGGAGCGATAGAAGAGATGGAGAACGTGCAGTGCGATATAAAGTAGTGAAGTAGAGAAAAAGGTGCAGTACAATAGGATATCGAGAGTAAGATATGTAGATATAGGAACAGAGAGTGAGAGGGAGTGTAGCAAGATCAACAGACAGAGGTAGAGATGAAGGTGTGTGAGATATATGGGGGTATATTGAAAGAGACTGAGGTTTAGAGAGCTAAGATATACAGTGAGGACGAAGGTACACAGTGAAGTGGAGATGGAGATAGAGAGGTTAAGAAACAGACTTGCGTGCGATGAAGTGAGGTGAACTAAGGAGAGAGAATGGCATTGCTTAATATTCAATGCTTCTAATTAAAAGGTCAATTTTAAGGAAACTGTAGAAACGAGCAAATCAGAGAACTCAGTTTTTCATGAACTTGGTGCCGTTTTTCTCGAATAGGACAAAACAAAGAATAAAGGGCATATATGTTAAGGAGTTGTGAAATGTATTTTAAATTTACGAATACCGTTTTTAAACTGTTATCGAGGGAAAGCAGCAGTTATTAATACAGAATTACTGAACTTCACTAGAGTGAATAGCTATATAACAAGAAAGTAGACAGGCGTTTTTTTTCATTCTTCAAAAAATAACTCCAGAAGGGAGCAAAGCCACAGAAGCTCTAATTTCCTTTAACTCCTCTGTTTAAATAGCCCTTGTCGGAACTGTAAAAGCACCGGAGCTCTCCAGAGATCCCTCGCATACATTAACCGCGCTGAAATGAGACGCAGATTAACTTCTCAGGAAGGAGTGTGGTTCAGATCCCTACAGGCCCTTCCCCAGCCACACCACTGCTAACATGTCTTTTTATCAATATCAGGTTTCTTTGTATCCGAGCTGTTCTGATCTTTTTCTAACTAGACATTTTTTGCAAGCATGCGAATATTATTTTTTATTAGATCCTGCAGAAATGTTAAGAGTAGGGTTACCTCCTTGGTGCCTGCTTCCAAAGTCAGGAGTCAGGAATGGTCAGTTAATAAGGAAAGCACTGCGATCAGAGGGGGACCTGAAACCGAAGACACTGGACTGAATTGATTGTTGTGGATTAGCAGGGTGCTGGGTGTGGGACGCATGAAGGAAAGGGGTCTCACAGCAGAGGTTTGTGGTGTGTTGGTCTTGGACAAACACATTTTGGATAGAGGCTACCTTTGAAGAGCCCTGCAGGCTCGCTTAAATGCCTATGTTTGAAGAAAGATGTCTGTGGAAGTGTGACTCCCTAAACACAGAAGTAAAGAATTTTAAAGGAAATAATGACCCCTAGATTCCTTTATCCCACCTTTTCTCTTCTTCTCTTGACGCTCAGATCATACCTCTCGACCAACAAGTACCCTACTCAATTAGTACTGTTGTTCTTTGTTTATTATTCTGTTTCCACCTGCACTTCATCTGGTGGGGGTTATAACATATTCTCACTACCATTTCTGTGAAAAGTAGTTTTAACGTTTAGCCTCCCTCGTCCAGTCACGGTTACTGTCCTGTGGAACACCCTCCCACTAAAGCATACTTGCTTAGTCAGTTAAGGAACTTGAATGTAGGTATCATGCCACTACACGCCAGTGTTTTTCAGCAGTGTATTCATATTTTAATTACCGGAAATCCCATTGTAGTTCATATTTTATCATTTGTGTTCCCACTTTTAATCATTCAGCATGCTTAAATCTATCCCTGGAGTGGCTAGTGTCTATCCGTTATATGTTTGGAGATGGGGTCTCAAAGCTGGATGCAGAACTCACAGGTCCGGATGATTCTCTTGGGTCTCTGCTCTCACATTATACCCCAACTAGATCCCTACGATCTGCTGGTCTGTCCCAATTGGTAGTGCCGCGTATACGGCTAGCCACATGGGGGCAAGAGCCTTTTCTGTAGTGGCCCCTAAGCTTTGGAACTCTCTTCCAACTGAGGTCAAAGTACTTCCCTCAATTGATCTCTTTAAAAAAGCCCTGAAGACCTGGTACTTTATCAAAGCTTATCAGTGATGGACTGTTGGGTTGATCTGCTAGCTGTGTCATTTGTTTTAGGCGCCTTGACGCCCATTGGGCTAAGTATGCGCATGATAAGACCTACATCATTCACTGTGAGTGCCAATATTCGTGGGTGCATTGGTAAAAGAAGCACCCTTTTTTAAACTGGTTATCCTATTTCCCTTTAACTTCAAAACCCTATGGTCTTCACACATTTTCATATATTTTAGACTGATCCAATATGATGGTACCTCCACCATCACTCTCCCATGTTAGCTAATTTTAAAGAATTAATTCCAGTCTTGTATGGCTTCTCATGATTTCCCTGCTCTAAATAGAACACTTTGCTATTAGCTGTAATGCACCTGACATTTCCAAGTCTTGTTCGGCACAATGTTTGTAAATCAACTGTAACATTTTATACTATCTATTGAGTGTCACCTCTGTGACTGATGTTTGTTTTGGCTACTAAAAAATAAGCAATAAAATAAGTATTGGCTCTTGGCACTCCATAAACCACCACATCTCTTTTAAATACCACCACCATTTTTGGCAGGCTTTCCTTTTCACCTTCACTATAGAGCCAAATGTTTCTTCTATGTCATTGATATTGACTGCCCCATGGCGTTGTGTTCCTTAGATGTCATTAACTTTTCAAAAACCAATGAGCATAATGATGGGCCAGGCAACAGTTCAGATATCATCAGTTCTGCTCCTTGGAGCAAGAGCAAGACAATTATCACTCGTGTGTGTTTCTATGACTTGAACTTTTATCATTCCAGCCCAGGTTTCTCCAGTTTGTCACTCCCTAAAGGGCAGATCAATGTGCAGCACATTCTTATAAGTTATGATAAGCAGTCAATGGAGCACATATTGGATGAATCCATGAATGAATGACTGAATGAATGAAGGAAAAATACTTGATTAGCTCAAAACAGTTGCTCCAAAAAAGGAGCGTTCAGGCGCTGGGTAGGAGTAAGACACAGTCACGAAAATGAACAGGGAGAGGGCCCGGCCAGCATTAGGTCTCTCTAAATAGGAGGGTAATTAAAAGGCTATTGAAAGAATTCTTTGAGTTGTTCTTCTGATGTGATCCGGTAGTAGATTCCAGAACTTTGGGTCCAAGAAAGAGAAGGAGCTCTGGGTTTTTTAATCCTAGGAATGCAGAGCAGTTTATGGAGCTTATGCAGTCTCTTCCTTTACGTAAAAAACAAATAATCCCTTGGATTGTACAAAGCACCTAATGACAGAAAGCTCAACTCACAGCTGAGTCATACCTTTATATAAATATAGTGGTATAGCCCATGCAGTAGACTACCACAAAATATTTTGACCAATTATATTATGATACTCCAAAGTTATCACAAATCCTCTTTTTATTTAAAAAATCTTTCTTACAGTATTTCATCAAAAATCATCTCACATACTATATGTCACAAAATTCATACAAAGCAATTAGTTAAAAAATCCACAATATACATATAATACAATAAAATTACAAGTATGGCGGGGGGGTTGGAGCAAAACAAAAAACCTTTACGTAAGACCTAGTGCTCATCTAAGGTCAAGACGTTTTGCAATAAATTAATAATTGGATATTCATCTATCTCCAATAGCGCTGGTTCCTGGGTTTGAGATAATCTTGTGCTGAGTGATTTTGAGGGGGATGGTTCCTCAATGGTTCCTCTCTGTTGTAATTCCTGTAACCTCTCTGTCCCTGATTCTGGCATCCGCCTAAGAAAGGCTTGCGCTCAAAAGTTGGTACTGATTTTCCTGCCTGATCCATGACCTGTTCATCCTCACTGCCAGAGCCAGATGTTTCAGAGAATGTTTTTCTTTTATTTCCACCTCCAGAATGAATTGGTCTCTGAAACTGTGGTTTTTCCCATCTCTGGTCTCTTTTTGTATTAGAATATTCTTTACCAAGGGATGGATATACCTCCTCCGCACTAAATCTCTCAACATCCTTTCTCAATTGTGTAGTCTTTATGTTGGTAAGATATTCTCAATAGCCATTGCATTCTAGTTCTAACTCCTCTATTTGCTTCTTGGCATCCTCAAATGCTGTGTTTTGTTTAAATAGAGTCTCCAACTCGTCAATTTCCTTCCTTTCTATAATCATTATTTCTTGGGCTGTCTCAATAATTAAAATAAGCCATTCTCTGCTGCAGCGATTGCCTACGTGAGTCCAGATCTCCAAAATCTTTTTGTTTTCACCAAACAACCCTGGCTCGTTTGTAATTTGCAGCCCTATGATAGACGAGGTACAGAATTGATGGCCCCTTGGTTTTTTAAATACTAGACGCCAATAGTGTCTACATGAAGAGCTTCTCCTAATACACAACGGAGGTAGGATGCTATCTATACGTACTCCATGGTATTTTTGTGACATCCTTAGCAGGAGGCATAAATAAATTCTCTTCTTTTAGATCAAATAAACGCGGAAGTGAATATTGATTATAAGTGAGCAGTGACATATGATCGGTCTTCTAATCCCGAGGCAGAATATTAAGGTCACACTGATTATATCATTCCAGTGAGATAGCACAGAATAGATCCTATAAATCTTGGTAAATGAGGCAGATTATCACTACGTAAAAAGCTGATTGAGGTTGTGCTTTATTTTCAGAACACACAAATACAAGGTATATACAAATAAAAGTCCTTGCTAAAAGAACCTGTAGACGGTGGAGGGATTTTACGTATCAAAAAGTTTTTCTTCCTTAATAACAAGGTAATGAATTAAGTTTCTCTGAAATGGGGACTATAGTAAGATCAGTAGTGAGGGTTTATTTGGTACAATTGTTACATTTGGGTCAATCTAACATGGTAGCCATATTTGTTGTACAATGTTGTGCTTCCATGAAAATGATGTAGTTTTATCAAAATTTGTGAAACAACTTATAAAACAGACAAATGTGAACTGTACCATGAGATGTTGAAAATTATTCTTACTTTACACAAGAAAGAGAGCTATAGATATGTTTTTATCAACTATTTGATACAAAATGTCTAATATTAAAAGGTGTGTTAATTTTTTTACTACCACAATGGTGTAATCTAAACACAATATTTTTGTATATACATTTGTTTTACACAGGATTTTATAACAGGGGCTATACAACAAGGCTTACAGAGAGACTTGCAAAAATTGTTGTCTTGAAAAGATGGAAACTTTAACAAAACCCATCGAAATGTGTGGACGCATCACTTATATAATCCATGGGAATAATTGGATCTGCAGATGCCAAAAGAAATAGTGTATCCAGCCTAGTTATTAAATTGTTCCATTGCATATGTTTTATGAATAACAAAGTATATTTTCTAGCTCTTTCTCTCATTTTACATTATGTTATGTTTTGTAATGTTATTGTATCATATGTATATTGTGGGGTTTTCAACTAATTGCTTTGTATGAATTTTGTGACATGTAGTATGTGAGATGATTTTTGATGAAATGCTGTAAGGAAGATTTTTTAAATAAAAAGAGGATTTGTGATAACTTTGGAGTATCATAATATAATTGGTCAAAATATTTTGTATTAATCTACTGCATGGGCTGTATCACTATATTTATATAAAGGTATGACTCAGTTGTGAGTTGTGAGTTAAGCTTTCTGTTATTAGGTGCTTTGTACAATCCAAGGGATTATTTGTTTTTTACTTATTCCCTTGGTTAACACAAGGGGTCACTCTCTTTCTTTATATGTCTCTTCCTTTACTCCATCTTCCACATCTCTGGGCAAAATTTGATTTAATAAATGGAGTGGAGCCTCTTAAGTGGAATTATAAAAGGGAGGTTCTTAGTTTACTCCTATCGCTTTCCTCATGGTCCGGACTTCAGATGGTCTGTTGTAACAGGGTCTGTTGAAACTCATAAAATGGAAATTCTCAAACAGTGTGTCTCGCACATTTCTTCTATGTTAGTGATCATTACATTTCATAACAAGGCAGTCAAAAACCATGTTGACAACAACTGTACTATCCCTTACTGTAGAAACATATATGGCTACAATTATTTACATTGAACATCAGTAACTGCTGCGATTACAACATTGTGATTATGTGTATAGTGTGTAGGCCATGTTCTTGTGCTGACTTACAGGCCTATTACATTAGAGATTATAGTTTGTGAATTATTTTTACCACTAATTTTCTAAAACATTTCCTTGGTCAACCAAGTGTCTCTTTTCACATTGGTGGTCTTAACTTAATATGATGACTACCTGAGGCTGTTTGCATTTGTGTTAAATCAAAACAACAATTGATGATTATGATATCACTCATACACACACGCACGCACTCTCTCTCTCTCTCTCTCTCTCTCTCTCTCTCTCTCTATTGGAATATTTTACAGTTTCGGTTCTTCATAGTTTGCTGCCCATGGTGTGGTGGCTTTGTATGATTAATACGCTTACTCTTATAATCCCAAATGTCTTAATTGTCCTGATCCCCTGCATCTCGATTCCATCTTTACCTTTAAACAAAACAGCTGCGTGGTACTTTCTTCCTAGTCTGCTCCAACTTCTATGTCTTACACCCTTTTTTTAATTTTAAATTTTTATTTTATAAATATATATGCAGTACAGAGGATCAAACATCTGAATAATTCATTACAGCGCCCCCACCCCCACACTGAATCCCAGCGACAAAAACAGTGCATGTTACAAGCAGTGGGAATTCAGAGAGAAAACAATTTAACACTTCATTGATATTCATCCCCACGAGAAATGATCCAATTAAGCAATCATTAGCTTTGGCTGACATTAAAAAAGAATGCAACAGAAAAGAAGTAAAACACAAAGGGAAAAAGAATAGGGACATTATAAAAACCTCAACAATGGCAATGCATTAGGTGAGCCCCTGGAGTTTGTTTGGCTAAGCCACCTGGTTAAGGGCTCCCATATCTCTAACCTTTTTTTTTAGCCTGCCTACCTTTTTTGGCATAGATAACACTCCCCAGTTTACAAGTTGCTATCAGCTGAGCCAGCCATTGCGCAAACGTTGGGTGATTTAGATCTATCCAGCTGGAAGCTATGCAGGTCCTAAAATAGCATTGGTAACACATATTAATGCTCCTCCATTCCTTCTATTCATCATGTCTTGTAAGCCCAGCAAGATGATTGCAGGAGTTAGTTTAATGTCCCATGATAAAACTCTGCCCAGGAACTGATGTACTTTATCCACTAGAGGTTCTAACTTCGAGCAGGTGGCAAACATATGTACCGAGTCTACACTGAACAAGGACATCTAGGTCAAAATGTTCCTCTACCAGTTCCCCATTTAGCAATCCTGCTGGGAGTTATATATAAGAAGAATCCTGTCTTATAAATTTGAGCCTGTAGTTTGGCTGAAAACAGATTTCTCTGAGCAAAGCTCAGTGTGAGACAGAAGGTGTTGCAGGGGACCTTCAGTTTCTGCCCCCATTTTTCATCTACCTTTCCCAGGTCATTAAGCATTTGATTATTTAATATTGAGTAAATGTACTCAAGGCGGAGCTAAACCCTGCAGTTTGTCGATGAAATCAAGCTTTGCAAAACAATCCAGCACCCGATTTGCGGGTCAAGAAATCTTTTATGGCATGGTATAAAAAGGTCTGATTATCATTCAGATTATAATGAGTTTTAGGGTCATTGAAAGGCCAAACTCCTTCAGGGGTCACTATGTCCCCCAACTTTAAAATACCTGATTTTTACCACTTTTGAAGATATGTCTTTCCAAAGCTGATTGATAAGTTAGTATTGTTGTTAATAGGTGCATAGTAGAGAAGTGGAGAAGTGTGGCTCACTGGTTAGAGGAGGCAGACCTGGAAGCAGAGGTCAGCCCGGGACCAGGGTTCAATTCCCGGCTCGGCGGGGTCTTGAGTCCTAAAATGTCCATGGACTCGACAATTCTTGCTCCGGTGCCTACTCAATTCACGGGTTCACACTCTGCGACTCTGGGCAATAGCTTGCTTAATCTCCACAACGGCCCCTCGCGGTGGGATGCCTGGCTTTCACCTTGCGGATACCCTGCCGGGGTTATCTCACAGGGGAATACCAGGACGGGTTCCCTAAGCAAGCGCTTAGAAACCGCTTGGTGATTTGCGCTATATAAATTCCTGTACATTTACATTTACATTTAGTTTAGTCTACCCAATCCAAAGAGTCTGCGTATGTTTTCAAAGACCCTGTAAGCATTTGTCATAGTCTTAAATCTGACCCGCTTGTTGTAGCCGAATTGCAGTTGCCTCCAAAGGCAACCTAGCGCTGCCTCCCCAAGTAGTGATATTTAGGGAGATGGAAGTCCCTTGGGGCTCGTGTCAGGATGTTCATACAATAATTCAGTACAATATTGCAATACCCTGGCCCAGTAGTACAATCTTAAGTTAGGGAGAGCCCACCCTCTATCTCTAGGGAGAGAAAGCAGATAAAAAGCTCTCATTGGCTGAGAGTAGGCCCAGATGAATTGGGAGAAAATTTGTTTGAATTTTGGGAGCATACTTTTGTTGAATTCTAAAGGAATTGCCCTAGAAAAATAAAGTAGTTTGGGGAAGAAAATAATTTTTAAAATATTACACCGCCTCACTATGGTCAAGTGTAGATTGTTGATTCGGTTAAGTGCTTTCTTGGTATCAACCGCTAGCGGAGTCAAATTTTCCCTTACTATTGAGTCTATATCGGCGAAGATGTTGACCCCTAAATATTTAGCTTCATGGACTACTCTGCTATCTACCCAGTTTATTTCTTCATTTAAAATAATCTGTGTTTTTGTTTTATTAACCGCTTAACCACGGCGGCGATTCTGCCGCGGTGCGGCGGTTTAGCGCAGGGGGGGCCGCGGCGGCCAATAGATGTGCGCAGCACTACGGAGGTAGTGTGCACAACGGCCGTTGGCCATCAGAAGCAGCGAAGGGGTTAAGCGCGTATCTGGACAGCTTCACAAACTCTTGAGCCTCTTGTTCCAAGGCCTTAATGGCCGGTTCACGTTCAGGGGTCACCACTGCTAGGTCGTCAGCATTGGCAATGATCTTAGTGACCCTACCAAATCTGCTCACCAAAGAAACTTCAGAATTAAGTTAGATTTTTTTAATAAGGGGATCAATATATATGGTGAAAAGCAGCGGGGAGTAAGGGCACCCCTGTCTCGTCCCACTTGAGATCTCTATTTGCTCCATCATTTGCCCATTAATTGAAATTCTGGCTGTGAGATTTTGATATAAGGCATGAAGGGCTTGAATTATCCTAAGACCAAAACACATCCATTCACCTCATGACGTCCCATAGAAATTGCCAGGAGACCCGATCAAAGGCTTTTTCAGCGTCAAGTAAGATTAATGAGATTGGGTCTCCCGTCAACTTAGCAGCATCAAACAGAGTGATGGTCCGGCGAATGTGTTCTGTGGTGCCCTTTTTGGGGATGAAACCATGCTGCCATTTGGAAACAAGAGGCTCAATGCTGGTTGATAGTCTAAATGCGATAATCTTAGAAAATATTTTGGCGTCTGTGTTTATAAGAGTTATTGGCGTATAAGAAGACATCCCTCGTGGTGACTTATCTTTTTTAGGAAATATTACAATTTTTGCTGTGGACCAAGAGGGTGGTGGGGAACCTCCATTAAAAATGGAAATTACCACTTCCGTAAAGTAATATTTGATTTGCAGGAAGACTTTATAGAACTCAACTGGGATGCAATGCATGCCAGCGGCTTTGCCATCCGGCAGGGTTGCAAGTGCTGTTGCGATTTCCTCCCAGGTCAGAGGATTTTCCATTTGATTATGACTCTCCATGCTGTGTTGGGCCAGTGATATTGTCTCAAAGTATTCAGCAATATCTCTTTCCCTAATCTCGGAGGGACTAGTATTCTCCTCTGTATAAAGATTTTGATAAAATTCACGGAAAGCCTCTGTATCTTATCCGGATCATTGGTAATTTGTCCTGTACTAGTTTGAATTAAGGATATTACATTGGTGGTAGCCTGTTGTCTAGTAGAGATGGCTAAATGATGAAAAATAAGTTTGATGCACTCATATATCTTCGCCGGGGCCGAGGCCCAATTCGTGGCCACTCTTTCCACGAATACAGTCCCAATCTCACTTTAGCAGCAACTACCTCAATCTGTACGGCTTCAAAATTTTCCCCTAGTTGGATGGCCTGTGTTAGTTTCTCATCTGCTTTTTAATTTCATCTTGCAGAACATAAACCTGCACTTTGTCTTTTTTGTTTCTCCTAATGGAGAATTGCAGCGTCTCCCCACGAATGCCTGCCTTTAGGGTGTCCCACACAACCATGGTCATGGCTGACCCAATGTTTATACTCAAAACCTCTTGAATCCAACCCTGCATGTGTTCCCAATATCCATTGTCATGTAGGAGCGCCTTTTTAAAATTCCAGTTCGAACCTTATCTTCGGTGACCAAGCCCCCCGATATTTGAAAAGAGTGGATTATGATCTGACATGAATCGGGGTGCAATGTCAATAGAGCAATGCCGGACCAGAGAGGAAGAAACCATTGAGTAGTCAACTCTTACCAGAGAGAGATGGGAAGCTGAAAAAAAGGTAAATCTGTCTTGTTTGGGGTTTAATTCGGCCCATACATTCTTTAGACCGTGAGTATTCATTAAGTAATGTATAGACTTTGGTTTCCTGCCTGTGTAGATCCATTGGTCACTCATTTTCCAAGTGCTAGGCAAGTTGATGATTAGATCACCGCAGAAAATTATAGGAAGCAGCCAATGTGTAGGTTCCCAATTTCCCCAATTAATTATCCCCGGATCGGCTAAATTGCTCCCGTAAATGGAGCATATACTAAAGACAAGATTAGGTGGTAAAGGGCATCCTGCGATCACCCACCTCCTGAGGGAGTCAGATTTTACTCTATTCATTTTTGTAGGAAATATTTTCTGTGCCATAATCCCAACTCCTTTAACCCGTGCACCCTGAGAGGTTCCCCTGATGACTTTGTACCCCAGTGAGTTCAGCAGGTGTTTTGTGCTCCTTCAATGTGCATCTCCTGGAGGCAGACGATGTCAGCCCCCAGTGAGCGTAACCCCTATGCTACTTTTTGCCTCTTTGTGGCATCGTTTAGGCCACAAATGTTTACAGATACAATTCTGAGATTATTCATCATACTCATTTTACAATCTAGGTTGATTGACCTTGTCTAATAACCATTTGAAGTATTGAAGCGATAGCTCTGAAGACATTTAAAAAACCTATAAATAGCCCAGCCAAGATTTTAGCGGCAGACCTAAACATAGAAAAGATCATACTTTTAGAAACAACAAAGAAGTACATTTTTCTTTTCCAACAGCCACACGATATTTTATTCTTGATTTCCCCCCCATTTTATTTGTACTCTCTCGTTTTGTTTTTTTAACATTTTTTTGTTTTCTGTCCCCCCCCCCTTCCTGTCTCAGTTTTCTCCTTGCTTCCTGCTCCCTGCTTCATCTGTGTCTGCTGTACTAGGTCTCCTGTGCCACCTTCTTGATTGCATAACACCTGTATATTAAAAGAAAACACCGCATTTTCTCCCATTGCACACCTTTTGCCTCCCCTTCCCTCCCCTCCCTCCCCCCCCAAATTAGAGCAATCAGGGAACATATTATATTTATTTTTTATGGGTGCGTCACAATCTAATATGGTTTATTTCCATTTTAGAGTCAGATTAAACCATTTAGGGAGCTTCAGATGAGCTCAGTGTGCCAGCAGCACTTGCTTTCAGGGTTGCTGAAGCTGTTCTGGTACTGTTTTATGTCTCATTCTTCCTGCCTTTCTGTGCTTTAAAGGCTGATGGATGCTACAGTGCTCCTACACCCTCTAGATTAGCTAAATATGTGTTCTGGCTATAGTAGTTTCCCTTTTGAAACTGTAGAACTTATTGTGTTTTTGTATATCTTTCTGATTCTCTCTGGGCTCTCCAAGCGCCAGATTGGTAGAATGCAGTATCTGGTTATATCGTCACCAGAAGAAGAGCATGGCAGCCTACTCAATCCAGCCCTTGGCAGTTATGGTCTGGAGTTTGTGTTCAAGTCAGTGAGCATGGAATTAGTTGCATCATATTTTACTTGATCTATGAGGTTAGATTTGATTCTCCAGAAAAACTTAAGATGCATGTAATTAAGATTGTAGTTAGAATATTGCATACAGAAATATTTCCTGAAATAAATATCATACCCTAAATATATTTTACAAAAAATAACGCACCATTGTCGGTAGATATTCTATTATTAACTCCAAGGGGTCCAAATTAATTAATTCTAATAGTTCACATTCAAAGGCACACTAATGGTATATGCATATTTTGCTGAACATGAACTGGACTGACCTTCATTAAGAAATTAGTGGCTGGCTAATTGTTTCAGACCTCTAAACTCGGTAAAAATCTAGGAATCTCATCTTGCTCTATAGAGGACTATAAAACATTATTTATACTGCTAACAAAAAAATCAAAACAACACATCTCCAGAGGTTAGGTTATGAACCCAAGTCGAAGAAAAATTACACAATAATGCTCTGCTGGGAAAGTGAGTCAGACTTACAGTAATCTCCTGGCAGAGAATTTTGCAAGTCTGACAGAGACAAGCTAAAGGCTAAGATGACATGATACAAGCAAAGACATTATTTATCACATCTGTTACTCCATTAAAACTAAGAATCCAAGATCAGCTGGAGTTTATCCAGAGCAAATATATCTAGCAATATAAGCAGGATGAATACCATATTTGTGCACATTTAAAATATAAACATCACAAGTGCAAGCCTATAGCACTAGACCCTCTTATTATGACTGGATTACGTGCCCGTTGTGCCAATTATTAAGTCTACCATTATCCCGTAGAAAAACCTACTAACGTGTTAACGTGGAATCAAGCACATGGGCCAGATGCATCAAAGGGGTTTGCCCATTCTGTGTCTATGGGAAAATGTATTCATGCATATGGCCCATAGACGCAGATTATGAGTTAGGTGGAATTCCACTTGGAGATTCCCAGCATCTGGAATTACCATTACCATCCAGTAACGCTACTGATTATGAGGTAAATCACGCAGAATGAGGAATACCTTCGCATGCATGGAATTAGCACACCTAATTCCTCAGTGTATTCACTATTCCGCGGCGTTTAACACACACATTTACCAATATCTCTAAGAGGGTGCTAAATGCGTGTGGGGATTCTATGTGGAGCAAGGGTGGAGGGAGGTGGGATGGAGGGTAGAGGAGAGAAGTGCAGGATAGTTTTGGCAGGGAGGAGCATTTCATGATCTCCCTTGTCAGAGAAAAAGGGTGTCGGGGACCAGGCTACGGGGTTTGGTTGCTATTGAAGCCAACCGCTAATATGATTTTACCAACAGGAATTATCAGCCAGTAAAATTAGGTCCAGTGTTCCTATAACCTGGAAAAACCAGGTGTGAGTCCACCTGTGATCAGGCAGTGTAGCATTCCATATAGAAATTCCACTCCGCCTTATTCTATAAATCTTTATCTATTGTGAGTAAACCATGAACAAAAATGCATGAAAGGTGACACTACTATTAGGTCAGAAGACATGCCTAGGATGGAAAATGCAGCCACCTGAAAATATTTGCAGAACAGAATCTATATGTAGTAAAGACACAGTTTCCTTATCCTTGCTGAAACAATGGGACCTAAAAAATATTTGACTGTCTACCTTGGTAATGAGTTTATTCTTAAAACTAAAGAAAACTGGAGACTGCAAGCCATTCAAAATTACGAAATGATGGAATTAAAAACTTACATGCCAGTTCTTTGTGAATTTAATTTTAAACATGGCAATGTACTGTTGTTTTGCATGTAAATCCCTTTTTCTCGACAACTTTCATCTTCTTTATCAAAATTAATTGAATGGGGCACAACTGCAAGAATACCTAATTGAATCTCTGCCAAAGTTCTAGCTCCAGTGCCATGGTACTCAATCCAGAGCAAGATGAGTGTGGCTTGATAAGTGGGGAGTGTAAATAGTAGCTAGAGATCCAGTGAGTAAAGGCTGTCTGGTTCATGCTGCAGCTAAGGCCTCAATGAAAATCCAAGTAAGCATGATTCGGGGACAACTACCATGACGGTCACCAGCTGGTGAGAGGCTTAAATAAGAACACGCATTTGCAATGCAATAGGTCTCGCAATAGGAAAGTTTGAGCTATTGGTATTGTACATGAACAATTTTTTATTTTTGTTTCTGAAAATAGCGAAATTAATAGCTTTGTCATTTACAATGGCAATAGTTATAACGTTCACAAATATGACACCTATAGCATTTGTAATGCAATATGTGTTGTATTTACGTGACTTACATGTATTAATATTACGAATAACAATGGCTTTCAATTTTCTTTTAGTAATTGATACTTAAATAAAAGTTATTGTAATTTATAATGGCTACAGCTTAAACTTGTGTAAATAACTTTTGTGAAGATTATGTTCAGTGTATTTTATTGTGACGAACATCCAAGAACAGAAGTGAAATATTAACATATTTTTGTTACATTTGTAATAAAGCTTGAAACATTGAGAGAACATATTTGAACCAGTTGTGAATGCTAGGAACACAGATTGATGCTGTGGTGGCGCTGAGTGATGTTGTTATGGCGAACGAGTGATGCTGTGGCGTTCAGTGATGCTGTGGCAGCGCATAGTGATGTTGTGGTGCCCCTGAATGATGCTGTGGTGGTGCTGAGTGATGCTGTACGCTATGCTATGCTATGTTTTGTTTTGTTTTGCTATCCTATGTTTTTTTTGTTATGCTATGCTATGTTTTGCTATCCTATACTTTGATGTGTTATGCTATGCTGTGTTTTGTTATGCTATGCTATGTTTTGTTATGCTGTTTTGTTATGAGATGCTATTTTTTGTTATGATATGCTATGTTTTGTTGTGTTTTATTATGCTATGCTATGTTTTGTTATGCTATGCTATGCTATGTTTTGTTGTGTTTGGTATGCTATGCTATGTTTTGCTATGCTATTATATCTGTTTTGCTATGCTATGTTTTGTTACGTTTTGCTATTTTTGTTATGCCATGTGTTGTGTTTTATTGTGCTATGTTTTGAGAGGGTGTGTGAGGGTGAGGGTGTGTGAGGGTGAGGGGATGTGAGGGTGAGGGGATGTGAGGGTGAGGGGATGTGAGGGTGAGAGGGTGTGTGTGGGCGAAAGGGTTTGTCAGGGTGAGAGGGTGTGTGAGGGTGAGAGGGTGAGTGAGGGTGAGAGGGTGAGTGAGAGTGAGGGGGTTTGAGGGTGAGGGGGTGTGAGGGTGTGTGTGAGGGTGAGAGGGTGTGTGAGGGTGAGGGGGTGTGAGAGTGAGGGGGTGTGAGGGTGAGGGGGTGTGAGAGTGAGAGGGTGGGTGTGGGTGAGGGTGTGTGTGAGGGTGAGGGTGTGTGAGGGTGAGGGGATGTGAGGGTGACGGGGTGGGAGGAGGAGTGAGGGTGTGGGGTGTGCGGAGGTGTGTGTGAGGGTGAGGGTGTGTGATGGTGAGGGTGTGTTAGGGTGAGGGTGTGGGGTTGTGAGGGTGAGGGGGTGGGAGGGTGTGTGAGGGTGAGGGAGTGTGAGGGAGTGTGAGGGTGAGGGTGTGAGGTTGAGGGGTTGTGAGGGTGAGGGTGACGGGGGTGAAAGTGATGGGGTGAGGGTGAGGGGTGTGTGAGGGCGAGGGGTGTGTGAGGGTGAGAGGCTGGGTGAGGGTGTGTGTGAGAGTGAGGGTGTGTGTGAGGGTGAGGGGTTGTGAGGGTGAGGGGGTGTGAGGGTGAGGGGGTGTGAGGGTGAGGGGGTGTGAGGGTGAGGGGGTGAGGGAGAGGGGATGTGAGGGTGAGGGGCTATGAGGGTGAGGGGTTGTGAGGGTGAGGTGGTGTGATAGTGAGGGTGGGTGAGAGGGTGTGTGAGGGTGAGAGGGTTGGTGAGGGTGAGAGGGTGGATGAAGGTGGGTGAGGGGGTGTGCGAGGGTGAAGGGGAGTGAGGGTGAGGGTGTGTGAGGATGACGGGGTGTGTGAGGGTGATGGGGTATGTGAGGGTGAGGGTGAGGGTGAGGGGGCAAGTGAGGGTGAGGGGTGGGTGAGGGGGTGTGAGGGTGAGGGTGTGTGAGGGTGAGGGGGAGGGGTTGTGCGGGTGAGGGGGTGTGAGAGTGAGGGGGTGAGGGGTGAGGGTGAGGGTGAGGGGTTGTGTGAGGGTGAGGGGGTGTGTGAGGGTGTGAGGGTGAGGGGGGTGAGGGTGTGAGGGTGTGTGAGGGTGAGGGAGTGTGAGAGTGAGTTGGTGTGAGGGTTGTGTGAGGAGATGTGAGAGTGAGGGGGTGTGAGAGTGAGGGTGTGTGTGTGGGTGAGGGTGTGTGTGTGGGTGAGAGGGTGTGGGTGTGTGTGTGGGTGGGAGGGTATGTGAGGGTGAGAGGGTGAGTGAGGGTGAGGGTGTGTGAGGTTGAGGGGGTGTGAGGGTGAGGGTGAGGGGGGGTGAGGGTGAGGGGGTGTGAGGGTGATGGTGTGAGGGTGAGGGGTTGTGAGGGGGTGTGAGGGGGTGAGGGTGAGGGGGTGTGTGAGGGTGATGGGGTGTGTGAGGGTGAGGTTGTGAAGGTGTGTGAGGGTGAGGGGGTGCGAGGGTGAGGTGGTGTGAGGGTGAGGTTGGGTGAAAGGGTGAGGGTGTGAGGGGGGTGAGGGGATGTGAGGGTCAGGGGATGTGAGTGTCAGGGGATGTGAGGGTGAGGGGTGGGGTGTGAGGGTGAGGTTGTGTGAAGTTCAGGGGGTGTGTGAGAGTGAGGGGGAATGAGGGTGAGGGGGTGTGAGGGGACAGGTGTGTGAGGTGACGGTGTGTGAGGGTGAGGGAATGTGATGGTGAGGAGGGGTGAGGGGGTGTGAGGATGAGGGTGAGGGGGAGTGAGGGGGAGTGAGGATGAGGGGGAGTGAGGGGGAGGAGGTGTGAGGGTGAGGGTGTGTGAGGGGGAGTGAGGGTGAGGGTGTATGAGGGTGAGAATGTCTGAGGGGGAGTGAGGGTGAGGTGGTGTGTGAGGGTGTGAGGGTGAGAGGATGTGAGAGGGTGTGTGAGGGTGAGAGGGTGGGTGAGGGTGTGTGTGAGGGTGAGGGGGTGTGAGGGTGAGGGGGTGTGAGGGGGCAAGGGTGAGGGGGTGTGAGGGGTGTGTGAGGGGGTGTGAGGGTGAGGGGATGTGAGGGTGAGGGAGTGTGAGGGGGTGAGAGTGAGGGTGTGTGTGTGGGTGAGAGGGTGTGTGTGGGTGTGTGAGGGTGAGGGGGTGTGAGGGTGAGGGGGTGTGAGGGTGTGTGAGGGTGAGGGGGTGTGAGGGTGAGGGTGAGGGGGAGTGTGTGTGTGAGGGGGAGGGGGTGTGAGAGGGTGAGAGGTGGGTTGAGGGGTGTGAGGGTGAGGGGGTGTGAGGGTGAGGGGGTGTGAGGGGAAACAGCCTTTACAACGAAACTTTAACAACGAACTACCATTACAACGCAACTTTTACAACGCAAACTATTACAACGCATTGCTCTGGGGGGCGCTCTAGGATAGGGAATAGGTTAATTTACTATCCAATAACCTTCCCTACTATCCACGGGGACTGGAGTTGGAATAGTAAATTAAACTATTCACTATCCAGCGCCTAAAAACATTATGCGTTGTAATGGTATGCGTGGTAAAAACCGCGTTGTAAAGGTAGGCGTTGTAAAAGTATTCGTTGTAACGTCATACATCCGGTGTGAGGGGGTGTGAGGGTGAGGGGGTGGGGTTGTGAGGGGGTGTGAGAGTGAGGGGGTGTGAGGGTGTGTGTAGGGGTGAGGGGGTGTGAGGGTGAGGGGGTGTGGATGTGAGGGGGTTTGTGAGGGTGAGAGGGTGTGTGAGGGTGAGAGGGTGTGTGAGGGTGAGGGTGAGGGGGATGTGGGGGTGAGGGGGGGTGAGGGGTTGAGGGGGTGTGAGGGTAAGCAGGTGTGAGGGTGAGGGGATGTGTGAGGTTGAGGGTTGGTGAGAGGGTGTGTGAGGGTGAGGGTGTGTGAGGGTGCGGGGGTTTGAGGGTGTGTGTAGGGGTGAGGGGGTGTGAGGGTGAGGGGGTGTGGATGTGAGGGGGTTTGTGAGGGTGAGAGGGTGTGTGAGGGTGAGAGGGTGTGTGAGGGTGAGGGGGTAAGTGAGGGTGAGGGGGTGTGTGAGGGTGAGGGTCTGTGAGGGTGAGGGGGTGTGAGGGTGAGGGGGTGTGACGTGAGGGGGTGTGTGAGGGTGAGGGGGTGAGGGGGTGTGAGGGTGAGGGGGTGTGAGGTTGAGGGTTGGTGAGAGGGTGTGTGAGGGTGAGGGTGTGTGAGGGTGTGTGAGGGTGAAAGGGTGTGTGTGGGTGAGAGCGTGTGTGAGGGTGAGTGAGGGTGAGGGAGTGTATGGGTGTGGGTGTGTGAGGGTGAGGGGGTGTGAAGATGTGAGGGTGTGTGAGGGTGAGGGGGTGTGAGAGGGTGTGAGGGTAAGCAGGTGTGAGGGTGAGGGGGTGTGAGGGTGAGAGGTGAGGGTGAGGCATGTGAGGGTGAGGGGGTTTGAGGGTGTGTGAGGGTGAGGGTGTGTATGAGAGGGGGTGTGAGGGTGAGGGTGTGTGTGAGGGTGAGAGGGTGTGTGAGGGTGAGAGGGTGTGTGAGGGTGTGTGTGAGGGTGAGGGGGTGTGAGGGTGGGAGGGTGTGAGGGTGAGGGTGAGGAGGTGTGAGGGTGAAGTGTTGTGAGAGTAAGGGGGTGTGAGGGTGAAGGAATGTGATGCTGAGGGTGTGTGTGAGGGTGAGAGGGTGAGTGAGGGTGAGGGGGTGTGAGGGGGTGTTAGGGTGATGGGGTGTGAGAGTGAGGGGGTGAGGGTGAGGGGGTGTGAGGGTGAGGGGGTGTGAGGGTGAGGGGGTGAGGGGTTGTGTGAGGGTGAGGGGGTGTGTGAGGTTGTGAGGGTGAGGGGGGTGAGGGTGTGAGGGTTGTGAGGGTAAGGGAGTGTGAGAGTGAGTTGGTGTGAGGGGTGTGTGGGGAGGTGTGAGAGTGAGGGGGTGTGAGAGTGAGGGGGTGTGTGTGGGTGAGGGTGTGTGTGTGTGGGTGAGAGGGTGTGGTGTGTGTGTGGGTGAGAGGGTATGTGAGGGTGAGAGGGTGTGAGAGTGAGGGGGTGAGGGGTGAGGGTGAGGGTGAGGGGTTGTGTGAGGGTGAGGGGGTGTGTGAGGGTGTGAGGGTGAGGGGGGTGAGGGTGTGAGGGTGTGTGAGGGTGAGGGAGTGTGAGAGTGAGTTGGTGTGAGGGTTGTGTGATGAGATGTGAGAGTGAGGGGGTGTGAGAGTGAGGGTGTGTGTGTGGGTGAGGGTGTGTGTGTGGGTGAGAGGGTGTGGGTGTGTGTGTGGGTGGGAGGGTATGTGAGGGTGAGAGGGTGAGTGAGGGTGAGGGTGTGTGAGGTTGAGGGGGTGAGGGTGAGGGTGAGGGGGGGTGAGGGTGAGGGGGGTGTGAGGGTGATGGTGTGAGGGTGAGGGGTTGTGAGGGGGTGTGAGGGGGTGAGGGGTGAGGGGGTGTGTGAGGGTGATGGGGTGTGTGAGGGTGAGGTTGTGAAGGTGTGTGAGGGTGAGGGGGTGCGAGGGTGAGGTGGTGTGAGGGTGAGGTTGGGTGAAAGGGTGAGGGTGTGAGGGGGGTGAGGGGATGTGAGGGTCAGGGGATGTGAGTGTCAGGGGATGTGAGGGTGAGGGGTGGGGTGTGAGGGTGAGGTTGTGTGAAGTTCAGGGGGTGTGTGAGAGTGAGGGGGAATGAGGGTGAGGGGGTGGAGGGGACAGGTGTGTGAGGTGACGGTGTGTGAGGGTGAGGGAATGTGATGGTGAGGAGGGGTGAGGGGGTGTGAGGATGAGGGTGAGGGGGAGTGAGGGGGAGTGAGGATGAGGGGGAGTGAGGGGGAGGAGGTGTGAGGGTGAGGGTGTGTGAGGGGGAGTGAGGGTGAGGGTGTATGAGGGTGAGAATGTCTGAGGGGGAGTGAGGGTGAGGTGGTGTGTGAGGTGTGAGGGTGAGAGGATGTGAGAGGGTGTGTGAGGGTGAGAGGGTGGGTGAGGGTGTGTGTGAGGGTGAGGGGGTGTGAGGGTGAGGGGGTGTGAGGGGGCAAGGGTGAGGGGGTGTGAGGGGTGTGTGAGGGTGTGTGAGGGTGAGGGGATGTGAGGCTGAGGGAGTGTGAGGGGGTGAGAGTGAGGGTGTGTGTGTGGGTGAGAGGGTGTGTGTGGGTGTGTGAGGGTGAGGGGGTGTGAGGGTGAGGGGGTGTGAGGGTGTGTGAGGGTGAGGGGGTGTGAGGGTGAGGGTGAGGGGGAGTGTGTGTGTGAGGGGGAGGGGGTGTGAGAGGGTGAGAGGTGGGTTGAGGGGTGTGAGGGTGAGGGGGTGTGAGGGTGAGGGGGTGTGAGGGGAAACAGCCTTTACAACGAAACTTTAACAACGAACTACCATTACAACGCAACTTTTACAACGCAAACTATTACAACGCATTGCTCTGGGGGGCGCTCTAGGATAGGGAATAGGTTAATTTACTATCCAATAACCTTCCCTACTATCCACGGGGACTGGAGTTGGAATAGTAAATTAAACTATTCACTATCCAGCGCCTAAAAACATTATGCGTTGTAATGGTATGCGTGGTAAAAACCGCGTTGTAAAGGTAGGCGTTGTAAAAGTATTCGTTGTAACGTCATACATCCGGTGTGAGGGGGTGTGAGGGTGAGGGGGTGGGGTTGTGAGGGGGTGTGAGAGTGAGGGGGTGTGAGGGTGTGTGTAGGGGTGAGGGGGTGTGAGGGTGAGGGGGTGTGGATGTGAGGGGGTTTGTGAGGGTGAGAGGGTGTGTGAGGGTGAGAGGGTGTGTGAGGGTGAGGGTGAGGGGGATGTGGGGGTGAGGGGGGGTGAGGGGTTGAGGGGGTGTGAGGGTAAGCAGGTGTGAGGGTGAGGGGATGTGTGAGGTTGAGGGTTGGTGAGAGGGTGTGTGAGGGTGAGGGTGTGTGAGGGTGCGGGGGTTTGAGGGTGTGTGTAGGGGTGAGGGGGTGTGAGGGTGAGGGGGTGTGGATGTGAGGGGGTTTGTGAGGGTGAGAGGGTGTGTGAGGGTGAGAGGGTGTGTGAGGGTGAGGGGGTAAGTGAGGGTGAGGGGGTGTGTGAGGGTGAGGGTCTGTGAGGGTGAGGGGGTGTGAGGGTGAGGGGGTGTGACGTGAGGGGGTGTGTGAGGGTGAGGGGGTGAGGGGGTGTGAGGGTGAGGGGGTGTGAGGTTGAGGGTTGGTGAGAGGGTGTGTGAGGGTGAGGGTGTGTGAGGGTGTGTGAGGGTGAAAGGGTGTGTGTGGGTGAGAGCGTGTGTGAGGGTGAGTGAGGGTGAGGGAGTGTATGGGTGTGGGTGTGTGAGGGTGAGGGGGTGTGAAGATGTGAGGGTGTGTGAGGGTGAGGGGGTGTGAGAGGGTGTGAGGGTAAGCAGGTGTGAGGGTGAGGGGGTGTGAGGGTGAGAGGTGAGGGTGAGGCATGTGAGGGTGAGGGGTTTGAGGGTGTGTGAGGGTGAGGGTGTGTATGAGAGGGGGTGTGAGGGTGAGGGTGTGTGTGAGGGTGAGAGGGTGTGTGAGGGTGAGAGGGTGTGTGAGGGTGTGTGTGAGGGTGAGGGGGTGTGAGGGTGGGAGGGTGTGAGGGTGAGGGTGAGGAGGTGTGAGGGTGAAGTGTTGTGAGAGTAAGGGGGTGTGAGGGTGAAGGAATGTGATGCTGAGGGTGTGTGTGAGGGTGAGAGGGTGAGTGAGGGTGAGGGGGTGTGAGGGGGTGTTAGGGTGATGGGGTGTGAGAGTGAGGGGGTGAGGGTGAGGGGGTGTGAGGGTGAGGGGGTGTGAGGGTGAGGGGGTGAGGGGTTGTGTGAGGGTGAGGGGGTGTGTGAGGTTGTGAGGGTGAGGGGGGTGAGGGTGTGAGGGTGTGTGAGGGTAAGGGAGTGTGAGAGTGAGTTGGTGTGAGGGGTGTGTGGGGAGGTGTGAGAGTGAGGGGGTGTGAGAGTGAGGGGGTGTGTGTGGGTGAGGGTGTGTGTGTGGGTGAGAGGGTGTGGGTGTGTGTGTGGGTGAGATGGTATGTGAGGGTGAGAGGGTGAGTGAGGGTGAGGGTGTGTGAGGTTGAGGGGTGTGAGGGTGAGGGTGAGGGGGTGTGAGGGTCATGGTGTGAGGGTGAGGGGTTGTGAGGGGGTGAGGGGGTGAGGGTGAGGGGTGTGTGAGGGTGATGGGGTGTGTGAGGGTGAGGTTGTGAAGGTGTGTGAGGGTGAGGGGGTGCGAGGGTGAGGTGGTGTGAGTGTCAGGGGATGTGAGGGTGAGGGGTGGGGTGTGAGGGTGAGGTTGTGTGAAGTTCAGGGTGTGTGTGAGAGTGAGGGGGAATGAGGGTGAGGGGGTGTGAGGGTACAGGTGTGTGAGGTGACGGTGTGTGAGGGTGAGGGAATGTGAGGGTGAGGAGGTGTTAGGGGGTGTGAGGATGAGGGTGAGGGGGAGTGAAGATGAGGGGGAGTGAGGGGGAGGAGGTGTGAGGGTGAGGGTGTGTGAGGGGGAGTGAGGGTGAGGGTGTATGAGGGTGAGAATGTCTGAGGGGGAGGGGGAGTGAGGGTGAGGTGGTGTGAGGGTGAGGGTGTGTGAGGTGGAGGGTGAGACAGTGTGTGAGGGTGAGAGGATGTGAGAGGGTGTGTCAGGGTGAGAGGCTGGGTGAGGGTGTGTGAGGGTGTGTGTGAGGGTGTGTGTGAGGGTGAGGGGGTATGAGGGGGCAAGGGTGAGGGGGTGTGAGGGGTGTGTGAGGGGGTGTGAGGGTGAGGGGATGTGAGGGTGAGGGAGTGTGAGTGTGAGGGGGGTCAGAGTGAGGGTGTGTGTGTGGGTGAGAGGGTGTGTGTGGGTGTGTGAGGGTGAGGGTGTGTGAGGGTGAGGGGGTGTGAGGGTGTGTGAGGGTGAGGGGGTGTGAGGGTGAGGGGGTGTGAGGGTGAGGGTGAGGGGGAGTGAGGGGGAGTGTGTGTGTGTGAGGGGGAGGGGGTGTGAGAGGGTGAGGGGGTGGGTTGAGGGGTGTGAGGGTGAGGGGGTGTGAGGGTGAGGGGGTGTGAGGGGGTGGGGTTGTGAGGGTGAGGGGGTGTGAGAGTGAGGGGGTGTGAGAGTGAGGGGGTGTGAGGGTGAGGGAGTGTGAGGGTGAGGGGGATGTGGGGGTGAGGGGGTGTGAGGGGTTGAGGGGGTGTGAGGGTAAGCAGGTGTGAGGGTGAGGGGATGTGTGAGGTTGAGGGTCGGTGAGAGGGTGTGTGAGGGTGAGGGTGTGTGAGGGTGCGGGGTTTGAGGGTGTGTGTAGGTGTGAGGGTGAGGGGGTGTGAGTGTGAGGGGGTGTGAGGGTGTGTGTGAGGGTGAGAGGGTGTGTGAGGGTGAGGGGGTGTGAGAGTGAGGGGTGTGAGGGTGAGGGGGTGTGAGAGTGAGGGGTGTGAGAGTGAGGGGGTGGGTGAGGCTGAGGGTGTGTGTGAGGGTGAGGGGGTGTGTGAGGGGGTGTGAGGGTGAGGGGATGTGAGGGTGAGGGGGTGTGAGGAGGAGTGGGGTGTGTGGAGGTGTGTGTGAGGGTGAGGGTGTGTGATGGTGAGGGTGTGTTAGGGTGAGGGTGTGGGGTTGTGAGGGTGAGGGGGTGGGAGGGGGTGTGAGGGTGAGGGGGTGTGAGGGAGTGTGAGGGTGAGGGAGTGTGAGGGTGAGGGTGTGAGGGTGAGGGTGTGAGGGTGAGGGTGACAGGGGTGAAGGTGATGGGGTGAGGGTGAGGGGGGTGTGAGGGCGAGGGGTGTGTGAGGGTGAGAGGCTGGGTGAGGGTGGGTGAGGGTGTGTGTGAGAGTGAGGGTGTGTGTGAGGGTGAGGAGGTGTGAGGGTGAGGGGATGTGAGGGTGAGGGAGTGGGGGAGGGAGAGGGGATGTGAGGGTGAGGGGATATGAGGGTGAGGGGGGTGAGGTGGTGTGATAGTGAGAGTGGGTGAGAGGGTGTGTGAGAGTGGAGGGTGTGTGAGGGTGAGAGGGTTGGTGAGGGTGAGAGGGTGGATGAAGGTGGTGAGGGTGTGTGTGAGGGTGAAGGGGAGTGAGGGTGAGGGGGAGTGAGGGTGAGGGGGGTGAGGGTGTGTGAGGGTGACGGGGTGGGTGAGGGGGTGAGTGAGAGTGAGGGGGTGAGTGAGAGTGAGGGGGTGAGTGAGTGAGGGTGAGCGGGTGGGTGAGGGGGTGTGAGGGTGAGGGGGTGTGAGGGTGAGGGTGTGTGAGGGTGAGGGGTGGGGTTGTGAGGGTGAGGGGGTGTGAGGGTGAGGGGTTGTAGGGATGACGGGGTGCGGGGGAAGAGGGTGAGGGGATGTGTGGGTGAGTGGGTGAGAGGGTGATGGGGTGGGTGAGGGGGTGTGAGGGTGTGGGGGTGTGAGGGTGAGGGGGTATGAGGGTGAGAGGGTGTGGTGGGGGTGAGAGGGTGTGTGAGGGTGAGGGGGTGAGTGAGGGGAGAGGGTGAGTGAGGGTGTGTGAGGTGAGGGTCTGTGAGGGTGAGGGGGTGTGACGGTGAGGGGGTGTGAGGGTAAGGGTGTGTGAGGGTGAGGGGGTGAGGGGATTTGAGGGGGTGTGAGGGTGAGGGGGTGTGGGGGTGTGAGGGTGGGGGTGTGAGGGTGAGGGGGTTTGAGATTGCATGAGGGTGAGAGGGTGTGTGTGTGTGAGAGGGTGTGTGAGGGTGAGTGAGGGTGAGGGAGTGTATGGGTGAGGGTGTGTGAGGATGAGGGTGTGTGAGGGTGTGAGTGAGAGGGTGTGAGGGTGAGAGTGTGTGTGAGGGTGAGGGGGTGTGAGGGTAAGGGGGTGTGAGGGTAAGGGGGTGTGAGGGAGAGGGGGTGTGAGGGTGAGGGGTGAGGGTGAGGTGTGTGAGGGTGAGGGGGTTTGAGGGTGTGTCAGGGTGAGGGTGTGTGAGGGTGTGTGAGGGTGAGGGTGTGTGTGAGGGTGAGAGGGTGTGTGAGGGTGAGAGGGTGTGTGAGGGTGAGAGGGTGTGTGAGGGTGAGGGGGTGTGAGGGTGAGAGGGTGTGAGGGTGAGAGGGTGTGAGTGTGAGAGGGTGTGAGGGTGAGGAGGTGTGAGGGTGAGGGGGGTGTGAGGGTGAAGTGGTGTGAGAGTAAGGGGGTGTGAGGGTGAAGGAATGTGATGCTGAGGGGGGTGTGAGGGTGAGAGGGTGAGTGAGGGTGAGGGTTTTTTTAGGGTGGGGAGGGTGAGGGAGTGTGAGGGTGAGTTGGTGTGAGGGGTGTGAGAGGAGGTGTGAGTGAGGGGGTGTGAGAGTGAGGTGTGTGGGTGAGGGGTGGTGTGGGTGAGAGGGTGTGGGTGGGTGGGTGTGGGTGAGAGGGTGTGTGAGGGTGAGAGGGTGAGTGAGGTTGAGGGTGAGGGTGTGTGAGGCTGAGGGGGTGAGGGTGAGGGTGAGGGGGGTGTGAGGGTGAGGGTGTGAGGGTGAGGGGTGGTGAGGGGTTGTGAGGGTGAGGGGGTGAGGGTGAGGGTGTGTGTGAGGTGATGTGGTGTGTGAGGGTGAGGGTGTGAAGGAGTGTGAGGGTGAGGGGGTGTGAGGGTGAGGTGGTGTGAGGTTGGGTGAGAGGGTGAGGGTGTGAGGGAGGGTGAGGGGATGTGAGGGTCAGGGGATGTGAGGGTCAGGGGATGTGAGGGTGAGGGGTGGGGTGTGAGGGTGAGGTTGTGTGAAGTTGAGGGGTGTGTGAGAGTGAGGGGGAGTGAGGGTGTGTGAGGGTGCAGGTGTGTGAGGTGAGGGTGTGTGAGGGTGAGGGAATGTCAGGGTGAGGAGGTGTGAGGGTGAGGGGGTGTGAGGGTGAGGGGGTGTGAGGGTGAGGGGGGTGAGGGGGGAGGGTGAGGGTGTGTGAGGGGGAGTGAGGGTGAGGGTGTATGAGGGTGAGAATGTGTGAGGGGGAGTGAGGGTGAGGTGGTGTGAGGGGGAGGGGGAGACAGTGTGTGAGGGTGAGAGGATTTGAGAGGGTGTGTGAGGGTGAGAGGCTGGTGAGAGGCTGGTGAGGGACTGTGTGAGGGTGAGGGTGTGTGAGGGGGTGTGAGGGGGCGAGGGTGAGGGAGGGTGAGGGGGTGTGAGGGGGTGTAAGGGTGAGGGGATGTGAGGGTGAGGGAGTGTGAGTGTGAGGGAGTGTGAGTGTGAGGGAGTGTGGGTGTGAGGGGGTGAGAGTGAGGGTGTGTGTGTGGGTGAGAGGGTGTGTGAGGTTGAGAGGGTGAGGGTGTGTGAGGGTGAGGAGGTGTGAGGGTGAGGGGGAGTGAGGGGGAATGAGGGGGAGTGTGTGTGAGGGTGAGGGGGTGTGAGGGTGAGGGGGATTGAGGGGGAGAGTGTGTGTGAGGGGGAGAGGGTGTGTGAGGGTGAGGGGGTGGATTGAGGGGTGTGAGGGTGAGGGGGTGTGAGGGTGAGGGGGTGTGAGGGGGTGTGAGGGTGAGGGTGTGTGAGAGTGAGGGTTGTGAGGGTGAGGGGTGTGAGAAAGTAAAGTAAAGTCCACATTTGTAAAGCGCACAATCACCCGTAAGGGTCTCTAGGCGCTGGGGGCCGTCGGGAAGATTAAGCGAGCTATTGCCCAGAGTCACATGTGCTGGGCAAACCTGCCGCCGGAGCCGGGGATCGAACCGAGGTCCCCAGATTCCAGCGTCAGTCGCCCTGGCCGCGGCGCCACACCTCTCACTCTGAGAGTGAGGGGTGTGAGAGTGAGGGGGTGTGAGGGTGAGGGGGTGTGAGGGTGAGGGGGTGTGAGGGTGAATGGGGTGAGGGGGTGTGAGGGGGTGAGGGTCAGGGGGTGTGAGGGTGAGCAGGTGTGAGGGTGAGGGGATGTGTGAGGTTGAGGGTTGGTGAGAGGGTGTGTGAGGGTGAGGGTGTGTGAGGGTGAGGGTGTGTGAGGGTGAGAGGGTGTGTGGGTGAGAGGGTGTGTGAGGGTGAGAGGGAGAGTGAGGGTGAGGCTGTGTGAGGGTGAGGGTGTGTGAGGGTGAGGGGGTGTGAGAGTGAGGGGGTGTGAGGGTGAGGGTGTGTGTGAGGGTGAGGGTGTGAGGGGGTGTGAGGGTTAGGGGGTTTGGGGTGTGAGACAGTGAGGGTGAGGGGGTGTGAGGGTGAGGGTGTGAGGTTGTGTGAGGGTGAGGGGGTGTGGGGGTGAGGGGGTGTGATGGTGAGTGTGTGTGAGGGTGTGTGAGAGTGAGGGTGAGAGGGTGTGTGAGGGTGAGAGGGTATGAGGGGGTGAGAGGGTGTGTGAGGGTGAGAGGGTGGGTGAGCGTGGGTGAGGGGGGGTGTGAGGGTGAGGGGGAGTGAGGGGAGGGGAAAGGTGAGGGTGAGGGGGTTGGTGAGGGGGTGTGAGGGTGAGGGGGTGTGAGGGTGTGGGAGGGTGAGGGGGTGGTGTTGTGACGGTGAGGGGGTGTGAGAGTGAGGGTGTGTGAGGGTGAGGGGGTGTGGGGGTGAGGGGGTGTGGAGGGGTGAGGGGGTGAGGGTGAGGGTGTGTGAGGGGGTGAGGGTGTGAGGGTGTGTGAGGGTGAGTGTGTGTGAGGGTGAGGGGGTGTGAGGGTGAGGGAGGGTGAGGGTGTGTGAGGGTGAGAGGGTGTGTGTGAGAGGGAGGGGGTGTGAGGGTGAGGGGGTGTGAGGGTGAGGGTGAGGGTGTGTGAGAGTGAGGGGGGTATGAGGGTGAGGGGGTGGGTGAGGGTGTGAGGGTGAGGGGGTGTGAGGGTGAGGGGGTGTGGGGGGTCAGGGGGGGTGAGGGTGTGTGAGGCTGAGGGGGTATGGGGGTGAGAGGGTGAGGTTATGTGAGGGTGAAGGGGTGTGAGGGTGAGGGGTGTAAGGGTGGGTGAGAGGGTGTGTGAGGGTGAGGGTGAGAGGGTGTGAGGGTTTGTGAGGGTGTGTGAGGGTGAGAGGGTGGGTGAGGCAGTGTGTGGGGGTGAGGGGGTGTGAGTGTGAGTGTGTGAGGGAGCCTGAGGGGATGTGAGGGTGTGTGAGGATGAGGGTGTGTGAGCGTGAGGGTGTGTGAGGGTGAGGGGTGAGAGTGAGGGGGTGTGAGGGGTATGAGGGTGAGGGGGTGTGAGGGGGTATGAGGGTGAGGGGGTGGGTGAGGGTGTGAGGGTGAGGGGGTGTGAGGGTGAGGGGGTGTGGGGGGTCAGGGGGGTGTGAGGGTGAGGGGGTGTGAGGCTGAGGGGGTATGGGGGGTGAGAGGGTGAGGGTGAGGTTATGTGAGGGTGAAGGGGTGTGAGGGTGAGGGGGTGGGTGAGGGTGTGAGGGTGAGGAGGTGTGAGGGTAAGGGGCTGTAGGGGTGAGGGGGTGTGGGGGTGAGGGGGTGTGGAGGTGTGAGGGGGTGTGAGAGTGCTTGTGCTGGTTTTCTTCTGGGATTAAGCCTCTCTGCATTCAGATGCTGCCTGTGAGCCTGCTTTCAGCCTTGGCTAATGGGAGGGGCATTGCTGTGTCTGAAGGTGACAATGGTCGTTCTTGAACCCTCAGGAACCCTGTGGATTCCGACGCCAACATAATTCAGCACTCAGACCTTTCACCTAACAGAAACCATGCCAGACGCATGCTTTTAAACGACTCCAGCTACCAGATGCACGCCTAGTTCAGTGCCTTAATGCAGGACGAGTTTGTCTTATGTTCGAAATAGACCCTTTCTCTTGTGCAGAATAACAGCTCACACTTCTTTAACAAGCGGGGGTTGGAGTGATTCCTTCATAAAAGTGCAGCTTTTGGTGCTGAAATGTGGAGGACCCCTTGGAAACTTAAGTGTGTTATGTACACTCCTCGAAGGCGGATGCAGACAGGCGTTTTTAAAATTGTGGTTCAGTTGTGGTTGATGCGGAGATTTGTTTCTCTTTAAAAACTGATTTGATGGTGATCGCTCAGTTTGGAGACTGTGGGTGCCTTTCTGCAGAGCTCTGAGGTCATCGGAAGAGAGCAGCACCTTCCCACTGTGATTAAACAAACATATGCCCCTTTTTTTGTTGACGTACTTTGGATGGAAGCCCCGGAGCAATGGCGCTTGAGGCCGCGTGGGGAGGACGAGGCTCGGGGACAGGTAGGAGGTTGAAGCTTTTCACAATAAAACATGGCCACTAGATGGTAGTGAGTATCCACCATATTAAACAAGCATGAGTAATGTTGAAACTGTGTTTGCTGTGGTGGGGCAGGGGAGCGGGAGCGCATTCCTTTGAAGTCTGATGGGGGCGGGGGAGAGGCTTGGGAGCGGCTTCCTTTGAAGTCTGATGCCGAGGCATGGTGTGTGATGTGGCTGGCGATGATGTGCACACGCATAGCTCACATGAACTGTTCGCGATCCGCAGCTAGGTAGACTTTTCTTTTCCGCTTACTATAATCTCACCTATTTATCCCTATGGGATAGAATAGGCGAGAACTAAAAAAATAATGACCCAGGATTGAATGTGATGACTCCCAGGAGAACTGCATGCAGATGGGTGCACTACAGATGTGCTTCAGTGAGACCCCGGAGGGTGAAGGAAGGGAGATGTCATGGTAGAAGAATAAAAAAGGGGGTGCTACTGATGGGGAATGTGAACCCCCTTAGGCAGAGTGGTGACTAGGATCTTTGCTCCTCTCGGAAACAGGGTGGGGGGTTTAGTCACAATGGCAGTATGATGCATCTGAAAGAAAGTAAAAGCAGACATTAAAACTAAAATAGAAGTGTCAATAAATGTTGCACTAAACCAATCAATCAATCAATCAATCAGGTCATTTATAGAGCGCACTACTCACCCGTAGGGTCTCAAGGCGCTGGGTTGGGGGGGGGTGCCGTTACTGCTCGAACAGCCAGGTCTTGAGCTTCTTCCTGAAGGAGAGGTGGTCTTGGGTCAGGCGCAGGTCGGTTGGGAGTGAGTTCCAGGTCTTGGCGGCCAGGTTGGAGAAGGACCTTCCTCCTGTTGTCGCTCTTCGGATGCGGGGGACGGCGGCGAGGGCGTGGCTGGTTGATCTGAGGAGGCGCTTGGGAGTGTAGAAGTTGATCCGGTTGTTGAGGTAGCTCGGGCCTTGGTCGTGTAGGGCTTTGTGCGCGTGGGTGAGGAGACGGAAGGTGATTCTCTTGTTGACCGGGAGCCAATGCAGATCTCTCAGGTGTCCGGAGATGTGGCTGCGTCGGGGGATGTCGAGGATGAGTCTGGCCGAGGCGTTCTGGATCCGCTGGAGTCTCTTCTGGAGCTTGGCGGTGGTTCCGGCGTAGAGGGCGTTGCCGTAGTCCAGTCGGCTGGTGACGAGGGCCTGGGTGACCGTCTTCCTCGTCTCGGTGGGGATCCACCGGAAGATCTTACGTAGCATGCGCAGGATGTTGAAGCAAGACGAGGAGACGGCGCTTACTTGTCTGGTCATGGAGAGGGAGGAGTCCAGGATGAAGCCCAGGTTGCGTGCGTGGTCCGTCGGTTTGGGTGCGGTGCCCAGGGCGGGGGGCCACTAGGAGTCGTCCCAGGCGGAGGGCGAGGAGCCCAGGATGAGGACCTCCGTCTTGTCCGAGTTCAGTTTCAGGCGGCTGGTCGTCATCCATTCGGCTACATCTCTCATCCCTTCGTGCAGGTTGGCTCTGGCGGCGGCGGGGTCGTTGGTCAGGGAGAGGATCAGCTGGGTGTCGTCGGCGTAGGAGATTATGTTGAGGTTGTGTTGGCGTGCGATGGCCGCGAGGGGGCTCATGTAGACGTTGAAGAGGGTGGGGCTCAGTGAGGATCCTTGAGGGACGCCGCAGATGACTTTGGTGGCCTCTGACTTGTACGGTGGTAGGCGGACTCTCTGTGTTCTTCCGTCGAGGAAGGAGGTGATCCATTCCAGTGCCTTGTCCTGGATTCCGATGTTGCCGAGGCGCTGTACTAGGGTGCGGTGGCAGACAGTGTCGAAAGCCGCGGAGAGGTCCAGGAGGATGAGGGCCGCTGTTTCTCCGTTGTCCATCAGAGTTCGTATGTCATCGGTGGCAGCGATGAGGGCGGTCTCGGTGCTGTGGTTCGCTCGGAAGCCAGACTGTGAGGGGTCGAGGGATCCATTCGTCTCGAGGAAGGCGGCCAGCTGTTTGTTGACGGTCTTCTCGATGACTTTGGCCGGGAACGGGAGGAGCGAGATGGGACGGTAGTTCTTGAGGTCGGTGGGGTCTGCTGTGGGTTTCTTGAGAAGAGCGCTGAGTTCGGCGTGCTTCCAGCTCTCAGGGAAGGTGGCGGTGTCGAAGGAGGTGTTGATGATGTCCCGCAGGTGGGGTGCGATGACAGCGTCGGCCTTGTTGAAGACGTGGTGAGGGCAGGGGTCAGTCGGAGATCCGGAATGGATGGAGTTCATTGTGCGGATGGTGTCTTCGGTGCTGATCGGAGTCCAGGTGCGGAGGGTGGTGGTGGGTGGCGTTGTTGCGGTTGTGGCTTGCGTTGGTCTGCTGAAACCAGAATCCATAAATGTTCGAGTTTAACAGGCCAATCTTGTAGTTTAGGCAGGACCTGCAGACCGTCAAAACTGAGCTGGAGACGCTTTGGTGTGCAAGTAACAATATGGGGGGGGCAGGGGGAGAGAGGGAGAGAGAGAGAGAGAGACAGACAGACAGACACTGTGGGATGAATTGAGAGAAACCCACACTATGGGATGAACTGTGAATGTGAAAAGTGACTTCAACTTGTAATGAAAGTGATTTGAGGAGACCTGCCTTGGCAGGCTGTTGAATCAGGCAGTTACTATTAATAATTGGACATGCAGCTGTGTTCTAAAAATGTATGTACTGATGATGATACATTAACCCCTTATTGAACCTTTAGAAAGAACTTTCATTCTGATATTGAGGAGTGAATTGTGTTGTCAGATTAGTTGGTGATGCTTTTCTATTTCTTTCATTCCCCCATTAGCCCCTCACCCCACCCACAAGTTTACATCTGGATGTCCCGAGTGAATTCATATCTGGCCTAGGCATTATTTGGCAGGCTATAATTAATATTTATTTTTGTGAGTATATTACTCTTTTGTTTCCTGGAAATTAAAATGGGAGATGGATGACACATATACAATTGAGGATCTGAATTGACAAGTCACGTAGCCCAAAAAGGTGCCCATTTGTCAGGATTTGTACCAGAAAGCTCTCAAGACCACTTCACGGGGTTGTCATGAAGCACCTTATCAGCCATCTGATGAGTTACTTTTCACCCATGCTGATCATTTGAACATGAAATCTTTATCTTTAGAGAAGAAGAGGAACAACTGAATCAGAATCACGAGGCGAACTAGGATTAAAAAATACAAAGAATGGATGAGGGATGAGGGAACTACCTTAACCAAACTACAAAATTCACACTTGGACTGCTCTATCCCTCTCAGGCTCCAAAAACGTAAGTACACTCTTGTCATGTTTCAGGATTGTGATCTACATAACAAGAGCAGTTTAATTCCTGGTGCAAAGTATAGGTTATCAGAATTAACATCCATGATGTAAATAACAATAACAATTTCTGAACGCTGTAATTATTTAGCCAGAGTTGTGTCAAAGTGTAAATGAGCACAGACACAATAATGTGGAGATATTTAGCACGAGTTTGTAAAACACTGTCACAACCTGCAGTGCCCAGTAGCAGATGTAAAGGCACTACACCCTGGTTTGAATGGGGATTTCTAAATGCTTTAGTATCTTGAGCTAAGGAGCATATGTACTGGGTGCACATAGGCACAGCCACCATGAATTGGGAAGTGTAAAATGCTGCTACATGCAGAGTCTACAGCTGAAAAAACAAGAGTTGACCAGCTAGCCCTGTTAGGTTTATTCAGTGACACCTCAGCGAAAGCTAACTTTAACTTAGAATTTTATTGCCTTTTCAAGAAAACACATTCCTCAACAGAATTTCTTGATAAAAAAGTTCCAGGACACCACTGGACAGATCGTTGGCATGAGTGCACAAGCGGTGGCATTCTTGGGTGGAAGGAATCTCATTGTTGATTTCAAATGGGTCAGCCATCATGGTGTAGGAGGACTCTTTTGGCTGAAAGTGGTTTCAGTCTTGATATGGGAAAATAAACTCTACCCTCAATATTTATCCCAGATGTGTCAAGGTCTGCCATTATCCCCTGGAGACCTTAACACTCGCCATCCTTATTAGAAACTTAAAATGCCTTGTTATTATTATATCCTTCCACATGGTTTGCAATATTTTTGGTACTGTTGCGAAAGATCCCCCAGTACCAACAAATAATACTGGACCAGACACATTTGTTAGCAGATGGTGTTAGAAATGGGGGTCTCTAGTTGGCAGTGGCTGGGACCTTGTCCAAATAGGGACCCTTCCTTCTCTCAGGATACACTCTACCTGCTCACCCCTTTGGCAGCTTGGCAAGAACAGTCAGCTTATCTCAGAGGCAATATGTAAAGTATTTGTACATAGGATGCACGGTACCACAGTGAAATTACTACAAATGGACACTACACCAGGTTAGAAAAATGAAGCATCTCTATCTAAACCAAACAAGACCAAAATGACAAAAATCCAACAAACACAAAACAAAAAATTGGATTTAAAAGGTTTCAAGCAATTCTGTTCATAGAACTCTATGGATGCGATTACTTAATAAAAAGTACCTCAAATGTGCCAAAATCCACAAGGCAAAACAGCCGGAGAGGAAGGTAGCATTGGAAAACACAGTGATGCATCAGTCCCGGAGTCCTTGGGGAGATGATGCGTCAGTTATGCTGCCTGCAGTGGAGTTCTGGACTTTTTGGTTCCGTCCAGAGGTGTCAGGGATAACACCCGAAGACCCCGGAGTTCCACCTGTCTCGGTGCACAAAACAAACAGAAACACGGGCTTCTCGATGGTGGCGTCAAAGACCAAAGGTTTATTACTGCAGGGACACAGAAGTCACAGAAACTACACATGGGCAGTATCTAGGAGCCTGTTCAATTTGTACAAAGAGGGTTGCTCCTTATATACTAAATATTGGGCTTCAGGCAAATTCTTTACATGTTACCACAGTTCTAAACATTCGTGTCTTAAACAATAAATATTTGGCGTTGCACAGGAATCGTCAACAGTATCTGATGTCAAAACATTACGAATGAGGGGTTCCCACTAGTCCATCATAATCCCATGTCAATTCTTCATTCAAGACCCGGACCGCCTCATCGTAAATTTCGTTACCTCCCCCTAATAAAGGCCCAGAAGGAAAGGAGCAGAGCCAGGTGCAGAAGATAGAAAGACAGGATAAGAAATGTTTGTGGGTCGTAAATGGGCACGGTTACCAGCTTCGGCCGCCTAATCATGATCAGGCCAACGAACACAAGAACCAGTATAGCAGGACTGGCCTCAGGCTGGGGAGGCAGTTCTTGCCGAGTCATGCTGCCACAGCGTTGCTGGCCTAAGGTGCATGTGTCACTAGCAAGGTGAATCGCCGGTTAAGGCCTACGTGTCCTTAAATAAGAAGAAGTCATTGCGTGTCCATTGACTATGTGAGGGCAAGGAATACAAAATGGCTTCCGTGTTCTAAGATGGATGCCATGGGTAAATCACAAATGTGTTGGTAACAGGAGTGCTCTTGCTCGTAGCATAGCGAAAACACCAGGATATACTAAATGGATCATTTGCGGTTCACTGATACCAAAATTATGTATTTACGACAATGTTAAAAACACGAGTAAAATCGTCACGGAACCTCAGACCCTCCTTTTGCCCTTACATAGGCAATTACTCAGTCTATATCAGAGTCAGAGTCTAATTCTATGCTCATTAGGTCAGTGACATGTTGTTGTATCATCATCCTGTCTCGTGCCTTTTCTCCTAATGCAGGTGGTTTTCTGAAACAGGTTGCAGCACAGAGGCTACACAGAGCGGGACCGCATTGGATAATAAGACAGCACGAGAACAGAAATACTAGGATGACACCAATAACCATCAGAACCTTCCATCCCCACGCTGATACCAGAGTCCAAAACCACTCCATGAAGGACCAGTTTCCCTTATCTACGTGTATAGAGTCGGAAATCTTATGTAGCTTAGAGATTGCTTCATAGACTGTTGGAGCATTATTTGGAATAAAGACACAGCAGCTCGATTGGATCATTCTGCATACCCCACCTCGATCTGCAAGTATTACGTCTAGAACCATACGGTTCTGCAACGTCATGAGACGATCCGCCTGAAGCTCAGCTGTTAAGTTACTAAGGGCACCTGCAGTTTCTGTAATAGTAGATTCAACTACCCGTGTTAGTTGACGAAGATTTCTACTATTGGCCATAGGCCCCCAAAACGGAAGGAAACCTTTGAAAAAGTCTCCAGCTTCTTGACCAGCGGTATCTTCCTTGCTGAAGACACCTCTTGCTACTCTGGTTTTGTGATAATCTGAAGAAGCAGTGTATGTCGGGGGTAACAATCGAGCAATATAACATGAACCTGAAAAGTCAGCAGGCAGCCATGTATATGCTCTGTCCTGACAAATGAAGTAGGTACCCCTAGCAGTCAGAAAGGCAGGGGAGGAGTTAGACGGAAATACGTAAGTCTCAACGCACTCACTCCTCCCTAGCTGAGCTCTCGGATTTCTCCCATTTCCTTGCAAACAGACCTGCCCTTGGTGAGGCACGACCCAAACTGAAGTGGAGCTTTTACGCTTGCTTTCTCCCAAACTAAGGCGATACTCTGTAGAGTTCCAACTCAAATACACCAGTAATTCATCTCTAGGATAAGATGGAGTATTATTGACGTCTTTAATCATGTCAATAATTCCCTGGACTAAAGCTTTGTTGGCTGAGTTGTATTTAGTGGACCGTGGTGGACGCGGAGGATAGGTTTCAAGGGCATATGAAAAAATGGTCTGAAAGGCCTGAAATGATCCATTATAGCTGAAAGGCAAGACTAGATAGGGAATGCCTTTATCCATAGTGTGGGGTATCAAGCCACACACCCAGCAGTCTGTAGTATTAACTATCAGTTGGTGTTGATGCAAGAGCTGTACAAATGTATTGTTAATAAATTCTGAGCGTCGAGCTTGTTCGTGTTCAGGAAATGAGTGAAAAGAATGCATAGAAGAAACCGTAGAAGTAGTAGGATCAAGGGGAGGTACTGTAGTTACTGGCATAAAAATCAAATGTACACCAAAGATGATTCCACCCACCAACGTTATCAAAACAATTAAAAATGTAACTGCACATTGCATTAGAAAGCATCTGCTGTGAAGTATTCTGTACAGTCTATTTCTGCGAACATAAATTACATTTTCTCGTTGTAGCTCAGGAAGCTCCATCTTCTACGACCGTTCGCGACCACTGATGATGTGTACGTAGATGAAAATGCCTCTATCAGCCCTGGGAGTTCCCAGAACTAACAGAAAGATCGACCTTGTGTCTGACCCCCGCAGATTCAACTAGGCACACAGCCACGACCCTACGGCTACCCAGACGGCAAGGCAATTTTAAAACAAAAAGAAACAATACAAAGTATTAGCAAACTTCCTGGCTGGAGGCAATGTATAGCAAATTCAAATCTGAAAATAGGCAGTTTCCTGCTTTATTTGTCCATATTGCGAGAACGTAAGTTGTATCTCAGTTTTGCAGGAGCTGTCTGATCTGGAAACAATGTATTTTCAGCTGACGTTGCAATGTTCACGTTCGCCGATGGCAAATGTTCTTTTGGTGCAGATGGCAAATGTTCATTGGGTGTGGATGACAAATGTTCAGGGTTCAAAAGAGCAGTTTCAGGAGGAGAGTCAGAATTTGGTGAATCCGTGATTAGTTCTGCATCGCTGAAAGGTATGAACCTGGGGACTTGTTCCGTTTCAGAGGCACCGATTCCTTTCTTTACCCAGTTGTCGTAAGGAAGTGGCAGAGGCACACGTTTAGCATGTGTCGTATGGATCCAATTTTTCCTTCCGGCCACACGAATAGCAGTTCTCGTTGCTAGCAGGACTTGGAAAGGGCCAATGAATCTGGGCTGAAGATTTTTTGTTCTTGCAAAATTTCTGATGACCACCTGATCACCCGGTTTCAGCTGATGGCCTGGACTCTCCGGTGGCTTTGGCAATGCATCGAAAACCTGTTGGTGAATAAGACTCAATTTAGCAGTCAAGTCGAAAAGGTAATCAATTAACATTGGGTATTCCAGCTGCTTAAATTCTTTCGGTCTAGGTACCCCCCAAACATTTGCAGGACGACCAAAAACTATTTCATAAGGACTAAGCCCTACTCTAGAATGCACAGTTGCTCTTGTTGATAGCAAAGCCAAAGGCAATGCGTCTGGCCAGGACAAACCCGTGGATGCTTGTATCTTAGCAAGTTTCAGTTTAAGGGTACCATTGTAACCCTCGACTAAACCCGCGGACTGGGGATGATTCGCACTATGAAACTTCTGTCTAATCCCTAGGCCGGCACACACACTCTGCATACCTTTCCCTACGAACTCACTTCCGTTGTCTGACCATACAATCCGTGGCATTCCGTATCTGGGGAAGTATTCTTTAAGAAGAATTTTGGCAGTGGATAAGGCAGTATTGTCCTTCAGTGGGTATGCTTCGATCCATCTGGAGAAAGCACAAACTACCACTAGGACGTATTTCAGATTATTGCAACGATCCATGTGAATGAAGTCTAGCTGGATCACCTCAAAGGGGCAGGAAGGAGGAGCGAAGTGACCTGCAGGTGTGGGGATTCCCTTGCCAGGATTATGCATCAAGCATACCATACAATTCCTCACCACTCTCTCTGCACACTTACTAATCCCGTCATTCTTCCAGACCGGAGCCAACATCTTACAAATCCCTTTTGAACTGATGTGCGCTGTTCCATGTGCCATCGTTACTACTGCAAGCACATACGCATCAGGCAACATCCAACGCTGTTGTTCCGACAAATCAATCCAACACCCACTCGAGTCCAATTTACCCGTGCTCTCTCTCCATGCAAGTTTTTCCTCCTCAGTCGCCTCTTTCTGAATTTCCTTCACGCTTTCCACTGTGTTCTCACACATTCCAGACTCAGAAATCCATCTTGCAGACGTTGCAACATACATTCTACTCATCATATTTCTAGCTGTCTGTTTTGCAATCTCATCAGCAAAAGCATTCCCACGACCAACATCATCCGTGATTGCTTTATGAGCACTGCATTTCACAATCGCAACTTCAGTCGGCCAGGTTAGAGATTCCAACAAGTCATTAACTAGCTGACCATGTTGAATCTTAGTCCCATGGGACGTAATGAAACCTCTTTCTTTCCACAAACGGCCAAAACTATGGGCCACGCCGAACGCGTACTGACTATCTGTGAACACATTCACTCTCTTTCCCTTAGCTAAAACGCACGCTCTTGTTAGCGCGATCAATTCTGCAGCCTGGGCAGAATTCTGACTCACTCTTGCAGTCTCCACAATCGTACTCAAAGTTGTTACTGCATAAGCAGCAGTCACATCACCATTCTCCAATTTGAAGCAAGACCCATCAACATACAACGTGCCATCTGGATCTGATAACGGAGTGTCTTTTAGATCGATTCGTCCTTTTGTTTCTTCCTCAGTTTTGAAACAACAGTCGTGTGGTTCGGAATCACTCGACTCTTGGCTAGTCGGCAACAATGTTGCTGGATTCAATACATTGCATCTTTTGATCTGAATATGACTAGCTAACAGTGTCAGTTCATAACCTGATAATCTAGCACTGGTAAGGTGTTGCGTCTTGGTTCGGTTCATGAGTGTATCCACAGCATGAGGAACCATAACTACTAGCATGTTGTTCATTACTAAACCAGCAGATTGTCGAATGGAAGCTGCAGCTGCGGCTGTAGCTCTCAAGCAACTAGGCAACGCTCTAGCTACTGGATCTAATGTTGATGAAAAATACGCACAAGGGCGTTGTTTATCACCAAATTTCTGCGTCAAAACACTCAATGCACAACCTTCTCTCTCGTGGACATAGAGCGTGAATGGCTTACTGTAGTCGGGTGTACCCAATACAGGTGCTGAACACAGTGCATTTCGTAACTCAGAAAAACTCTGCTGACATTCAGCAGACCATGGTACCGGACTCGGAACACCTTTCCCAGTCAAGGCTACCAATGGTTTTGCTAGAAGAGAAAAATTTGGGATCCATTGCCTACAATATGAGGTAATACCTAAAAAGGCACGTACTTCTCTCTGCGTGCTAGGAACATTCATCTGTGTAATTGCTTTTATTCTCTCTGGGGTCAACTTCCTTCCCTCCTTTGACAAGAGATGACCTAGGTAGGTCACTTCTTGGCAGCAGTATTGCATTTTTGAAGGTGACACCTTGTGATTCAAATCTGACAAGTGATGCAATAAAGAAATCGTAGCTGTTTTGCAAGTTTCCTTGTCATCGGCAGCCACTAGAAGATCATCGACATACTGTACTAAAGCAGAACCACGAGGAAGTACGAAGGAATCTAACTGGCTTTTTAATGCTTGACTGTAAATGGATGGGCTTTCACAATAACCTTGTGGAGCGCGTTTAAATCTGAAACTTCGTCCTCCTAGAGAGAAACCGAAGATATCTCTGCTTTCCTCGGCTATCGGAATGCTGAAAAAGGCATTTTTCAAGTCGACAACTGAAAACCATGCTGCTGTAGCAGGAATCAACGTTAACAATGCAGTAATGTCTGGTACCACAGGAAACTGTGGGATCACAATTTTATTAACCTCTCTAAGATCAATTACGAACCTATATACTGGAGGCTTTGTTGGGTCAGTTCGTTTCAAAATAGGCAGTACAGGACTATTACAGACATTACCTCTAGTTTCTTCTATAACGTCTTTCTTGATCAGGTCTTGTACTATCAGTAGGAGCGCACGCTCACCTTCACTAGAGATTCTGTATTGTGGAATTCGTGGAAGTTTGACATTTGCTTTCAAAGTTACTACATAGGGTGGAATTTCCAATAGACCTACATCATTAGGACCAGTCGCCCAAAGAGTATCAGGGAGTGAACGCAGCTCTGGTGGGAGCGCATCCATCGACAAGTACATCGGGGAGATTATTCTTTTACCCAACGTAAGCTGTACTCCTGCTGGAGAACAGTACAATGTCGCGTACAGGCGTTTTAACAAGTCTAAACCAAGCAGATTTTCGTTACAACCTGTCGTCAAAATCAGGGGTGCTTTCAATTGACGGGGTCCAACAGAAATAGACAAAGGACCAGAAACAGGGTTGTGAACAGGGGCGCCCGAAAAACCTACTGAAACGTTTGTTGAGCCAGACAAAGGTGCGCCAGGGAGTTTCGCATGTATGATAGAACTTTTTGCTGCACCAGTATCCAACAGAAACGGTTCGACTATACCTGATGTTGCTACTGCGACATAAGGCCCACTCTGATCTACTGGTACTGATACTACTCCCTCTCTTTGTCCATGGCTGTCCTAGTATTCACTTTGCTGAACTTCCTCACTAGTTTCATAATAGTCTTCGACATGATACTGTGGAGACCTATTCTGTTGGGCAGATTGTCCATTTCGCTGGTCGAAATAATTAGTGGGGCGATCACTTGTCTGTGGAGGCATAGCACCTCGTCCTCGACCTCTAGAGTTTTGCATAGAACTACCACGACCTCTCTGAGCTGCCGCAGCATTATTTTGCATTCGAACTGGACATTCACTTTTGTAATGACCTTCCTTTTTGCAATAAGCACATTGATTCCATTGGTATTGTGGCCTTTGAAAATTATAATCCGTTCTTTGATATGACCCTTGCTGCATATTAGTTTGATTCATGCGAGGCGGATAAGCTTGCTGTAAAAGTACTTTAGTTTTTAAATCTTTCGTCTTTTTATCTGATTTTTCCTTCTCTTCTTTATCCCTATTTTCATAGTACTGAGCAGTCGCAAGTATTTGCGCAGTCGTAGAGACAGCCCACGCACTTTCAGAATTCTTTAATTTACTACTAAGTTCTGGCAACAGATTGTGCACAAATTTATCAACAAATAATCTCTGGCCTCCTTCTGTGCTCATATCCTGACCACTATGATCCACGAAAGTCTCCTCGAATCTTGTGAAAAAGTCGGAGACGCTTTCGTCTTTCTTTTGTTTGCACGCGGACAATTTGTCCCAGTTAACGCGCAATGCTGGCATCAAGGTTTTCATTAAATCGATTATTCTACCAGGCAAGTTAGCAATTAAAGGTTCAGGTTTGGAACCACCTATTTGTTGACCATCCGCTGCAATTATAGCTGCCCAGTCACCACCTAGGGCAACTGGATGATTCTCTTTACGAATTTTAGCCCAAATTGGTTGCGGTACTACATTACCAAATAGCAGATCTATGTCAGCCAAATTCAATACACAAGCGTCAACTGTCTGAGCCAACTCTTTGTAGTACCCTGCAGGATTTTTACGCGGATCTGGCAAGGCCTGTTTTACTGCTAACACTTCAGCTCGCTTCCATGGAATATGTATCCATACTCTCTGGAATTGGGCCGGAGCGGCTGCAATACCAAGGTTTACATTAGCTTGCACAGCTTCACGCCAAATTGGTGGAACCTCTCTCATTGGATATTGACGATTTTGTTTCGTACTACGTTTCTCTAATTCTCTTGGTGAACGAAGGGATGGGTCATTCCTATAACTTAAAATCAGTTCCATCGCTTCTTTTATATTTTGTCCAACTATCATACCTGCAGCAAACTCTTTCTGAACATTAATTAATTCTCCTAGATTTGATTCAGGGTCATCCTCTTCCAATTCCTCACGTAGAAGGAAACACATTTCATCGAACACATATCGTTGTGTCGGTTCGTTCCATTGCATAAATGTATCTAATACATCTTGTACATTATATCTTCCAACTTTCGAAACCCATCTAAGAGCAGTGGAATCTAATATTCCTCTTTCTTCAGTACTGGGAAGCTGACTACGTCTCTGCACAGAGTCAGAGGTAGGAGTCTTAATCAGAGTTTTATAGAAGGGAGATAGAATATTAGAGACAGAATCAGTGATTCTTCGACGAACAGAAAGCGGAGTCATAATATTAACAGAGGCAGTGAATAGAGTAGCAGTTGGAACAGATAGATCAGGAACAGTAGGAGTAGCAGGCAAAATAGCTTGTGAAGTAGCAGGTGTGAGCGACACAGGCATAGGTAAAGAAGCCGGCAACCCTAGAAGAGGGGTTGTCGAAGGAACATTAATATTGACTACAGGAGGTACAGGAACTTGATTCAGGGGAGCGGGAACAGGGACACCAGGTTGTCCAGCAACCGGTAATTGAACATTCGGTATAGGTGGAGCCGTAGCACCCTGTGCATACGGTGGGGGTGATCGTAACAAGTAAGACAACAGGGGATCCTTTTCAGGGTCCTCTACTATCTTAGCCGTACTCGATGGCAAAGCAGGATAGCACTTGTCTATCGCTAAATTACGCTCTCTATCGGCCACCTCCATCGCTTTCTCAGACTCGTTGAGTTGCAGCTGCCTAGCAGACTGTTCTAAAGTCAACTCTTGCTCTTTCTGTTCTTTCTTCAACTTTTTAATTTCTCTCTGTTTAGATTCTTTTCGCCAATAACGGAAAGAATCAAACATTGCCGGCCGGGCTTTCTTCTTAAACAACCTTCTTTCTAGATTATCGAGAACTTCAGGTTCAAAACTACCATGTAGTGGCCAACTAAGGACACCATCTTTCTCTGTGTAGTGGATCCATATCTCGTTATAAGAGATAGGGCCCACACCAAACTTGCAATAAAGATCATAAAGGGGAGTTCCAATCGGAGGAACCAAACACGAGTCCTCCAACTGGGAATCACTGTTGCAACTAAAACAAGACAACATACAATTTTTCCGACTTACCATTTTATAATCCGGAACACAAAACAAACAAGACACAAACAGAAAAGATGCGCACTCGAACCAAGAACTTAGGCCTACCAGAACTGACAAATGTATCGATACCTGAACTGAACAGAATGATTATCGTAACCAGAATAACCAGTGATAACCTTACAGAACTGAACTGAACTGAGAACTAAAAGGATTATCCAAATAGGAGCAACCCTTACAAAATAACCAACTAGCAACCACTGAATACTTAACTGAGGCACTGAGGACTGCACCTCGGGTCCAAGACAGGGCGACGGTCAAGGCAACGGACCACTGCAGCCGTCTGAACGGGAACCCTCGTGGAAGAGAACGTCGGGGCCACTTTTGCGATATGCCGGGATCGATGAAGTGGGGCGCCTCCCTCTGAAATCTTCACACGAGGCTCCTCGAACTCTTCAGGCTTTTGGACCGGTACCGAATGACGTCGCCCCACGTTGGGCGCCAATTGGAGTTCTGGACTTTTTGGTTCCGTCCAGAGGTGTCAGGGATAACACCCGAAGACCCCGGAGTTCCACCTGTCTCGGTGCACAAAACAAACAGAAACACGGGCTTCTCGATGGTGGCGTCAAAGACCAAAGGTTTATTACTGCAGGGACACAGAAGTCACAGAAACTACACATGGGCAGTATCTAGGAGCCTGTTCAATTTGTACAAAGAGGGTTGCTCCTTATATACTAAATATTGGGCTTCAGGCAAATTCTTTACATGTTACCACAGTTCTAAACATTCGTGTCTTAAACAATAAATATTTGGCGTTGCACAGGAATCGTCAACAGTATCTGATGTCAAAACATTACGAATGAGGGGTTCCCACTAGTCCATCATAATCCCATGTCAATTCTTCATTCAAGACCCGGACCGCCTCATCGTAAATTTCGTTACCTCCCCCTAATAAAGGCCCAGAAGGAAAGGAGCAGAGCCAGGTGCAGAAGATAGAAAGACAGGATAAGAAATGTTTGTGGGTCGTAAATGGGCACGGTTACCAGCTTCGGCCGCCTAATCATGATCAGGCCAACGAACACAAGAACCAGTATAGCAGGACTGGCCTCAGGCTGGGGAGGCAGTTCTTGCCGAGTCATGCTGCCACAGCGTTGCTGGCCTAAGGTGCATGTGTCACTAGCAAGGTGAATCGCCGGTTAAGGCCTACGTGTCCTTAAATAAGAAGAAGTCATTGCGTGTCCATTGACTATGTGAGGGCAAGGAATACAAAATGGCTTCCGTGTTCTAAGATGGATGCCATGGGTAAATCACAAATGTGTTGGTAACAGGAGTGCTCTTGCTCGTAGCATAGCGAAAACACCAGGATATACTAAATGGATCATTTGCGGTTCACTGATACCAAAATTATGTATTTACGACAATGTTAAAAACACGAGTAAAATCGTCACGGAACCTCAGCAGGAGAAGTGTTGCATTGAATCCGGACTGTAGGGGGAAGCGATGTGTCATAATTCAAGATAGTTCTCGTCTGCGGGTGATGAGTCAGGAAACCTGTCGCATAGGTGTGATGCGTGGAAATCTGGCCGTGCTGGAGACTGATGCGGTGGTGTCAAACAGGCACTGCGTCGGTTCCTTCAGCCGCAGTCTGTTAGACCCGGCCTCGTGGCGTGGTCCTCCTTGACCCGTAGTGATCCCTCCTGACCCGTGCAACTCCCCATGAACCTGATTCACCAGACCCTTCCCGCCACGACCCACATCCCCGACACTGGGCTTCCCCGTCCTCGCCCTCCATTTCCCTGGTACCCGTGGCCGATTCCCATGTCCCTGCACCTAAGATGGCCGCCCAGGCCCCAGCCCGACCTCGGCCTACGGCGCCATACCCAGCCAGGGGGTAGAGAGCTCCCCGTGAGTGAGAGAGGGAGGAGTAGCTCGATCACACCTCCCACCTCCCCTCGAGAGATGAGTTTCGATCACCCATCCGGCCTCCCTGAGTGCTGGCTCCTGGCCTGCTGAGTGTCTGGGATCCCTCCAGATCCAACTTGAAAGGATGAAAGGAGCCGCCGAGGCGGAACCCCCAACAACCGGCTCCCAGGTGCTAAGACCCCTGCCTGCGAGGACTCTGGACATCAAAGGCGAGGAGTCCTATATCAAGGGTGGTTCTGGGGTGATCAAGTCAGTTGTATCCTGGACTACGTGAGCCCTGCTGACCTCGTCGCGGCTCCTACCGAGCAGAGAAGGACTTCTACTCGAGAACCACCTGAGCCCTGCTGACGCTGTCGCGGCTCCCTTGCAACCTAAAGATCCACCTGAGCCCTGCTGACGCTGTTGCGGCTCCTACCGAGCAGAGAAGGACTTCTGCCCAAGACCACCGAGCCCTGCTGATCCGATCGCGGCTCCCCAAGACCGTAAGAACTACGACCTCCTTGCTCGAGCCCTGCTGATTCGATCGCGGCTCAGAGACTATCCTGGTCCGGTTGGACCCAAGATCCCCACGTATCCCCCGGCTCGAGGATTGAGAGCTGTGCGCCGGATACGCACCCGCAAGTGACTTTGAACCTTGAGACTGTCCCGCTACCCTACCCCTACCAAGACACTTTGAGCCCTTGCTCGCCTGTACATAAGAATCTGCGGATCATAAAGATCCATTTTTACTTGAAGATATAAAGAATACGTTCTCTTAATCCTACAGTGCGGTGTCCCTTTGTCGAGTTACGGCGGTGCATGAACATTCCTCCCACACGGCGTTGCTGCATTGTAAAAACAGGCGCTGGAAGGGCAATGAGTGGCTTTTGATGCTTTCAAGCAGATCTTTGCAGCAGGAACAACCTCTAAGGGCAAGGAACTGAAATTGGCACCACTTTGGGAGTACAGAACTCTCAGCAGTGGAGTTCAGGGATGCTGCAGGTGAAATCTTTGCTGGCCCTGAACTTTCTCAACAGGAGGCATGCACACACAAGCGCTTGGATAAACTTCAGAAGCAGAATACAAAGCAAAATCCATCTCTTTTCCTCTCTAAAGCAGAAGCAGCAAATGCAGGCCAACCCAGCAAAGTAACACACAGTAAAGGGGCGGCATTCCTCGTCACAGCTCTTCAGCGCTTGTCCTTGGCAGAGGTTCCGCTTGATCCAGAAGTGTTCTAAAGGTCTGAGGTTTTCGGTCCAATATTAACATCCCTTTTGGCCTTTGAAGTAGGCCTATTTCAAAGGACTACCTTTAAAATGCACAAGTTCTTGCTCTGCCTGATAATGGCTCCAGACACACTCCAGGACGGTGGAGACAGCATTGTGAGAGGCCAGGAACAGCCCTATTCAGGTGTCAGTGACAACTCTTCCCACCACTCTAGCCCATCAGCCTGGTGATGGGCCATCAGGATATGCAGGGCACACCTCAACTCCCTTCATGTGACTATCTAGAGTGAATGCACAGACAGGCCCCTGTCAGTCTAAACCAGACGTTTATTCCACAGGCGGTCAGAGACACTGGATGGTTAAACAGGAAAATTGCCACTTTCTAAAAGTGGCAGTTTCAAACACACAATTTAAAAGCCATCTCTACTAAAAGATGTGTTTTTAAATTTGGAGCTCAGAGAGCCTAAACTTCAAATCTCTAGGTGTTCCCAATTATAACTTACACATACAAAATGTTACAAGACAGCTCCAATGATAGCCTATGGGAGAGCTAGTCCTTGCAATAGTGAAGAGCAAAATTGCCAGTATTTCACAATCAGGACATCTAAAACACGCCAGTACATTTCCTCCTGTTCACAGACACTGCACCCTGCCCATGGGGGTACCTTGGGCCTACCTTAGGAATGTGTTACTTGTTGTAAAAGGCAAGTGGGTGCATTTTCCAGGTCGACATGGCAGTTTAAAACTGCACTTACAGACACTGCACTGGCAGGTCCGGGACAGGTTTACCAGGCTACTCAAGTGGGTGGCACAACCAGTGCTGTAGGCCTACTAGTAGCATTTCATTTACTGGCCCTGGTCACACCAAGTGCACCTTACTAGGGACTTACCAGTAATCAAATATGCCAATCATGGAGAACCAATCAGAATTACAATTGACACAGAGATCACTTGCACTGTAGCACTGATCAGCAGTGGTAAAGTGCCAGGAGTCCTAAAGCCTACAAAACAGGGAAAAAAGTAGGAGGCAAAAGGCAAAACGTTTGGGTATAAACCTGCAAAAAGAGCCAAGTTCAACATATGGTAACAGGATATAATTAGGGGGGGGGGTGATTATTCAGCCGAATAAGAAGCCTACAGAGGCAGTAGTGTTCCCCCTCAGCATTAAAACCTGAAATCTGTTCCTAACAACTAAATGGTGTCAGGTTGTATATGGGTTGTCTGTGCATGCTCCGTAAAGATCGTCAAAGGTATACAGAAGGGCCTTAACAGGAGTGCCATAGTGTGACATCCACAAGCTGTGACTGCAGGTGATGGGGGCTACACACATAGTGGCTCAATGTGTGTTGGATTGCATTGATGCTTTATCGAAGCCTAATGGGGAACTGGCTGGTTATAGTGTTTTGCTTGCTGTATCATTGCTTCATTACAGCCAGTCTATAAATATGGCACTTTTCAAAGTAGGACATTACAAAAAATGGCCTGTCTATGATGCTTTATCAACTTGATCAGTGTGGATATTGTGCTGGCAGTTATATAGCATTGCATTGTATGGCATTGCAGCCAAGTCAGTCTCCACATTTGACAGTTAGTGAAGCTTCTGGCCAAATTTCACAACTATTCACAATAGTCAGACGAGTATCCATACTGGCATGTGTGTATCCACATAATCACATTTCCCTAGTATGGAAAGCATTTGGTGAGGATTCAAAATTCATGAGTATGAAAAGTATCAGAATCAGGTAAGTATATTGATTCCTCAGGATATGTGAACATGTTACTTCCCCTCATCCAATGAAATACCAGAATACAATACCCTGAATGTATCATTACAGGACTAGTCAAAGTGCTGAACAATGAAAATCCCAGAATCTTATGCTAAGTCATCCAGCAGCACTACAAATTATACTAATGGCAGCCTGTGCACTATATAACTGTCTATGAGATAATACAAAATATGTTAAAACGCTATGGCAGTATAATGTTGCGCCCGAGGGTAAATAAATACTCCTTTCCTTACATAATGTGACTTTTTGAAAGATGGCCTGACTATGGTATTATACAGATGAGTAAATGTAGGCTGACTATTGTTCTTTAACTACTGGAGAAAAATTGGAGCTAAAAGGAGGCAACAATAAAATATTTCCCAGAGATGGCATTTATATATATACATTTGTGTACATTATATTTTCTATAGCAGCAACCCTGCCAAAAGGCAGCAGGGTGTTGTACATGGTACATGCACAAAGACAAGCATAAAATTAATGATTAAGAGCAGAGGAAGCTGAGTTGTGGATGGTTAATACATTGTGTTGGCCAAATGTAGTTTTCTTTAAAGTTGTGAGTCTTCAACTCTTTCCTAAATATGAGCAGCGTTGGGGCGGCCCTGGTGGATATGGGGACGTTTTTCCAGATTCTGGGTACTTGGAGGGAAAAGGCCTTCTATCTTGTATTTTCTTTTTACAATTCTTAGTCTAGAGTCCGATGGTCCTGGGTCAACCAGAGATGGCGAGCTTGTCTCCAACACAAGCAGGAATGGTGGTTATGAAAGCTTTGTAAATGATGCAGCTGGCTTTGATGATTATGATGGCCAGCAAGGTGAGTCAATGAAGTTCAATCAGAATGGGGGTGATCTGATCATATATCTTCAAGCCCTGTTGAGGCGTCAGGCAGCAAGTAGGATGCCCTTAAGGGGAACCAGTCTGGAGTCTGTGAGGCCACGGAGAAGGGCATTTTCAACTATTTGCAGAATTTGTATACCATTACAAGCCAGAGGGCTAGCCAAGGTCAACATCTATAATTCACTGAGAATCTTGTCATACCTGTGACATTAAGAAAATGCTCTGAAACTTGTCATTCAGATATGGTCACCAGGGAAAGTCTGTCTTTGTGTGATTAAGAAAAACACAAAAATTCAGTTGGAAAAGACATTGGACCAGATCCAAATGGTAACATACGGCTCAATTTAGATTTTGGCAATGGAGTAAAGGCAGTCAAAGTGGAGGCGGACTTTACCTCTAACAGCCTTCCTTTATTTTGTGCCCCAAATTTAGGAATCATGACTGGCCCTGGGGTGAACTCTATGTGTTTGCATAGAACCACCAACATGGCAGTTCATACAAACCCATTTGAAGGTTTGGTACGCAGCTGTTATTGTGATGGTCATTATACCAAAAACGTTAATGTTTTTACTTTTCCTGAAACAAACTCTCAAAGCAGGAGTTTGTTTATGGAAAAGTAAATACTAACTGTATCAACACTAAGGGAGGTGTATAAATTGGACCCAATGTATCTACAAATCTGTTAAACCTTAATCATGAAAACTTCCAGCATAGAATTACATTAACCATGTGAATATTTGTGATGTGACTCTAATCTCAAATAAATTGACTAGAACCACTCCCCTAGTGTCTCAGAGGTTACTGTATCATCAACCCCTATTGCAGCTTCACTTGGGCTACTTGTAGTTGTAAAACATGCTGCTTCACTTGTGAAGTAAACAAAATCATTTCATTGCTAAAAAGTATTCATTCAAGAAGATTTTGTATTTTAACAGAAGGTCGATTCATAGGCACTTGTTTTTTTTAGCATGTGTAGCGAATTAAACTATCAGACTCCTAATAATAATGTTTTATATATTCTTTTTCAAAAAATTTTTTAAAGAGATTTTGTTTAACTGAGAATCTCAGCTAAGCTTTCATGTTTTGCAGGGACAATTCAAATCATATTAAGTAAGTTTTATACTGAATTTTATCGGAGACGGAATTTGCAATATCACCTTAGGAATGTTTGATTTAACCAATAAGCATCAAGAGTTTATTCTAAGATGCATTCTTTTAAACATGTAAGAAAAAAGTAGGACAATTCAGACTACACTATTTAGAGTAATGTTCTTTGTTTGACCTTGAAAGTGAGACATCAAGGAACTTGTTTCTGACTGATGTTGCATTAGCTGTTTTGTTTATGTATATATCTAAATGACTTGACACTTTCACAGTTCTTGGAAATATAAGAAGGCATGATGATGCTACAGAAATTCAGAATATTGAGTCGCGACCTATTTAAAATGGAGTTGGGTCTTGTATCCGTACATCACGTTAAGTTCAGTTAAGTGAGGAAATAGTCTCTAAAAGAGCGAGGAATGGTAAAAAGACCACTAAAATGAGTGGCCCAGCAACACGAAAGACTATATTTGTTGTCTACACAGTGTCTACAACCACTAGTTTTCAGGCTAGAAAATAGAATTTAACTTGTGGAGAAAAGCATGCCCAAAAACACAGAATTGGCACAGTTATCATATGGAACAGATCAAACGAAATAAGAAACTGTCTTTCCAGTTATTTAAACAAAGCCATGTTGTACATCTTTTCAGCCTTGAGCACATACATTAATCCACAGGCATATCTCAAGGTACATAATTCCAAAGCAAACACACAAAATCCTCTGCTGTCCAAAGCAACCCAGCTTTTCCAGCCACAGGAGCCTCATAAAAAGTAATCATTCTAATTCAAGATCCAGATTTGGAAAGAAAGGGTATCATTTTACAAAATCTGTCACTCGTTAATACCTACTGGAGCTGCAAATCAGAGAAAATATGCCAGCAACCAAACTAGATTGGCCTTAAGCTTGAAACGCCGCCCCGATCTTCCTTTCTCTCAGCAGCTGTTCAAACATGCCAGGACAGAAGGCTGTGTCCTCCTGCTTCCTCCATTCATGAGCAGAGGAAGGCCACAGGCAGCCATGCCTGCGTTTGCATGGCAGCCCTACACCATGATTAAAAATAATAAAAAGCAAGTTGGCCTCCTCGTTTGACTGACACCGTGGACAAGGAAAACGATTGTGTAGGTCATGAAATTAGGTTAAGTCAGGGCGTTAAATTGCAAGCAGGTTTAGTGTCTCGCTTTTTAAATGTATTTCGATTGGCAAGTCGGAATGCAATCTTAGAAGATGTAGTTGTATTGCATGTTAACAGCATGAAATATAGAGGGACCAGTCGTATGCCAATATTGTGATGTCCTGAGGCTATCTAAGGAACCCAGATGTAAAATCTTCGACCATAAGTGTTGTATTGTGCGCGAGTCAGCGCGAGGGCATGTTGATGCGAGGTTTTCCTCGGTTGTTCATCACATGGACTCGCGCCGACTCGTGCCATTGTTTTCATTCAGTTTGGCCTCGAGTGATATTATTGTTTAATTGTGCATCACTCGAGACCATCTTCAGTTGCTTACTGTTACACTGCATCTCCTAACTGTATTGTGAGTTACTGGCTATGCTTGGTCTGCTGCTGGAGCTGTATGCAGGGAGTGCTTCATTTCTTGGAATAAACTTAATTCCTCACCTTCAATTTGTTGGTATTTACTCAACAAACTTGGCGACGAGCGAGGAGCACTGAACCTGTTCTTTAAGGAGGCATTTCCTGTACATTTTTATACTTATTTACGATTTTTTCATTTTTCCGACTTCTGGAAAAAAAATAAAGAAAAGCATTCTAAAGCATTCTTTCATGCTTCAACTTACTTTGGATGCAGTTCACAGTCTTCCGAAGAGCAGATTTGACGAGCGACTTGAGGAACAGAGTTTCCATCGTAAAAGCCGACTTTGTTTCGCTTGCGTGTGAAGGTGCGCGCCTCATTTCTTTAATCGCGCTGGATAATCCTTCCTACACGCGTATTGGCTGCTCACTAAAGGAAACTACGCTGAGGCTGATTGGCTAAAACGGAGGTCATTTCTGCATTTCCTGTAGAAATTAAAGACGCCGCTTGCTATTGGGTTACCATCCTTGGCACAACTGACAAGGTGACTTCGTTTTCACCGCTTTATTTAAAACGAAGACATCTATTCGATTAACTGAGCATAAAAACGTCAAGGACACAGCAACAAACGAATGGTGAAATTACTTAAAGGGCAGAGAAGCAGTTAGATGGTGATATATGAACACAAGAAAATTTTCTTAAATAATTTTTTCTGTTATCCTATGTGACTGTTTTTTTTCTTCTCTGCAACTCTTTTTGGATTTAAAAAAAAAGGGGACTATTCTATTATTATTTTGCCATTAACAAATTATTATCTCTGTTACAATGTGTGCTCAAGGTTATACACTTGCACCCCCACAAAGTTATTGGTCAGCTGGTAGTTCTCCTTGTATGCCATGGATTGAATGGAAAGCCTATTTCTTAAACTATATTGAGACTTTAGATGCAAGTGGAAAAATGAAAGCTCCTGAAAAAAAAGGTATTTTTTTACACAGTTTAGGACCAGAAGGATTAAGAGCCTTCAATCAACTTCCTATATCACAAGCAAGTGGTGACATGAATGTATTTGACAAGGCAGTATATGATTTTGATAAGTATTGTTCTCCCAAAGTGTGTATAGGAATTTCAAGGTTCAAGTTTTTTCAGAGAAAACAATTGAGTGAAGAGACTGTGGATAACTTTGTTTCTTCTCTAAAAACTTTAGCTTTAGATTGTAAATTTGGTAATCTACAAGAAGATTTTATTAGGGACCAAGTAGTCATGCACTCTAAAAATGAAACTATACAGGAGAGACTTTGGATTAATGGTGATGAGAATTTAGACTTTGTATTGTCTATTGTCAGAAAAGCTGAACTTTCCTGTAGAAGTGCACTACAGGTTAAAGGGAAGGAAACTTCCGTGAGTAAGAATATGGTTGCCAAAATCAATCAAAAGTATGACAGTAATAATAGGGATATTTACAGAAAGAAACAAACATTCTCTTCCAAATCTAATGCTGAAATTTCAAAAAGTAATCTGAAGTGTTTTAGATGTAACAGCAAATCACATTTGGCAAATGATAAGACTTGTCCTGGTTTGAGACAAAAATGTTCAAAATGTGGGTTAAAAGGACATTTCACTTCTGCTTGCAGAAGAGGAAACGTAAATCAAAAAGTCAAGTGTATTGAGTTGAATGAGAATAGTGATGAGGATGATTTTACAGATGAACCCAACGACTGTTTGTTTGTTTTGAACATAAAAGATACCGCAGTTTTGAATGTAAATGACCGTTCCATAAAGAAAAAACCATTGTGCGACATGGTTATTGGTGGTGTAAAGATTAACATGTATGCAGATTCTGGATCACCATATTCCATAGTGTGCGAATCTGTATGGAACAAGTTATTTGTACCTAGACTTGGTAGTCATTTAGAAGAGAGTGATATCAATCCTGAAGGATATTCTGGGGGAAGGATAGACATTTTAGGTTTCAGAACCTTAGTTTTCAGATTTAAAAACAGAAAATGCATTGCAAAATTATATGTATCAAAGAGAGGTCCTTCAGTTCTTAGCTGGTTTGATTTTGGAAAACTTGATATTGTTTTGAATCCAAATAGCCCTACTCCAGTGATGCTGATTGATGAACAAAATGGTATTGCTTCTTTGATGTTAAGTAAATTCCCAAATGTTTTTTCTAAAGACATTGGAAGATTAACCAACTTTAAACATGAGATCCGTTTAAAGGACAACGCCTGTCCTAAAATACATAAGGCTCGTAATATTCCCTTTGCTGTCAGAGAGGAAGTTAAGAATGAATTGAATGCTCTAGTAGAAGGAGGAATAATAGAGAGAATAGAGTCCTCTGAGTGGGTTTCGCCCATAGTGGTTGCCAGGCGGGCCAATGGCAAAGTGAGATTATGCATTGACCTTCGCCATCTTAATAATAATATTCTTGTAGACCAATTTCCCCTTCCTCGCATTTCTGAAATGTTATCTGTAGTTGGGGGATCTAATATTTTTTCAACAATTGACCTATCTGCTGCATATCATCAGATTGAGTTGAGTGAGAAGAGTAAGGATTTGACAGCATTCATTACACCATTTGGGTGCTTCAGATTCAATAGGATGCCTTTTGGATTAGCATCCGCTGCAGCAATTTTCCAGAGGGTCATGCAAGATATTTTGAAAGAGTGCAAAAGTGCCATCTGCTTTCAAGATGACATTTTGGTGTTCAATGATGATAAAGATAAACATATTACAACTTTAGAAGAAGTTTTGAGCGCACTTAATGTACATGGCCTTACTATTAAGCATGAGAAATGCAAGTTTGGTGTTCATTCCGTGAATTACCTAGGCCATGAATTGTGTGCAGAGGGCATCAAACCTAAACCATCACTTTTGGAAGCTATTAAATCGGCTCCTCATCCGTTATCTAAAGATGACGTCAGATCTTTCTTAGGGTTAGTTGAGTTCTACGCTAGGTATGTACCTGATTTCTCGTGCAGAACATATAATATCAGACAGTTAATTAAAAATAGGGTTGTTTTTGAATGGACCAATGAATGTGAGAAAGAGTTCAGTGATGTAAAGAATGCAATATGTTCTGCAAGTGCGTTATCTTGTTTTGATCCTTGTTTAGATAACATTATTACTACGGATGCTAGCGCGAAGGGTCTAGGAGCTGTGTTTTCGCAAAAGAATAAAGAGGGAAAAGAAGTTATTATTGCACATGCTTCAAGGGCACTTACTCCTGCTGAGGAAAAGTATTCCACAATAGAGAGAGAGACTCTAGCGTGCATCTGGGCGTTAGAACATTTTAGGGTGTTTGTCTGGGGTAAGGAATGTACTCTTAGGAGTGATCACAAACCGTTAGTAAGGTTACTCACTACAGAAGGTATGTTAAGGGCTTCAGCACGTATTGCACGTATGTCCATGCGTTTGCAGGATTTTATTTATAACATACAATATTTACCAGGAAAAGAGAATGTTTCTGCGGACTTCTTGTCCAGGATGCCTTTACCTATTCAGGAGGATTTGCATAATGATTGGGACAATTTCCAGATTGCCATGATACATGATGAGGGCCCTATTTCAATTGATCAGACCTTGTGGAAAGAGAATTTTGAGAGTGATGACATTTTGAAAAATGTTGCCAGATATATAGTTGATAGATGGCCTGAAAAGAAATGTTTGAGTCCAGAATTGAGGAGCTTTTGGGAAGTAAGGTCGGAACTTTCATGTTGTGGGGACATCATAAAAAGGGGTGAGCGCATCATACCACCAGTGGGTGTAAGGAAAATTATAGCATTACAGGGTCATGAAGGCCATAGTGGCATGGTTAGAACCAAGCAACAAGTTAAACATTTATTCTGGTGGCCAGGAATGGACATGTTTATTGAAAGATTGGTCAGAAATTGTGTAATATGTGCCAATTCTGATAAGTCTTTGGTTACTTTGAAACCCAATATGAGTACACACAGTATTCCTAATAATCCATGGGAAACCATTGCCATAGACATTATGGGTCCCATTGGCTGTGAATCCAAGTATGTCATAGCTGCTATTGACATTTTTTCTAAATGGCCCATCATCAAAATTGTCCAGAAAATAGATACGGATTCTGTCCTGTGTTTTCTAGATAAAGTTTTTATTGAGGAAGGGCTTCCCGTAAAGATAATATCAGACAATGGTGTACAATTTATCTCCAAGAAAGCCAATGATTATTTTTCAAGACTTGGCATTGTTCACTCTACTACTTCCTTATACAATCCCAGTGGGAATGGGGTTATAGAGAGATTCAATAGGGTTCTGAAAGGGGCCATACAAATCACTAGTAATGAGGATAAAACATGGGAGGTAGAAATTTTTAAGAAGGTGTGGATGTACAGAACAACCACCAACTCAATGACTGGATATTCTCCTTTTGAGATCATGAGAGGAAGAATACCCAGGACAAAGGTGAACCCCTCGTGGTTGGTGAAGTCCACTCCTTCGAATGTGGATTTCGGTGTGGTCAAAGAAAACCTCGTTCGCACCCATTGTTCGAACAAAGTATATTTTGATGAGAAATGCGGGTCAAGAAAAGATCCCAAGGTAGAAGTGGGCATGATGGTAAAGGTCAAGAAGCCATGGAAGGTTAAGAAAGGTGAAAGTTCATTTATGGGGCCTTTTGAAGTCTCAGAAGTTTTAAAAAATTCTGTCAGATTATCCAATAATAAAGTTTGGAATCTGAGCAGAATTGCCATCCTCAAGGCAGACAAGGATGTTTACCGCAAGGAGGTCATTTCTGAACATCATCCTGATTTGTCTTTTTTGGATGAGGATTCTCACACTGCAGACGTTTCACCTTGTTGTTCTAATAGTAACCTTTCCAATCAAGATAATGCTTCAAATGTAGCTGCCTGTTCTGATATAAATGTCATCAACCAAGATGTTACTGGCCAGAATATCTCCTTACCTAAAAGAATCACTAAGCAACCTAAGTGGTTGTCAGATTTTGTTGCTTTTATTACCAGAAAAATGTAGTTCTATGTTTTTTTTTGTTTTTTTTTTCTCCCTCTTTAAGGGGGAAAGGTGTGTTGTATTGTGCGCGAGTCAGCGCGAGGGCATGTTGATGCGAGGTTTTCCTCGGTTGTTCATCACATGGACTCGCGCCGACTCGTGCCATTGTTTTCATTCAGTTTGGCCTCGAGTGATATTATTGTTTAATTGTGCATCACTCGAGACCATCTTCAGTTGCTTACTGTTACACTGCATCTCCTAACTGTATTGTGAGTTACTGGCTATGCTTGGTCTGCTGCTGGAGCTGTATGCAGGGAGTGCTTCATTTCTTGGAATAAACTTAATTCCTCACCTTCAATTTGTTGGTATTTACTCAACAATAAGGCCTCGTTATGAGTTATCCTTTAATTCAGGCTGGCCAGTAACAGAAGTAACTGAGGAATAAAAAAAACACCTCAACTCGGAAGGCCCTTTATTATTCACGTGAAGACTGGGGGTACTGAAAGCAGTTTCTGGGTGAACGTCATTTAGGGAGGTCGCCAGGGGTTGCAGCTGCAACCCCTGGCACTGCTTTTCCGACCCCCTGGCCTCAGAGGTGGACAAATCTGTGCCTAGAACACAGGGGCAGCTCTTCCTAATGGACGGTGGTTGGAGCTCCACTTGCCTGGTTTCTGTCAAATTTTTTATTATACAGATAGGCCCACATGCATCATTGTGTCTTTTTGCATTTCTTAATTTGCGAAAAATAAGGAATCGCAAATTAAGAAATGCAAAATGATATGCATCAATATTTTCGGTATTCTTGTGGGATTCGGTAAAAATCGCATTTTTTACCGAATCCCAAAGAAATACCGATTTCTTAACTACATTTTCGCAATTTCCATTGATTCCTATGGGCCAAAAGGCCCATAGGAGTCAATGGAAATTGCGAGTGGCACTTAGAAAATTTCATGGGTGCAGGGGGGGGTCCAAAGGACCCCCCCCTGCACCCCTGAAATGTACTTTTCAGCATAAGTTACATACACACATGTCCTAAGGACATGTGTGTGTGTAACTTTACAGTTTAAAAAATGCATTTTTGTGCATATTTAATCAATTTCGCAATTTACCACGAAGTTGAACTTCGTGGTAATTTGCACTTCCAATTTTAAAAAAAGCATATTTTTCTACAATGATGCATAGCATTTAAGAAATCGCACAATTGCGATTTCTTAAATGCTAATGCAATTTTAGAAATCGTAAAAAAGATGCGACTTCTAAAATGGCATGATGCATCCCAACAAGCACTTTTGCATTCGCAAACGGCCGATTTTAAGGAATCGCACCGTCTGCGACTGCAAAAATGCTTGATGCATGTGGGCCATAGTGAATAATATTATTCCTTATTAGTGCAATAAAATACGGTGTACATTAGATGGAATATGACCCTATCCAGAAGCTAAGGTAAGTCAAAAATGCTGTTAAATGTTTGTTGTATGCATGCTTGCGGGTGAGAGTGTGCAAGAGTGTGTGAATGAGGAAGTATGTGTAAGCATGTGTGTGCTAGTTAAAGTAAAGGTAAAATGGCCTGCGATGTCACTTCCACAACTCCTGGCATTTTAGTGAATTGACGTGCATGGTTATTTGTCATTTTTTGGACACGTTTAGGACCCCCCCTCGTATTCTCGAAATTCATCACTATGGATAGTGAGAGACAACACCCCAAACATCAGCACAGGAAATATTCCAGCTTTACCAGTTCCTGCATCCACCTAATGATGTTGTGGATTCCTTTTTGGAGCTACTTGTTTCTATGACTGCTGCTATTTCAGAGTATACCAGATTGTGTCCATTTAATTCTATTCTTTATGAATGAATTTTCTTTTTAGAATGCATGGAATGAAATGCATTTATAACTGCGCTCCTGTATTTTTCTTAATTAAGGACTGCTGATAAACCAGTTTAAGATGTGTGTCCTGTTTGTAGATCTTTCTATAGGCTGTAGGACTTTACCACGCATGACAAGTATAGTTAAGGTATGTAAAACACACATGCACACACACACATGCGCACGCGCGCGCACACACACACACACACACACACACGCGAAACAATCCCTTTGGTGCAACTGCAAATCAGATGACACACACCGGGCACGGACTCCGATGTATTGTGGTCAAAATTTTTCTTTTATTGAATTAAGCGTACTGCCCATGATGCGTTTCGGTCTCGCTCAGTGACCTTGATCCAATGATCGCGCTACTTCAGATGTTGGTTTATATGTGCTACAACACCATGTGACTAATTACCATTTAAAAGACACCGACAACAGACTGCATATACCAAATAAATGAAAGCACAAATTCTTAATGTACAAGACACCAAGGGCTAGATGTAGGTAATCCGAAAATACCTATTCTAAAATACCAAATTTTACCGATTCGGTATTTCAGAATCGGTATTTGGGATGTAGATAATAATTCGGTAAAAAATACCGAATCGGTAAGATTCGGTATTTACTGAATCGGTAATTACCGATTCGGTATTTGCCATTCATTCCTGTGGGCCCATAGGAATGAATGTCAATTACCGAATCGTTATTTACCGATTCGGTAAATACCGAAAAAGTCAAGGGTGGCAGGGTGTCACTTTGACACCTTGTTGCACCACTGATTAGTGCTTGTGTGCCATGTGGCACACATACATCCCCTTAGGGCATGTATGGGCATGTATGTGTGACACATGGCACAGGTGTACATGCACAGATTTGCATATACACAGGTATTCGTTATTTACCACCAACTATTAGTTGGTGGTAAATAACGAATCCTTAAAGCCCTGTGGCACTGTTTACAGTGCCACCTACATCTCAAAATACAGATTCGATAATTTTACCGAATCTGTAATTTTAATGATTCGGTAAATTTACCGATTCGGTAAAATTACCGAATCTGTATTTTGAGATGCCCTACATCTCAGTATCCAAATACCGGTCGGTAACGGCCGAAAATCGGTATTTTCGGCCGTTAGCGACCAGTATTTGGATACCTACAAATTCTGTGGCATGACTCTCATTATGCAAAATTGATATGTATATGCATGGATAAACGGCCATAAATAAATAAATAAACATGTATATATACACAAATGTTGCCATTCAAAAACTACTAATCATTTGAGTATAAAAACAAATTATTACTGAATGTACGATCATATTGAGACTATGTCAAGATAAAATATAGATTCCAAAGAGTTTCTGTTCACTATGCCAAAATTCACTGTTCATAAATTGGATCTTGTCGTCAGTGAGTATTATAATGTGTAAATCAATGCCTACAGTGCCTGTTGCAGTGTGAGGAACTTTGACTTTACTAATACAGAAATAGCAATGCAAATTTTAAAACAATCGGAAAAACAGCATTGAAAGTCCAATGAAATTTCGAGCAGCATGAAACTTCTAAAGTGCAATCGTGCAGTCGCAATGACATAGAAGGTACTTATTTTACACAAGCAACATGATCAAATGATTCAATAACATGGGAACAACTCATACACTTCACAATCTAATAGAAATATACATTTGTTTTGAGTCAGAGCGCATCATGCATGATCAAAGCCCTTGTGTTTTAAGAGTCCTTATGTATAATAGGGAACAGTCGGAACACCGCGGTCTGAATCACAAGTGTTCCCTTTCCGCAAGCCCTACCATGCATACCTTAACCACACATATGCCTAAGGCATTGCGCAGTAGGACTTGCAGATGGAAGGAAGCAGGAATAGATTGCAGTGAGTTAAGTGGGGTTGGGGGTTGTTTGGTGGGCTGGGGTCATTTTGTGGGAAGGGGGTTTGGGGTTGTTTTGTAGGCTGGGTGTCGGGGTTGCTTTGTGGGCTGGGCGGTCGGGTTGGTTTTTGGGCTGGGGTGGGGGTTGTTTTGTGGGTTGGGGTGGGTCGGGTTTGTTTTATGTGGGGCTGGGGGGCCAGGTGTTTTTATGTGGCCGGGGTACTTTTGTGGGCTGGGAGAGTTGGTGGTAGTTTAGTGGGCTGAGGGTTTGTTCGGGGGTAGTTTTGTGGCCTGGAGGGGGGTGGGGTCGTTTTCTGGGCAGGAGCTGGGTCGGAGTAGTTTTCTGGGCTGGGAGGGTGGGTCATGTGTATTTATGGGTGTGGGTCGAGTATAGTTTTCGGGGGTGGGTCGGGGTTAGTTTTCTGGGCTGGGAGAAACCTAGGCTAGTCTTCAGGGCTGGGGGGTTGGAGGTAGATTGCAGAGGTAGGGGATTGAAGGTAGTTTTTAGGGCTAGGGGGTTGGAGGTACTTTTGGTAGTTTTCAGGGCTAGAGGGCGGATTGGAGCTAGTTTTCAGTGCTGGGGGAATGCTTTGTGGTCGTTTTTTAAAGGACAGGGTCTTAGGAATTATGGCAAGGGAGGACACAGCGAGGGGGTTGCACCTCAGGGCAGGGGGGTTGTTTATACTTTAGGGCGGTGGGGAGGGGTGGTGGCAACCTTAGCCACGCATAACCCTTTACCATGCATGCCTTTATCACAAAAATTCATGTTAAAGGCATGCGTGGTAAAGCAATACGTGGTTAAGATGTGGTCGTTATTCAGACCGCATGATTTAGGAATGCGGGGTTGTGGAACTCATTGTTACATCATACAACCATATATATTCACTGAAAAAACACAAAGGTTAAAGTAACATTATAGGTAGGTGTGATAAAAAATATTTGTTTTCGTTTAAAAAAAACCTTAGCAATTCACTGAAAAAAACAAAGGTTAAAGTACCGTTATAGTTAGTTGACATCACTGATGACATCATCCAAGCTTCTTTTTTACACATTGCTCTACAAACGGTAACTTTTAAGTTTGTTTTTTTTCAGTCAATTTCTAGGATATTTTTTATATAAAGTGATACGTAATTACCACATTGGAATGCAATCCCCCACTGTGCACGAAGGGGTTGGCTGCAGGGCCTGATCAGTACGATGTGGTGTCCTTTCAGACCTCTCTCTCAGATGACGGGTGTGCATATTAGGGAGTGGGCAGGGACTGACCTCTCTTTTCAGAGCACTCTCTCAGATGACAGGATTACATAGATCTCCTTTTTTTGGCATTGACAGAGTTCAGGCCAAAGCAAGAGGTGTCAACAGAGAACGAGCTCTCAGAAGACTAAAATCCCAGTATATCATCCGTCTTAACATTGTTATGTTAGTGGTTCTTCTGTAGCGCTCAAATCACCCGGGGGCATCTCGGCGCTTATCACAGCGAAACAGTGAAGTCGGAGGAAGGAACAGCGTTAACGGAAGACAGTTCAAACAGGAAAGTTTTCAGATGTTTCCTGAAGTCCAAGTAGGAAGTACATTTACTCAGGGCCAATGGGAGCTGGTTCCAATACTTTGGGGGAACATATGAAAAAGCTTTACCCCCGGTGTTTTCAAGATGTATACAGGGGATCTTTAGCAGAGCTAATGAATTGGGCCTAAGATTACAACCCAAAATCTGTTTGACAAGCTTCTTTTGAAGGAACTGGGGACCCTTACCCTTCAAAGCTTTGAAAGTAAGACAGCAAATCTTGAAGAAGGATCGCTTTTTCACTGGCAACCAGTGGAGTACCCTCAGTAGCGGAAATGAGGGGGAACCGGGGGGATGATTTAATGTCATCCTTGCTGTGGGGTTTTGAATCACTTGTAGCTTGGCTAATAGTGACTCGCCTACTTCCGCCAGTAAGGCGTTTCCGTAGTCGAGGCGACTGATTACCAACGCCTGGGCCACGGTTCTTCGATGTTTCTCCGGCAGAAAAGGTATTATCCTGAGCAGGATGCAAAGGCTATAATAGCAGGAGCTCATAGTAGCTGCAATGTGGTCCTTTATGGTAAGAGTTTGGTCCTATTTTAGTCCCAGGTTTTTTATTGAGACGGTTGGGGTGGGGGCCAGTCCCAAATGGTCAGGCCACCAGTCGTACATCCAGATGGCAGATGCTTTACCCAAGAGCATCAGCTCAGTTTTTCCGGGGTTTTGCTGGAGGCAGTTTTCCGTCACCCATTTTGAGATGGCAAGCATGCCTACTGAGAATCATGTTTTCTCCTCTTCAGGATTCAAACCAATTGGGAACATAAGCTGAGTATCATCAGAGCAAGAGATGATTTCGAACACAAGTGGTTCAACAGTTGTGGCCAAAGGGGCTATAAAAACATTGAAGAGTGTAGGGCTTAAACAAGAGCCCTGAGGCACACCCTTATCTAAGCGATATATTTGTGACAGATAAGGATCAAGCATTATGGTTTGCCATCTGTCTGTCAGAAAATCTGTAAGCCATTTTAAGGCTAATCCTCGTATGCCACAGGCATGTAATCTCTCCACAAGCATTCGATGGGAGATGGTATCGAATGCTGCGGAGAGATCTAGGAGGATCAACACCATAGATCCTCCTGTATCCAAAGCCTGTCTCAGAGTCGGTGACTGCCAAAATTGCTGTCTCCTTGCTTAAACCTGGGCGAAAGCCCGATTGGAATGGATGAAGAATATTATTCACTTCCAGGTAGGAACTTAATTGTCTGTATACTAATGTTTCTAATAGATTACCGAGCAGGGGCAGTAAAGATATAGGTCTATAATTGGTGAACACCTGAGGGTCCTCTGTGGCTTTCTTCAATATGGGGCGGACATACGCTTCCATCCATTCTGAAGGGATGATGCTCGATTGAACCAAGCAGTTAAAGATTTCTGCAATGTCCAGCACGCTGCTCGGAGAAAGAAGAGCCAGAATTTTTGGTGGGCATAAGTCCCCCGGCAAGCCCGATTTTGCAGACACCAGAAGTTTATCTATCTCGTCCGGTGAGATTGTATTAAACTGGTCAAGACGACAGGCGAGTGAAGTTACCCACTCCTCCTCGAGGCCAGGAATTGATTCTGAATTTTGGAAGGCTAAGGTGGGAAAATTGGCATAAATCAGTGAGATTTTTTTCATGGAAGTAGTTAGCTATAGAATCGCAGAGTTCCTGAGACTCAACTGCTATCTGTTTACAGGCTTGAGGTGACACAAAATCTTTAACTATATCGAACAGTGCTTTAGAGGAATTGTTTGCTTGTTCGATTTGGTTCAGGATGAAAAATCGTCTAGCCCTTTTATATTTTGGTGATAGCTAGATTGAGCAAGTTTATAAATACGCCTGTCTGAAGGACTTTTAGTACTTCTCCACCGTCTCTCTAGCCGTTTGCAACAAGATTTATCATTTTTCAGCTCACCTGAATACCAGGGGGCAGAAAGTCCTCGCTGGGCTGAGCACTGATTCATTTGAGGGATGACTAGATCAAATGCTGTTGGTAATTTGGAGTCATCATTAAACACCATGGTGGCCTCAATCGGGATGAGGAGCTCCAGGTATATTTAGGCTGAGACTTTGAGCTTTCCTGCGTTCTTTACCTCAGTTTCTAGCATCTATCCGACCTCATCCATTCGCCCTTCTCTCCCCTCTTCCCACCCTATCCATTTCCTCCTCCTTATCCTTTTTCTCCCCCTCTCTCCCCTCTCCCCTTTCCACCCCCTGCACCCTCCCTCCCTGGTCATAAAATGTTTCTCTTCCCTTCTTTCTCTCATCTTGCATGTTCCATTTCATTGGTTCATGATCAGATAGATTTTCGTTTGATTGTCTGCGTATGACGAGCTTTTTTTATCAATTTTTGAAATGTTGATATCTATCCTGGGGCACTAACCATCCAGTGTTTTAGGACTTCATATTTTAGCATTTCCTCTTTACAATACCACTTTTTATGCTTGTACTGGTATGGTGTGTGCTTATCTTCTAAAGTGAGTCTATACGGTTGGTGGACATTGGGTCGTTTGAATACAATTACTGTTTTCCTTTGACATTCTCCATACCCTGCCATTATTTGGTTACTTGACCTATGGGAATCCTGTCCACTCTTTTACTATGAATAGGCATTTAGAGATGCTAGTAACAGACTGCGCCTGAATTAGTCACTTGCCTAGCATCTGTAGTACCTATAAGTGCATTGTGAAAAGTGCATTCCAAAATGTGTATATTCATGACTTGTTGGGAATGTTTTTGAAAATTTCCTTTCTTTTCTGTTTTATGGATTATTATTTGCTTTTAATTTTACACAACACAGATTAAAAATTTTTGGGAAGTCTTTTTTCTTAAACTGAAATGCATGCAGACATTGTATTGCAGAAGTCTTTTCTATATGTGATGTACTCTGTAATTGTTTCTCTAGAATATAGGGCACACTGTTACATTGTATTCTATGCTTTGACACAGACCAGTGTGGTTGAAACGCGTTAGCACAATTAAAATAACTTGGATTTACCCATGAGTGCTGGCATCCTTGTGAGTATGGCAGCGCGAGCAGAATCTAATATATATATATACATATATATATATATATATATATTATATAAAATATATATATTATATAAAATATATATATATATATATATATATATATATATATATATATATATATATATATATATATATATATATATATATATATATATATATATATATATATATATATATATATATATATATTACCTACTGGCGGTTGCCAGTAGGTAGTTACAGTTAGGACCTATTTTCCATAGGAAATCCGCAACATTCTATTTGGAATAACTTTGGCGCCGGTTGACGAATCTTCGTGAAATTTTCAAAACTGGTGGGGCTCTCAGGTTCGCTCCTATCCTGAAAGACTTGGGGTGATTCGTGAAGCGGGGGCTGAGAAAAAAGGGGGGTCCTAAAACGTGTTTTCCCCCATGCAATTTTCCATAGGTACCAGTCATCGCGGCTACCACCCGAACGGCTGCTTATATGGTGTAAATCTGTTCAGTAGTTCCTGAGAAACGTACAATTAAAAGTACATATATATCTATGGCCTCGGTGGATCCACGCCTCTTTCGCGGATTATAAGCGCACCATCCCGATCACGCGCAGAATGCTGATTGGTTGAAAAGTGGTTGTCAACATTCGAAACCAGGAAGTGTTGGCAGCCATTTTGTGCCTCGGTAAAATCGAGGATCTAGAAATTAGTGGAACAAGTGTTTAAACGTGTAAAGGGGGTAGGTAAGAAATATTTTGACCCTGTAGACCTGCTTAGGGGTCCCACAACGACCACGAGGGCCCAAAAAAGATTTTATTTTTTTTTAAACTGAGAAATGTGCCCGTGGTGCATGAATCCGCCATAAAAAAATAAAAACAAAGCGCGGGCTCCTGTGCTTGTTTAAAAATTAGCTACCTGGGAAGGAGAAATCCCGGGGTCTGAAATATTGCATTTGAAGCGGGGACCGAGAAAAAAGGGGGTTCCCAAAATGTGTTTTCCCCATGCCATTTTCCATAGGAATCGTTCATCACGGCTACAGCCCGAATGACTGAACTGAATTACACCAAATTTGGCAAAGTGGTAGTCCTTGGTTCAGATTGGTGCCTTTTGCTTAAATGGTGTAAATCCGTTCAGTAGTTCCTGAGAGAATTAGAATTAAAAATACATATATATCTATGACCTCGGTGGATCCACGCATCTAATGCGCACTCTAAGCCAAGTGGTTGTTAACATTCGAAACTAGGAATTGTTGGCAGCCATTTTGTGCCTCGCTAGAAGCGTGGATCTAGAAAATAGTGGGACAAGTGTTCAAAAGGTATGAAGGGGGTATGTAAGAAATATTTTGATCATCTAGACCTGCTTATGGGGTCCCAAAATTTTTGTTGCATGGATCCGCTGCAATAAAAATAAAAACTAAGCGGGGCTCCTATACTTGTTTAAGCATTAGCTACCTGGGAGGGCCAAATCCCATGGTCTAAAATATTACATTTGATGGGGGTCCAGAGGGGCCCTGTAGCCTGGGGACCGCCATTCCTCGGCGCTACAAAATAAATGGGTGAGGGAGCTCAAAGGTCTGTCTAAGCCCCGGGGATTACCACCTTCCAGGGTTCTTTATATTTTGGGAGGGGGGCCACGTGGTCTGCATTCTGGAGGAGTCAAAAGCCTTGGGGAACACCACCCCCCAGGAGCAGTTCCTGCTGTATCTTGGGGTGTCTACCCCCGGGACACTGCTGTTTGCTATGGGAGGGCGGGAGTCGAGGTTCCCGCTCTGTCATAGCAAACTTGAGGGAATATTAACAAGTGCCATTTCACCGCAATGTTTGTGAATAAGCCAAATATGCAGTGAAAATCATATTGCCCTATATTCTAGGTGACGCTAAGATGCATTAATGCATGTTAGCAGCCGTTTTGCTAAGGGGTCGCTTCGTATCTCCAATGAGTTGCAATGTAGGTGTTCTCAGTGGGAAGATAGGTGTTTCTATGAGAATATAAAAAGGAAGAGGGAGGTATGACAATAGCGTTGTATTTACAAGGCGGCCCTGGATTTGAGGGCCGATAGGAAAACTCTCGCTAATTGCGGTTTATGTCGGATCCTAACATCTGTTCTGAAGTACACTTAAGCATGTTTAATATGCGATGTGGATTGATATGTTAAGTGCACGGTCTTATATTAATAAGCTTTCCACTCGCGAACCTAAATTATCGCTGTATTTCTCACGATATTGGGGGCATATTTACAAGTACAATGTAAAGATATCTTCGCTTTAGCGTTAGGAAAGTGTCTTTAAAGCAGCCATAATGACTTAATAATAGGTTTTTAAGAATTTGTGAGAATCCCAATAGAAGCCCAGGTTTACACCAGAACATGTTAACGCTGTCCTTGATAATATGGTCCCAAGTTTGCTATGGCAGCGCGAGAGCCTCGGCTCTCACTCTTGCATAACAAACAGTAATGTTGAAAAAAATCTTCCAGCAAGATAAGAAAGGATTTTGAAGACCATTATTGCCGTTTTATTTGTAGTTTGCTGCTGTTAAAGTGGCAACAATTTTAACGCCGTCCTTGTAAATATGCCCCTAAATTTTGTAATGTCGATAATCCCATCTCCCATTTAAATAGGCACAAAGTATTTAGTGAAGTGCATTGTGAATCTTGAAGCAACACTGTCTAATTGTGATCAATAAAGAATTTGAAGAGTTGTGTACTTCTTTTGCAAGTAATGTGCATAGGGGCAGATGTACAAGTTTCTTGCGTCACTATTGCATAAGTTTTAACATGGGAAAAGTGATGCGAAAGTGGTGCAAGGGGCTTGTAAGTCTGCTATACTGTGTTCTGTCTTTGTTTGCTTTCCTTTCTGTCATGTAGAGGATCTTGGGTAAATATAACGGTTTCTGTACAGCCAGTACCTTTCAACCCTACCTCCAAACTGCTTACTGCCTGTTACCATAGTAACAGTTCATGAAACACTTAAGTGAGCACACAGGTTACAAGTTCACCACACAATGTTGCTAATCAAAACAGTTACAGTGCTGGAGTATCCCAGGTACAGACTCTGGTAAAGAGCTGGTAAACAGTTAGCCTCAGTATTATACTTCTAGTTATAAACATCAATTCGATGTTATTTGCGTTTTGTAAGCATATGATTATCACACTAAATAATAGTGCAATGTTGTCAGAAAAAGAAGACTTATATACTTTTTTTTATTAACTTTTATTACAACAGCAATAAATAACTAGAAACATAACTTTAACATAATATAATAAACAAAATGGTTGATGGACTCCAATGCAAGGAGGGTAGGTAACCTGCAAAACAAAAATGAAAATAAGTGTTTAAAATTAGATCGATGTGCCTGAATGAGGTCAAAGATCACAAATTAAGGTAACACTTGGCAATATTTGTTAATTTGCACGTCTGTAGTGTGCCTGATACATTCCACCTCTCTTATAGGCCTGCATTCAAGAGGTGTCTGTACGAAAATGCCTACTGCGTCAGATTTACAGTATGGACCAACAGGTCTGAAAAAATGATTCAGAGATGAGACAGAATTAGGTGAGAGATCACGTCATTATGCAGGACAATATTCTTTATTTGGAACTCATTTAATCGGAGGCATTGTGTATCTACGCTTCTGCTTACCTTGAGTAAATACTGTGGTGAACAGAGTTCACAACTTGAACTCTGCTTTGGTTCTACACTGCAGACTGTATTAAATTCAGCCTTGATTTATTTATCGGCAGAGTGTACAGCAGCGTCCATAACTTTATAAGAGAAAGAGAAACAATGTGAGAGAGAGTGAGAGAGAGCAAGAGAGAAAAAATGACATTAAAAGTGTGAGAGAGAGAAAGTAAAAGATGGAGCAGTTAATACTGGAGAAAATATTTGTAGCTCACCATTTTGCCTCCGTTGTGTGTTCAAGCACGTGCCGGTTCATAGTGCACCCTCCAGTTTAGTGATCTGAAAGATAGTATAGAGTTAGTAATAGCATAGTACATACAACTGTACAGATATATTTTTGCTTTATGCTTTTGTACACTCAGGATACTGTATTTCATCAACTTCCACTGCAAGGAGGTGTTTGTGCGATGTTTTTATTCCAAAGTACTATACCCCAGGCACGCCCACTGCATAGCGGTGAGTTCTCATTACTGCGTACCCAGACTGTTGCACCCCATTGACTCCCAGAGTAGGAAGGTGAGTGCTTCTTCTTGCGCACTCAGGGGCAGATTTAAAAGCTTCTTGTGCCACTTTTGCATCACTTTTCCCATGTTAAAAGTGACACAAAAGTGGCGCAAGGGACTTGTAAATCTGCCCTTCAGACTGTTGCAACCTATCCACTCCCATGCCCGGAGGTAATTGTACATTCGTATGCAGTCAAGCTGCTGCACACTACCCACTCTCTCCGCCCACAAGTGACTTCTCGTTGCTTTGGAAACAAGCTTCTTTGCTCACCTTGTGTCATTGGCGTGATTCAAAGAGGGTGCACCACGCGTCGAAGCAGCTTTCTAAGACGTTGTTACGATGACCACGCATGATCGCAGAATCCTCGAATATTGAGCTTTGGAGGTGTTGGGGGGATGCCAATTTGTGAAACACAACCTGTAAGATAAAAAGAAAGTTAATATTGCGCGTCATTTCTTTATCAAACGAGTGAGGAAGTGAAAGAGTGACTGAAAAGAATATTTACAGCTCACCTTTCTGTCATCGCTGTGTCTTTCACCACGTGCCTGGACATAATGCACCCTGTAGCTTTACATCTAAAAGATAGTAAAAGAAAGATGTTATGATTGGTAATTGTTACTATCTCAATGTAGAGTAGACTTACATGTTATGTTATGTTATGTTATGTTAAATGAAACTTGTGTAGCGCACTGACACCAAAGGTTTCCTGGCGCTTGGAGACAGAGTGAATGAGGGTGAGGCAAGAGTGACGGAGTTAACCAAGGGGGGGGGGGAAGGTGAGTTTTGAGCGATTTTCTGAAATTAAAAAGGGAGGGGCTAGATTTGATGGAGAGAGGGAGGGAGTTCCAGAAACAGGGAGCTAGGTGGGAGAAGCGGCGGCCACCGAATTTCTTGGTTTTAGCTCTAGGGGTGACGAGCAGATGAAGATAGGCTGTTTGGAGGTTGCGGGTTGGTCGATGTGGGATGATTAGAGATTTGAGGAACACGGGACCGGTGCAGTGGAGGGCTTTGAATGTAAGGCAGCCCACCTTGAAGGCTGCCCTTTGACCTATTGGTAGCCAGGGCAGGCTGTGAAGCAGGGGTTTTGCAGATTGCCATTTGGGAATTTTATGGATGAGGCGAGCCGCCTGGTTCTGAACAACCTGAAGGCGGTGCAGCAGTGATTGTGGGAGATCGTGGTAGAGGGAATTAGAGAAGTCCAAGCGGGATAGTACCAGAGAGATGACAACCTGGGTTAATGTGGCGGGTGGCAGTAGGTGTCTGACTTTGCGGATCTTCCGGAGCTGATGCATACAAGAGGAGGTGACAGCTCCCACTTGTGCTTTAAGGGATAGTTCAGAGTCGATAATCACACCTAGACTTTTCACTGAATTAACCGGGGGGGGGGCCTAGCTCAGAGGGCCAGAACTGCGGGCCCCAGTGAGCGAGGCTAGATCCAGGGAGAAGGAGCTCGGTTTTCCCCGGATTTAGCTTTAGTTGATTCAGATTCATCCAGTGTTGGATGTGGATCATGACGGTGTGAAAGGTGTTAATGGCGTTAGGGGAATTGAGTGGGAAAACAATCTGTAAGTCATCGGCGTAGTTGTAAATAGTAATGTCCCAGTTCTGAAGTGAGTGAATCAAGGGCCGGAGGTACAGGTTGAACAGCAGTGGCGAGAGGGAGGAGCCTTGGGGGACTCCACAGGTCGTGGGAGTTTTTGCTGCTGTAAAGGGGCCCAGACGAACGGCCTGAGTTCTTCCAGTCAGGAAGGACTCGATCCACTTAAGAGCAGTACCCTGGATGCCTGCCTGCCCGACACGGTGGAGGAGGATGTTATGGTCCACCGTGTCGAACGCGGCCGACAGATCCAGGAGTACAAGGGCTTGGGGAATCGCCGCATCCGCATTGCTCCTCAGTGTGTCCAAGACTGCAAGAATGATGGCCTCAGTAGAGTGGGCAGGTCTGAAGCCGGCTTGGTTGGGCTCGAGGTGGCAGGAGGTTTCAATAAAACTAGAGAGGCATCGAGTGACGTGAGCCTCCATTAATTTGGAGAAATAAGGGAGGAGGGAGATGGGGCGATAATTGGATGATTCTGCGGGGTCAGCGCCAGGTTTCTTGAGGAGGGGCACTAGAATGACTTATTTGAGAGATCTAGGGACAGTACCACTGCTGAGTGAGCCGTTCAGCAGGGGTAGGATGCAGTCGGGTAGGTTGAAGCAAATGTTCCGCAAGACCGAAGGCGGACAGCAGTCATTTGGGGAGCCTGATTTGACCCGGGTAGCAAGTTGCGCTAACGAGGTGGGGTTAAGGTCAGGGAGTCTAGTGAGGGTCAGGGGGTTATTGGGGGAGGTATCCAAGGGATGTGACTGAGGTGGGGGGGAATAGAGTTTTTGATTTTTATTATCTTTTCCACAAAAAAGAGGTTGAGAGCATCGCATGTCTCTTGGGTGGGGGTCTGGGCTGGGAGGGTTCTGTCGTCTGTAGTGAGTTCATTCATGATTTTGAACACCTCTTTTGATTTATTGACCGCTGACAAGAGTCAATTAGAGAAGTGTTCCGATTTGGCTAGGGTGATGGCAGTTTTATATTCTCTGCGCGCCGCCGTGTAGGACAGTCTGGCTGAATTGGAGTAGTCATGTCTCCAGATCCGTTCCAGCTGGTGCACTTTCAGTTTGTTTTGCTTGAGGTCAGCAGAGATCCATCTGTGGGAGTTGTACGGGGGAATTTAGTTAGGGGGGCGAACTGGTCACTGGCCGACTTCAGCCAGGAGCCGATATCACTTTCTATTGTGTCGATGTTGTCTGTGGAGTTGATGACTGGGCGGGTGTCGGCCAGGGTCGTGAGGAAGCCCTGGGAGTCATATGTGCTCCATTTTCATGATGAGCCACCAGCCATCATAGGGGCATGAGTCCTGTCGACGACACATCATAGTGGTGTCAACTAGGAAGTGGTCTGACCATACGCAAGGGGATATGGCTGGCTGGGACATCGCCCTTTCACACACCTTCCCTCCTGCATTTAAAAAACAAATGTTTGTACAGTTCTAACTTGTTTAATAGGCTTCGATTTTTGTAAAATTACTGTAGTAGTAATGTTTTTTATTCGGTTGTGAAAGCAAGTGGTGTGCAGTGAAACACGTGCTTTCAATCATCACAAGCGACGGACATTTGACTGATCATAAGAGCTTTCCTGCTATTGAAAAAAAAATACAAATGCAATAAGATACGGTATATACGACTGTGTACGCCTAAATCGATGCGTCGCCTTTTTGTATCCAGTCTGCGGCACCCCATCTACTCCCTCCGCTGCGCACTCAGGCCTGACTGCTCACCTTTTCGTGGACAGGGCACCTTCTACATCATGCAGTCCCACTCTGCTACCAAGAAGTCTCACATATGGTGCTGAGTGTTGATATTACTATGGCTAAGGTCATACTCGTGCTCCCATCATCATCGCAGGTTGCTCACACGCTCAGTACTTGTGGTACCACTAAATCAGAGACCAAAGATGCCATGCACTTCGTGGTGGTCCCCTGCTTGGTGGTTCGGACCTACATGAGGCGTTCGAACAACTAGGACGGGCCATCACACCGCTTGCGATGGGAGCAACTCTAAAATGGCGTAGAGCACGTGCGCCCTGTCTTTTTTATTGGTAGGGTCATGTGTGTAGTGACGTATGTGCTGGATGGGTGTGGTGTGGGTGTATACCAGCCATGTGGGAGTGTGTGTGTGCCGTTCTAGCAACTAGACCTGGAAGTAAGTAATCACTACAATGGAAATCTGGGCCCTGGATGTACCGTTGTTGTGTTTTCCTGGAAGAGTAAGTGGAGTGGGCTGAACTGACGTATGCCAGCGCTGCGCAAGGCTGTGAATGATGACTCCGGAGCTATGGGCATGGTTCTGCCATGAGCTATATGAAAAACTACTGATTTGGGTGTCCGTGTTGTAGTGCTGCCGTCACCCGGGTCTTACACGCAAAGGTGTCATTATGTCTTTAAAGTTCCACAATATGGCTACCATGGAAGGTACGGGTATCTGTGACCCTATATTAATCCATATATGCACACATAAAAGATAATGGATATGACGCATTTCTGGGGATATGAATTTTTGTTGTACATTCAGTGGAGTGTTGTAGCTGTAGTAATACAGGGCTGTGAGAGGTTTAGGTTGCAGTTTTTAGCACATGAAGGACAGATAATATATATATATATATATATACATAGGCTATGGTCAACGACAGATATGCTAAATTATAGGCAAGAGCGTAAGCAGATATTAAGCTATAATAACGTAGGAAAAATTCCCTGGCTGGCGTTTATAAAGCATGAATTTTTAGGATTAGGTTTACCTGCTATGTGGGACAATCCGGAAAGGGGCTGTTGCGAGGTATCGCGCAAGTCCCTCACTAGGATTTTTAAAGAAAAAAAATTGAATTCTGTTGTTTGCGCCTCCAATGCTGGCACCCTGACTAATTCTTTTTTAGTTTTCAAAAATTCTTATCCTTTTGAGGATTTTATGGATGTTGTTTTCTTGATTTTAGCTAGGAAACTTTTTATACAGTGGAGATACGGCACTTTATCACTCAAAGCTTTTACAAGTACATGGTCAGCCTCCACTAACAAGTCGTGACCAGGATGTAGCTGTGACGTAGAGGACGAACTTCATGTGCTCTTCTTCTGTCCAGAAACTTAGGTTTTAAACGCTGTTTACATGCCTTTAGAATTCTAAAGACTGACACATTTGTTAGCTATGTGGTCCAAGCAGCGTCAATTAATTGATATTGAATGCTAAGGTCTAAATACTTTGAACTTTTTTCTACTGCAAAGACGTCTAATATGTCCACAATGAATTTTACTGTGTCCATGCAATGAATTCTGTTTTTAATCTCCTTTTATCATGTTTTACTCTGTACTCTTTTATGGCCAGAATGGCAGAAATAAAGAATTTTTGAATTGAATATTAACATATGTGGTCATTCAGGTATACTGTCGAACTTGGTGCTGGAAATCATTTACAAAGCTCGGAGTCGCGTCCACATCCTGTTATTGTAGAGTAATGACGTAATCAACGCATGCCTGAAAATGTATTGTAAATACGGTGCTCATGTAAATTGTTGATATAGTTTTAGGTCGACTTCGTGCTATATAAATATGCTAAAGAAAAAAAATTAAATAGTACACATTTATAAATTGACTATACAGTTTCTTTGCAGTATTGTAATGATCCACTTTGTACGTTCGTATTTGTATAATGAGCAAGAGAAAGTTATATAATCGAAGTTTTTGTTATTGGCAGAGGTAATATGGTTGCATACGCTATTTACAGCACAATATAATGTGGTAGGGCGCAGGGGCAGCATTTTAAAAACATAATAAGTATACAGAAACAGATAAATAGTTGAAGTGGGTACGGGCACGTGTGCTCAACTCCATTTTATTATGTTGTTGTTGGTAACAAGTAGAATTGTCATCATAATATTATTCACAGATATTCAATCATAAACGGTTTATGACTTCTGCTGTACAAAGGTAGGAGCACTGTATGTGAAATTATACACAGAAGATTCTATCGCAAAGGGTTCATGAGCTGTGGTACACTGAGGTTGGGGCTGTTTATGTAGAGCCTGCGATGATGCATGGTTCAAGCAGAACGCACTGGTAAGAATGTCTTTTGGCAACTGAATTTTGCCTTAATAAGGCCACGTGGATTATTATTTACGGTGCAGTTAGTTGTACGTCTGGTGCTCAGTGTCTGCTCACCCTGCGATGATGCGTGGTTCTCGCGGTCTATACGCGGTCTATACTCAAAGTATTGACTGTTGTATACTGGACTGCATGAACTTTAAGGGGGAAAAAATCTATTATCGATTGTTATCAATTGCTCTGCAAACTAGGTCTAGTGATTGCTCCCCAAGACAAATTAAATGATTGCATTTCACGCAGTACATTCTAACTTTCTCAAAATGGGGACGTATGTCTGGTGGCGATGTTGAAGGTGATGCCCCAGAGGTACGTGGTATTGCTGGTGGTGGAGGTATATTTTGGCTCAGTGTTCCACATTCTTTGTGAGCATAGTTCACAGGATGCAGGAATTAAAGGTGCTTGTGCATACTAGCAGTGCCATACGAGTATATTTTGTATGTGCCTTAATCAAATCAAGGCTAAATTCCCTACTGTCTGTAGTGTAGATAGAAAGCTGAATTCAAGTTGTGAATCCTACTATCCACAGTGCACATCGAAGCCACTAGTCAGCACAGTTATAGAAGAATGCTTTTTTCACTTATTTAAACAAAATCTGAATACATACAGTATAATTGTCTCTGCATTAAGTAAATCAAGGCTCCATTCCCTACTGTCCATAGTGTAGATGCAAAGCTGAATTCAAGTTGTAAACCCTGCTGTCCGCAATGTAGATCTCAGTGTGGACTGCATCATCTGTAATCATGATTGAAATGAAAGATAGAACATGTATAGAATACATTATTAAAATATGTATGTTTCAGGGACAATTAAAAGGGACAGTATGTCTCACCATGACATAAAACTGTTCACTCTTCTTTGCAATGATTTATGGTGCACTGAGTTAGTACTATCTTTGGTGCTGAGCTTGTACGTATCCTGCGATAATGCGTAGTGCAGGGAAGCATTACTGGGAGCAATGTTTTTTGCCTGGTGAATTCGGTCTTAATAAGGCTATGGGAAGATGACTTTTGGTGCAGTGAGTTAGTGGTACCGAAAGAACTCAGCGTGTGTGCACTCTGCTATGATTCATGGTTTGGGGGGGTCACAGTGGTATAATGTCTCTTGTGTACTGGAATGCGTCATGTACAATCGCCATTCTACCTGAATCCTGAGGCCTCACAATGCAGATCGAAGGCAGTAATGATCACTGACATCAAGAATTTTTTTTTGTCGTATCTTTTAACAAAATCTGAGGAAATAAAGTACAATAATCTCTACCTTAAAAAAATGAAGTCTAAATTTCATGCTGTTCATAGTAAAGATTCAAAGCTGAATTTAAGATGAGAACCCTACTGTCTGCACTGTAGATCGAAGGCAGTAGTCAGCAGAGATATTGACAAATGATTTTTGTCACTTATTTTAACAAAATCAGAACACATACAGTAAAATTTTCTCTGTATTAAATAAATCAAGGTTGAATTCCCTACTGTCCATAGTGTACATGCAAAGTTGACTTCAAGTTGTGAACCCTACTGTCCGCAGTGTAGATCGAAGGTAGTAGTTGACACAGACATCGAGGAATGCTTTTTTTGTCACATACTTTAACAAAATCTGAGGACACAGTACAATTATCTCTGCCTTAAATAAATCGACACTGAATTCAATGTTGTCTCTAGTGTTGATGCGCCACAGGTATCAAGTGGTAAACTCTGCTGATCGCAGTGTTCATTTGAAGGCAGTAGTTAGTATGGCTATTGTGCAATGTTTTTTGTGGTATCCTTTAACAAAAGTGTCTCTGCCTTACATAAATCAAGGATAACTTGAATGCTGTCCGTGGTGTAGATGGAAAGCTGAATTTAAGTTGTGAACCCTGCTGTTTGCAGTGTAGATCTTAGGCTGCACTGCATTATCTATAATGTACTCCACACATTGACTGTTGCATATGGGACTCATGAACTGGTATCAAGTGGTGAACTCTGTTGATCGAAGTGTACATTTGAAGGCAGTACTCAGTACAGACATTGAGGAATGTTTTTTGTCACATCATTTAACAAAAGTGTCTCTGCCTTACATGAATGAAGGCTAACTTGAATGCTGTCCGTAGTGTTGATGGAAAGATGAACTGAGGTTGTGAACCCTGCTGTCCGCCGTGTACATCGAATGCAGTAGTTGACACAGACATGGAGGAATGCTTTTTGTCACTTATTTAAACAAAATCTGAAGACATATAGTAGAATTGTCTCTGCATTAAATAAATGAAGGCTGAATTTCCTACTATCCATACTTTAACAAAATCTGAGGAAATAGTACAATTGTCTCTGCTTTGAATAAATCAAGACTGAATTCAATGTCCTATGTAGTGCTAATGCGCCACTGGTATCAAGTTGTTAACTCTACTGACCGCACTGTAGATCAAAGACAGTAGTCAGCACAGATACCGACGATGAATTTTTATCACTTTTTTTTAACAAAGTCTGAGGACATAGAGTAGAATTCTCTCTGCCTTACATAAATGAAGGATAACTTCAATGCTGTGTGTAGTGTGGATCCAAAGCTGAATTCAAGTTGTGAACCCTGCTGTCCACAGTGTAGATCGAAGGCAGTAGTCGATACAGACATAAGTCTGCGGTGCTGTGGCGTTGAGTTCACAATCGGCGTGTATCGAGGAGGCACGTGATCATGGCGGCGGCCACGTCACAGGGTGAGGACTTTCGCTGTGGCAGAATCTTTTCTCTTTGCAGAAGTGAACCACGCCCAAGGTGTAGGCTAATTATTTATACACTTACGCTGGAGTTGCATACATTGGATCAGCCCACTCCACTTCTGCTTCAAGGGGGTCGGGGAGACAACACAGCAACATGACCGAGATATTGCCCAGAGTCTGAGATAATATGGTTGCGTCCACTGTGCAGTACACATGTATCAATGGTATATCTACACACGGAAAAATGTGTTTATATAGTGAGTTGTGTATAGCATATCACCGGTTGTATTAGCAGTGTGTACATTATTGTTGATGTGCGAGTTCCTTCCCTTATACATAGTTGGTTGCCACATCTCTGAACATTGAGCCAGTGTGCTGTTGAAGTGATATATTACTTTGGGAAGGTTCGTTGATCTGTTTTGCGCTGCCTCTGAGGTAGTAGGGGGGAGGGGTAGGGGTGGTTGTGGTGGTGGTGGTGCTGGGTGTTGTGATTTTGTTGGGTGTCGGACGTGCATGATTAGTACCTCTATCACATATTCATCTTTAAATATGGGTATGAGTTGGGTGTAATTCACGCAGTAGATAGTCGACTTCCTTACACCATTTAAATGTTGATTTCAGTTTGTTACTGGTAAGTGGAGCTATCGCTTGTTTTTTTAGTGGTTTGTGGTGATTTTGTTGGCAGAAGGAATCAATTGAAGAGTGGTGATATTTGCAGTTTTTACTAGGTTGAGATTGGGATGATAATTAAAAAAGATACAAAAGACCACATATGCTTAACCACATTGGTGCTAAGGCAATTCCCGCTGGGTGCTGACTAGTCTGATTTTACATTGTTACATGGAAGGGGTTAATGAACATTATAATTAGGAATTATCATTTAAAAAACCTTTGAAATTCACTGAAAAAACCATAGGTTTCAGGCAGGTTATAGTTGGGAATTATCATTTAAAAAACCTTAGAAATTCATTTAAAACACCATAGGTTTCAGGGGTGTTATAGTTAGCTGGACATTTCAGTCCTACAAAACCATTGAAATTCCTCCATTATAGTTAGTTGTACTAACTGTAACTTTCGCGCCCGCAATCCACTGCTGGTGATGTTACATACTACAACATTCATGACATGGGTCAGTGACATCACTGATGACATCTCAAATGACATCAGCAGGGAATAGCATTCTACACGCTAAGAGCCACCATCCACAAACCCTAAAATGGAGTATCCCTTAAGGGGAACTATTGAGGGCCAAACAAAATTGTAACTCCAGCTTTTGAGAAAGAACAGGAAACCATGTTGAACAGATTCAGTGTGAGAGGATATCCGGAGAAAGATCTATTGATCGCTAAGGAGAAAGCAGCAGCAAAGGATAGGGCAGCACTGTTAGTGAAGAGACTGGGTAAGGCAACTACCGGCAACAACCACAGAATGATCACCACATTCAGTGTTGAGGCAAGGGCAGTGCGTGAAACCCTCAAAAAACATTGGCATATAATCAAGAATGATCAGATCATAGGCTCCTCTGTGACCGCGCAACCCCAGATAACCTACAGGAAGTTTTGGTCAATCAAGGACATGTTGGTTAGAAGCTACTTGGGGGCGACTAAGAAGCAAACCTGTATACAACAGCAAAAGTTTTTTTTCAAGTGTGGTAAGTGCAAGGCCTGTGGGTCGAGTAAGAATGTCAAGTCTTATCCTTTGCCAACAGGGAAAACAGGCACCATAAAGAAATTCATGAACTGCAATACTGATTTCTGTGTATTTGCGATTGTATGTCCGTGTGCTAAATTGTACATAGGCAGCACCATTTTTCCTATGAAAAAACATATTTTGGAACATATAAGAGCCATTAAAAATATGGATGTGAATTATTCAACTGTACGGCACTGGCTGAGATACCATGACAAAGATATTAACTGTTTCTCGTTTTTTGGAATTGACAGGATACCAGCAAACCCCAGAGGGGGCGACCGAGAAAAACAGCTCAGAATCTTGGAGTCACAGTATATCATTCTCCTGGAAACGAAGAATCCTTTCAGGTTGAACGAGGATGAGGAACTGTTCATCCACATTGGATGAGTACCCACCCTACTTCTGTTTCCTTTTGCTAGTGTTGTGATTCTGGATTTCTCTGCATTTGCTGCATCTCGGTGGAGGGCTCTCTCCTGGGACATAGAACTAACACGTTGGAAACTTCACATGGAGCATAGTCGTCAGAAACCCACTTCCCCCCTGCATCCTCTCCCCCCCCTTTATGATAGTGTGCTGCAAACACTTATCTCACCAACCGGTTAAATCTCACATGGGTATATGAATGTAATGCAATGAACTGCCATGGTTGATATGGAATGCATCAATGATCTGATGAGCTCCAGAGTTAAGTGTCTTTCCCTTGCTCTCCTTTGTTGTCCTTTAGATATACTTTTTGCACCACACATGATCACATACCACTGAACAGTTTTGTAAGTGAGGCACCCCTGTAGATAACCCCCTTACTTTGTGCTTATTATATATAAATGTATTTATTTTTCTTAATATTGTATTTAGAAACACTTAGGGTAACCTTTTTTGGTATGGGTATGGGACAATCCCTTAATGGCTTGTCCTATAAGTCACTTCAGGATCTTGAATAGTGTCAATCTCGATAAACATCAAGTGGCCACTTGGCCTGGACAATATCTTGGGTTACATACCCCAAGGATAATATTTATATCATGTACGGAGTTTCGAACATGCAGTTCCTATTTTTCTTAATAGGTGCGTTTGAAATGGTTTTGCGTATAATATAGGGGCCAAATGGCCAGGGGCATGAGCACTGATGTCTGCAATTACTCAACTACCTTTGTGTAAAGTAACACTTGGGGTTTGTTAATACGTTGTTTGCAGATATTATTAATCACACGAAATGGCGCCATGATTTGCCAAATGTATATAAATATGTAAACCCTCTTACCGTCATGATTTGTTTAGCACTTGCAAATGTGAACCTTCCATGCATGTGTTCCACGGAAGTCTGTTTTCCAGTTCATTGGCTGATTGGGAAAACTATTGGTACTTTCTTCATTTCCTGTAAATACACTTTTAAAATGGTGGATATACATCTTGTAATTTGGCCTGTGAAGAAGAGCATCTGATCGGAACGCGTCGCCACAGACTAAACACTTCGTAAAACAAACCCTGGTGTGCGAGTCTTCTTTTCCAATTACGGAACCGCCATTGGGATTTTCTGACTATATATATATATATATATATATATATATATATATATATATATGCAAGGTGAGAAACTGGCAAAAAGAGGCAGAATAGAGGTCAGAAATGAGCAGAAAGAGGCAGAATGAAAGTCAGTAGGGAGCAGAAAGAGACAAAAGAGCAAGACTACTGAGAGACTCACACACACAGTCATAGGCCCACTCAGAGATGCACACACCCAATAACACACTCATGTCATAAGTAACCCTGGGCGAAGCACTACGATATGCTCGCGTAGTTTGCGAAGTTTGCGCAACTTCGCACTACGCGAGCTGCATGTAGCACAGTGCGAACACGCGTAGCGCAGCGGTCATTTTTTGCTTGTTCGCGGTCCTCAACGTCATGTTCGCGACCGCGAGCAAGCAAAAGTACATCCCGGCGGGACTCTCAACGCGGGGAGGTCAGGTTTCTCATTGCGAGTGGTCGTGCATGCTCGCGACCGCTCGCAATGAGAAACTACCATTACGCGTTGAGAAAGCTGCCGCTCGAGTAAAAATCTACTCGAGCGGCAGAAAACTACAGCTTGCACTGCGCAAGATGCCGTTTTCAATGATTGTACAGTGCCGGATGCTTGTTCGCACTGTGCAATCATTGAAAATATCAAGTTCCACAAGTTGCCCAAAGCGGGGTGCACTCCACATTCAACAATCCATAGGGTCAGAGAAGAACCAGGCACACTCGTCGTCAGCAGAATCCTGACGCGTTTCGGCAGAAACTCCCTTCCTCATTGTGCAGCAGACAGCCTTTGAGGAAGAGAGTTTCTCCCGAAACGGGCCAAAGTGGGGAGTCCACCCCGCTTTGGGCAACTTGTGGAACTTGATATTTTCGGCCAGCTCGGTCGAGGGGAGCACCGCTGCAGAACTTAGCAGTTTCTGCGCTGGACTGTTGTTCAGCCGGCGGGACCTTTTGACACAAGGCAGCATTGGGGGAAGATTGTGAGGACACCCTTGATTTGAAATAACTTGTACAACAGACTGCCAGCAGCCCACATGGGTCTTTAATTAATGGACTCCCAGTCCCAGAAAGCAATGGTGCATTTACTCACCTGAATTGAATGTTGTATTGCATTTAAATAAAAAGAGGGAAATCGCTGGGAAATCCGTATGGTGGCTTTCATTGTGCAGCAGACAGCCTTTGATATATATATGTTATAGTAAACAGGGTTAAACCAAAATAAAGTCACAGGGACCTGGGTAGATGAGTGTTATGGACAGGGGGTCCCGGACTTGAAAGAACAAGATATAGACAATACAGGAATATAAAGCACGGAATTAAAGAGGAGAAACAAATTCAAAGTACCATGTTTTAATTCACAGAGTACTTGTAGGAACCTTATCATAGGTTATACGATGTGTATCAACAAGAAATTTTTACTTTTTCAGATTATTTATGCCCACATATGATGGAAAAGTGAGGGAAGGGGGGGTGTGCCGTGAGGGAGTTCAGTGAAGAAGGTGAAGAGTAACACAGTTCTCATTAGTCAAACAAAATAGATTAATTAATCAATACTTATCTATACAATCATAAGATGGTCCCCTGAAATCAGGGCCACATGAGAAAATATAGCCCATGTCATTACAAATCTTATAAGGCAAACAACCCATATAGCTGTACAATTCTTGCTGGCGATGGGAGTTGGTAAAATAGGCAAAAACAGTCTACGTTTCGACCCTGTAACATGTAGGGTTGCTTGCCCTTACAGCGCGGGTCTTCTTCAGGACAGTGGGGGCGGTGGGCTGACCTCCTAGGGTTAAAAAGAATGAAAGAACTAATCAAGGTTCTGGGTCTATGAGAGATCCCTAATTAGCCATAGCAGGGAAAACCTGCTTGGACAACTCATTAAAAACATACACAAAATGAGGACTATAGGACCAATAAGGTTCGTCACCACATATTAGAGAAAACACACTGCGGGGCTAGGAGATATCTAACCCAAGTCACGATGTTGCTAAACTGAAAAAAATGTGTAAATTACCTTAGAAAATAAATAGGGTACCGGGCGCGTCAAGGACTGCTCGGTCTGATTCACTGGACCTCGTAGTAATCTGGGGGCCCGAACAAAATTAAACTAAGATTACACAGGAAATACGGAGAGTTAGAAAATGAACACATCGCAAAAGCATTTGGCCATGCATTAGTTACCTCAATGATCGTGAGTCAATTACTGGAAAGTAGAGGAGATCCATATCTGGAAGGGGAAGGGACTTAATTAGTACCCTGTACTTATCGATCCCAAACGTAGAAAATGAACAAGGGGTTCAAACTACCACTCATTAGCGACTCACCTATCCAGTTGGTACTGGGGCACAGAAAAGTCGCGATGGGGAATCAGGAAGCAACAGGTGCTCACGATCCCGTGATCAGGAAGTTATCTTGATGCTCGTGGGTCGAGGACTCGGGAGTTACAGGAAAACAATATCTGGAGGCAAAGGGACTTAGTTAGTAACCGGTTCCCAATACCAGATAATGATAAGAGGGGTTCAAGCTACCAATCGATAACGACTCACCTATCCACTTGATATTAAGCCACGGAGAAGTCGCGCCAGGGAAACTGCAGGCAACCAATGCTCAGGTCCCGTAACCAGGAAGTTAGGGAGGAGGCGTGGTCACGCATATACCGCGTTGTGTGAAAAGTAAAGAAAGACTGAGCGTCCATGTACTAGGTCAGTTGCCAGGCGACCAGAGGCAAAAATGAATATATTACGAGAGAGTATGATGGATTAGCATTGAAAATGCAAAATGTGCTACAATCAAGGTTGTTTTATATTTCTAAAGGAAAGAGGCCAGTTGGATCCATAACTCCGTTCGGGATGGTACAAATAGTGGTATAGAAACTTACTCAGGTTGAGTGATTCACATAAGGATTACAAAAACGAAAGTCATTCGGCGCATACATTAAGACACCTGTGCGTGTGCCTGCCCAACACATTGGTGCAGACATATCATTAAAAGTGGTGACAGGTACTACAGTGTAGTGAAATGAATCGTTAAAAGGTGATTGGAGTAAGATACAGTCACCTACGTGTGTGTACCTACCCAACATGGTGGTAAAACACATGACATTATCAATGAACAACAAGTAGAGTTCAGTTAGTTAGAGCTACGTGTATGTACCTACCCAACATGGTGGTAAAACACACGATATCACAGATTGTGGTAGTAGTAATGAAGGCCAGAAGGAAGTCATAGAAAAAAGGGATTACAGATTGGCAAGTTGTGCAAAACTGTTCTCAGACTCATTTAGACCATTTTGCACAGAGTCAAAGTAATCTATCCATTTGAGTTCTCTGATATTAAGGATGGGAGCTACATTACCTCCCCTGGGGCCCATTTTTACATGTTTCAGTACAATCCACTTTAGACTATCAGGTTGATGGTTTTCTTTTGTACAGTGCTCAACCATAGGCGCCCCAAACACTTTGCACCTAATGCGACGGCAATGTTGCAGAAAACGCACTTTAGCACGCTGTTGGGTTTGGCCAACGTATATTAAATCACATGGGCAGACTATACAATATACCACGTCCGTGGTGTTGCAGTTAGTGTGTGATTTTAGACTAATGCGTTGATGTTTGAAAAGAAATTCCTTCGTTTGAATGGCCGATGGGCAGGCTTTACAATTGCCACATCTATAGTGCCCCACAATTGGTGGCAGGTTCCAAAGTGAGGTAAGGGTAGATATAGTCGTTGTATCCAAAAATGAACATACCACATGGTCACAAATGTTTTTTGCCTTTTTAAAGGAATACAAAGGTAAGCTGTTACTGTCTAAATCATCCGAAATCATGTCCCAATGCTTGTTTATAGCATTTTTAATTGCATTGCTCTTAGTGGAGAAGGTAGTCACACATATTAGGCGTTGGTCAACATCGTTGGTTTGTTCGCTAGGTTGTAGCAAAGATTCTCGTGGGTTAAACCACGCTCTTTTTTTAGCCTTTTTGGTTAGACGTTTGGGGTAGCCCCGTTTAATAAGGCAGTTCATTAAGTTCTCAGATTGCTCCATGTAATCATCCTTCTTACTGCAGTTGCAGTGGATCCTCAGAAACTGGCCAAAGGGCAGGTTGTCCCTAAGGCCTCCCGGATGGTGACTAGAGTATTGGAGTAATGAGTTCCGCTCAGCTGGTTTCCTGAAGAGAGTAGTATGTATTACTTCATCGTCAGAGACGATGGAGAGATCAAGGAAGTCTATTTTATTCTTGTCAAATTTGATGGTAAATTGGATATCCTTGGATTTCATGTTGAGCCAGGTGTAGAATTCCATTATTTCGGTTTCAGTGCCCATCCAAACAAAGAGGATATCATCAATATACCTCATCCACAGTTGTATGTGCGACCTGAAAGGATTGGAGTTATTGAGAATGAAGGTGTCTTCAAAAGTTGACATAAAAATAATTGCCAGATCAGGGGCGTAGGCAGCCCCCATCGCTACCCCCTTCGTCTGAAGATAGAAACAGTTTTGAAATACAAAAAAATTTCTCATCATTGCGATTTTGAGAAGTAAAATGATGAATGTGGTAGGCCCACGTACCGGTGCCTCACGTATATCCAAGGCCACAGCAACCATAACCAAAGCTTCTTCCTGGGGGATACTAGTGTAAAGAGACACAATATCACACGTTGCCAGAAGTTCTACATTGGAATTAAAAGGACGTCCGTCCATTATGTTGATGGTATGCGTGGAATCACGTAGATATGTTTCCGTATGTTCAGCCAGCGGTTTCAAGAAAAAGTCAATATAGAGGCACAGAGGTTCGAGTATCGAGCCGCACCCTGATACTATTGGTCGGCCCCGGGGGGTTCTGCATATCCTTATGCACTTTCGGTAGTGTATATATAGTAGGGAGGCGGGGGTTCTTTTTGTTGAGATACTGGAATTCCTGTTCAGACACAAAGCCTTGGTCCAAGCCATCTTTGGTTACTTTAAGGATTTCCATTGCAAGATATTTAGACGGATCACCAGCCAGTTTCTTATAACTGATCCCATCTCCAAGCTGTCTCATAATCTCATCTGTGTATTTGTCCAAATCTTGGACAATGATTGCACCGCCCTTGTCAGCAGGTTTGACAATTACATCTTTGTTGTTTTTTAGAGATGACAATGCCAACATCTCTGCCTTGCTGATATTCTATTTGGTGTATTTTTTCTCATTGAGAATCTTTTTCACATCCCGTAGGACTATACTTTCATACGCCAAAATCCTTTGGGTCATTGCGTAGGTGGGAGGGACAAACGTCGATGGTATTCGGAGACCTGTAGTCGATAAGTTCATCTGTGGCGGTTTCTTTTTAAAAAAATACTGAAGTCTAATTTTCCTGAAGAAACTGTGCAATTCAGCTATTGTTGTAAATACATTCGGTAGGGCAGTTGGTACATATGATAAACCTCGGCTGAGCACTTTGACTTCGTCATCATTTAGAGCATAAGATGAAATAATAATCAGTGGTGTGTTCACAGGTTTCACCACCTGTAATTCTTGCGAAGGGTTGACCTCTCCCCGTGTTCCTCTGGAGGAAAGCGGACCTGCTTCACTCCTCTCCCGGTGTCCCATTCCACTCTCAAATTTTGTTGGCCCCTGCCCGTGCCTCTGTTCCAATTGTTGCCACGGCCCCGTGGCGGTCTCCATCCTCCCTGTCCTAAAAAAGGGTTTTGTGGGTATGATGGATCGTATGTGTCTTGATAACCATAAGGTCTGCTAGGACCAGCCTGTTCAGAGTCTTCACCAGAACTATATGCTGAATCGGAAAACGGTGTAAAGTTCCGTCTCCCCCTGAAACCTCCACGTCCCCGGCTGATGAATCGCCCTTGTGGGTCTTGACGATATTAGTCTTCTTGTAGGTAAGGGTAGGTCTTTTTCTTATCATAGAAATGTAGATCACGGGCAAGCTTCTCTTGTTTCTTCTTGATAGTGGCTGTTTCAAAGTCTTGGAGTGTCGAAACCAACTTGGTCAGAGCTTCTTTGGAGTTGGTGAGTGTCGAGTCACCAGCCATCTCTGCATTCAAATCGGCTATCTGTTTTGTCAGAACTTGGACCTGCTCTACCGCCGTCTCGATTCCCAACACCATCCAGTGTCGGGAACAATTGTTAGCGACGAAGCTGAATCCTTCCCTGAACTTCGGGATATCTACAAAAATGGCTAGTTCTACCTTTACTTGTAAACCAACTGGTATAATATGAGATTGTAGGCATTGGGCAAGGAAATGACCATGCAATTTTGTCCTGATCAGTTTTTTCTCAAGGCGCTCCAATTTATCAATCTTGTCATTGAGTGTAAAATCGATGGCCGGTGTGTTGGGAGATAGAAAATTATGTGATGGGTCATGAAGAAGTTGTTGGATGTAGTCCTCAGTGTATGTGAGGATGTCTTTATCTACCATTCTGTGGTAGCTACAAAAGACAAAATATTTACAAAGGATAAAAACAGAAACCTCACAGACACCGTCTGCTCGAAGTATGTTATAGTAAACAGGGTTAAACCCAAATAAAGTCACAGGGACCTGGGTAGATGAGTGTTATGGACAGGGGGTCCCGGACTTGAAAGAACAAGATATAGACAATACAGGAATATAAAGCACGGAATTAAAGAGGAAAAACAAATTCAAAGTACCATGTTTTAATTCACAGAGTACTTGTAGGAACCTTATCATAGGTTATACGATGTGTATCAGCAAGAATTTTTTACTTTTTCAGATTATTTATGCCCACATATGATGTAAAAGTGAGGGAAAGGGGTGTGTGCCGTGAGGGAGTTCAGTGAAGAAGGTGAAGAGTAACACAGTTCTAATTAGTCAAACAAAATAGATTCATTAATCAATACTTATCTATACAATCATAAGATGGTCCCCTGAAATCAGGGCCACATGAGAAAATATAGCACATGTCATTACAAATCTTATAAGCCAAACAACCCATATAGCTGTACAATTCTTGCTGGTGATGGGAGTTGGTAAAATAGGCGAAAAAAGTCTACGTTTCGACCCTGTAACATGTAGGGATGCTTGCCCTTACAGCGCGGGTCTTCTTCAGGACAGTGGGGGCAGTGGGCTGACCTCCTAGGGTTAAAAAGAATGAAAGAACTAATCGAGGTTCTGGGTCTATGAGAGATCCCTAATTAGCAATAGCAGGGAAAACCTGCTTGGACAACTCATTAAAAACATACACAAAATGAGGACTATAGGACCACTAAGGTTCGTCACGACATATTAGAGAAAACACACTGCTGGGCTAGGAGATATCTAACCCAAGTCACGATGTTGCTAAACTGAAAAAAATGTGTAAATTACCTTAGAAAATAAATAGGGTACCGGGCGCGTCAAGGACTGCGCGGTCTGATTCACTGGACCTCGTAGTAATCTGGGGGCCCGAACAAAATTAAACTAAGATTACACAGGAAATACGGAGAGTTAGAAAATGAACACATCGCAAAAGCATTTGGCCATGCATTAATTACCTCAATGATCGTGGGTCAATTACTGGAAAGTAGAGGAGATCAATATCTGGACATTTCACTTGTACAAAACCAGAGAAATTCCCCCGTTGTAGTTAGTTCAGCTAACTATAACTCGCGCCCCCGCAATGCACTACTGACTATGTCACATATTACATCACTCATGACATAGTCAGTGACATCACTGATGACATCTCAAATGACATCACTGATGACATCATCCATGTGAAATTTTGATGCATCTTCTCACTGTCACAATTAGGCGATAGGCTGTTTGCATGGGGAATGAATGTAGGACTTCAACTCCCAGAATACCTGTAGCACAAGTCTGAATACTCTTTCACTCCCTCCTCCCTTTCTCCTGTGCTTGCCACCTGAGGCCTATAGTGAATGTTCCTGGGGAAGAGTTTGTTCCCCTTGTTTCTATTTTTGATCTTCCAGTCTTGGATTATTTTCTAGTGTCTTACATCGGAGTTGATACTGTCCAGACTTGCCTTGTTTTCCCACTACCGAATTCTAACGGCCAATAATTGCATTTAACAAACGTGTTCGCATTGGAGAGCTGCCGCGTTGTTTGGCCGAATTGTGATTCCTTACGCGGTTCTCGTTTTAGAGAACCGTAGGGTTGCTAGAAGCTTGTTTTAGAGTCTGCGCCTCTGCAGATTAAAAACGCACATGTTATGAGGAGCCAGACACGCGCTGAGTACCACGGAAGGATTGGAGCTTTTCAATTGCTACTGGAATAGTGAATAGAAGACGCACTGGTGCGCGAAATACATATGTTATTTCTTATCCATTTTGGAGCCGTTGAGAGGCTCGGAAGGGTCAGCTGAATCATTTTGTGATTTTTGGATTTCATTTACAATTGGATTAAAGGCCGCGTGATCACTCGAAAATTCTTAGTAGGCTGTACTGAGACAGATAAGCCTCCACAAGACTGCTACCAGACAGCTAAGTACATTTCAATTGTTTCTTGCCTTATTCTTTCCTGGAGGGTTGTGCCATAGAGATGTTCGCTCTCAGTCATTGAAAGAAGCTAGAAACCTTGTTTATTTTACTTTCCTTTATTTTTGCCTTTTGTGCCTTTTTTGCTTGGAGTGATTGTGGCAGTATATCAAAGTAAGTGAAGTGATAGATCATGTATCTTGTGATGAATAGGTTAGATGCATGAGGGAGGGGCTGGGTTCCACTCACCATATGTTCTGTTGTGTTTTAACTACAGGAAACCTGGGGCGCGTAGAAAAGTGAAGACTACAACTTCAGATGCACGCCACTAAGAGTTTTTGCTGCCAAAATGTTATTGTTTCGTTTGTCCCTTTTTACCCTTTCCCCAGTTATGGCATAATCTGTGGAGTTACATCATATACTCGCAGGTGCTGCCATATAGGGGAAAAAGATACCTTAGCATCGCTGCTGCTGTATCCAGCTTAAGGTTAGTGAACCTTTCAGTCCTTGACACTCACACCCTAATATAAGCTTTGATACACCCACTCTAAATTACAGACTGCATTCTCAAAACTATAGACAATGCAACAGCAATAACTACATACACACTCACTGATTCTTAGGTTTACACACACATCTACTCACTCACCCGTACAGTCACTCATACTTATGGTCACTCAGTACAGGACTATCATATGCACTCAAACACCTATATAGACACTCACACACCACCACTCATCCATAGAGGTACTCACAAACCTAGTCAGTCATGCAAATAATTAAACACACTGCCATTTACTCACATATACAGTTATACACACCCCAGCTCAATCACTCATACAAATACTACCGCATTCTTACGCTCTTATACAATCACTGGTACAAGCTCACACTCATCCATACAGCCACTCTCACAATCACACACTCTCACTTATAGAAATGTATATACTCCAACACACATATATACTGCCTGTCACATATGTAGTTACTCAAACATATACCACTGAGATATACATTCACTCACTAGCACACTCATACACACACTTACCCACCCATACAGCCCATCACATAGGCGCTCTTGAAACCATGCACCCAGTGAATCACCCACTCACACGTCTATGCACAGAGTCACACACACCCCACCCACATAAACACTCAGGCACCCATACAGATACTCAGACAACTAATCAATAACCCATATAGACACTCATGTAGCTATTCACAAACCTATGTAGCCGCTTACACACCAACAGACAGACGGATACAGATATTCACACAGTTTAGTCATTAACACATGCATTCAGTAAGATATGTTTAACCACTCACTTATAGAGTCAGTCACGCACCTACTAAATCATCCATTCAGACACTTATACACCCACTCATTCTTCAATACGCCTTTCCCTAAATATTAAACATATTTAAAATTTACAGAAACACACAGTCACTGGATGTTGTCATCAGTGATGTCATCAGTGATGTCATTTGAGATGTCATCAGTGATGTAATTGACCATGTCATGAGTGCCGTAATATGTGACGTCATCAGCAGTGCATTGCGGGGGCGCGAGTTATAGTTAGCTGAACTAACTATAACAGGGGAATTTCTCTGGTTTTGTACGAGTAAAATGTCCAACTAACTATCACTTTCCCTAAAACCTATGGTTTTTTCAGTGAATTTCTAAGGTTATTTAAATGCTCTTTTCTAACTTTAACGTGCCTGAAACCTGTGTTTTTTTCAGTGAATATATATATATATACATATATATATATATATACATACATACACACACACACACTCTGGACCAATTCATGACAATGCGCTTCCCTGTGCAGAACTGAAAACAGACCTCTGGTAATGCTCCACAGATTTAATTAGTCTTTCACAGTCGCCGTTAGGCGTTTTGCCCGCAATCGCGGCCTTCATCACACTCCATATAAATATATGTGTGTGAGTTCATTTTCTTTTCTTTTTGTTATTTGAAGGGACCTCCTTGAACCCCCCCTTTTAAAATTAATAATAGATGTAGTTATTTCTATATTGGGGGAACCCCTACGCAGGCCTCTTTTTAGATTATTCTTAACACTCTTCACCTTTTCCTAATCCCCTAAATACTAAAATTGCCCTTGCCCTTTCCCTTGCCACCCTATAACCCTACCCACTCATAAACCCTAAAATTACATTTACCACCCTATAGACCTACCCACCCCTAAAACCTGCCATGCCATGCCACAAGGTCCTTGGCGGTGGGAGTAGGGATATATCACGATTCTGGAGGCAAAGAGACGAAGTCTATAGAGTACCTGTTCTGAACAATGTCCAGAACCCATCGATCTGAGACCAAAGCTTTCTAAATGAGAACAAAATCATGAGCCTTCCTCCCTCCATGTACAAGGTCGGAAGGCTGGAGTAGTCAGGAATGCGGATTGGATGATGCTGACTTGCTGGACCCATCTAGAGCCTTCCCAGGTTTACGTGGCTGGTACCTGCAATGGCATGCAGAATAAGACTTAGAGTCCTTTTTGGAATAGCCCCTGGCCTCCCCAATCCAGGATCTGAAATTCTTACTAGATGATAACCGATAGGACCAGGAATGCTTCTGATCTTTGAATGATTTGCTCATTGTCATCCATCTGATCCTCAAACTGTGTGACCCTCAGATGGGAGCTTCAGGTAGGAGCCTTTTTCTGAGAAGCCAGCCTTCCAATTCCAGAGCCATACATTCCTCCAGGCCATCACCACAGAGCTGAAGACAACAGATGCAGCTTTGGTGATATCCAAAGAAACATCAGTGAGCAGCTTAGATTGTTCCTCCATCAGAACCAAAACATCAGACACATCAGTTCCCTTCTCCATCGCATCAGACAGAGAGTCAAAATCCTTGACTAAGGACTGAGAAGTGACAGCTGCATAGGATGCTACCTTCAACATCAGATATGAAGACCCAAATCAACACTTCAAGTCAGAGTCAACTTTTGTTTCCATGGAATTGACAGCAGAACAGTCATCAGGTCTTAGACCTGTTATCCTTAGGGTGGTCTTTCCCCCAACGTTTTGACTTTTGCCTCTCATATTTGCTGATTCTTTTTGTTGGCTTAGGACTCTAAGTACTTTTCCACTGCTAACCAGTGCTAAAGAGCATGTGCTTCTCCCCTAAGCATGATGACATTGTTGTATACATTAATGGTATATTGGTTGTACTGGTAAGTCCCTTGTAAAGTGGTATACCATATAACCAGGGCCCATACTTCAAATGCTACTAGTGAGCTGCAGCACTGATTGTGCCACCCACAGAAGAAGCATTCCAAACCTGTCTCAGGACTGTCACTGCAATGCCTGTGAGTGAAGTTCACTGCCACTTCGACTTGGCATTTAAAACTACTTGCTAGGCCTTAAACTCACCTTTTATTACATATAAGTTACCCGCTAAAGTAGGCCCTAAGTGACCCTAAGGGCAGGGGGCCATGCAAGTAAAATGTAGAACCTGTACATGCATGTTTTACTTACTCTGGCAGGAACAAACAGCCTATTTCATCTTTGACTACATTGAGGCCAACCCTTCTCATAGGCCAGAATTGGGAATTCCTTAATCCATATTTAAGTTGCAAATCCTTATCAGAGAGGAGTAGCTTTTTCATGTTTCACATGTATAGGAATGTAAATGATAAATCCTTTTTACTGTTGAAGTTGTATTTAACATTACTGTTTTAAAAATGCCGCTTTTAAAAAGTGCAAATAACACAATGCTCCTGGAGTAATTGTTTGTATAATTCTTTTTTGTGTGTCAATAGATCCAACAGTGTTATCAATACATGAAAACAAAAGCACGAAAAACAAAAAGCATACTGTTATACCAAAAATACATATTATTTTGCATAGAACCAAATACGTCAATCAATGCAAAAGTATTAATCAATCAACACTGATGCCCCTCACAATCAAGATCACCCATGAGCATAGTTCAAGTGGTTTAAATTGAGGGATCTTTGAGAAGCATAGATTCCTCTTAACTTGAACAGGTTCTTGACTTCACAGTTGAAAAGTCTTTTTTTTTTAATTTAAGGGCTCATCTACATATAATTAAATAAAACAGTTTTAGAGGAGGAACCATAACTTAAACTCCCTCTTTGTTAGGTATGGTGCAAACCTATGTAGGTGGGGATGACATAAATGACTGGCAGCCTATGTAGTGGCTTTGCACAGTGTTCCTGAGGAGTTCTGGGTGTAGTCTTTGGCGGTACACGCCCATTGGTAGGAGGGACATCCTCCTTACACTAGAGGTGGGGGACCAGACCAACCACACTACAATGAAGACCATTTAGTCAGCAAATCTGTGTTGACACCTGGGAGGTACCGACAAAGGTTCAGTCAGAGCTAGTCAGAGCTAGTCACAAACTCTCTACACAAACATAAGGCACTAGAGGTGAAGGGAATCAAAAGTAATGACTACGAAGGGTTGTACAACTTGTTTTTGAAGGTGCACATTCTTGATTCTTGTTTTCCAGCGCTGGGCCAACACCTGGTTGATAGTCAGCTTTCTGACATCAGGAAGCTTACTGAGGCAGCAGAACTCTGGGTCATCACCAGAGTGTCCAAAAAGGTATCTGGAGAGGGGGACTCCCAAAAAAGATGGTCAGGGTCCCAACCAGAAGAAGGAGGGGGGAGATAAAAAGAATGAGTTCCCTAAAGACCCCCAAAACAACTCACAGGGGAAAGGGTCTGGTTCACATTCCCAAACTGGACATCGGAAGAATATTTACCTTGACGAAGGTCAGCACCTCAAGCCCATCAAGTGTTATGAGTGCTACGAGTATGGACACTACAAAGGGGATCCCAAGTGTCCAAAAAGAGCACCACCTCCCAAAAGAATTCAGAGTGGCTAGCATAGTGCTGGGGGAGAAGTTTGTCCCAGTTAAGGGGCGGTTATAGGGATTACCCTAGTGTCCCTGGGTGACAGTGAGATGATTCCTAAGAGCCATGTTCCCTCAAATACTGCAAAGTATGGTTGTCAATGGTCATCATCAATGGGCAATGTGTGGAAGCTCTGAAAGATACATGCCTATGGTGAGGCGCCATCTGGTTTCCCCAGAGCAGGTAATCCCTTATGCATTCCACCAGGTTGTGACAGCTGACAACTGAGACGGTCACTATCCTATGGCCCTGATTCCACTTGAGTGGGAGGGTTCAGGTCTTCTGAGAGTTGCAGTGAACCCTACCATGCCTGTGGACTGTTTGTTAGGTAATGTCCTTGAGCACACTACCTGGAAGGAAGAGTAGCTTAAGTCTTGTGGAGATGTTGGGGTTAACCAAGTGGATCTGTGCCACCACATGGTCCATGGCTGCCTAGGAAGGAAGTCAAGTAGGGACAGAGCCAGGAACAATGGCCAAGCCACCTGCTAAAAAGGGGAAAGGCAGAGGGCATGGTAATTCAGCCCCTGAATGTACCTTCAGTGAGATAGATGGGACACCTGCAGTGGCTACCCCGTAGTCCACTGAGAAGGACATTACTTCACTTGGTGACCTGCCTGAGCTTGCTGGAAAGCATTTGGAAGGAGAACCCACAAAGGATGAGTTCTGTAGGGCACAAAGGGAGTGCTCAACTCTTATGGGCATGGAGAAACATGTTGAAGTCCAAGCAGAAGGTGATGCCTCTGGTAGTCTCCACATTTACTGGGAGAACAACCTCCTGTACAGTAAGCCTTAGGATCCTGGGCATGGGACATCAAGTTTGCTGGTGAGCCCACAATAGTACAGGGCCTTCCTATGAGACCTTGTTCACATACGTCCCCTGGCAGGACACCTAGGCCAAGTCAAGATCTTTATATGGCTTATCCACCACTTCTATTGGCCTAGCATCAAGAATCCCTCAGATAAAGAGGATGCCGCGATTTTGTCCCTAGATGCCACCCTGGAGTTCGACTCCATAAAATGGTCCTACCTTTTTGAGGTCTTGAAACGTTTTGGCTTTGGCCCGGTTTTTATCCAGTGGGTCCGATTGCTATACACCGATTTATTGGGCCAGGTGCGAGTTAAAGCCCATACATCCAGACAATTCCGACTGCATAGGGGAACTAGGCAAGGATGTCCCCTCTCCCCCCTTCTATTTGTGCTTACATTGGATCCGTACGGATGCTTCAATCAAATGACTGAAATGGAATGAAGACACGACAGATAAAATTTCCCTATACGCGGACGACATTCTGGTATAGGTGGGGAGGTGTGGCTCACTGGTTAGAGGCGGCAGACCTGTAAGCAGAGAACGGCCCGGGACCAGGGTTCAATTCCCGACGCGGCTGGGTCTTGGACCAGGGTCAACGGACTCGATAATTCTCGCCTCAGTGCCTACTCTAACCAGCAAACACACTCGGTAACTCTGGGCATTAAGCTTGCCTCATCTCTACAACGGCCCCCCACAGACGCCGGGGATGCCTGGTTTCACCCTGGAGATACCCAGAAAGGGACCATCTCACAGGGAAAACCAGGACGGGTTCCCCAGCGGTCTACAGCGCCAGGACACTCGGGTAGAGTAACAGTGCGCTTTACAAGTATCCAACATTTACATTTACATATGTCTCCTCTCCCAGACCCTCCATTAACAGTTTGTTCCATGTCCTTGAGAACTTTGGGAAATACTTTGGTTTTTCAATTAACTGGTCCAAGTCTGCCCTGTTTAGTCTCCACGGTCCTCCGCCCGTGCTCCCGTGGGGGTTCACCATTACTGTGGCCAAAGACCATTTTAAATACCTGAGCATTTTTGTAACTCTTGATCCCAAACTCTTTTACGAACATAATCTGAAGGGTCCGCTCCAGAGGCTCCATAGTGATATCTCCCACTGGCGTACGCTGCCCTTGTCCCTCCCTGGCAGAGCAGCTCTCTTCAAAATGCTAGCACTCCCACGTTTTTTGTATGTCCTCCAAAATTGTCCCTACCCAATTTCGGATTCATTTTTCAGTGTGTTGGAGGGTGAGCTGAGACTCCTCCTATGGGATGGTAAGGCGCCACGTATTGCCCTGAATAAACTTACTCAGGGATGGTATGATGGGGGTATTGCCCTTCCGAACATTCGCCTCTACTATTGGGCCTCCCAATTCGTAGCTACAAACTCCTGGATTCATGGGTCACCTGCCAACCCAGCATTGCATCTAGAATGCTGTCAGACAGGACGAGAGGGATACTTAGGCGCCTTATATGGCAAATTCTCCCGTAATCGGTATGTGGGACCCATGGCACAAACTGTGGCTATCTGGCACCGAGCCACTAAAAGCTTAGGTTGGTCTAACAAATTTACCCAGGCTATCCCGCTTTGGGCGTCCCTGAGGCTGGGTTCCCTTTGTCACTCTAAGGGCTTTGACGGATGGGACATGATCGGCATTTCCACTCTAGGCGACTTGATCCATAAAGGGAAATTGTTGACTTTTTCTGAACTCCAACAGAAATATGACCTGGCCCAATCCGAGGCATTCCGATACCTCCAGATTGCACATGCTGTCATGACTGCGGTACCAGACCTCTCCTCTCTTCCAGAGGCCTCTCCCTTAGAGGATAGGATACTGTCAAAGCCACTCCAGACGAAGGCAATTTCGTGCACGTATCGTAAACTATGCAATAATATGCCTGACTCCTTCCAGACCGTGCGAGACAGATGGCAAGAGGACGTGGGAGACTTAGATGACGAGGAATGGAGATCAGCACTAATGTCCCCTAGGGAAACGGCTATAAATCACTGCTTCCGATTGATCCAATTGAAAATTCTACATAGAACATATATGTCAGCCCCCCCTTCTAGCTAAACTGGGAAGACGCCCGGACGAGCTGTGTCTCCGCGGCAGTGGCCGCCCTGGCACCTTTTACCACGTCCTCTGGGAATGTCCAATTATTCAATGGTTCTGGGACAGGGCGGTTCGTAAAATGTCTGAAGCGCTGGGGAAGCCTATTCCCCTTTCCCCTAAGGAAGCGCTTCTTAATATATGGGGTGCTACAGACCTCACTGAGATGGAGCTTCAGTGGGTGGCCCTGGGTTTCCTGTTGGTGAAACGCGCAGTGGCATTACACTGGGGTGCCCCCCAGAGACCTCTCCGGGTGGGCTGGGTGGCAGAGATGGACAGATGCATGCTGGCAGAAAAATCGATATTTAAAGTCAGAGGTTGCCCTAGGAAGTGGGATAAAAAATGGGGACACTGGAATGTGTATGGAGGCGAGATTTGTGTCTCCCGATCGGAGGAAATGGCAATGGACAGAGCTGGACCGAGACGAAGTAATGATCTTTGAAGTGATTTTTTGTGTATACTTGATTCATTGATTACTGACTCTGTATTTTGCTGCCTAACTTTGCTGGATGATGACTCTGTGTTGATTTCTGTTGCTTCAATAAAATATTTTATAAAAAAAAAAAAGAAAAATCCCTCAGATACATTCTTTAGGTTTTGTGTGAACTGCCAGGCTAGTGGAAAGACAGGGTAGAGGCTAAAACCCCCCCATAACCCACTGCCTGTTGTTTTCACCCCTTTTGAGAGAGCGAACATCAACATTGAATGGGCTTTAGATCCACAGCTTGCATCAGGTAGCAGGTACATCCTAGTTCTGTTGGATCATGCTACTAGGCACCCAAAGGCAATCCCTCTGAGGACTACTACTGAACCTGCAGTGGCAAATGCCCTGATAGGGATTTTTACCCAAGTGGGTTTCCTCAAAGAAGTTGTGTCTGACAGGTGCACAAACTTCATGTTTGTTTATATGCAGTCAATGAGGAAGGAGTGTGGGGTAACATATAGGTTCTCCGCCCCTTATCTTCCAGGGCGGTAGGTGGATTTTCTATGTGCGTTTTGCGAGGAAGGAGTTATGACAAAAATGTAACCACTTTGGATTTTCAACCTGGTCAAAAAGTGTGGGTTATGGAGTCGGAGGAGCCCACGGTACTCCAGTATCGTGGGAATGGGTCATATGAGGTCATTAAAAGAAGGGGACATGTACCTGGTGGTCCTCAAGACCCGTAGGCAACACCACAGTGTGCTACAAGTAAATTGCTTCAAACTTTGAGGGGTCTGAGCTCACCATGCTGTTGGTGAATGATGGAGAAGAGGAAGAGAAGAGTAAACCTCTCCCTGACCTCCGGGACTCTAAGAAGAAGGATGGGTCTGTGGAAGGATTAATCATTTCCCCCACTTTAACTCCTGAACAACTGAGAGACTGCCACCAACTGTTGGGACTATACTCATTTCTCTTCTCCTTTATCTCTGGGACTACCCACCTGTGTACCCATGATGCCAACACAGGGGACACACTTCCTGTTAAGAATACATTTTACAGGCTGTCAAATAAGATGAGATCCAGCATTAGGGCTGAAGTGTCCAAAATGCTGGAGTTGCGGATGATAGAAGCCTCCAGTAAGCCCAGGTCCAATCCTGTGGCTCTGGTACCAAAAACTGCCCCAGCAAGCACCACACCTGAATTGAGGTTCTGTGTGGATTACAGAGGGCTATATTCTGTAACTAAGATTCAAGCTTACCCCATCCCCTGGGCTGATGAGCTGATCAATCATTTAGGGGCTGCCCAGTATCTCAGTACCTTCGACCCTATACCAGGGTACTGGCAAATCACCCTTACAGAGGGAGCAAAGAAGAGGTCAGCCTTCATCACTCCAGAGGGCCACTATCAGTTTAGGGTGATGCCCTTTGAATAAAAGAATTCCACCTTCCAGAGGCTGGTGAACCAGGTCTTTGCTTGTATGGGTACCTTCTCTGCTGCTTCTCTGGATGGCATAGCTGTCTACAGTAGCAGCTGGAAGGACCACCTTCTTCACATCCAGGATGTGCTTCAGGTTCTGCAACAGGCAGGCTTGACTATCAAGGCAAGTAAGTATTATATAGGACAGGGGTTTGTGGCGTACTTGGGACACCTAGTGGGCAGAGAGAAGGTTCAACCCCTTCAGACCAAGATAGAAACCATCATGGCCTAGCTGCCCCCCAAATTCCAGACTGAGGTCAGAGCCCTATTAGGCCTGACGGGGTACTATAGGAGATTTTTCAAGGGATGTGGCACCATTGTTGCCTCCTGGACTGAGCTGACTTCCAAGAAGCAGCCCAGAAATGTGATTTAAATATAGGCCCCTGATTTCTCCCAGGAGTTTATCATCGGGACAGATGCCTCAGAGCATGACATAGGGGCAGTAGAAGCCCAAGCTACTTAGGAGGGCCTAGGCCAACCTGTAGCCTTCATCTCCAAGAGGTTACTTTCCAGGGAACAGAGGTGGAGTGCTATTGAGAGAGAAGATTTTGCTGTGGTCTGGGCCATGAAGAAGTTAAAGCCGGACCTGTTTAGCACTCACTTCCTCATTCAGACAGATAACAGGCCCCTCAGGTAGCTTATGGAAATGAGGGGTGAAAATCCAATATTTTGGAGGTGGTCCATTTCCCTACAGGGTATAGACTTCAGGATGGAACACAGAACAGGAGTACACCACGCCAATGCAGATGGTATGTCCAGGTTTTTTGCCTTATTTATGAGAACTCCCCAGACCCTGGGAGCGATCTTCCAACTTTCAGCTGGGGGTGGACACATATTAGACCAGTCATCCTTAATGTGGTCATTCCCTGAACTGTTTACCTTTTGAGTCTCATTTTTACTGATTCTTTTTTGTGTTGGCTGTAGCACTCTGAGCACTTTAGCACTGTTAACCAGTGCTAAAGTGCATGTGATTCTCGCAGAAACATGATAACATTGGAGTATTCTGAGCACCCATCCGCATTCATCTGCATTCTGCTGAAAATTCATGTGTAGGGAGGAAAGGGAGGGGCTGACACTTACACTTCAATAGGTAGTGTCCTGTCCATACACCAAGCACAAGTTTGCCCCCACAGGCAGGGCTGGACTGGCCCTAGATAGCACCGGGCATTTCCCCGGTGGGCTGGAGGAGTGGGGGCTAGTTTTGTGCCTGTGGGAGCCAGTTTTATCACTGGGGGCGGTTTTGAAGCAATGCTGCAATATCGGCCTCCGGTAACAAAAGCAGGAGCGGTGCTTCTTTCTAGCACCCCTCCGCTCCCGGGGCCGGGCGAGCAGCAATGTACCAGGGCTGGTTGCTGTTCCCAGTTGGGCCCTGCCCGCAGGGTTAGACTGGCAGAAAGGACAAGGTTGAAAGTGATCCTTCTGTACTTCAGAGAGTTCCTTTGAAGTCACCCCCTACATCAAAGGCACTTTTGGGTATAAGTACAGAGTTTCAGACCCCCTAAAATCAGGCCCTTCTGTATCTTGAATTGAACCACTGTCAGAAGGGCTGCTGTGCTGCCTAAAGGACTCAACTGGACTGCTTTTCTGGAAATACTGGTTTTCTGCTTGTTGCTCTGCTGCCTCCTACTCCCTGACTCTGCTGGAAGGACTGCCTTCCCTCCGAATGATCTCTAAGGCTTGTCGACTTGCTTCCTGAAATCTCAGGGACACAAAAGACTTCCTACAGTTCTGCTGTACTCTGACTTCTGTGAGTCCTACCCTTGCCTGAGGTGTCCCCTCTAAGCTCTGGGCCACAAAGGTGGGCTTTGTGCTGTACTCTGCAAAAACCAATGCATTACATTGATTGCGTGAGAAATTCTGCTGCATAGCCCTTCGATGCAGAGGCTGCCCGATGACAGTGGTTCCACTGCCTGTGTGGCTCAATGACGAGGCCCTGCATGGCTCGACAACAACACATTGTAATCACTTCAAATGGAGCTCGACAACGCGGGACCCCTTTATGCAGGGCGATGATGAGTCAGTAGCTCCCTCGAGGTATTTCTTCAGCGGGACCTGTCTGGGTCCTGTAGCCAGCCTGTCGTCGATCGCGGTCTGCCTGAACTTTGGATTTCCAGTAGTCCCTCGTGACCTCAAGTAACCTTTTGACTACTAGTGACTTCTAAGCACTATTGTTGCATTTAATATTTAAAAATTCATATCTCGACTTCTACTGATGGGATTTTTGTTGCTTTGGTCTTATTTTGCCTGGGATAAATATTCTCTATTCTTCTAAACCTCTGGGGAGTCTTTTTGTGGTGTATTCATTGTGTTACTGTGTGTGTGTGTTGCACAAATACTTTTTTTATACTTTGTTTATTACGTTTTAAAAGTGGTACACACTCAGTATCATGTTATAGAGACTGTAAAAGGCAAGGATATCTGTGTTTCGAGCGCATGAATACAATAAATGAGAAAAAGAACATAAAGAATAAACCTTAACAAAAACCGACAGGAGGCATCATATATAGCGTACAGAATCTAGATAAGCACATAAGACTATGGGCTAGATCGTCAGTGATATGCAGCATATCAATACCATTTGCATGATTAAGGAACTGTGGGTCCGCCTTGGGAGGGCGGCCGATGTCATATCAAAACAACCGCCTAGAAGAGTTAGAACAAGGAGGGCATGTGTATAGCTATGTTTCCCATGACTGTGAATGTTGAGCAGCAGCACGTTAGGGGGAGCAGTTTTCTCCCTGAAGTGTTTGTAGCCCATGGGGGCGCTAGAGGGCGCACTGCAGAATGGCCGCCTGAGGGTGAGGCTCCTGCAGCCTGGTTTATAATCCTACAACTATCCTTGCTGTCCGATGTCCGAGCCTGCTGAAATTGTACACGTTCGTGCATGATGCCATAATCTGCACTCGTTCGAAGTTTCAGGGAAATGGGACGTCGGGAACTGGTACTTCGGTGCAACTGAAGTTTCCCCGGGGCTAGCGCTGGAGAGCTGGCAGTGACCGCTGCTGGGGATTGCGGCTGGGAAACACCGCGGCTGCACACGCGGGCGGTAGGCCGCGCCACACTGACATCACCTTGTGGGAAGCAGAGACTATCGGCGATTGGGGGCTGCCAGGGGCCCCGGAGCAGCGCTCCTAGCTTTACACCTACCCGGAGCAGCTGCGATGTGTGCGCTGGGCGGAGGGCGCCCTTGATGCCTGCTGAGACGCGAGATTGAAATACTGGGGAGGACTCGAAGGCGCCATTTTGATCTTGACGTGTGGGTGTGAGCTGACGTGCACGGCGCCGGGAGTCGATCCCAATATAAGGCCACCTGTTGTGAGGCACCTCGGAGATCCGTGCGGGGCAGCTTGTGCAGCGGAGAGGTACTGGCTGCACAGTATAAGACTGGCAATAGAGGTGGTATGCTGGTGGATGTGGCGCGCTGGCTGGAGCACCGATACTCTACATGTTTCTGCACTGCTGGGGGCTGAACTGCTTTCCACGAACTAGGACAAGGAAGTAGATGGTTGATCCTCCAAGTGGGTGGCATGCTGTTGATACTAATGGCTTGATTGCACTAAGCTGAGTGCCATAGTGGCATGTGCAGTGGCGGTCGGTCACTGTGGATTGGTGCTCCCAGCCTGAGGTGGGTCATGATCAAGGCGCAGTGGTGAAGACTACACTGATTAATGCATGGGTGCACGCTGATCCTTTGCGTATTTACAACCTAGGTGGCAAATTCGACCCGTGTCACGCTGCACAGAACTGTGGCCCCGGGATTTACAGCGGACTCGATTTTTCTTCGCTCTTTCTCCCCTACAGTTGAACTTGCTGGCTCGGACGTTGGCAGAACGCGAGTAGGGCTTTGCACCGTGCTGCCCGCTAGCCAATCGGGGTTCTGGGATGACTATAGTGCACGTGCTGCGCTGCTTGCACAAGAAGACCACTGTGTGCCTATTACGTGTCAGGTTGCAGATATGGGACGTCCGGACTCCCGTCAACCTAAACTCACATTTGACAATTCTAAAAAGGGTTCGACGTCAAGTCAGGACAATGCACAATCACAAAGGGTTGACCAGGCGCCTGATGGGTCCTCGACTGCGGAGCTGAATAACCAGCAGCTCTTACAGGAAATCAGGCAAGGCTTTGCCACGGTAGTGGACAAGGTGGATAGAATGTCCTCCTGAATGGACACTATAGTGCATTAAATGGACCAGCATGAAGAACGCATTGTCGAGACGGAGCGTCGGATTTCTGAAAATACTGATGTCACACGACACAGCTACAGAGGATGGAGAACCTACTGCGGGTCATAGCGGCGAAGAACGAGGATTTGGAGGCTCGCAGTAGGCGCAATAATATACGCATAACGGGTGTGCCGGAGTCCACAAATACTGGGCGTATGGAGGAGTATGTGGAGAAACTACTGAAATCTGCGATTGGTGCTGATGTATTCTCTACTCAATTTATAGTGGAACAAGCCCACCGCTCACTAGGACCGGTGCCGAAGCCTGGCGCGCCGCCTAGGCCGATTATTGCACGCTTATTGAACTATAGAGATCGAGATGTGGCGTTGCGGGCGGCCTGCACCAAACAAACACTGAGCTATGATGGAGTGTCCTTTTCTATATACCCAGATTTCACTCAAATGGTCCAGGAGGAACGGCGCAAATTCCTGGAGGTGAAGAGGAAGCTGAGGACTGCGCAAATTGACTATGCTTTGTTATACCCTGCCAAGCTAAGGATTACCCATCAAGGGAAACAGAGATTCTTCAATAATCCGCAACAGGTGGAGGATTATCTGAGATCTCTGAAGCAGGCGAAGCGTGGACCGACGGAGCGAGGTGCAGAGGGTCGAGCGCAGCATCCTGAGGACGATGATGAATGTTGAGATTTTGCTGACTGACCGGGGGGTGCCCCCCCCGCGAAGGGGGCACACAGCTGATGGGCGAGGATATGCCTCTGTTGTTAAGAGACGGATATTTGAAGACTATTCCAGCTTGCAGGCTCCGGTTATGCTGGTGGTAATGTAAACCACCTTCCCCTCTCTCATAGGACCTGGGAATATACTGGGTCATAGGGCTTGGAGAGGGGAGGTGGTTGTGTTGCCAACTAGTTCTGTCCCCCATCGGCTGATCCCCATCACTACGATCAGTTGATTGGGAGTTGCTGAACTGTTGTATGGAATTGTGGTCTGGGGGAGGGGGGTGCAATCTATTGGAAGGTTGGGGCTGACTGAGTGGGGGGGTGGGGGAGGGGGCAGGGGAGCTTACAGTGTGGTGGGCCTCCACTGCATTGTGGTTTCTGTTGTTTGATGAATGGGAAAGGATCGGGGACTTTTGGAATGGGGGCGGGCACTGGGGGGGTGCTCTGACAAGGTTGGGGGTTGTCAGTGGGAGGAGGGGGGGCGGGGTGGGCAGTTACACAGTTGAGCGGGTGGTAGTGCGGATACATGTCTCTATGCAGATGTTTGATGCTGGAAGCGACTATGTGCTAGGCCTTAGGCGAATATTTTGCTTTGATACGATCATTAACAATAATGAATGATGAACATGGGGGGAAGGTATCGGTGATGTCCTGGAATGTGCAAAGATTGAATGACGCCAGTAAATGTAGGAATGTGTTGGCATATTTAACAGGCATAGTGTGCACATAGCCATGCTACAGGAGACGCATTGACGCCCACACTCCAGTCCCACTTTCGCAGCTAGATGGGCCTCGATTAGGAGATTCTCTTCATATTCGTCATATGCCAGAGGTACTGTGGTACTCATTAGGAACTCGGTCTGTTTTCAGGCCCTTGGGGATATGGTAGACCCAGATGGTCGTTATGTGGTATTGTGGGGCAGACTTGGCACCAACACGATTACTATTGTTAATTGCTATGCTCCAAATGTGGATACACCTGATTTTTTCACTACACTGTGGGGAAAGGTTGTCAGCATTGGATCAATGCACGTCCTCTGGGGGGGAGATTTTAATGTGGCATTAAAACCGGGCATGGACAGGTCGGATGGAAATGCGCACTACGGTTTGCAAACCCCATGCGCAAAGAAGGCACACATTTCACGACATATGCCAATACCTGGGCTCGTCTTGATTATTTTCTACTGTCCAGAGGATTGGTTGTTGATTTGGGTAAAGTTACACATCTGGCTAGAACTTATTCAGATCACTGTCCGGTGTTGCTTCAGGTTGCTGTGCCCGGATATAGTAGAACACGACCTCAATGGCGGCTTATACCTACAGCACTACTGGATCAGGTTTGAACTTGGTGAGGAGATTGAGGCATTCTTTCCTAGGAACAAGGGATCCGTTGATAGTGTGGAAGTGATTTGGGAGGCTTTTAAGGTCACGGTGAGGGGGTGCTGTTTAGCTAAGAGTTGTGGTGTATTGAGATTCATACAGAATACTATCAGAAAGCTGGAGATGGACCTGAAGGGGCTTGAACTACAGATGGCACAAAGCGCAGATGCGGACTTACATAAAATGTTTAGAGATAAATTGTCACTGTATGAAGAGGAGGCTGCCAGGGAAGCAAAGCTTAAGGGAAAAAACTGGACTGCGAGGCAGTATTGTGAAGGGGTAGGCCGGGTAAGGTATTGGCAACACTCACGAGACACCCACGAGGTAGTACACACATTTTGGAAATACACACCGAAGATGGTGGGAGATGTCAGGATAGTAGAGGGATACAGGATCTTGTTTTGGAGCACTATGGGCAGTTGTATACCACTCAACAAATAGGAGAGGAGACTTACGGGGATTTCTTAGATGACATAGCATTGTGCTGGCTGAGTGATCACCGTAGATCATTCCTCGGTGCCCCACTAGAAGTGGATGAGATAAGGGACGCAATAATGTCCTTAAGTAATGGTAAAGCAACCGGACTCGACGGTCTTCCTGTCGAGTTCTACAAATGCTACATTGACATAATGGCACCAGTATTGAAAGAAGTATTTGAGGAATCATTAGAGATGGGCGTGCTGCCTCGCTCAATGCGGGAGATGGTGATAACTTCGCTCTTGAAACCTGGAAAAGACCCTACGGAGTGTGATTCCTATCGTCCGCTTTCGCTTATTAATTGTGATGCTAAAATATTGGCAAAAGTCCTCGCGACGCGCTTATCCCTTATAATACAGAAAATTGTTTTGCCGGATCAAGCCGGTTTTGTCCCTGGTAGGTCCACCAACCATAACTTACGCACTCTTTTTCTTTAATCCACACAATAGCTCCAGAGTTGCCGGTAGCTGCAATATTCCTCGACGCTACTAAAGCGTTTGACTCGGTCGAATGGAACTACCTCTTCGCCATATTACATAGGATGGGATTCCCTAAGATGTTTATAGCATGGATAAAATTGCTTTATACTGAACCTATGGCGAGGGTGGTTATTAACGGAGAATTATCTAAGCAGATGTCCATCACAAGGGGCACTAGGCAGGGGTGCCCTCTATTGTGGTTCTGAAAATCTGGACCCTGTTGTTATCCCGATATCGAGGTCCAATACCCGTGTCACAAAATATCAACGTACCATGACGAATTTGGTGTCCACGAACCGATAATGATTAGGACATCATTCCTATACATTTGCGTCATAATCGAGGGTCGCCAACGACCCTAAATCGTAGTTTCCGTCCCGACCCCTTAGACTCCATTTTGTGAACGACATCCATCTTACGTCTTGCCCTCATGATAAGTCAATTAAAGGTCGAGCTTGATCTAAAAGGACACGTCCACCTTCCCTGACTTCCCCCTGACCTGTCCCAACTGACTCCATTGCCTTTAGCCAAACCTGTTTGGGCAGCCCCTCGCCCAGTGGCCAAATACGATAGCATCAATACATAACATTCCTCAAACCATTCACTACATACAGACCATGCTTTCTACAAACATGCACCTGTCCATACTCCTTGTTTATGGCCAGTTTTATGACTGGGTGGTACCTTCCTTTATTGATGTTTCATCGATATCTGATGGGAGTTCCGGGTCTGGCTGGGTAATCTATCACGAACTGGACATCTATAATGTGGGCTTGCTTACATGACTTTGCTCTTTGTATTATTATAGAAATATGTTTACAGCCGTATCATAAACTCAAGAATTCTTGCTTGCAGCTATTATTTCTGTATATAAGGAGAAGGCTGGTTCTGTAAAAACGAACAGTCTCCTGAGAACACATGACCCGTGCTTTCGTGCCTCTAGGACACCGGTTACTTGGTAGCTATCAATAAAACTTGATCTCTGACTGCGACTAGAAGACTCCGTGTTTCTGTGGTCCGAAACAAGGGGAACTCAGAGGTCTTCGGGTGTTATTCCCTGGCACCACCGGGTTCCTGAAAACCCGGCACCTCAGTTGGCGCCCAACTCGGGGCGGTATCAAGCGGCGACGGTCCAAGCCAGATGTTCGTGAGGAGCTTCGTGTGAAAATTCCGGAGGACGGCCAGCCACTTCAGCGACCCCTGTATGTCGACGTGGTTCCGAAGGTCTTTGCTGCGAGGTTCCCCGCGTCCCGACGGCTACGAAGGACTGCTGCCCTGACTATCGCCTTGTTTTGGACCCAGTGATCCTTGGTAGAGCGAAACGATAGACGAGTCTTCTAGCGACGTCACAGATCTTCAAATACTTTAGTTAAGTTTAAGTGGAGCGTCTCCCAGTCCTTAGTTTGTCCTTAGTTTTTTGTATCCTTGAGATACGACTTGATTTGGTACTTGCAAGCCCCAAAGCCGAAGGACTCGTGTTTTCACAAGAAATATCGTAATAGATAATCTTTTGAAGTTTGAAGCTAGACTAGTGAGCGAAGATGCCTGGTTTTAGCAGACTTGGAAACTTGTTTTGTCTTGGTTGTAGTAAGGACTCCCGATTAGAGGATTCCTGTCCGGTTCCTCCGATTGGAACTCCAACGTATGAGCTCTATGTGAAGCATGGCGTAGGTCCTATCGCATATAATGAAGTGTGGATAAAATACACCCGTAAGGATGGTGTTTTAAAATGGCCCCAATATGGTAGTTTCGACTCAGAAATTTTAGATAATCTAGAGGTCAAATTGTTCAAGAAGAAAGCCCGGCCGGCGATGTTTGACTCTTTCCGTTTATGGCGTAAAGAGGCCAAACAAAAGGAAATTAAATTAGAAAAGTTGAATAAGAGAGAAAGAGGTATTTCAGTAATGCAAGCCGCGATAAAATTTAAAGACAATGAAGAAGAACAAATAAGTGAGCAGTTGCACAGGCAACGTAAAATGGCAATAGATAAATGCTATCCTGTTTTACAACATCCTCAGAAAGAAACAATAAAAGAGCGTGAAACAGATCCATTAATGGCACATCTGCTAAGTTCGCCACCGCCCTATGCACAAAATGCCACAGCACCTCCACAACCTTTAGTTGCACCTCTGGTAGCTGTTATGCCGGCTCCTTTACAGCACTCACCAGCTGCTCTTCAACTGGCTTCTATTTCTCTGGTGCAGCCTCCTCAAGGCTCACCGATTACATCTATTTCTCCTACTGTTCCTCCTACAACTCCGCCTAGCACACCTTCTATTTCTTCTGATACTCGCTCTACGAATGCTTCTGTTCCTACTTTGCGTGACTCTGTTCTGCCACCAGTTATTCCTCCGCTTTCACCTTTCGTCTGGCATAAAATGGCCAGCATTGCTACTAACATTCCTTCACCACTTTTTCGGTCGCCTAAAACGACCCCTAATACGGGACCAAGACAATTACGAAGCCAAATGCCTGATTATCAAGAGAGGGAATCACTGAATAAGTTAGCACGGAATTGGGCTATGGATACAGCGAGATATGATGTAGAGTCCGTCGTGAACGTCTTCCGTCAATGGGATGAACCGACGCAAAGATATGTTTTTGAACAGATGTGTGTTTTTCTGTGTGAGGATTTGGAAGATAATGGTCAAGAGAGCAACGCTCGAGAGTTGTGCAATGTACGATTTAAATTTGGGGAAGGCATGATCATAGGTCCCGATGTCGAAAAAGCAGTTGGGATATTATTATCATATCGAAGTACGGGTGGTAATTCTGGGTCATCATCTGAATGTGGTACGTCTAGTAGGAAGAGAGCGAGACAGTACCCCATAAGAGAGGTTCCTCCGGTTTGGAGGGAAGGTGATGCGAATGCGAATCCACCGATTCTGCCTCATTTCCAGCGTGTATGGGTACATGTCCCCTGGAAAAGATCGAAAGTGTTGGCACTCAAGCAGTCACTACCTGACCCTCGTAAAAACCCGACTGGGTATTATAAGGAGTTATCGCAAACTGCAAGCTCATGTATAATGAATTTAGCGGATGTAGACATGTTGTTTGGGAACGTTGTTCCACATCCTTTATGGAGCAAAATCCGTCATACGGATCACGATCAGGAACTAGGTGACTCGTGGGCAAACATTGCGACTACAGATGCTAGACAAGTCGGTGGTTTTAAACCTGAGCCGTTAATAGCTGAACTTCCCGGTAGGATTATAGCGTACATGAAAACAATAATGCCTGAAGTGCGCGTAAACTGGGACAAGCTATCCGCATGTAAGCAAAAGAAAGATGAGAATGTGTCTGACTTCTTCACGAGATTTGAGGAAACTTTCACCGATCATAGTGGTCAAGATATGGCTACCGAGGGTGGCCAAAGATTGTTTGTAGACAAGTTCGTACATAATTTGCTTCCTGAACTATGTAACAAACTGAAAGATTCGGAGAGTGCTTGGGCTGTCTCTACGTCGGCGCAGATTTTAGCTACAGCCCAGTACTATGAAAATAGGCGTAAAGACGAGCTAGATAAAGCAGATAAGAAGACGAAAGATTTGAAAACTAAGGTTCTTCTCCAGCAGGCCTATCCGCCTCGCACGGCTAGTCAGCCCAATTATCAACAACAACAGCAGTATTCGAGAAACGCGCAAGGAAACGAGTTTTCCCATCAGCGTCCTACGTATGGCCCGAATCAATGTGCGTATTGCAAGGAAGAGGGTCATTTTAAAGGTAATTGTCCGGCCCTTGCGCGACGTTTAAACGGTTCTTCAGGTGTAAGGGGAAGAGGTGTTCAGCATGCCCCTAGAGGTAGGGGCCGTGGAAATCTCACTCAGAATACGACTTCTTTTCCGCCTCAGAATTCCATGAACAGCTTTGACCAACAGAATAATGCATCGTCCAAGTCAGCCCAGTACTATGCTGACGACTATTACACCGAACACGAAAATGAGGGTAATGATTGCTAGGACAGCCATGGACAAAGAGAGGGAGTTGTTTCAGTTCCAGTAGATCAGAATGGACCTTATGTCGAGGTGATTACCTCAGGAGTGTCAGAGCCATTTCTGCTGGATACTGGTGCTACAAAAAGTTCTATTATGCACTCGAAACTTCCTGGCGCACCTTTGTCTGGCGAAATGAATGTTTCAGTAGGTTTCTCTGGCGCCCCTGTTAGAAACCCGATCTCCAGTCCTGTATCTCTTTCTATTGGCCCATGCGAATTAGAGGCACCCCTCATTCTTACCACAGGTTGCGGTGAAAATTTGTTAGGTTTGGATTTGCTAAAAAGGTTATATGCGACTTTGTACTGTTCACCATTGGGAGTTCAGCTTACTTTAGGTAAGAAAATAGTTTCTCCAATGTATGTGTCAAAAGAAAATATTGCAACTGAATTGTCGTGTCTTCCTGATGTACTCTGGGCAAACGGTTCTAATGATGTAGGTCGTTTGGAGATAGCACCGTATGTCATAAAAGTTGAAAGCCAACGTTAGGTTGCCACGTATTCCCCAATATAAGATATCTGGTGAATGTGAAAGAGCGTTATTGACGATTGTTTATGACCTGATTGATAAAGACGTCATCGAAGAAACAACAGGAAATGTTTGTAACAGTCCAGTTTTGCCCGTCTTAAAACGTACGGATCCTTCACAACCGCCTGTATACAGGTTCGTGATCGACCTCAGAGAAGTGAATAAGGTAGTTATTCCACAGTTTCCAGTTGTCCCCGACATTACTGCTTTATTGACAATGGTTCCAGCTTCAGCAAATTGGTTCTCGGTGATCGACTTGAAGAACGCTTTCTTCAGCATCCCGATTGCCGAGGAGAGTAGAGATCTTTTCGGTTTCAATTTAGGAGGACGAAGCTTCCGCTTCAAGTGCGCTCCTCAAGGCTACTGCGAAAGCCCATCCATATTCAGTCAGGCCCTGAAAACACAACTAGACACCATTGTTCTACCAGATGGGTCAACTCTGATTCAGTATGTCGACAATCTGCTGATCGCCGCACACACTGAAGAAATTTGCAAACAAGCTACACTGTCATTGTTGCGTCACTTATGTGACATGAAGCACAAAGTCTCTCTTTCCAAACTACAATTTTGCTGACAAGAAGTAACCTACCTAGGTCACATCTTATCGAAGGAGGGAAGGAGACTGACGCCAGAAAGAATACAGGCAATAACAGAACTGAGTGCCCCAAAGACACAGAGAGAGGTTCGAGCCTTCTTGGGCATTACATCGTACTGTAGACAATGGATACCGAATTTCTCACTACTAGCTAAACCCTTGCTGGCGCTACTCTGTAAAGACACGCCCAATCCTATGCCCTGGTCTGAAGATTGTCAGACGAGTTTTCACGAGTTGCGTGATGCATTGTGTTCGGCTCCTGTGTTGGGAAACCCCAACTACAGTAAGCCTTTTACATTATACGTCCATGAGAAGGAAGGTTGTGCATTATCAGTCTTAACACAACACTTTGGGGACAAACAGCGCCCATGCGCGTATTTTTCGGCAACTCTAGACCCTGTGGCTAAAGCCCTACCAAGTTGTCTGAGGGCTACCGCAGCAGCAGCTGTCTGCATTCGACAGTCTGCTGGATTAGTCATGAATAATACTCTGATCGTTATGGTTCCACATGCAGTAGACATTTTGCTAAACAGGACGAAGACACAACATCTTACTAGCGCTCGACTATCGAGTTACGAACTTACACTGTTAGCAAGTCACATCCACATAAAGAGGTGTGATACACTGAACCCCGCAACGTTATTACCCATTCCGACAGAAACAGACAAGATTGATAAACATGACTGCTGCTTTAGGACAGAAGAAGAGACAAAAGGGAGAGTAGACTTACAGGACACTCCCCTTCTTGAATGCAATGACACTTTATGGGTTGATGGTTCATGTTTCAAGCTGCCGAATGGTGACACGACTGCAGCATATGCCGTAACAACATTACACACCATTATAGAGACCGCGCGCATTTCCCATAATTCTGCACAAGCGGCAGAACTTATTGCACTTACCAGAGCATGTGTGTTAGCAAAAGGAAAGCAAGTGAATGTCTACACTGACAGCCAGTACGCCTTTGGTGTGGCTCACAGTTTTGGGAGATTGTGGCGAGAACGTGGTTTCCTTACATCACATGGTGCAAAGATACAACATGGTCAGCTAGTTAATGAACTCCTTGAGTCACTGACCTTGCCCCTACAAGTTGCCGTTATGAAATGCAGTGCACACAAAAAGATTCAGGATGATGTTGGCCGCGGGAATGCATTTGCAGACGAGGTTGCGAAAGAGACTGCAAGGAACACAATGAGTCGGATGTATGTTGCGGGTCCCGCTAGATGGATTGCTGATGTGGGAATGTGCGAAGACACCATTGAAAGCGTGAAATCTATACAAGCCGAGGCAACTGAGAAAGAGTTGAATGAGTGGAGAGAAAGTAAGGGTAGACTAGATGCGAATGGTTGTTGGGTCGAATTGTCAGAACACCAGCGATGGCTATTACCTAACGCATATGTACTTGCAGTAGTAACAATGGCTCACGGCATTGCGCACATCAGTTCGAAAGGAATATGTAAACTATTGGCCCCAGTATGGCAGAATAGCAATATCCCGAAATATGCAGAGAATGTGGTCGGAAACTGTATGGTATGTTTAAAGTACAATCCCGGTAGGGGAACCCCAACTCCAGCTGGTCATTTTGCGCCTCCAACGTATCCGTTCGAGGTTTTGCAGCTCGATTTCATCCACATGGAGAGGTGCAACAATCTAAAGTATGTGCTCGTTGTTGTTTGCGCCTTTTCCAGGTGGGTGGAAGCGTACCCCCTTAAAGACAATACCGCCTTGACAACTGCCAAAGCCCTTGTCAAAGAGTTCTTCCCTAGATTTGGTATGCCTAGAATTGTATGGAGTGATAATGGAAGTGAATTCATAGGACGCGTGATGAAGAGAGTGTGTGAGTGTCTAGGCATACACCAGAAGTTCCACGCTGCAAATCACCCCCAATCAGCTGGATTAGTAGAGTGCTACAATGGCACGTTGAAACTCAAGCTAGCCAAGATCCAAGCCAGTACAGGTCTTAAATGGCCTGACGCCTTGCCCCTAGCACTCTTGTCAACGAGAATGACTGTCCATTCCAGATTAGGACTTAGCCCTCACGAGATAGTGTTTGGCCGCCCAGCCAACGTCTGGGGCGTGCCAAGACCAAAGAAACTCAGCGAAATAGAACACCCCGTACTGCTTGACTATTTGTGCGAATTGACAGCTAAATTGCGTGTTTTACACCAACAGGTTCACAGTTCCTCTCCACCAGCCTCTGACGATCCAGGTCACTCCATCACACCCGGCACGTGGGTCCTGGTGCGGAACTTCCAGCGCACAAACAACGGACAGCCGAGGTGGACCGGACCATACCTGGTACTTCATTCCACGAGGTCCGCTGTTCGGGTGGAAGGCAAAAAGAACTGGGTGCACGGAACCCATTGTAAACGGGTCCCTCTGCCCCTTCCATACGACCGGTGGGTCAATAAAGGACTTGCCGACTCTGAAACAGAATCCATACCTCGTTTCATCCCTTTCAGCGATGCACGTTTAAAAGAGACTGGCGCCGAAAAGGAGAGTGATCGTATTTTGCAAGGACTTGTGCCACCGTCTATGCAGTTGGACACTACCGAACCTGAGACATTGTTTGAAGACACTTCCGTACCTGGGAAACGACGGTACAACTTGAGATCTAACCCCAGAGACTAATAAAAGAGCAAACTAATGTGATTTCTTTTCCCCTAAGAACTATTTTTTGATTTTTCAGCTCTCTCGTCCCAGGGAACTAGCTCATTTTTGATTTTCGAACCGCCATCCGGTTCTGCTGCTAGGGTCGCGGTTGAAGTCTGGGGAGTGCAACTGGGGACGTTTAGGTCAACGGTTCTGGTTGGTCCAAGGGAGTTACCCCGGACTGAACAGAGCGCACTCCCCGGGAGAACCAACCTACCACCGCGGGCAGCAAGTAGAGGATGGAGTTTCCAAGGGTAGAGAGACCTGCCAGATTCACGAACTTTGAAAGACAATTGTGTACAATACTGTCCAGAAGAAGATTTTTAATAATATGTGTTTTAATGCTGTGTAGCATAGTAATGTTCTTGACTGGTTATGCTCTATTCGTATTTCAAGTTTTCTTATTCCAAAATGACACCCGGCCAACGCCTCCTCCCACTCTCTCTCCACACTCCTTTCACCATCTACCTGAACACGAGTCTGCCAGAAGACTCGAATTTGTAAATAACTCATTTATTCAACTCCTACACCAACACCAGTTCATAATGAACACATCAAACTGTTGGATATGTGGACTCATGCTGCACACGACCGATAAGGGTATCCCATACTTCATCCTGCCATTCAGTTATTATGGTTCTCTGTGGGCTTTCCAGACCATGTTCCTGTTCGCCCTAGAACCATACCCAACCGGTTCCATTGAAAGCGATTCTAACAACAAGGCACTAGTGGCAGGGATAAGAAACATGAGTAGGGAGTGCGACACATTTCTAACGATCCCCAAAGATGAACTCACTCCATACACTCGTTGGAACGTAACTAAATATGGGGTTTACCTGAGTAAGAGCCAGACAGCAAAGAAGTTTGGATAGTACCCCACCGAGGTCACCTATGTTTACAAGGTATTGGTAGGGATCCCAAAGCACAATTAGGAAAGAGCATATGCACGGAAACATATGTGTTCGCTTCTCGAACTTCCCCTATACTCTTAGCAGCCAAAGGCACGTATTTCGTCTGCCACGACCAAGCATATACATGGTTGCCCCCTGACTTCTCAGGCACGTGTTTCATCTCATTTCTGCTGCCTCCCACCTACACGGCCCGAGCAGATTACCATCGGACAAGGACAGCTAGAGGTGTCGTGAGTAAAGACGACACCGCGGGTCAGGAATTCGCTGACTTCGCAAAGGGTTTTCTGCCATTTTGGGGGCCTATGGTGAACAGCAGGAATATTCGCCAGTTATCTAGGATAGTCGAATCCGCCGTGATTACAACGGCCGGAGCACTTGGCAATTTGACGACCGAGCTTCAGTCGGATCGACTTATGACCCTTCAGAACCGAGTTGCCCTAGATATCATACTCGCCGATCGTGGTGGTGTGTGTAGAGTGATCCAATCTAGTTGTTGCATTTTCATCCCTGATAACGCACCGACAGTGTACCAAGCCATCTCTAAACTACACGAAATATCCGGTTCCCTTCACGTGGAAAAAGGAGATTGGTCCTTGCTAGGGTGGTTCTGGGGACTGATCACTGCCTGGGGATGGAAAACACTGATCTTCATTGGGATGATCTTAGCACTTCTGTTTATGTTCTGCCTGTGTGTACAGTGCGCTCCTGCACTCTGTGGCCTCTGTGCTACTTCATGTGTACGGAAGCCTGTGTCAAGGGACGAACTGAGCAACAGAATGATGTTACAGCAGCATCTCCACGAATTCCTTCATACAGATCTGGACTCAGATTAACATGAATTATTGCCTTACATAAGGGCAAAAGGAGGGTCTGTGGTTCTGAAAATCTGGACCCTGTTGTTATCCCGATATCGAGGTCCAATACCTGTGTCACAAAATATCAACGTACCATGACGAATTTGGTGTCCACGAACCGATAATGATTAGGACATCATTCCTATACATTTGCGTCATAATCGAGGGTCGCCAACGACCCTAAATCGTAGTTTCCGTCCCGACCCCTTAGACTCCATTTTGTGAACGACATCCATCTTACGTCTTGCCCTCATGATAAGTCAATTAAAGGTCGAGCTTGATCTAAAAGGACACGTCCACCTTCCCTGACTTCCCCCTGACCTGTCCCAACTGACTCCATTGCCTTTAGCCAAACCTGTTTGGGCAGCCCCTCGCCCAGTGGCCAAATACGATAGCATCAATACATAACATTCCTCAAACCATTCACTACATACAGACCATGCTTTCTACAAACATGCACCTGTCCATACTCCTTGTTTATGGCCAGTTTTATGACTGGGTGGTACCTTCCTTTATTGATGTTTCATCGATATCTGATGGGAGTTCCGGGTCTGGCTGGGTAATCTATCACGAACTGGACATCTATAATGTGGGCTTGCTTACATGACTTCACTCTTTGTATTATTATAGAAATATGTTTACAGCCGTATCATAAACTCAAGAATTCTTGCTTGCAGCTATTATTTCTGTATATAAGGAGAAGGCTGGTTCTGTAAAAACGAACAGTCTCCTGAGAACACATGACCCGTGCTTGTCGTGCTTCTAGGACACCTGTTACTTGGTAGCTATCAATAAAACTTGATCTCTGACTGCGACTAGAAGACTCCGTGTTTCTGTGGTCCGAAACAAGGGGAACTCAGAGGTCTTCGGGTGTTATTCCCTGGCACCACCGGGTTCCTAAAAACCCGGCACCTCACTATCCCCCTTGCTTTTTGCGATAGCGATTGAGCCATTGGCATGTCGCATTCGGCAATTACATAAGGAAAGTGCCTTTAAATGTTTTCAACGACAAATAGGAGTGTCACTATATGCGGATGATGTGACCCTGTACGTTGTGAACCCCCAAACAAACCTCAACCCTATCTTGCGGGAATTCTTGGTGTTTGGGCGCCTTTCAGGAATACATATTAATTGGAAAAAAATCGCTGTTCTTTCCACTCACGCCAGCGGTTACACGATTTCCGCTGGATTACCCGATTGGGTGGTGTGACTCAGATCTGCGCTACCTAGGAATTATAGTGACTCTGGACCGGGAGGAGACTCTGACTGAACTATGGAACTGCTATTACCAAACTGGCAGATAATATTACACGTTGGATGACGATGCCATTGTCTATGGCGGGTAGAGCATCTCTCATCAAGATGGTCATACTGCCACGTTTTTTATATCTATTTCAGAACATTCCTTATTTCCCGGGTGCATATTTTTTAAAAAGATTGCGTTCGGAACTCCTCCGATTGTTTTGGGGTGGCAAACAACCGCGGTTGAGATAGTCCGTCATCACACAACCGTATAGCAAAGGAGGGTTTGATGTCCCAGACTTTGAGATATATTATATGAGTGCACAGGCACAATATGCTTATCACTGGATCCACCCGACGCCGTTCATGCCGCAATTAGCGGTTGAAGATTGGATAGCAAAGCCTCTTCTGCTTCATGGCCTGATTCATGCCTCTATAGATGTACTTGAGACTCCGTATACTACGGTGACTTGCACCATTGACGCCTGGAGGAGAGTTGCCAGGGTATTAAATGTTGGTCTGTTGTATTCGCCACGCATGCCGCTTGCCTATCACCCTCGGATAGCTCTATTGCAGGAAACGGGCTTTCGCTTTCTGTGCAGGCGCCTCAAGATTGCCACATGGGGAGACCTGTTTTTCAATGGGCAATTTCGTACACAAGAGCATATGTTTCAAGAGATGCACCCTACACCTTTAGAGGTTTTTTATTACATAAGATTAAGGCAAGCTCTGAAAGAGATCTTACCGCACTATCCGGATGAGCCGGAAATAGTGATGCCACTTCATACTATGTTAACGCCGACGGGCGGTAGTCATCTAGTTTCTAGACTGTACAATGCTATCAGACTACAACGCACTAGTGTGGAGAACAATGTTTGTCAGTTATGGAGCACTGATTTGGGTAGTGAGATCTCGGACGAGCAATGGACCTACTGTTGTGGCATTACTGCCAACATCTCATCTAGTTGTGGACTTAAGATAATTCATTACAAATTCTTGCAGAGGTTTTATTACACGCCTGCCAGGAAGCTACGATTCCGCCTTTCTGATAATGACAGGTGCGAAAGATGCCACGCAGAGGGGGCAGGTTTCTTTCACTTGGCTTGGGAGTGTCCAGGGGTATATGAATACTGGACCCAGGTACACGCTGCACTGCAAGTTATGCTTGAGGGGCACTTGGATAAGGACCCTCTCATTATGCTCCTAGGGTACACACTGCATACTCCCCGGCCCACTAGGAAATTTCTAGATATTGTTTTACTGCTGGCGAAACGAAAGATTGCATGTAGATGGGGTAGGGGGGGCTCCAAAATGTAAGGACTGGCTGAAAGACGTTATTTACTGTGAAGGTCAGAATGCGGTCTATGCTGAACTACAACCTGTTAGTAGTAGGCCCAAGGATATTTGGGGCCCATTACAGGTTTATTTACAAAGAAGTGCCGAAGAACAAGCAACTGCTGAGCTTAATAACGTTTAGAAGGGGTTGCATATATAGATCCACATGTATTAGGCCTGACACTTGGAGGCCCCTTCTACTTAATTGTTGTGTCTTATGTCAGGTACAGAGAGGTTGCCCCGGGGGTATGTACTGAGGATTGGACCCATTTGAGATATGATGCTATGTGTACGTTACCGTGCTATTGTTTCTCATTTCTATAATAGACAATGATTGATGGTCTCTGGGCTCATGTGTTACCACCCTTGAAGTATTGCACTACATGTATTATTGTAGACCTGATCATGTCGCTTCCTTCCAGGTGTGAGACTGTGTTGTACATCTGTATTTGAATGCTGAGAAAATGTACTGTTCATGTTTTTTTCTTATGTCATAAAAGCAATAAAAACATTTGTTTTTAAAAAAAAGTGTTTGTAGCCCATCTTAGAAGTGGGCCCACATATCCTTTGGTCTAGAGGCTGTGAGCATTAATTCACAATAAGGTGACAATTGTGTAGGGCTAAAGGTGACATCCTGGATCCAGGCCCTGGTAGTGGAAGCCTTCTTATCACCCCAATGAATGGACACTCTTCGCTTGGCAAGCAAGAGTAGTAATGTATGTAGGTTGCGGATTTCAGCCTTAGTGTCCCTGACATTTCCCAGCAGTCCTATACGTGGCTAAGGTTTGTGCGATACCCCTAGTATAACATGGATTTTGTTGAAGATGTCAGCCCAATAAGGCAGCTATAGATGGACAGAGCCAGGACATGTGTAGGAAAGTGGCAGGTGACCACCAACACCTCCAGCATTTCTCGTCTGGCCGTACTGCCATGTGATGCACTTGAGAAGGGGTTCTGTAGAACCTATGTAAGTACTTAAAATGGATTAGTCTAGGTCTGTAATTGGGTGAGAGCAACTATAGGTTGCCACAATAAAAGGTCGATATTTCATAAGTCACCTGCCCGCTAAGGTCCGCATTCCAACCGTGTTGGGCCTTGAGTGTAGTTAATGGTGCTGCATTTTGCGTGGAACAATATGGTTGTTGTTTGACCAGGCATCTTTGGTGTGGTTTCCCCGTATCTTTTTGCCTCAACCTCCTGTATTTCTCATGCTGTGCTGATTTAGTTTTTGCTGGTTTAAATGCTTTGGGCACTTTGCCACTGTTGTTCAGTGTCAAAGTGCAAGTGCTCCCTGCGTAAATTGTTATTATGATTGGTTATCCATGATTGACATATTTGTGTCACCAAGAAGTCCCTAGTAAAGTGCACTGAGTGTGCCAGGGCTGGTGATAACAAATGCTACTAGTGGGCCTGCAGCACGGATTGTGCCACCCACATGAGTAGCCCTAAAATGGTGTCTCAGGCCTGCCACCACAGTGCCTGTGTGCAGTCTGTGTACTACCATGTCCTCCTGGCCAGTGTCCCCACTGGCCAGGCCTAACCCTTCCCCTTCTGTACACATTGGTCACCCCTATGCAAGGCCCAAGGTACCCCCTTGGGCAGGGTGCAGTGTATGTGAAGGGTAGAGCATGTACTTGTGCAGGTGACATGCTCTGGTATTGAATTACAGCCATTTTCGTGTTTCACTATTGTAAGGCTATCTTGCCCTAGAGGCTATCATGGGGGATGCTGGCTTTAGTGGCCACCAGCATATCTTCCCATAGGAGCAAGAAAGGACATAAAAGTCTGGTATCCCTGAACTCAGAATTTAATAACACATATTTTAGGAAAGGTTGTTTTTAAATCCTGTGTTTGAGAACAGCACTTTTAGAACGTTGCTGTTCTCTTGTCTGACCTTTCTGTGTGCCTTGGCCTGTTTGTGAATTGACTGTCTGGTTTGTGAGTGACAGGGGCTGGGTGGCTCCCAGAGACTGAGTGGGCCATCCCTGGGCTGAATAGCTCCATCTGCATCTAGAGTGGTGGGAGGGGATAGCACCTGGACCTGAATAGGGCTGTGCCTGCCTTCCACAATGCTGTCTCCACCTCCTGCTGGGCGGCTGACGATCCTGCCCCTCTCTCTGAAAGGAAAGGAGAGGCCAGGAAAACAAAGTGCTCAAGGAACACCCAGAACTGGTTCAGACCGGGCTCAGAGCCCTCCTGCACAAAGGGAACATAGACTTTTAGGGGTATAAGTACAGGACCCCTGACTACAGAGAATTAGATCATCCTGGAAACAAGAAGGAACCTCTGCCAAGGAGAAAGCTGGAAGGCTGAAGAATAAGGACTGCCCTGCTGTGTGATGCTGGACTGACCTGCAGTTGCTTTGCTGCCTAGGAGAGGGGAAGGACTTGGTTGTTGCTTTGTCCCCTTACTTGAAGGTATCTCCAAGGGCCTGTTGTGAGCTGGCTCACTGTTTTGAAGTCCCAGGAACAAAAAGACCTCACCCCCAGCATCCCTGAGCTCTGCTGAGAGAGCTCCGTCCATCCTAGAGTGCTTGGGCCAGTTGTGGTGCCTCTGGAAGTTGTACCTGTGCTGGGACGCTGGAAACCAAGATTTGAGAGACTTTGCTACAGAAAAGTTATCGCATCGCTCGCTTGCAGATTGCTTACCCGTCAGCGCAAGGAAATTCCCGCCGCTACGATGGCCGAGATCGTCACAGCGCCTGTTGCTGCTGTCAGCAATGTCGCATCCTTCGTTTGTGGGAAGATCATCATCGCTGCCAGCATCGTCGCAGAGCCTGTCATCTCTGGGTGAGAACGCCGCACTGCTTGCTTGCGGACCGCATCACGTCGTCGCGAACATCGTCGCAGAGCCATCGCATCGAGGAGCTGCAAGAGGAAGATCGCCGCTGGATCACGCATCGTCGCCCAGGAGATCGTCACAGCCCCTACAGATCAATTGCGTCATGCCTTTTGCGAGACCAAACTTCCTACGGAACCTACGCACCAGAATCCATGCAAGTCATCGCCTTCCTCCCCATAAAGACCGGATTCGCCGCAACACGACTGTTGCCAACGCCTCCCAATGGTCTCAGGAGCAACGCATCGCTTGTTTTCCACAGCACCAGCTTCTGCTTTGAAACTTTGTCGCATTTAAAGGTACTGTTGCCTAAACGTGACGCAACTGTGAACTTTTCACTCAACTGTGGATTATTTTATTGCAACTTTAAGAACTCTTTCGCAACCATATTCTTGAACTGTGTTTGTTGGATTTTTGTTGTTTTGGTCTTGTGTAGGTTAGATTAAATACCTTTATTTCTCTAAACTGTTGTGGAGTCAATTTGTGGTGTTGTCACTGTGTTACTGTGAGTGTTGGTACAAATACTTTACACATTGCCTTTGATAAGCCTGACTGCTTGTGCTAAGCTACCAAGGGGGTGAGCAGAGGTTATCTAAAGAGTCTTTCCTCCTTACCCTGACTAGAGCAAGGGTTCCTATTTGGACAGTGGTACCTACCTTGCCAACTAGAGACACCCAGTTGTGTCATTAACATCCGGGGGATGGCAGTGGCTAGCATCTGCTCAAGTGCTGGTAGCTGAGGAGGGGGGCCAGGGAAAGTAGAGTGTAGTTGTCTGCATGTGGCTCTAATTTTGAAATATAGAAACATTTTGGAGATGGATGGATGGATGCCGGTGGGGCACAGTATGCATCCCCTGGGTAGAGATCCACAAAGGTTTCCAGACCCATCTCCACAGCTAGGCTCATGTTTCCACAAGCAGCTAATGCTGGGATCTGTGGGTTCCGTGGTAGAGGAATAGAAGGGGCATATCAAATTTCCAAGTGAGCTCTGGTGCGTAGTCTGTCCCAAGCCTATCTAAGGGTCTCCACTGTTCTATCCCGTCTCTAGGCTTTCAATATTTTTAGTATATGACCAGCTGAAGTGGAACTGGAGCTGCTATGTCTGTCTCAACAGCTACATGGGGCTGAAACGACGGGGTGGGATGCTACCAAAAATGCAAAAACTGAAATTGCGCACAATATGCATATAAGGACATGTCTGGGGCCCCCAGCCCGCCCTGAGCGAGAGGAAGTGTGAGCATTTCCCAGGCTACCCGTGCTTGCTGCTCTGCCCAGACTAGGGTAATCATGAGAGAACGGAGAGTTTTGACAAAAGCTTGGGTAAGAGGACTTGGAATATTAACAAATAAATATAAAAAAGTAGGCAGTACGACCATTTTATCAACAGCGATTCTGCCAGCGAGAGAGATCGGCAATTTGGCCCATATGTTGATCTTCCCTTCCAGCCAAGAGATAGCACAACCATAGTTTAGATTCCATATCTCTTGTTCGCCCTAGCTTAACCAAATGCCCAAGTATTTTCCCGGACCTTTTGTCCACTTCAGCGGGTGCTCTAGGTCAAAAGGTTTAGTGGCAGCAGTGAGGGGGAATAAGGTGGATTTGGACCAATTTATAAAAATACCTGACAAACCTCCAAATCTTGAGAGCTCTCTGAGTAAGGGGCTTAAGTTTACCTCTGGATATCGGTGATATATAATATCATATCGTCAGCATACAACGAGATCAGGAGCCCTTTGATGCTAAAACCCAGCCCTCTTGCCGCCTGGTGCTGGTGAATTCTAGCTGCTATTGGTTCTATTGCTATGGTGAGTAAGAGAGGGGAGAGGGGGCAGCCCTGTCTGGTTCCATGAGATATCACAAATGGGTCCGCGGTCATGCCGTTCATGCCCAATTGCACCGAGCGAGCTGTGTACAGCAATTTGATTTGTGCATTAAAATGCGGGCTAAAACCAAGCCTCTCCACTATGGCAAACAAATATGGTCATTCTAGTGCATCAAAAGCTTTTGTGGCATCACGGAATCCCACAAGTGCCTTCGCATCTGGGTTCAAATAATGTAACACTGTGAAAAAGGTGTGAAGATTATGAGTAGTGGGCCTACTGGGGATTAATCCGGACTGAACGGGCCTCACTATCAGGGGGAGAAGAGGCTGCAGTCTATGGGCTAGCAATTTGGCATAGATGTAAGAGGGAGCGAAGATCCTCTCCTCCATCATCCAGGGGCACCGTGGTGGGATTGTCACCCACTTCCTCGTTCCAGAGTCTGTCTGCCTTGTGAGTCGTTTATTCTCAAATGATAATTTAGATTGTTTAGCATCGGTTTTTCCCATATCTGCAGATGCCTGTAGCGCTTGTCACACCCCATATTGTGCGGCCTGGAGCGTAGTGCGCAAACTATCAATAGCCCAACATCAGTAGTTCTTAGAGCAGTGGCAGTAAGCCTCTCCTCGGCTGGGAAGACACTCCTACTGGAATGTAGCACCAGGCTTCAGGGATAGCATAGGCAGCTAATAGCAAAGGTGTTGATAGGCTCAATAGGGATGAAGCTACCACGCAGATAACTAGGGATCCCTGTCTTTGCCAGCAGATGTAGACAGTAGTGCTGGTAGCTATTACCCCTTGCACCTGAACAGGTCACAGCGCAAACAGGCAGATTTCCCAAATGGCAAGGAGAGCAGGAGCAGCATTTACAAAACAGGTAGTCAAGCATGCAGGACCCTCATGCGTGCTCCAATCTCCATTGTCCTGCGCTCCATGCGCCTCTCCCGCCCTGGGCTTCGGCAATCTCTTAGCTGTTTTAAAGGCCCAAACTGGTGCTGGACGTACAGAACCAAATGCACACTTCAAATGGACCATTGGCAGCTTTCATATATTACGCTGCCTGATTCAGCCCGGTGGAGAGGTCAGCGCCCGCCATGGAGCATGCTGTAAGAGGGCCTGAACCGCTCGACCTTCCCCTGTACCTTTACACGGCATGGAGGCCCAATCCTGGGCAGGGACGCACCAACCGCTGCAGGCAGTATAACTGCCGGATCATCAACCGCTTTGCCACTGCCCAGCCCAATTTTTGTCTCAGCAGCTTCCTGTCCGGATACCCAACGCGGTTCAGAGGACTAACAGCGGATGTAGTGGTGGGGCTCTACTTTGTCTGCAATTGCAGGTCATGGATCTCCGCCCCCAAGAATCAGCGGAATCAGTCCGGCCCAATGCTAGTATTGTGGTGGCTTCTCGGTCTTCAGAGCGCCACACTGGGCCTGACATAGTGTGCATTTAACATGCAATTCAGGAGCCGATATCCCGTCAAAGAGATACCGTAGTGATCACCGCAGCTTTGGGAAGAGGTTATGCGCTGTTTCAAACACCGCTGGTATTCGGCATGCACAGATCTTGAAAGAATTAAATCTTGGCATGGTAGAGCGCACTCAAAGAGCGACCATCTTGCTGCTTGGCGAGACCACACCCTGTGTTGCACAAATACTTAACAAATTGCCTCTTTAGAAAAGCCTAACTGCTCTGTGCCAAGCTACAAGAGGGTGAGTACAGATCATATTTTAGTGTGGGTCTGGCTTACCTTGACTAGAGTGGTGGTTCCCGCCTGGCCGGGTTGCATACCTTAGCCAAACAGGTATCCCATTTCTAATATCAGAGTTCAAGGATGACCTGCCACTCATAGTAGCCAAAATCGAATCCACTTTATTGGCAGGACGAAGAACATCAACCTCCTCCGAAGTGTAGGAGTTTTGCAGGAATCTAGAAATCTGAAATTGATCTGGCTTCTTCCAAACCCAAAAAATTGCATCTTTAATCTTGGGAGGAAGAGCTACGACAGAAGGCTTAACATATTGAGGAAATAAGCCCCAGCCTCATTGACAGCAAGTGGTGGATCAAAACCTAGACTGTCCAAAATATGTAATAAATTAGAGCCTAACGCCTGTCTGGAAATGAACTTGCCTCCAGACGCACCGGGTCTTCCAGGCAATCAGTTACTCTCCGTATCAGAATCCACATCCAGTGTCTTAAGAGTGGGAGGTTTAGAATCCAAGGCCCTTGCCACAGCTTCATCTCTCATGGCTTGAACCTGCTGGGCCGTCATCCTGTCAGAATCATCAGGAAAAGGAAATCCATGCTGCAAGGGCATCTCTCTATCCCCACCCTCGAAAGAAGGAGAGGGAGAATGCTACTGCTTATTACACCTTTTTTCCCGCCATGTCAAAATGAAGAAAAAGAAAAATCCAATCCATAAACACTTCTTGGAGAAAACCACAGATCAATAGGCAAGCCAGATAAAGATCTCCAATAAAGTCAGGCAAGAGAAAAAGGGAAATCAATCTTAAAACTATAGCACCTTTATATATTTATAAAAGCGCCCTTTCTTACCTGCAGGACTGCTTAGCAGAGAAGCGCACTGCTGCACCTTACAATACCGCAGAAATGTTCTTAGTGGCATTGCATGTTCATCCAGGCACACACTCGAGGCTCAACACACCGATCCATGCTCTCCCTCAGCCCAGACAGTTGCTCCAATGCGCAGGTGTCTGCTACCACCAATGGCGACCGGCACGAACGCTGAGTCTTATGCCACCTGCAAGGTTGCCGCGGCTTCATCCTGGCCCCACACCATTTCATATCTCCCTGATGGGTGCAGGAATCAAGGGAGTACTGCACACTGGAGGGAACGCACCGCACCCGCTCTCAGGGCAAAGGGAGATGACAAAGAGGAACAGGAAGTAAGGAGAGACTTTTATGCTTTGAGAAAGGGTTAAGAGAAGCAAGAGGCCTCATAGGGTGAGGATTCGGAATCTAAGTGAGAGCAAAGAGGAGGTCATGCCTGTTTTTTGTTCTTTCCTGTTTTAACTGGGCTCTTCCTGTTAGCTCATGCATCTAGGTTCACATATATGTTGCTGTAGGACTTGGCCCTTTTTGGCTAAAGTTTCCTAAACATTTTGCTTTCCCCCTAGACCTTTTTTCTGACATGGTGTTGCCAACTTAGATGCGTTGTGCCCTTTGCCACTGCTGATCAGTGTCAAAGTGCAAGTGCTGCATATATAAAGTATAATGGTAATCGGTTGTCCATGATTGGTATGTTTGCCTTACTAGTAAAGTCCCTAGTAAAGTGCACTATGTGTGCCAGGGCTGGTAATGCAAATGCTACTAGTGGGCCTGCAGCACTACTTGTGCCACCCACACCAGTAGCCTTAAAGAGGGAACTCAGGCCTGCCATTGCAGTGCCTGTGCGCAGTTTATTACACTGCCATGTTGTTCTGACAAGTGCATCCACTTGCCAGACTTTACCCTTCCCTCTCTATGCACATCAGACACCCCTTTGGTAGGTCCAGGGTACCCCCGGGCAGGGTGCAGTGCATGTGAAAGGTAGGACATGTACTAAGGTGTGCACCATGCCCTGACACTGAAATAATCTCCATTTTGTTTTTCACTGTTGAAAGGCCATCTTGCCCATAACACAGAATGGGGAGGCTGTGTAAGATGTTTTCCAGCCTATCTTCACAAAGGCTTAAGATGGAGAGGTGAAGTTTAGTATGCCTGAACTCACAATGTAATAACACATATTTCTATGAAGGTGGTTTTTGCATTGTATGTTTATAAGCCACTCTTTTAGAAAGTGTCTGGGGTTTTGTGCTCTAACATTTGTGTGTGTCTCTGCCTGGTTGTGGATTGACTGTCTGGATTTGAAAGCGATAGGATCTGGGGAATATCTTGACATAGAGGAGGAGGTGAGACAGCAACAGGCTGACCTACATCAGGGTGAGGAATAGCCCCTACAGATGAGGAGGTCTGGGTTGCTGCCATAAAAAACTTGTCCCATCTCCTGCTGAGTGATTGAAAATCCAGACCCCCACTAATCAAAGGAAGAAGATGTCTCAGGGAGGCACCAAGAAATGGTTTGAATGGGGTCAGTGCCCGCTGTACACAAAGACTTCAAAGCCATTTAGGGGTATAATTATGAGAGTTGAAGTTCTGGACTTTGGACAATGGCTTGATCAAGATTGAACAAGAATGGAGCTACTTTGTGGTCAAGAGGAACCTTTGCCAAGGAAGAAACAACTGAAGACACTGAAGGAAAGGACTGACCCTTGCTGCGTGTTCTGGGACTGGTCTGCAGTCTGCTTTTTTAACAAAGGAAAGGCTAAAGGGACTTTGCTGTGTGTTGGGGCCCTCTGCTTGAAAGGACGTTGCTGTGTTGTGTTCTGAAGTAACTTATCCCCAAGTGCCCGAGGTGAGCTGTGTGTGTGTGTGCTTTTTGCAGCCTGAGACCCTCGTAAGGAGTGCCCTGTGATCATGGGTACCTGAAGTCCAAGCCAGGCTCAGCGATGCTGTGTGCGTGTGCTTTGTGCTGCCTGAACCCTTCGTGAGGATTGCCTTGTTAACGTCCACACCTGGAATCAAAGTGAGTCTCAGCGACGCTGTGTGCGTGTCCTTGGTGCAGCCTGAGACCTTCATGAGGATCGCCTTATCGTGCACCCGGAGTTAAAGTGAGTCTCAGCGACACTTTGTGCGTGTTCTTTGTGCAGCCTGAGACCTTCGTGAGGAGTGCTCGGTGATCGTGCACCTGAAGTTTAAGGGAGTCTCAGCGACGCTGTGTGTGTGTGCCCTGTGGCAACCTGAGATCTTCATAGCAGTAGCAGCCCAGACCGGCAGCCCAGGAGGAGCTGACCCCCTGGCCCAAGCCCGCCGTTGCCAATTTACAAATACTGCATCCGAGGCCCAAGTCACTGGAAGAGGAGAGGAGAATGAGGTCGCATCCTCCAGGTTAGGTGTGTCAAGGCCTGGGGCAGGATGCGGGCTCAGAGTGAGACGCTCTCGGCCTCTCTCTCATTCCGGCAGCGCCAGTCACTGCTTCGGCTCGTATCGCGGGCCGTACTGGCCAAGGGAGTGGCAGTACCAGGGCCGGAGTGCAGAGCTGAACTTTTTGGTATACCATACCTCTGTTGGGGGCAACTCTTGACAGAAGCTGTGAGTCAGCACGAGTGGCTGAGAGACCGCTCAAGGCACTGTGATCGGTGCTGAAGTGAATTACGCATTACTCTATTTCTGCATAATGGAGTACTTGATTGTCACATTAAACATTGCATCATTTCTGCACAACGAACTACCTGATTAGTGTATTACGCCTTGCATTATTCCTGCATAATGAAGTACCTAATTGTCATATGACGCATTGCATTGTTTCTGCATAACAAACTACCTGCTTAGCATATTACGCATTGCATTATTCCTGCATAACAAACTACCTGATTAGTGTATTACACATTGCATTATGTCTGCATTACGAAGTACCTGGTTGTTGTGTTACGCGTTGAATTATTTCTACATTGCAAAGTGCCTGATTGTTGCATTACGCATTGCACTATTTTTACATTGCACAGTGCTTGATTGTTGCGTTACGCATTGCATTACTTTTTCATTGCAAAGTGCCTGATTCTAGCATTGCGTACTGCATAACATTGTGTTAGGACTACAGTGGAATGTTTAGAAGTGCTCATTAATATCACCAAAAGTTACAAGGGCTGGCTGGCCTAACACCCAGCCAGGAGGACTATTATACATACTCACATGCTGGATTTATATTGTGTGGTCTTATTGTATATCATTTTATATAAAAATGTACACTTGTTTTTATAAAACTTGTGTGGAGTCCATTTGTGGTGTCATCATTGGGTTGCTGTGAGTGTGGTTGCAAATACTTATCACATTTGCCTTGAAGTTAAGCCTGGCTGCTCGTGCCAAGCTACCAAGGGGGTGAGTGGGGGCTATCTCAGAAAGTGTCCTTCCTTTCCCTGACGTGGAAAACGTGGGTTCCTATTTGACCTAAGGTACTTACCTCAGTCAACCAGGGATCCCGGGTCTAACAGTTGCGTTGACAGCATCTTCTGTCATCGAAGTCCCTATTTCTGCCATGTGGGCTGGAACGCCTGCATTTTTACAGGCTGTACAGTGCAGTTCCTTGTGATTTCAATTTGCTTCGGCCGATTGTTCCTTGCCGTCTGTGAAGATGATTGATACATTTTGAATCCCTCCCCCAAACAGCAATAAACCTAATCTGCTGTCTTTACGTAATATTTCTTATCACTTTGTGTAAAGGGCATAAAATTTAAGTACAAGAATTCCCGCAGCCAATGTTCTCTATGAAGAGTAGCATCTGGAACATAATTTACTGCCAATGAAAGACTCAATATTCTTTACTTCTAAGAGCACCCTATTTCCTTTTTGCGTTCATATACTGATGATTGAAGAAATCGCCTGTGTATTGATCTAATACGTTTTCAGAATCCGTGAAGTTGCAAATGCTTTTCCAGTTTAACCATATGACGTATTTTTATAAAAATTTCGAATTCTTCCTAAACTTCATGGCGTTGCTGAAGTTGTATTAAAAAAAAATAGGAGAAAAGTAAACCAGTTGCTAGTAGGTTTGATGATAAAAACACTTTGCAAAATAACCAAGTTGGTAGAACTTCCCTTCAAATTTGTTTGCAAGAAAACACACTATAATTACTTTTGTTACAGCTAACTTTTTCTGCAGATGTGTTTTGGTTACATAGTGTAACCCAGGGAACCTCGCAGCTTTTACTTTAACTGACTCTTATAGATAGATAACACATTGAGACACTAACAAGGTTTGTACTTTCATTGTTTATATTTTGTAGATGACTAGGTACTGAAAGAAAACCTAACGCCTGTCATGGTTTTTGGCCTTAAAATGAAATCTGGCTGAGTTGTGAAAATATATTCAGGGTTACTCTGTTCAAGGTTTACTTTCAATATTCCCACATCATTTTGAGAAGCTCTCAAAACTGACTTTAATGAAGAAAACACATATTTCCCTGATTAAATATCAAAACGTAGTCTATTGAACTGGAATACAATGTTGGACTCAGATTGCATCTTTCATCTCACATGGTCAATTGTCTTGGACTACGCGTTTCCTACACCAGCTAAACAGAGATTAATGCACCATTTTTCAAAAAGATAATATGTCACTTTTACTACAATTCAATAGTGTATGTGCCTTCTTATCTAAACAGTAGAGAAACATTTGTGAGTTTGTATGTTTTACTTGAAATACTCAATGTCTTGAAAAATAAGGGCCTTTCTTCTACAAGAACAATGGCAGGAAACCACTTTGCCCCTGAAGTACTGATTAAGTTACCATCATTTTCTACATAATTTCTGAAAACCTCTCAGTCACCACAGAGGTATAGTGGGATTCCATCATATCTTAGCATTTCTATATTATTAGGAATCGCATATTTCACAGTCCACCAAAACTCTACCCTTCGGACCTGGTGGAGTACAGAATACTGTCAAGTGAGAAATATGTTGGAATTCCCTTCTCCAGTAGAGTGAAAGGGGACTTCAAAGAAAAGAAAATCATTTGCATTACAGTGGGAACAATCAACGGTAATCTTTTCCTCTGGTTTACTCTGACATGGACACTGAACGTAGCTTATAAAATCTATATGAAAATGTATGGCTTAAAGCGGTAAACAGATGTAACACCTTAAATTACTCAAGCTATGGTGAAGCTTTACCATGTTATGCTATTAAAATAATTGTCAATAGGGTTCTGGAGGTCATGAGTCCCAGTTCTAGCAAGGCCAACTCAGCCTTCGAAGGTAAACTGAATACCAGAAAATGGGTAATAGTTATTTAGAGCAGGGATGCGGTTTTTTGTTCTACTTCAAAAAGTTATTATTATTGTTAGACAGGATGTTTGGAATCACTCAAAGCAGACAAAAAATATGTTTTTTTGACAGTACCACCAGAGTACAGAATTGCTGACAGTTACACGAAGACGAAAGAGATTCACAAATATGTTTTTGGGGGCACATTTTAAACACACTGATTCACAAATCAAAAACTAATATGTGAATGTAGAAATGCACTGAAGGTCTAAAGACTACATTCCATGCTTTATCCTATCTGTTTGCCCCTACCACCTATATTTTTGACTCTGTGCTGGACTTTATGTACTCTGGGCACTTTACCACTGCTGATCAGTGCAAAGGGCAAGTGCTCCCGGTGCAAAGTTTAGTTCAGATTGGTTGTCCATGATTGGCTTATTTCCTTTACATGTAAGTCCCTAGTAAAGAGCACTTGGTTTGCAGAGGACCAGTAAATTAAATACTGCTAGTAGGCGTGCAACACTGGTTGTGCCACCCATATGCATAGCCCTGTAAATGTGTCTCTGGCCTCCTGTTGCAGTGTCTGTGAGTGCAGTTTTGAACTGCCATGTCGACCTGGCAAGTGCACCCACTTGCCAGGCCATTAGCTTCCCTTTTACAACATGTAAGGCAACCCTAAGGTAGGCCCAAGGTACCCCCATGGGCAGGGTGCAGTGTATGTGAAAGGTAGGACATGTAATGATGTGTTACATGTCCTGATGGTGAAATGCTGCCAATTACGTTTTTCACTATTGCAAGGACTAGATCTTCCATAGACTATCACTGGAGCTGCCTTGTAAGAATTTACAAGTGTAACGTTTAATTGAAAACAGCTAGAGTTTTGGAATTTGTAATCTCTGAGTTCAGGATTACAAAACATATATTTTGGTAAAGATGTTCTTTAGATTGTGTGTTTAAGAATGCTACTTTTAGAAAGGGGGCATTTTCTTGTTTAACCATCCTGTGCCTCTGCCTTCCTGTGGAGTCAACATCTGGTTTAGACTGACGGTGTATTTGAGCATTCACTCTAGACAGGCACAAAAAAGAGAGTTGAGGTGTGCTCGGCATATCCTGATGGCCACCACCAAGCTCATGTCCCTTCCTGAGCTGGAGTGGCGGGAGGAGTTGTCACCGACACCTGCATAGAGCTGTGACTGGCCTCTCACAATTCTGTCTCCACCACCCTGGAGTGTCTCCGGAGCCAAGACCAGGCAGAGCAAGAACTTATGCACTACAAAGACAACCCTTTGAAGAAGGCTTACTTCAAAGGCCAAAAGGGGTGTAAAGGGGCAGGCTCGGGGAACACAGGGGAAGGCGCAGCTGAAGCCAGGGGGGAGGGATCCAAAGATGCAGAGTCAGGGAAGAGTGCTCTTAAAGAAGGCTTTATTTTCAAGTATGCTTTACGCCTCTTAGAGGACACTCTTAGTTTGGCAAAGTCTGAGGTCTCCGTCCTGACACCTCTTGTGAATCCTGAATACTCCAGAGTGATGTAGGGTGTCGAGTCAGGCTCGCCGGTATGGAGGGTAGTAGCTCTCGGTGCCTTCTGGTGCAGGAGTGCAGACTCGTCCGGAGGCGTCCCGGAAAGGAAAGAAAAACAAGAGAAGGCACAATCACTGGGACGTCCGTGCACGACTTGCAAGGGCCCAGGGAGTGAGGGACAACCAAGTGCTCAGTTAACAACAGCCGTCCGGTGTGCTCGTGAAGGGGGGGGGGACTATGCAGACTGTACAATATTTACACTGGGGCTCT